>NW_027325362.1:22828496-23428496 GCF_036924035.1 Leuresthes tenuis
AAATAAATCCCAAACTGTTAATTTGTCGCAGTTTGTTGACAAGTGTCAATCGGAGAATGGTTTGAAAACAATAAAATGGAACAAAGATAAGAGAATGGATAGAGTGGTGAATGGGAGAGAGGAGATGAGAGTGAGGCGGCCACTCATATGAAAGAATGAATGAAGTGAGAAAGGAGGATAAGGAGTAGGAGAGTGTGTTTCTCTCGAGCCCAATCTCTTTCTCCTGCTAACAGCCATGTCTAATACCCGCAGCCTGGCTGTTTTGTCTGCTGTTCCAAGGTATCAGCCACAGGTCAGAAGGTAACACTCTGTTTACACGATCATTTCCTAAAGCACTCGTGGTGACCCACTGGTGTGAAAGTTGACTTTTTTCTTGGCCTTTGTGGAGGAACGAAGAATTGCAACATTAGCTACAGCTACTGGGCGTGAAAGGAGGCTGAGGATGGGGGGTCCAGAGCTTGATAGAGGGGTGGGGGGCTTCTCGCTGACCCTCACCCTCAGCGGGGGCCCCATTAGCCTCGTCATCATAGTTCATTCAGGCAAACAGTTACAGTGTCAGTGACATTCTCCCACAAAGACACACTCCTTTACACAGTCTATAAACATGCTTTCTCCTGGCCAATTCATTGCGCAGTGACACCCCTGAAAGAGCTTCTTCACATGGGCCGTTCTCACTGAGGTTTGGGCCGGGGCCTTCATCAGGTCTTCCAAGGGGCCACACAAAGACAGGGGTCAGACGCTAATTTATTACATGGCCCCGGACTCAGCTCCCAGGCTCCTTAAACCACCAGCACAAAGCAAACCAGCGCACATTCTCTCCTTCTGATTCTACTTCTCTCTCACATGCAAACAAGCTGTCATGGAAGAGAACAAACATGGAAAAAAAAGCAAGTGGCCTGGACTGAAAAGATTCCTGCACCAAGCTCACTATCAGCCTCTCAATCTCACAGATGACACATGTGTACTGTGATCACATACAAATCCCGCCTGCATTCAAATCTCCCTCCTTAACACCAGCCTCAGTCGCTCACTGACATCTCACCAGATGATATTCTGTGATTGACAGCTAAACTGAGCTATAACAGACAGTCTATAAGGGATTATGAGGGTGCAACTGGGGGCCATGTCATGATCACATTGACAAGCTGACTTCCCATAAGTTGGCCAGTCAGATTCAACTTTGCACACAATAGCCAGGCTGAGCACCGTCATCCATTGAAAGCAAATGTTGAGAATTTGGGAGAATGTTAACATTGTGAAGAATCTGCTGGTGATGTCTTTCTGAATAGGCCAAGGGTGGCCCCTGACAGGACCTTTGACACTGCATGACAACCTTACCACCATCCCACTGTTAGCCTCCCATCTCCTTAGTAACGCCCACCCCAATAAGAACACTATGCAGGAAAGATACGAGGCTGAGGGGGAGTGAGAACGTTCCAGCGGTCACACAGAGGTTAGGGAAGAAGACTTCTCGAGCCAAGAGTTCCGTCTAGACATTGTCAAAATGAGGAGGAAACGTCTTTACTCCACAAAATTCTGTCTAAAATGTGTGGGGAATTAAAAGAGAGCCGTTTGAAAGACGGCTTGGAAAAACTGAGCCTTTGGCGGATGATTCTTTTATACCCAATCTTGACACCCTTACCTGTCACCAATCATGTGCCGAGTGTAGAATCTTCTGGAGCTGTGTTGCTTGCATGTCTTACAAACTCTTCTCTTTCTTTGTCTCTCTCCCAACTTTATTTTGCACGTGTTGATGGCATCCAATTCTAGATTTGCTTGAATTTTCTAAATGTCGTGTGTGCTGGTGTTTGTCGAATCAACAGATTACAGATGTCGGGTTTCGTGAAAGAAGGTTAGTAAGTGCCTATCCTTTATGCAGATACCGCACAGAAACTCACTGGCAAAAAAAAAAAAAGAAAAAAGAATGTAGGTTATGTGTATTACACATGTTAAGACATGGAGGTCGCATTGGAGATATGATTAGCATAATGCTTACATGGACATAGACACTTTAATAAATTCACTGTGGTTTTATGGCTCATCTCCCTGCGATTATCCAGTCCTCCCTCTTGCAGCTCAACATGTCTATTGGCTGGAAACTAGCTGGCCTCTCTCTGCTCTTTCAGCCCGTTGTTCTGGGAAAAGCCAAAAGGGAAACATTTAGATTGGAGGGCTCTTTGAGGCGCTCTGACAGTTGACTGATGACCCTCCATAAAATGACAAAGCATCGCTGTGTGGTGGCCAGTGCGGCCCACTGCCTCCCCATGGGAAACTAATTGCTTTGAATTGTTAACGGCAACATTATTTTTCTGCCAATCATTGCTTTTCAATGCCCCGAAAATGAGCATGAAACAAGCCTTTTCAGCGAACAAAACAGTTAAATGTCCCCAATGTTGATCAAATTAACTTCAGCACTGTGACAATGGACTATATTTGTGTGAAAATAATGGCATGCCACAAAGGACGCCTTTATGCCAGGATTTCACAGTTGTAATGTAAAACTGTTCTCCCCTGAACCGGACCAGCCACTCTGAATGGAGGAAGGAAAAAGAAACAAACTCTGATACACAAAAGGGATTTCTTTAAGCAAGATAGAAAAAAAAGTAGCTGTTGGTTTTATCTCTATCGCTATTATTTCACAGGCTCATTTACAAGCCAGGTTTTCTGTCCCTTAGGCTGAAGCAGGTGTTTTGGGCGCGAAGAAACAAAAAAGAAGCCACATTTTTCAACATATTTCTGTCAGTTTACTATTGAAGTAGTTAGGAGCAGATGATTTAACATGTTTTTCTTTCACATGCAAAGTTTTAAAAGTAGGTAAATGCTGTTTGATGCAGCCTGGGGCTCGTGTGCTCTTTCAAAGGAGAGCCAAACAAGCAAGGGATGCATTTCAAGCAGCGCTTTGCTTTCCTCTCATGGAAGTGGCCCACACATCAGCGCAGGCTAAAGAGCGGCGGTTTTTTGATGTGACTCAATGGTGAAGTCTGGCTGCCTAAACGCTGTTCCTTCTCAGCATTGTTCCCCAGAGGCCTTGAAGCACTTGGGAGATAAACACTGTTTAGCAGTTAAAAGGGCCACAGAGGAAAAGGCTTATCAGATGTGTTCTCAATAGGCTGTAAGCTGCATTATTAGGCCAGGGCCCCAAGATAAGGTGGAAGGTTGAAGCTTGATGCCTGGCAGCAGAGCTCTGTCCCCAGCGCTGTCATGTGATCAAGCTCCTCTGCTGGCTGCGTCTTGGATCTCAGCTGGTGGTGTGTACAGCAGCCCCCGCCTCCTCTCCCATCTCGCAATGAGAGATTATACCTCAGCGAGGGAGGGAAAGGAGAGAGCAGAGGGAGAGGAGGAGGGGGGAGTTGGCTTTAGGTATTCCCCCTGTCCCTTTTCCTGCTTTGCTTCTGGGGGTAGGAGTCAGAGTTAGGACAATGGCCAAAAAGATGGTTCCCAACCAGCCGCTGAATGGGAACACTGTTGGTGGTAGCGCTTCATTCAAAGCCTAGCCCAGGCACATTGTCCTCCCAGATCGGCAGAGGAGAATGGAGTTTGCTGGTGGTTGCCAAAAGGTTAGCAGCCTCTGTGAAAGGACCTACCCATTATTCACTGCCCTTTACAGAGCCCAAGCACCCTTTGTGCTCCTCCTCCCTTCCCTCTGCACCACCAGCTTTTTCTCACTCCGGTGCTCCGGATCTGCACCCCACAGCTTCCCAAAATGTGAGGCGCAATGCCCCCACCATTCCTCTCCGGTACCTCGGACAAGTAACATCAGGGCATGCGGTACGTACAACGATCTACCAGCCGCCGCCTTGGACTCACTACAAAGCCCTGATCCACATATAAAAAGAACTTTTATATGTCCCCATAAGTCAGTACTTTTGCAGCAATCACAGCTGAAAGCTGAAAGGGTACGTCCCTCTCTGCTCGAGCTCCTTCAAGTTGCAGTGGTCCAGATGGTGTACAGCAATCTTTAAGCCATGCCACAAATTCTCAATTGGATTGAGGTGTGGGCTTTGACAATTACATTCCGATACATTTAAATGTTTCCCCTCAAACCCTACAAGCGTTGCTTTGGCATGATACTTAGGGTCCCTGTCCTGCTGGAAGGTGAACCTCTATCGCAGTCTAAAATCTCTGAAAGACTAAAACAGGTTTTGCGCAGGAATTTCCATGTATTTAGCACCATCTGATCATTCCATATACTTAGGCCAGTTTGCCCATCCATGGAGAAGAAAAACTTCCCGACAACATGATGCTGCCACCACCGTGTTTCACAGTGTTGTTCGGGTCATGAGAGACATTGGGTTTGCTCCAGATATTGCGTTTTCCTTAATGGCCAAAATGTTTAATTTTAAGTCTCATCTGACCTGAGGACCTGCTTCCAGATGTTTGGCGAGTCTCATGCATGCTTTTTCTGTAAGCAATTACTTTATTTTGGCCACTCTTCTTGAAAGTCCATCACTGTAGAGTGAACAAGCGTAGTTGTCCGATGGACACACACAACAGTCTCCTTTGTGGAGCTTTCCAGCTCCCTCTGGGTTACCTTTGCATTATTGTTACCTCTGATTAATGCCCTCCTTGCCTGATCGATGAGTTTTGGTTGAAGGCCCTCACTACTCAGGTTTGTTGTGGCGCCATATTCTTTTTTTTTTGTAATACTTGAGGGTGACTGCACCAGATCTTATTTGGGGGCTTCATAGCAAAGGGGGTATGCACATCCCTCCTTTCAGTTTTCAATTTTTTTTAGAATTTCTTAAACATTCGTTTGTTCTTGCCATTTTCACCTCACTTAATAGGACCATCTTTTTTATATGACCCCCCCCCCCTTTGATAAATTTGATAAATTGATAAATTACTGGTTGTGAAACAAAAAAATAAATAGGAAAAACCCTAAGGGGGGTGAATACGTAAGAAGGAGTGCCGAAACTAACACAGTTTCTAGTTCATATCCTCAAACCCCAAACTAAGATTTTGGGCCCTGCAATTTAAATGAATGTACAGGAGGGGACCACTCAAAATAAATCAACAAGAAAAGCATGATGAAAGCTGAGGAAATATATTAAAAACACTTAAATGCAAGCAACAAAAAGGGTCCTTTGGAAACTTCATGATGTCTGTAAATCTATAGAAGTTACAATGCAATAAAAATGGCAAAAAGCTGCTATATTCTTAAAACACTCCCCCTTCCCTGTCCATTAAAGGCAGAGCCTTCTTTCATTAAATCAACAATGAAGTACAGGTAAAATATGACCTCGAAAAGATGACTTTACAAAGCGCATCATAATTCAGGCACATCAGAGGGCCTTGGTGATGTATTCCGCCCTTATATGCATGTGCGTAGTTATTCAAAGAGGAGGTAGTCGGGAGCCGTGTCATGCATGTCTTGAATGGGAGGTCACCTGCAGCGAGCGTGCGACTCTGCTTTCATTCTGTGTTAGCATGGCCAGGTGGGGAGCAGGGGTTGCATTGTGCACTCTATCATCCCGCTCCACTGCAAATGGATAGCCCATAAATCACATTAGCATAGCCTGAGAACGGACAGCATGGCCTGTTGAATAGAAGCTACCACTGGTATTAGAATTGCTAGACCAAAGCCAATACCATAATCAATACCGAAATTAAAAATGAAAAGGGTCCAAACTCTACAGAGCTGGAAGGCGTTTTGTCAGTAACAAGGCACTCGAATTAGGATTCATCAACTGGAGAACAACAACTGTTACTTAAGTGTTATTCAAACTGATAAAGAGCAGCTCATTTTTGCCTCATATCATGACAGCATGGGCAGTGTATTTTAACACTTCTGAAGCAAAGCATTAAGCTGAACATACACTTGCTTTTAACTGTGGACGCACATGTTTGTGAAGGCTGCCTTGAGTAGAAGTCCTGGTTTGCACATCCCCTAAAGTTAACTCCACATGGAACAGGACATCTGGAGTAAATGCTACGATACCACAAATTTCGCTTTTTTCTGCCGCGATCTTAACATCGACAAAATGCCAAAAATCTTTATAAGGTTATACGTTCATCGTTTGCATCCCGCAAATCTGGTTCCAAACAGTTAAAATGTGCCTGTTTGCACCCAAAAAGAATCCTCCTGTAACACAGAGTACACAGCAGAGTCTGCAGGGGAGGGTTACACCACAGAAAATAAGAAGGAAAAGTTGGAAGACAGGAAAGAGGCAAACAGATGAGAGAGACTTGGGAGTTCACAGACCGTGTAGTGAGTAAGATCCCCTATTTCTCCAGACAGATGTAATCCCATTGGTCTCAAACTCAATCCAGCACAAACCTTCTCTGCTGCATCTCTCTCAATATCATTATTCGGAGTTTGTTCATACAATTTTTTACCCGACGATGATGGAACAAATCAAAGAGGGAGAATCTGTTCTGTGTGGTTGAGAATAAAATGTTATGGATCGAGTGAATGCTGCTTTTATCTTTTGGGGGTCATATGTCAATGACATTTACTGGAAACGTGCCTGAAACTCATCAAGAACACAGGCGACAGACATAGAAATAGCAATGAGAGAGCTGGTGTCCAGCAAGTTCGGTACCTGTCTAAAACGTAACCCAGAGCCTTCTGTCTGGTCCCAGAGTAGACCGAAGGACTTCTCTCCCAGGCCACAAGGTTGGAAGCATCGTGGAAAAGGTGAATGTTGACCAGATCAAAGGCACTGAGGAGAAAAATGCTCTTTGTGAATTAACGTCGCCCAGAACATCAAAAGCACAGTATGAGGTAGAAATCTCTGGGACTGTTATTCATGTTCCTCCATTTCCAGTCTTATTAAATTAACAACTTGTAAGGCACTACTTAAACATTATTGTCCACCTTGAAAGTTTAGGGATAGCAATCGAGTCCAACTACTGCTTAACCCAGGCCCTTTAGCACAGCATTTGGATAAGAATGTCACTACAAACTCTAATTGGCTTTCTTTCACAAGACAGCTCAGCGTACAGTGATGAACACCTCCCCTGCTGATCCTATCAATCTGAGCTGTTTTGTGAGCACGGCGCTCAGCAGGGCGACTCGGAGGAATTGATCTCATCTCATGGGGTTTATTCTGCAGTGACATCCTGGACAAATGAAAACATGCACGCCTTAGACTATCCGTGTCTATCCCATCTCTGATCTGATCTCCTATTCTTCCCCAGCCACGCTCTCCCTGCCGCTCTTGTCAAACGTCATGCCCCTATTAAATGCTTACCGTTTCAGCTCTTTAGTTCTCATGTCATCCCTCTATTAGATTACTATCCCTGTCTTGCACCCCTCAGCCGCCCGCTCCTCCCCTCATCCCCAGCCCTGCTCACTGGAGGGAGCGTTTCTATTTCTCCCATGCAGGTTCAATTGCATCTAATGTTTTTTGTCATCTGTCATATGCAGCTGCTTGACTAACGTGATTAGATCAAATCAAATCCCTGCCCTCTACTGTGGCTCGCAGTACACACAGGGTAAAGCTATGTAAGCCACTCTCTCAGTCTGTGCTGTCAGTGATAACCGGCACCCAGCTCCCCGCGGCTTGACTGACATGGTTACATCTCCGTCTCTAATCACATTGATACAGCTGCAATGATTCAAGATTGAACAGCGATGAGGTGGGATGTGTCAATGTGGGGGCCTGTTAATAAAACTCACCAGTCAGCCAGGGCCCATCGGGTTCTGATGAATCCTTTTCTGGACCACTTGCACTGCAGAACAGAGAGACTCAATTTAGCATGACAACAGTAGAGTTTCATATCGGTAGGAATTCACCAAAAAGGCATTCAGAAGCTAAAATGTCAAATGTTGTACAGTCAAGTGGCAGTTTCCATCAACAAGGAGCAGGACTTTAGTTTAAAATGCTCCAATGCCACACTAAAGTACTTTATCAAATTTAGATTAAGAAAAACACACACACTGGAAAGGGAGTACATGTGTTACAAATCAATTTTTAGGCATAATCTCGAGGTACCATTTCACCGCCCTTCAGTGAAAGTTTGTCTACTTTTTGCTCTTCAACAATTACACTCCTTAACCACTATTTGAACACCAACCTATGCATCCATCAGTAAAATGAAATCACTAATTGAGTACATGGACTTTTTCTCGTAAGCAGCCAAGTTTCTATATTCTAGCAAAGCAAATCTAAAAAGATCTTTTGAAAAGCCTCAAAAAAAAAAAAAAAAAAGAATCAGACACATTTACATTGACTCATTTAAAGTGAATAAATAAACTAGCCTGAGAAGTGTGACCGTTTAGCCTTCGTTACTAGTAGCTGTAATGCAGTAGAAAAAACAGTTGTAATATCTGGAGACAAACCTCAAGGAGGAAAAAAAACCTCTAACATCATCAATACTTTGTTTTAGGTCTAATATTACGACGAGGAAATCTGACATCTTAACAGTCGGAATTTCCAATTTCCTATTCTTCACTGAACACATCGTCAGTACAGCCCCACTAAGTGCCGTTACAAATACAAGCATCAGGGAAATAATGCCCATTAAAGCAACATTTTTTAACATTAGCCACTAAATACTAAATAGAAAAATAGTAGAATGTAGCAGCAGAGAAGTCCAGAGTTTATGGAGATGATGTGTGATTGAGCAACTATGACAGCAACAGCAACTGCGGTGGACATCCACAAGAGCAAAAATGGAGAGAGCTCCTCTACAAATTTTGGAGAATATCTGGAATTTATTACATCTCAAAAGACAGCAGTGAGTCAAATGAGTTTATTGCTTAACTACTCGGACTGGAAACAGCCGGTGAGTCACTTTATTTTAATCTTTGACGCAATTCCCAACGTTCTTTACATTCCCCCTAATGATCATCAATTCCTCCTGGAAACAGGCAAAAACAAACTTTTGCTGGCACTTTAAACGCACACCCACATAAAAAAAATCCTAATCAAATGGATAAGAAACCACAATGTCAATCTACTGAAAACACTATTAAAGATAATAGGATTTTAAAAGGAATTTTTGACAATTCAGAGCACAAAAAAAAAAGTGCTGGCCATTTAAGGCTTTTCAGACAAGTTCCGAAAAACTACCCGCGGTTTTTGATGCAATGCAACAGAAGCACATGCTCCTGTGGTCTGTGTTCTATATCACAATTAGAAAAAGAAAAAAATCCAAAGGGCTTTGCCTTTGCCCATGTTCGACCTCTCCACTAACTCCATTTAATGCAAGAAAAACAAGAAACAATGATCGCCGCGCTCTGCGTTTTTTGGTGGAAGAAGGCAGACTCTATAGTGTTTGCGATGGCGCTGAAAGCAGACCACGCACAGCTCAGAGCGGTCACCTGGTATGATCCTAGTTTGATCAGCTCTCGCCAGCGTTGAGTTGGTGAGATCTGATCAAACAGCTGCATCTTTCTCAAACAGCACATGATCAAACAGCACATGATGTTTCTCAAACAGCACATGATTCACCATGAAGCTGGTTATTAAATGAGAGACAAATTGATGTTGCGAGTGTTCTCATTCTGAATAGATAAATAAGTCTCTTTCCCACAACCTCTTTCTTTTTTTGTCTATCTCTCTGTGATACTCCTAATGGGGAGTTAACTGCAGTGATAAATAAACTAATTATGGGCCAGGTCACATAATTACAAATTGACTAATTTCATTTAAAAAACTCAGATGCAAATTAAAGGGCTAAGAGGTATTTGATTGCGCCTCACATCCTTCAATCTGCATTAGTACAAGATTAACTGTATCAAATTGAATTACATTAGCATACTTGAATTAATCCATACTGCCTCGGCAGGATGTATGGGCCCAATTATAACTCGCTGCCCCAATATTTTGATTCTGAAAGGAGCAAATGGAATTGGATATGAGCGCCACGCTCCAGGGAAACAGATTGAGCCTTACACTTAGGAGGTGAATATGTTAAAAAGACAAACATAAGCAACAAGGACTGAGTAACTGAGACTGTTAATCGCGGCCAAAATGTATGTGAGCGCATGTCCTCTGAATAACACACGTTAGTTTGTTGCATGAGGAATCCATTAGTGTGCTGCATGTGTGTGTCAATGCAGAGCTGAGGAAAGAAACTCTTAGAGTATGAGGGGATGAGGAGGGACAAGATGAAGAGCGAGAGCTTCAGGAGGGAGGCTGGGAGGGGTGGACTTGCTCAGTACCCATACAGGATCCGACTGCCGCCAGAGACGTTTAATCTCGATTTAATTTAAAGAGCCATTAACTACAATCACAGCATTAAAATCCATCACTTTCTTGACACCTGGCCCCAGATTACCCCATTTCCTCCACATATGACTGATTGACCCTCTGTTTCACCGCTTGCTTGTAAACACGCTCACATCACCCACACGGGGTAAACACACACAGCCTTGTGGCGTATCGTACAAAAGAAAGAAAAAGGAACATCTTCCACTCAATGGAAGTCATTTCATTTTGTGACAGGAGTCCGGTTCTGATGATTATCTCAAACAATTAATCAAGGACTCCTCGCAGGAAGGAGTCCTGCTCTACTGGTTGACATGATGACATCATGATTTGGATGCTCTGGCTGATATTGGAGCAGGGATGATGACACAGGAGCTGTCCACCCCCATTTAATCTCCTGCTGAAACATCATCATCACCCCTCCCTCCCACAGAAGTGTTAGAATCTAAGAGTGTCACCAGTAAACTGGAGGACTAATCATAAATCTCTATTCTGAATTTAAAAAGAACCATCTTAGAATGAAATAACGTTCTCATCATCACGCGAGTTGAGGGGGGCAACGGTGAGGTCACAAGGCTCAGGGTGACATTGGCTGAACTTCCACAGGTCACCGCCGGCGCCTCCACCTGTGACAGTGATGAACGGCGGCTGCAGAGGGGGCTGACGGCCACAGAAGCTGGAACTGACCACGATGCACGCGCACACAAACAGACGGACGACTGTACGCATTCCATTCCCTTCAAACTGCAACATAAAAGGTCCACGCCTGTGACCAGCGGGACTTCACGCTTCTATTCATGACACACAGACCCACTCGCAACCCCCAAAAGCACCTCAAACGCCTGTTTCCCGCTCCATCCCGTTTGATTCTTTGACCTTTCGTATATTTCAGCTCAAAGTCCGACCCCCATAAATAATGTCATGGCGGGGTGATGTTCAGGCAGGCAGAAGGCAGGAGGAGGTGATAGAAAAGTGCAAGACAGGGAGGATGGGGGGGGTTACACAAAAGCCCTGTGACAAAATGCACTGTGAGTAATAAGTAATACACACAAACACTGATTGATTTGAGCCCCAGCAGACAGTCACATTTATCCTTATTCCATCTTCTACTACAATGGGGAGGGGGCATCGAACAACAGAGGGCATCACACCGGGGGGGGGGGGGGGGGGGGTTACGTGAGCATGCAGCCAAAAAGTGAGTTCTGTTCCGCTTTAGAGTTTAGCTGCACTCTACACGCAAAAATGAGTGGGGAAAGCCTTCATTTAGCTTTCATCTCAACATTAGCTCCTCATTTATGAGCTCCTTGCAGTCTCATGGATCACGCCTGTCACCGGGAACAGCATCTGTGTCACAGGTGTCTTGTCTGGTGATAAATGCAGAGAGCATTTTACAAGCAATGCCAGTTTAAATGACTTCATCTCCTTAACGCACGCGTCGCTTCTATGAATCACGCGTGGCGTTAAATCAACGGTGGAAAAACATGCAGGAAGTTAACTTTCATCGAGGGCAGAACTTGAGAGTGATCGCGGGCAGCGCTGCAGAGCTCACTGTGGAGGGGGGGCACTAAAAGGGTATGAGAAGTCAATGCTTTTATGGACATGCTGATGGTGCCAAACAACAAATACAAACTCATGTGGATGTTGATCTACAGCTTGTCTGCCATTTTCTTCTTTTTCTTCTTCTTCTTCTTTTTTTTTTTTTTTGTTCCGGGGCCTGTGTAAAACAATCAATACCAAGGGCACATTAAGGTCTGGGCCGTATACTTTATTTATATTAGGCAATGACAAATCCTTATGATGCAATGGCTTTTGAAGGCATGAAGCCCTGCGCCAAACAAATAAATGCATTAATTCCCACTGGGAAGGTGGAGAGATTGACGGAACAACGGGAAACGACAAGCCGCCAAATCCATCACGGAGACCTCTCAAAAGAAAAGCGCCCACGATTTTCTCCACTTCCCTCTTATTCGGCATTTCAATTAATGTCCTTGCTTCTCTCCCCTTTACTTAGAGCTATAACTCAAGGCAAGGTTATGGAAAGACCGGATGTTTAGCATATGGAGAGCTCGTCACTTAAATCAGAATCAAACCAGGAGGAAAAACGGCCACAACAAGAGTGTGGGAATGGGACGAAACTGGACAAATGTTTTATTATAGGCGAAAGACACTTATGAAAGCTGAAAAAGACAAATAAATACTTCAGTAAAAGTGGCTCAATCATGAGGTTTTCTTTGCTGTATTGCTTTTAACTTCCTGGTCTCGTTTTTTTCGTCTAACTGCAAAAATAACTCAATAATAAGCTACTCACACAGAGCATTGTGAGGATTTTAGCTTCACGTTACTACACCACACAGACGTGGAATGAAAGGTACCCGATGGCGTTTTGTTTCGAGCTCTAAACACGCAAGCCTTCCTGTGATGATGTCATGAGCAGTGACACATTATTAATGGAAGGCTGCAAAGGTAAGACTCGAGCATCTGTCCCTGCGGCCACCTGAGCCGCTCCTCACAGCTCCGGCGGCGTGATCCAGAACCAAAGAGTGGCTTTCGGACTCCGCGTGGCGTCCTGTCTGGTCCAAGATCCCCGAGTAATAGGATTCCTCAAAGCTGCAGATGGATGGCAAATCTAGGCGGTTTCATCTACTAAAAGAGGGCATAAATCACTAGCAGAGGAAGCGGGGACGAGGCAGGGGTTATCACCAGTCTGCCTCCCTCATGAGAGCTTTGCATTAAAGCATTAGTGAAATTAATTCATCTTTCATAAGAGGTTTGAGCAGTATCTGTGATCTATGATAACAACCAATTTCTCACTACGGAGGGGCCGGAGGAGGAGGGATGGAGGCAGGGGAAAAAAAAAAGAAAAAAAAAATACTCTGCGACCCTGATAGACTACACAAATCTGCTCTTTTTAAATGGGCTAACATTATCTGGAGTGCTGCTCTCTGGAGCATCATCCCAGATTCATACCCCGGCTGGGAAAGAGGCATATATCACCGGGCAAAACTTTTCTCATCTGGTCTGCCCCGCACACACCTCCTTTCTCTCTCCATCACTCCCCTCATCCTTCTCGCGGCGCGCTGTGCCAGGTCTGTTTTGTGGTTTTGCTCTGCGTGCCTGTTAAATGCAGAACAATGCTTCGCCCCAATCATTTTAAATGGCTTTGCGCCTTAATCAGTGTAATTGGTTTTAGATCAACTGTGGAACTGGAGAGTGGGAAAACCTGAAGCCGTTTGTGTGGCTCAGGGTCTGCAGAGAGATTGGGCAGTGTGTGTTTGCGTGTTGGGAGATGGCGCGGGTGGGGGCGGTGGGATGTGGGGGGGGGGGTCCTGCAGTGTGTGAAAGAGACGGAAATTGGGGGGAAGTGTGTGAAGGGGCCGTATCCATCTGTTTTGCATATATTTGCGGAGGCGGCCGCCAGAGCATGGTTGACAGATGAGTGGGGAGTGCGGGGATGACACACGGGCGGCCGTGCTCTTTATTACTATATCAGCACGGCTACGCTCGGCGCTCAGCTCCCGTCTGAACCAAACACAGGAAGCTGAACACAGCGGAGTGAGCAGAGAGCTGCTCCGCGGGACACGGGGAAACACGACGAGGACGTTCGCTTTCGTGATTCTGGTTTTTTTTTTTGGATCGAGCACGCTTCAGCTGGATTTCCATGATGTAGAAAAAAAAAGAACCCTGACTGTAAAACAAAAGAAAGAAAGATGCAAAGAAAAAAGCAATGGAGAGGGAGAGTCAGCTTCATAATAGCTGAAGTCAGGCATAATAAGAGGGTAAAACAATCAACTCGAGTTAGTGCTTGTACACAATGTGAGAGTCATCCTCCATTACCAGCTCTCACTGTCATGTCTCAGCAGAAAGCTGGAACTGGTCACACAAGTGTGTTCACTGCAAAACCCACCTCGGGAAAGTAGTCCTGTGGAAACTTTTCCTTCTCCAGTGTGGGTGTGCTTTCTAGTGTCTCTGAGCAGGTTTCCTTCCCCACCACCTTCTTAAACTTCTTGGCTAAAGGGGAAATGGAAGAAAAGGCAGACAGAGACGGAGAGAGAAGGGGAAGCGGGGGTGGGAAAAAAAACATACATGGTCACAAATACAGTCGGTCAATTCTTGCAGACTCGATGTGAGAGTCTGAATCCTCTAATTGCACTGACAGCTCAAGTGAGTTGAACTCCCCTTCAGACAACTGCACCACCTGCTGGTCAGAATGAGGAACTGCAGAGGGAGCATGAGAAGTGAAGACGCTGGAAACTGTGCATTCAATGAAAAACTCCTCTTGTGTCCACTGTCTGTGCTCTGGAAGACATGTTCATCCACTAAACTAATAGTTTTATGGTGAATTAACCTCATTAAAATGGAGGTTAGTGAGATTAAAGATGCTATGTGTAATACCCACTAGAAACATAAAGCTTCATTGGGTCTGTTTTAATGAAACTGCCATGACTGTCCGTGTGAGTACGAAGCCGAAGTTAAGAGTTAAGAACTGATGAAATGGGTGTGGGAACTTGTGGAAATCAGGGAGACACCGACATATCACAATGATATCAAGCACAAACTCTCTTAATGAGTATCCGATTGTGTTTTTCACAGAGAACTTTGGCTCATGTCGCGGTGGGAAACGCACACGTGACTATAACTAAACGAATGTTGTCTGAATTCCATTTAGCCGCTTCAGTTTTACGGTGCCGGTGTTTTTGAATATATTTGCTGTTGGAGAAAAAAAAAAAAAAACCTCTGATGAGAAAACATCCACAAAGTGCAAAGCAAGTGCAGCAATTTATTACATTTTGCATTATAAATCAATTCCTTAAAGCACAGTACTGCGCAAAAGTCTTGAGCCAAGCCTCATTTCTTCATGCACTGCCGGGGAAAAAAGGTCTGATCTGAGCACCTTTATCCTTCAACACAGCCTGAACCCTCTGAAACAAAAGCTCTCTTGTAATTTCTTTAAGTAGTAACTATTTCAGGAATAGTTCTGCAGGCATCTTGAAGGACATCCCAAAGCTCTTCTTTGGATGTTGGCTGCCTTTTGTTCTGTTCTCTGTCCAGATGATCCCACACTGCTTCAATAATGTTGAGGTCCGGGCTCTGGGGAGGATTCATCCCTCCATAAAAACCTGTTGCCACTGATTTTCAGTCCACTTCTTGGCATACCTCAGCCTTTTTATCCTCTGTTTCCCAATGTCTTCTTGACAGCCACCCTTCCATGGAGACCATTTCTGACGAGGCTTCGGTGAACAGTCGATGGATCAACTGATGCATCTCTCAGGTCCTGTGTCAGGTCTTTTCCTCCTTCTTAAGGACATAACTTTCAGATACTTCCAGTTTCCTCAATATTGTTTAAGACACAGATGATGAGATATGGCACATTTTTAGCTGTCAGCTCTTTAAGTATAACCTTAAAGAGTATACTCTATGATACTCGCATGATCCGTAGCTTGGTGTTAAGTGTCTTAACAAGTCAAAAAACGTTCCTCTGAAATGGTCAGTTACAAAGACTGGACTGAAAAAAAGCAGCCAATGTTCAAAGGAAAACTTCAAGCCATTCAGAATGATTCAGAACTATTGCTCAAAACCACTTTAAAAATATGGAGAATTGAGGGATGGCTCAAGATTATTACACAGTATTGCGTGTGTGTGCGCATGTAGAGTGGTCATCTCCCCTTTTGACCCCTCCCCTGCCTTTGTCCTGTCCTTCACTGGGGTAACTGGTGCTGATGCTGACTTGGTGTCAAATAGGAAGCGAGGCGCCTCCACATCTATATCTTTTCTTTAATTAGCGCGGCCGTCGGACCCCGGGGCCCTCTGACACCGCAGGCTGATGAGACCGCTGTAACTGTCCAATAACTTGCCGCAAACCATTACTGTGGGCCCGAAATCATATGAATTAAATCCTAATATTAATAAGCATTACCATTCGCTCCCGCTTCCTTCACATTAGCCCCAGAGCCAATCTTAGCACGCTGGTTTTGATGGAAGCAGGAACAGCCAGCAAACAGTGTGTGTGTGCGTGTGTGTGTGTGTGTGTGTGTGTGTGTGTGTGTGTGTGTGTGTGAGTGTGAGACACAGGAGTGGGATATGGGGACCACCATATGAGGATCTCATTTCACGATAGTGGTGATGATGTAGTGCATGTGAACTGGAAGAGAGTCTCACCGTTGAAATCAAACTGGTGGATGTTTTTCAAAGAATCGTGGATAAAGTAGAAACTTCCAAGAGCCTGCAAGAAGAGAAGACTTTGTGAGATTTTTGGGACATTTTCCAGGAAGCCGTTCATGATTTCTCAAGATTACAGATAAAGACGACATTTTCCTACGTTCTCCAAAACGGTCGCCAAACCTTGTTCACGGCTGATTCGGCCTGCAGAATTCCTGACTTATAAACTGGTCTCAAAGTAGAGTCTCGCTCTTTCAGACACTCAGCAGCACACTCCACAAACACTACACACCGTCAGCTACACAACAACAGGTGCACCGTGCTCTCCGTACAGTACACTCAGCCCTTTGCTGGAGTCCTCTAATGTGACGAGTCAACAATTTAAGCTTTCAAAGGACACATTCAGATGGACTTTTCAATGAGCAAAGATCGACTTCAATAGGCTTAAAATCTTAATTTTCCCTGCGAATAATCAGGAAACTTTCCCAGTCTGTGGACAAGCCAATCAAAGTCTGTGGGAAGGAGTGAGAGTCGTGCAGAGGGGGATTTGATGCGGTTCACAGTCCACTACACTGCTTTCTGTTGGCCTCTTTACATTTAGGGCAAATGGAGGCAAAGCTCAAGCTCAATCCCCTGTGTCTTTGAGATAGCAGACCTTTGGCTAAGGATAATTCTCAGTCTCTGTTCTGTTCTCAAAGAGCAATGCAGCGCCTGGGGAGTAACTTTTCCAGTCAAGAGCAGAGCTACCAAAAAGAGAGCGCGAGTTAAATAGAAGGCAGACAGGAGCCTATGGAAAGCTCAGGTATAAGCAATTGATGGCTCAGTGATGAAGGGACGTGATCAAAAGGAGGAGGAGACATTAAGAGGTGTGAGCTACGAGGCAGGATTTTATCTTTCCTGCGCTTTCCTGCCGAGGCCTCTTTTCCCAACGCGCCGGGCGAGTGTTTGGGTCCAGCCTCTGCATTATTTATGAGCACCGGCACATCTTGAGATTAAACATTTGCTGATTTGTCAAAAGCACAAACATGAGGTCCTGCCCATCTCCTTGACATATAAGTTCAGCCGACAGAAAACACTGTCGCACATTTAATTGATGAGAGCTACGGATGGTGACCCGAAACCCCCCCGCGCGCACTCTGTTGTTCCTTCTCCCGTAGAAGGAAGGAAGGAGGGAGAGGGGGTGTGTGTGAGAGAGCGACGACGCTGGGCGAAAGCAAGACTCAAGGTCAAAGCTTCCCATAGCGAGGGGACGGGTTCCGGGAAGGCCCCCGTGCGCTTATTTGTGCTCATTTCTCTTTATGTTGTCTTTCACCTCAAAGTGCCAACCCCCGGACCTGGAGATAAATAGGAAAACAGGACCGGGAGGGAAAACCGTGCTATTTGTCAAACCGGTGCCTCTGTGCTAACCGCCGCTGTTTGTGTGAATATTTCAGAGGAAAGTGAAGTAAAAACAAGACCACTTTGAGGTATTGTTGAGATATGGAGGACATGTTTCCGTCAACAACTAATTAGATCGCAGTCTGCGATATTTCTGCCGAGTCAAAGCACGAGCGCCGTTTTCCCAACGTAGAATGAATGCACTTTACACGTAGATCGGGAATTAAGTCTTGGGTTTAACGAAGCAAATTTTCCAAAGATGTTCACAGGTTTCAGCAGCTTAAACAATAACTTTGAGAGTTTTTTTCTTTTTTTCTTTTACAGCTAGCCATAAAAATAATAATAAAAAAAAAAAACAATAAAATAAATCGCTTTGGCTCTGGGAGGGTGAAAGGTGACGTCTTGCTGATTTTTCTCAAAATGAAAATAAAAATGTCTTGAATAAAATCGAATAAAAACCTACAGAGCAATGGTTTTATCGTGAAAACAATCCAATAAACGAACATGAAAAACAAAACGAGGTCTATTTTTCAGATCATGCAGACGCTCAACGGCTGGGACTAGTAAGAATAAAAAAATGAATATCGTCAAACAAATCCTCATGAATCAATTATCAAATAAATGATAAACAACTACGCCTAAGTGGCTACCCGTGTAATCGCAGAAATCTACTTAACCCTCAACCCTAATAAATATTCATTTGACACAGGGCTTCGGAGCCTTGCAGCCACCGTGCTGCCTCTCCTCTCCTCTCCTCTCCTCTCCTCTCCTCTCCTCTCCTCTCCTCTCCTCTCCTCTCCTCTCCTCTCCTCTCCTCTCCTCTCCTCTCCTCTCCTCTCCTCTCCTCTCCTCTCCTCTCCTCTCCTCTCCTCTCCTCTCCTCTCCTCTCCTCTCCTCTCTCCTCTCCTCTCCTCTCCTCTCCTCTCCTCTCCTCTCCTCTCCTCTGCCTCCCTCCTGCACTCTTCATGAAGAAGCTATTATATTAGCAGGGCGCAATTAATCCATTTGTCTCTTTTCATGACAGGCTCAAAATATTCATTAGGGCTGGACTGCGCTGACAGGCCATGCTTATCTTTTACCAGTGGCTTTACAATGGCCTGTGTCAAACGTATGTTTGTCACGTCCCTCTTTATTGATTAGCTGCCAGATTCACTTGAAATAATTAAAAGCATATTTTACATATTTATAAACCCCACTGCCACAGCGGCTACTTAATTTTCCATTAGTAAAATGCAGTCTATTAAGTGCAGCGTGAGGGCCGCAGGGGAGGTAAGGGGAAATGAGTAATCACTATAATTGTAGACAGAAAGACAATAACCGCGCCATAAAAGCTGGGGTTTTATGACTCGTTCTGGCAATGCTATCTCTTATCACAAGTCATATCGGCTCACAGATAAGGGCACGCTGACACAACAGCGGCTGCGCTCGCTCTCCGCGTGCGCGCCTGTATGTGCGTGGATGACATTTTCAAAACCCCAGCAGATGAGGGCTGAACAAGTCCCAATAGACTGGGCTGGTGGAAAATAGAGACTTGAGAGCTACAGTACATAGCCTGCATACTTTGCTCCGCTGAATGCTTTATCGATACCGATGGCTGCAAAAATTAGTTCTGGCCGAGGAAAAGAAGCAGGAATTCTCTGACCCCTGCATAGATTTCCTGAGTTTAATGTGAGAAATGAGCCATAAAGCAAACATAAAAGTAATCATTTTTCTTCAAGGTCTCACCTCCAATCTGTGTTCAGGGAAAGTGGTCAGTCCCAGGAGGGCTGACACACACTATACACACTCCAGTGTCATCAAAGTGTCACTGTACAACCTCAGAGGGTAATGTTCTGCAGTCCTCAGGATGCCAGTGCAGCCTTGTGGGTTTGTGGAACATAACGATGAGGACATGTGCCGAAAGAGGGTTTAAAAACCGCAGTAATTAATTTTAAGTATTCACTTTACTTATGGCCGCAGTAATAGAAAGAGTATCTTACCTGCAGTTGTATCTTTATGGAGCTAAGTTTGGTAACTTCAACATACTTGCATTGCATCTCTATATTCGAAATTGTGAACACAAGTACAAGCACAAATCAGCAAATCACGCTAGAAAGAGGGCTCGCTCCTCATCACCAAATGATTGGTTAGTGATTAGATCAAATCAGATTGTTCAGTGTTGTCTCTTCACTTACTTTAATACTATGGTTCAGCACAAATCAGGCTTGAACAGAATTTCCACGGGGCTAATAATGTACCAAAAGCATAAAAATCTGGAAACATTCCGTCTGAATGACTGTGAGAGAAGCTGGAAACAGCTAAGCCAGAAAAACTGCTTAAGTGCCCCTGAGATGCTGGCGGCAACCTCTCACGTGAGAGGTTGAAGTGACAGCATCCGTTTTATTCCCCGCTTTAAGTTCTTATTATTTGCTTTGAAACCCGTATGTAGGTGCTGCATTAAAGGGACATCTCCAACGTAAGAACCAAAATTAAAATTAACTAATTGCAGTGCAAGTTTTAGTCAAAAGAAAAAAGCTGTTGGAGGATTCTTAAAGACTTATCTGTGCATGTGTGTGTGCTACTACTGTAGCTTGTTTTCTGTGGAATTCCACCTTCTGGTCAACTAAGACTAAATGTTTTCCAGTTATTATCGCATCGCATTGCTTAAAAGTCCCTGGAGACTACCTATCTGTCAAATCGCAAGTGATGCCACACTTCCACATAAACCCACAAACAGAAACACCACCACCAAAAGCAGCTCACTAACGTACACACACAGTCTTATCAGAAAGGTCAATCAGTTATACTGTCATGAAGAAATGCTGTTGCTATCCATCAGGCACACGTGCTGTGTCAAAGCAGCTCTGAGAAGGAGGCGCAGATAAGATCTGACAAATAGCTACGCATTATCTTCATTAGTTACTGAAGATCAACGCTCGTGAATCTAAACATACCCTGAATCCAAGTGGAAAAAAGGGCGAGACAATAGCACAGCGTGCCGCAGCGCTGAACGCTAACAGGAATCCACATATCCGTTGCAGGATCAGCCCCCCCCGTGTCCCAGCAAGGGACCCATTGATATGCAGGATCTGGGCCTAAAAGAGCACCTTCATGGGAGCCTCTCTGCACAAATCACCAATACTGCACAAACAGCCTGTTTGTCATCCCCAGCAAGGAAAACACCCTGGCACAAAAGTGAGCCACATCAATAGAGACGGCTCGCTTTTTTCAGCTCAGAGATACAGATGGAGAAGCTTTAGTATTTTCTGCCCCTCCTGAGCCCACCAGCCACCCTGGGCTGCCATATATGTTTGCCAAGGCCCCCGTCCCCCTCTCTCCCAGTGCCATTGATTGAGTATTCAGAGTATTGAGCCACAGTGTCTATTATTCATCGGCTGCCTGGAAGGCCTGACTGGATACACAGACAAAACTCTCATTAAAACTTCCTCTGTCACTTCCTGTGATTTGAAAGCAGCCCGGGTGTTGGAGCCATCCGTCAGATCCTGAAGCGCCACTTGTCTCTGGCGTGCGTGTGACGGGGGGCTTTAGGTAAGATGACACAGGGAAAGAATTGCACAGATCAAAGATGTACTAAGAGGAAACATGTTAACATAAATTTTCTAACTCATTACACAGTAATTAAGATTTAACTTGCGCTTACTCTCCTTAATGCTCTTCCACGTCCCCCATGAGGGAGATCATGTGCAAACCTTGCTAGAAAATTGGTTTACATGGCAACGCATGACAAGCATTGATCCCCTGGAAGTAATTCAAACAGAAACCGCAGTCTCCATTCTGATTCTGGCAAGCCACATGAACCTCATTTTGACTCTCATTATGGCTAAAATGACCAATACTGACCCACAAAGAATTCCATGGCAAACCAATCAGCAGCAGTTTTGGTAGATTAGGTGACCAACTAAATAAATGAGTTTAAACCAAAGCATAAATCAACAACAAATGACATGGTGGAGATGCATGGAATAAACAGGACATCTTTGCTCGTTTGACAACTCGTGCTGCAAATACACAAGTTTTGCCAAAATCACATGACAACAAAGAGGACTTAATGATTTGCTCATCAATTTAAGTAAAAGTTGACCTACAAAAATAAAGTGAAGGTAGCTAAGTAGATTGATAAGGCATAAAGACGCATTTCAGACTCCCAGAGATTAAAATACTGATTAGAATGATTGAGTCAATAGTGTCTAAACAACTTTAAAGGTGCAAGTGGAGCTTTTTACATCATTTATATACAGCTGGCCAGCTTTATGTATAAAAAGCCTGATAAATGTAAATACCGGTAGTAATATTTTTTTACATTCTGAGATTTCTGAGAAAGTTTGACCTGAAAAGAAGGAATTTAAAGCCCTGTAGAAACTTTTCCCGGACAATTTACGTTGCACATTGAGGATTTGTCCAAACAGTTTCTGCGATGATCTCAGCTTTAGTCTTCTTCTCGGAAAAAAAACATGTAAAATGATATCTAAATTGTGTGTTCGTGATCTAAATCTGGGACTGTGACCAATCCTGCTCGGAAACAACAAATTACTCAATTTACGCAAATTTGAATAGGCAAAACATTTATTTAGAGCAAGGACCAGGATAATCTGCAACTGGTTGTATTCGTAAGAAACTTTTGAAGAAAAAAACAAACAAACAAACCCAAGTTGCTTCTAAAAAGCTCCTCTCACAACAAAGCTGTACTAATGCAAATACAGGGGGCAAAAATTGAATCTGCCTGTGCTTTCTTAACTTCCCGTGACTTCACCCCCCTCCTACCCTATGAGGGTTTGTATATGAAATTTCATGGCAATTCAATTGTTAAGATATTTCAGTCCGGTCTTATTTCCCAAACCCAAACTCCATCGAGCCATTTATTGATTGTCTGTTTCAAGTATCCCCCCCCTCGCCCCATGGATCAGTTATGATACCTGTATTTGAGCTCTGTTGACTTTCAAGGCTTTTGGCAGAGTGTTTCCGGGCTTTCACTTCATTATTCTAAAATCTCCCAGAATGCAGAGCGACACACGCTCGTGATTGATCTCAAAACCACTGATTTTATTTTCTTTTGAGGAAAATATTATGGATGGGTCTAAACAAGGCATAATTGGCCAAACCCACGGCAGCGCCTGACCTGCCAACAATCCAGACCCACTCCCAAGGTTGGCTGCCTCTCTGGGAAATATTGTGCATTAATTTCATTTAGTCTCCCCTCCAACATTCAATGGTAGAAGTTAATTAAATTGCTTGTCCATTGTGTTCATCCACTTACAAAGTTAATGATATTGTGCCGGGGAATTAAAGAGCGTTTTATAAAGCGCATGGGATGGGAGCTGGCAGGCACTACATTGCCCAGTTGAACCCTGTCAGTCGGCGGGCTTCTGGACCCCCTAATTAGCGGTGAAATGGATGCTTCCATCTGCCAATTTCCTGCCACGCTCATCAGTCGTGCAGTCGCTCCCCTAACCTGCCCAGCAGAGGAGTCTAAAGCAATAAAACCATCAAAGCAATGACATTCAATGAAAAAAAGAAGAAAAAAAAAAGAAAAGAAGAACGAAAATAAATACGCATGTACATGATATGACTCAGACTTTAAAAAAGCTTCTGTATAATGCATCTCTTTTCCACTAGACCACATCATTGGCTTCCTCAGCATAATTGTGATGGAAGACTTTGATAACTTTGTTAAAAATCTTTGATACATGCAGTAATAGCACCTCGCTTCTGTTTTCAGGGAGAGTGCTTGGAATAAATGTCTTCTGAAAAAACGATCAAAATAAATAATGGCGCTGCACATTCTGATGTAATACACGCTGTGCCTCACTCTGGGGCTAATTAACGGGGAGGGAAAAAAGTCTGAAGAATCCTTTCTTCACGGTAGCTTCCAAAAAGGTAGCCGTGTCCTGTTCACGGGGAGACATTTACTAATGCCCACACATATTCCAGCTGCGTATTTATTAATTCCTCGTTGCTACTTCAGCTGCTTTTAACGAGGTCATAAAAACAGGATCAAAGTAAATGGGATTACACCTGTGGGGCCTGTGCCAATGTTGACCTCTTAATGAGGCCGGGCAAAGTTATCTTTTGCATGGCAGAACGGTGTTTATAAATTCTGTGTCTGGCACCTGTGTCAGCTTCTCTTGTAAGTTGACACAGGTGCACCTTGCACATGAACTGCAGGCTAAGATGCGAAAAACTAATAAGTAAGAAACATTTAACAAAGGGTCACTTGTATATTTACTTTTCATGTGGAAATGATGTCACTCTGGAAAAGTTTAGTTCAGAGGGTGCATCATTTGGCCTTTTGAAGCAGTTGCAAAGTGTTTACAAAGCGCATCATGTCATTAGGGGCATCTTTGTAATCTTAAGACTTCCTGATCTGTTTTCAACCCAGAATTTTGAAGATGAATAGAAGAAGTAGTAATGGAGATCTCATTAAAGGCACTCCTGAGTTGCATTATGGGAGGTGTAAGAACCAAATATGAGGGAGTAAAATCTAGACCATTTTAAACTATGCTGCTTAAATTTGGACAAATCCATCTCCTGTGAATTCTCCAACAAACTTCATGCCAAAGCAAAGAGGGCGTTCGATCTTTTAATTTGAATCCTTTTTCCCCCCAATCTCAAATCTACTGGTTTTTAACATTAACCTTTAAAAACAATTCACACAGAACACATGCTATAACAGGCTAGAATGGGCCAAAGATCGTTTGACACCACGTCCACGTTTCATTCAGTGACACGACACAGTCAAAGGTTAGCCCTGATCAAAGCTGATCTGAGAGTTTGGTCATTATGATTTAAGAAAAATAAAGATCTTTTCCATCACGTGGCTGCAGAAACCTACTGTAAACAGCAACAAACTGCAATTGAACTAAGATTGGCTTTATATTGTTTTCCCAATCAGGTTGTCGAGATAAAAAGTGGACATGTATATTCGCACCATTCCTGAACCAAGGTGCTATGAACATCTGACTCAGACAGCAAAAGCTCTGGAGCCAAAAACTTCCATAACTTTGCAAAAACAGACATTCCAATGCTAATTTAAATGTTTTTCCCTTCTTTTTTTCTATCAAGAAAGAGTTGTGGCACATAAGGATCGGTAGAAAACGCTTTACCCGAATCAGTTCTGATGCGGCAAGCATGATACTCACACACTGATCACATGAGCGATCATATTTTTCTGCCACCAAAGATAGCCAGTTACAAACAAATGTGAAAGAATAAGACGTGTTAGCAACAACGTCTCTGTGCAACACAGCCTGCAGCGCCACCTGCTGATCACACTATGCTATTCACTTCAGGCCAGTTGATGGAAACAAGCCTGACACACATCATCTATCTATCAAAAGTTTTGCTTTAAGTTGACTCTGCTGCCGGATGGAAACACAGCTAGTTTTATATCTTACACAAGATCTTGACTGTGACTTGAAACAAAAAAGAATAAATACTGATAATCTTATAAATACTTTTTCTTTTGCTATTTAATTTTAATTTAGCAGATATCCGACATGGAATAAGAAGAATACGTACGTATTTTCAGTGCCTCACAATTAAACCAGGACCTTGTATGCATGTCATGCTCTCTGGAGTTTTAACACAGAGTAATATACAGCTTCATCATAAATAAAGAACAATGTCACAGACTATAGACTAAAGCTAGCAGAGCCCCATCTCAGGTCACTCAACCTCATGATTTACACAAGGAAATAATAAGATTGTTCAGTAACTTTAGAACTTAAACAAAGTTCGGGTCAAAAAGCTGAAACCCACAATTTAATCAAGATGCATGGAACAACTAGCAAACCAGGATTCAACATTCATTCACTGACTAACGGCAAGGAGCAATATGAGGGACAATTATAGTTCTAAGGAGACATTTTGCAATGCCTGCGCCTGCTAACAAGGTCAACTTCTCAACGCTAAGTGTATCAGACATCTGCAATTGGACATGAAAAGAGCTTTCTTCCTTCATCTCAGGAAAAGAGCCTTCTGAAAGCAATCTTTAAATGACCGGTTGATCTCGAAGGCCTGCATAAATAGTCACTTTCTTTAAATAACGATGCTGTCTTGGCTTGACAAAATCATCATTTTAAAAGGGGATATGAAGATGATGAATATTTGCCTTATTAGATTATTTCTAAAGATGAAAAATCAAAGTCTGAACAATTGAGATATCCATTAGTAATTAAAGTGACATTACCTCCTCTCTATTTTCTCTGCCACTGCTTGGATGCCAGGGCCATTATTCAATTGTTTCAGATGTCGGGGGATACAAAGTCTTTAATATACTTATGCTCATTAATGTAAATCATATTTGGCTATGGATGTCCAATAATCAAAAAGTATATTTCAACTTGTAATTCCCCGTCTATAAAAGCATTCCCATTAGAGGAGGATGTCCATGGAAATGACAGGTCCTTGAGCTCATTGCCCCCCCCCCTATTTTTATCCCTGCATTTTGGAAAGGCTGCTAATGTTGTCATGGACTGTTCATCAATCTATGTTTTTATCTGATTCAATAACGTGCCTATTCATGTGGCCTCATTTGTGAAAGAATTGATTAAATTAGGATCATACAAGCCGTAGGAAGACTGGAAGCAATATCATTTTAATTGATCGCTGGAGTTAAATAAAGAAGTTTGAAAAGTTTACTGGTCGAATGCGCAACTTGTTTACTTGCCTTTAATGGATGTTTTTATGGAGCCTTTTTGGAGGGAAATCCGCACTTGCACAGACCAGTTAACCTTTGAAATAGAGCGACTGGTAGTACAAGGAAGTTTTGATGTGAAATAATCAGTCCTGAGCAAACGCTCCCTGAGGACGCCGGGTTAGCTGTCAGAGCTGTGATGTCAGCTGCAGAAGTAATCAGTCAGCTTCTGTCCCGTGGCAGCTTTGATTCTGCCCCCGTCTCACGCTGCCTGTGGCTCGCTCGTGTGGCCTTGTAATGACAAAGTAGCATCCTTGGCTGCCCAGTGAGAAACAGCTCAATAGCAGGGCCACATAATAAAATATGTTAGTTTGCTGCATCTTAGTGGCATTACTTTGTCACATGTGAGAGGAGAACTTATCAAGAAGGTCCCCATTTTTCTGCATCAAGAGCCCTTCCTCCCCCCCTTAGTACAAACACAACTCTTTCTAAATGAGGGCAACATCGTCTCGATCATGAGCCATCCCATGAAACATCTATAAAGTATGACAGCCTCTGTGGCACGGTGACGATCGATTGCAGCTTACAGTTTCTCCACGGACACAGAGATTCGAGAGTGCTTATCTGAGGCTCGGGCCGAGCAGTCACCCCCGTCAGAGGAGCGGGTTCAGTTTTGAGGTTGTGTTCAGAAAAAAATCATTTTTCTTCCCCTGGGATGTATGAAAAAAATAAGCAGCTTTCTGTCTGCGTGCTGTCTGGGTATGAGCAGAGGCGTTCTTCGAGCACAACAGTGACCACAGGAGCGTGAAGCTTTAGAGGAGTCTGCAGAAACACACGCAGCAGCTCGTCTCAGACTAAGACGCCCGTCCGGTGCCTCTTTGTGGCCTTCTTTGTCTTTATGTAAAAACCAATGCTCTCCAATGATGTGTTATGTAAAATTCCCAGAGGCTTGATTTAAATGGTTGGATATCCTCCATGCTAGCTTAGTTATACTCCAGTGCATCGCCCCTAAGAGCACATGGACGCTGCATGAAAAGCAAATGTAAATGCAGCTTCAGCTTCTCAGATAACAAGAAATTATGTCATGCCTTTTTTCCCTCTTATTGTATTATTATAATAATAAATAAAAAAAAGAGGACTTTTCTAGCGCAGATGTTTCTTTTTATCCGCACAATTGCAGCATCCGGCCTTTTCCCGCCGCCCTCCTTGACAGAAGAAGCTTTGAGAAGTGAGGGGAGCAGAGGTTCTGTGCCAGGAGCCAGAGTGGCAGCAGACCCACGTCTGCTCTCCTGTAAATATCACACCGACCGAAATGTGGGAAGAAAAGAGGATTTGGAGGGGCCCATGCAGGTCTGCAGCAAGTCTCCAAGGCCGCCCCCTTTTGAGTGCGCCACAGATGACCAGGTGGTACTGTATTGTTTATCATTATGTCATGCGGGCGCTGAGCACAATATGCTGTGTAGAATGCATCTGTTACGTCTGAGCGACTTTCATTTTCACAGGACACATCCTAAACATGTAGATATAGGCAAATATAATAATGACATTTATTAATCTATGCAAATTGTGAAGTCCTCGGTCATGAGGTCGATGTGTGCCATTTCTAACCAGTGGAGGTGAAAATGGATCACATGCACCTTTAAATAAAGATCCAAACATGAGGTTGTAGCTGACCATTCATTTCTAACAATATCCATTCGTCTTTAACTTATCCCAATCTGGTGAAATTGTCTGGCTCAGGGTGTACACAGACTCTCGTTGGCTAAGTTATCCAGTGGAAGCTCCTCTGGTCTCAATTAAGGGGTCACTGAAAAAGTATTAAGGATTAGGGACGTCACTTTTTCTTTTCAACTTAAACATGGGAAAACTTCATCCAAAAAGGAAAAAAAATACAGTATCTAAGGACTTTAAAACTTTGCTGTATAGAGAAACTGGTCATATCGTCAGAAGATCCGGCAGGTGAAAGCTTGACCTAATGCATAGCCTGGTAAGCTCTCAGGCTTGAATACCTCCGAATATGTTCGAGGAATTCCGTGTTAATTTCTGACCACACTAACTTGACGGCTGGAAAAAGTGACAGTCCTTCTGGCTGTAATTTGAAATTTCACGAATGTTAAAATGCAAACTGCACTTTGTGATGATTTTTGATTAGACCCTCTGGCTCGTTTAAATCTATCCAAAAGCATTGGGTGTGATTATAATGCCAAAGAAAACTTTTTATTTAGTGTTTTTGAAGGGTTACCACCTATGTTGTCACTTTTGATTTGGTCATCGTTGGCACAGGCTGCACCCTGGAGCGGTCACCATGTAGCAACACGCTTGAAATCAATCGTATCGCTGCCACATTAGCTTCCCGATAGGGTGCCACATTTTCAACCACTTACACACTGCACTTGTGTACGATGTGAAGTTGTAGAGAAAACAGCGGACTGTCTGCTGGCAGACCAACAAAATGTGTAGGGGTTGGCGTATAATACTGTTTAAGAAATGTGCTTCTGTAAAAAGAATAAAAATACAAAATAATTAAATCACACTTGTGAATGAATGGGAATGGCTTACTACGTGAGAAATGGCTGAAAGCAATGTGCAACCATCTACATGTTGCTGCAAACTGGTTTTACAAATGCATGCACCTGGTTCTCCAATAAACAGGCTCAATAAAGCAGCAGGACAGCATTAAGATCCCTGCAGCATTCTGAGAATTGCCTCATTTCCACTTGGCCAAAGACTGCTTTGAAAAATGTTTTTTTTTTGTCTTTTCTCCATCTCTCTCTCTCTCTTCAGAAATGTAATAAAGCTGTTAAAATTAAGAGCCCGAATTTAACTGAAAGAGCATAACATCCAATCTAATTAGAGAGCTCTTTAATGAGTTGGTAATTAGCTACAGCACGGCGCACACAGGGTGCTTTTGTGGCTTGAACTTGTGCAGGGACCCTTCTGACTGGAGCACCCTTTGTGTTAGATTAGTTCCCACTTGGGAGACATTATTGAGCGAAATATGGTTATGCTTTGCTTTATACCTTTATAAGACACCACTTGGATATGTTCTGGGGGTCAGGCAGAGGTTTGGACTGTTCATCTGAGCGATTCGTGTAACTTTCGGGAGGGGGGGCGAAAAAAACAAAAAAAGATGTCTTAACTGATAAAGGTTTTAAGTGTTACATGAAGTGAAAGGTTCTGTTGATCACGAGAAGTAACCCGTCAGGTTGAGAATGAAATCTTAACTCCAACCCATAAATGAATCCCTGCTCTCAAGTCGCCGTCCGACAGCAAACAGAATCACATGCAAGACAATATAAGGCCAACAAAGCAAATCCGACATCATAGTGAGTGAACGTAGTGAATATCGTGTTTTACACAGTGCATGAAACTGTACAGAGGCAATACATCATAAATGACTGCACGCTCCGCCCTAAAACTGATGTACGGTGAGTTTCATCAGACAGATTCTGGTGTTCCCGCAGCGGTTTGTTACCTTTCCGTTTGCTCAGCACCGCCCCTCATCCGACGAAGCCCGTCTACCTTTGAACTCCTGGACCTTGCAGCAACTGCATTAATTTTCCTAACAAAAATCAATCGGCCAAGGAACGGGACAAGGAGAGAGGCCCTCGTTATTAAACTGAGCGAGACACACCCTCTGACTGCGAGCATACGGCTGTTTTTATAGGTAATAGTTTTACGGAGGGTAGTGGCTGTAGGGGACAAAGGGATTGTTCATTTCCTCTGACCCCCTCAATGACTCATTCCAAATAAGCTAACACGTGCCATATCTAATGTCATTAGAAAATGAGGCCTTAAGAAAAGCTTTGGGGGTTATTTGATGTGAAATTGTCTTCTGTTGATCATAAGGGGGAAGCATGAGAGCAATTTGTTCGAAAAAGATGGCAATGGGAGTGTTAACGCTTGAAAAGGAACATAATGCATTCAGTCAAGGGCAAAAAAGGGCATATGACTGAAAATTCCAAGCCATGTGGCTGTTTTCATTTTTGTTTGTCTATTTATAAGCTGGTGAGCTGAACAGACTGGCAAACATTCCCCAAAATCAGATTAGGAAATTATGAGCCCTATAATTAACCGGCTGTTTCACTTGAGAGCTTTGGGCTTCCTATTTCCTAATAAAGAGAAAGTGAAAAATGATTTAATAATGCAACAAATGTGCTTTATGAGCTATTAATAAGTAGTACATAACATAAACATGACAACGATATTGGCTACACATTTAAAGGCGAGAATAAACTGTCCACAGTGGGCAGAGTGTAGAGTAATGACAGTTAGAGAGGAAAGGCAGCTGCTGCATGTGAAGCTTGTGATGCCATTACTCTGACAACAAGCCGAGGATCGTGATTCCAAGGTGGGAGGTGGAGTGACTGAGTGCGCGTGTTTAAAATGGTCTATGTATTTAAAATGTGCTGCACAATACCTGCTAATTCTATTAAGTGCTCCTGTGGTGTGGCTGTGTGGTTATGGGTTGATGTAAATGGACGGCTGGTTGACTAAACAATGCAATAGCATTAGAATAAGGTGATTGGATGACAGAGTGGAGTAGAAGGCCCGGGCCCGGCCACCCTCAGGCCTTGCCAAGTCCATTATGTGTATTGGCGGCATCTCGATATCCGTCATGAGTAGTCAGCCAAGAGAGAGAAGAGGTTGTTGTTTTGTTTAGCCTTCATCGTCAAGATGGCTTCCACCTCCCGACATCCAGGTGTGGGTAATGCAATCAATTAAGGACCTCACATCACAAACAGTACCCCCCTTTTTGTCAATCTGCAGTAGGAGCTTTAGGCTGCTTTAGAAAATATTGGTAGCCAACTGACTCAAGGGCAAGCTGAGCCTCAGGTACAGAAAAACGGTTCTTAAGGAAAAGTGGAGAAGAAGTTAAACGATGAGAAGGAGAGCGTGCGGCATTAACTTCTGTACAGTTCTGTAGAGCTGCTAACAGTCAACCCAAAGCAATCACAGAGGCAACTCTAACAGATCTGATTAGTGTCAATGTTTAAGGCAGTTTTTCAAGGAAGAATGAGAAGTTAAGATTCTTATCCACCCTACCGTATCAAGAGGTCCGCTTCAGTTCAGCCACAAAGTCACTCTGCAACATGAGAATGACCCCGAATCAACCAGAAACAATCCAACTATCTTAAAGAAGAAGAAGAACCAGCCTTGCAGCAGCTGGTCTGAGCCTCACAGGGCCCTGAACTTTACATAATAGATTCTTTCTGGGATCAGATGTTAGTTTAGTTGAACAATAAAACACCAGACAGGTGTTTATTTTGCACTTTGAGTCTATATAAAGTAGAACTCTGCAGTATACTGACTATCAGATTCATGCATTTAATTCTCAAATGAGATATAAAATCAGATGATATCATCTCAGTTCTTCTCCAGATTGCTCACAACTTCTAATTTTACATGGAAGTAGAACCAAGATCAATACACAGACTTTTTATTTGTGGAAATATTGATAAATATACCACATGCTGGCATTCTGACTGAAAATTCTAGGGTTAGGCTATATCGCCCAGCCGATGAAGAACAGAAGATGACAAATGAAGTGAGGACAACAGAGAGGCTGTTGGTTTAGGAGCCTTAAACACCAAGCCGGCAAGAGCGTCGGTGAACGTCAGTCTCTCTTCAATCTTTGGCGAGTGCGCCCCGTCGCCACAATCAACGTCTATTTTAGAAATATTATTCCATCTGTCGGGGGGAGAGCTCACTGCAACTGTCAGTTCAGTGTAACGAATCAGCGCAGGAAAGGAGGCGTCAAAAGACAGGAAACCGCTTACTCCACATGTTACACTCAATCTCTCCATTTTCTGCAGACTGCATCTTCTTGCACAGGTGCAGACGTTCTGGGTGGAGGTTGGAAATTCTAAGAGCTTTTAAGGCGATTCTCGGGTTCCTTCCACCATCACCCTGTCTGCTCTGACAGCACAACTCCACAGACCTGAGCAGGCACCGCCCACCATTCGCCATCAGCTCTGCCCGTGTTCTCTGTGGCCAACGCATCGGTAAGAGACCCAAAAATGGAAGACAGATGACGTTAGCGCACACAAAAGTCAAACATTTTTGCCCCTCTTGTGCTATGGTACATTTGAAATCTTTTCTGATCCTACTTTTGTCCAAACAAGGCTCAATGACACTCCCGTGTGAGGCTGGGCATTAAACTAGGCCCTACAAATGTGCTGGAATACTATTACTTCCAATGTTTGCTCAAACCACCTGCTTTACTCTTGTTGTGCCCCTCACTCTAAGAGCCGGTCATTAAAAGCACTCGTGCCTTATGTTATTGTTCATGTTCACTGATAACGGGAGCTTGTCCTTATCGCTTTAATTACTCCACATCACAGTGCTTACTGCGGGAGCCACAGGCTTCCTTTAAACTGTGGAGAAATTGCTTGGATTTAATGTTGCGATTTTTCCCTCTGATATTAACCAGCTGTGCGTGACACCGGGCTCGAGAGAGGAGATCAATTCCCCGGGAAAGCGCCGTCTTCTTCAGACAGGCCGGTGAGCCACGATGAGAGGGAGAATCACGAACCGGCACTTCCATCACTGCTGGGGGATGTTTGGATTAGGGGCTGGTGGCTCGCTGCAGATGTCTCGCAGCCACCCACCCCCCGGCGCCTCCCTCCCTCCGTACATGATACCTGCTATGGGGCGAGGTGATCCCAGAGGAAGGCGGGGACATATATATACACTTAGGCAGGAGAAAGGTCAGGCGGGCTGAATGTGGCAGGCAAACAGGCAGCGGGGGTCTGGGGGCCTGGGGATGAATCACAGGAGAATTGGTGCATGGCAGTGAATGAATAACCCGCCATGGCTCCCCAAACCCCATTATTTCCCTCCTTCTCCAGCGGGGCCTGAAATTCATGTCTGCGCATGCTGCCAGTTCATTAGGGGGAGGATGTCATTCCTCTTCTGGCTGCAGCAGGACAGGCCAGGCGGGCCCCAGGAGGACCCAGCACTGTTTAATTCCACATCAACCGCTCCACTGAGGGCCTTAATCTCTGCTTGTGTGATCAATACTATATCAGTGTAAATTAAAATGACAATTTTAAAGTAATTAAGCCTGTTAATGCTCGATTCAAATGTCATTATTTGCCTGAGGATAGGCAGAGGGTGGAGGGATGAGTATAATGTGTGTGCATGTAGGGGTTTTTTTTCCTTCTTTTTTGAAAGAGGGGGTGGCTAAATTATGAGACATGTCCACAGTGACAGGTAAACTGCTTTAACTGGCGCGGCCCGATGTTGCCGCCGCAGCCACCAAAAGGAGAGCTTAACAAAAGCGGATTAACTCTCCACCCATGCTGGCCCAGAGACCTCTCCAATTTCAGAGGAGGATAACCCAATTGTTCAAATCTGATTTGTGCAACCAAACCCAATTATGGCCATATTAGATGAGAAGTGGCAGGGAGAGAAGGCTCACTGTGGGAGGCAGGAAAAATAGAGCGGGTGGACGAGTTGGGAGAGGGTGCAAAGGAAAAAGAAACGTTACACAATAAAAATGCACTTAACTTTAGAATCAAGCTGCGCAGTAATTGTGTGATTTGATTATTTTTGTCTCCCTCCTCACTGTGCTTTTGAAAGCCTATTTAGAGTCATTGTTCGAGTGAAATGAATGGGACCCAACAGTAACCTCGTCCCTGTGTGTGTGTACAGTGTGTATGTGCGCATGTGCTTATGTGTGCGTCCCATCTCACGTGAGACGAGGTGATGCGTAAGTGAAAAGGAAATTAAATGATCACATTGTTGGTTGTTATTATGACAGGCTCACAGCCCACAGCCGCCAACCCTCCTCTCCTTTAAGAGCAGATTCACCAATTACACCCAATCACGGCGGTTAAGGGCCACACAAGGCCCCCTGACTACCAAATTCTCTATTGCTACTGTTGCCTTAGTCAGACGGGACCTAACGCAATCAAGAATCGGCGCTTTTTATTTCATGCTTTTCCTCTCACACTCGAGCCCATTCCAAATGATAATGAAACCCATAAACTGTCACTGGTGACAATCAGTCCAACCTGTGAAGCACTGAGACAGTCTAATGAAGTGGCTAACAGAATTTCCCTCAGCGGAAAATGCCCATATCTCTTAATTAAAAGCTAACAAGCCACGTGTTGACAAAACAAGGGGAAGTGCAGTGATTAAAAGGAAGCCTTGAGCGCAGGGGCATAGATTAGTCATGGATGTGTCCGTCGCTGCTCATTCAGCAAACACACACACACACACACACAGGAGGAAAAAAAAAGCCGTCATAAGACAGAGTGATTCTGTGACACGGCTGTCGCTGTTGTTGTGACAAGAGACTGCCCGGAGCTGTAGGTATTTGGCAACATCACAGCAAATGTCCCGTGGTGGTGCCATTACTTTCGATGAATGATAACCCAAGTCTGAGTCTGCTCATAATTATTACAGGGCGCCGAGATGAGATGCATTTCAGATGGAGGTGTGAGCTCAAAAACATTTAATCAACACTATCAAACCTCTGAAATCGAACGGACTTCTCTTTGTCGAAACGGCACAGCGCAAAGCCTGAGCCTCGTCATCAGTTATGCACCTCCATGAATTATTAAATGCATGCCAATAGTGATCAGGTAGAGCAGCGCGTGCACTGAAAGACAAGGCAACTCGCGAGTGCTTAATTAGCAGGGTGGGCGCTGCTCTGCATCCCTAATCATGCAGGGTAAAGGACACCCAGGGGCTTTTCGGGGAGGCTGGGGAAAAAAAAGCGTGGCGATGTGTTGGTTTGCATCCAAGCTGTCCGATCCATCACGCTTGTCTGCGGCCTGGTGTTAGCAGAGCCAGCCCTTATTAATTATCAGCTCATTTGGTGGGGAGGGGGTGTCAAGTGTGGAGTGTGGGTGGTAGGTGGCTGGTCCTCTTTGATCAATGTAAGCAATCGCGGCAAGAGAGCTCCACTAAAGGTGATTACGGTCAGTTTGGCCCGGCTCACTGGATGTTTCTTTCTCTTCTCGGACAGGATGGGTGGACGCTCCTGCGATGGTTAAGATGGAGGGTCGAGTGCGTTAGTTGTAAGTAGCTCACTGTTAGCCGGTGTTAGAGAGTGATTTTGAGAAATTAACACAGAGCAAAAGCATTCTATGTTATAGTCAATAGTTTAGAACGGCTGGAAAAAAAAAAAAAAGGGAATCTGGGCGACTCTCACTATGTGAAGAACGGGCAGCACGGCATGAGAAACCGTCATGACACCATAATCAATTTAACCACATGACCTCAGGAGCACCTTGACACCTTGTTGTGTGGTCCACATTTCAGCTGCTTTTTGGGGGGAAAAAATTCTATCTTCAACATGTCAATGGCATGGGGGTGATAAGGGGTGATATGGGGTGATAAGGGGTGATAAGGGGTGATATGGGGTGATATGGGGTGATAAGGGGTGATATGGGGTGATAAGGGGTGATAAGGGGTGATATGGGGTGATAAGGGGTGATATGGGGTGATATGGGGTCAGATTATTTGAGCGAAAAAGTATGCTTTCGGTTAACTTCTTCCACCCTGGCATTCATACTTTTATTCAATTGGATCTGAAGACTGCTGCCAATACGTAGGGATATAACTTAGTAATAATAAAGCATAACAGTGAGCACAGCACTGATTAGATTGAATATAAATGCTTTTGAGTATGACGCATGTAACTGGACTATTTCCTACATTTTGAAGAGTGAAATGTGTTGGGTGGGTGGGGGTCTCCTTTCCTCAGAGACTGGGGCTGTGAGGGCTCTCAATAGACAGAGGATTATGGAAATCGAAGCTGAGAGATTAGCTAATGGGAATATAATGGCCACTGACTGCCTGGGTCAGCTGGGCCATGCAAATGAGGCATCTATAGCCGGTGGCAGAGGGAGAATCGATATGCATGAACAAAGAGATGCCCGGATATGGCCTCATATCAGTAATGTTCCACAGACATGTATGTGTTTGCACCAAGAGGCCGAGAAACACTCAAACACACACACACAAACAGAGCGAGGGCCTGAAGCCAGCAGACAGAAGTGAGCTTTCAGCAAGAGGACCCGGCTCAAGTGGGGAAGAGGAGATATCGCCAGCTCCGGCCCCGCTCCCTCTCACTGATGTCAACAGGCAGCATGTGATTCTCCCCAACGCCTGGCTCTCATCCCCGCTGACATAGCACAGAGACGCAGACACACACCCAGCCCCACTCCTCACGCTACATCAAATATCTATTCATCCTGCCTTGAACCCAAAAACACAACAAACGTCCTTGTAGACAATCAATAGAGCTGCGACCAGGACAGCCAAGTATTACGACAGCATTTAAACACAGCGAGTAGTTTATTTTCCTGCAGCTTCTGGACAATCTGACATCCACCATTTAGGGGGTGTGGATATTAACCTTCTTCAGATGTATGAGGTAAAGCGGGTGTCGTAAAACCCAATTGAGTGGGACACATGACGGCTTTCATCATCAAACTAAATGGAACATCTCCTCTCTTATATATCAGAATACCAATTCTGAGCATGTCAGAAAATTTCAATTTCAGGTGGGAGCGGCAGGACTCTGGCTCACCGTGCCTGGCCTCTCCCCTCTCATTTTCATTCCTGCCCGCTCTGCGCAGCCATTCATCAGGACCCGGGCAGAGGACACCTCCCGCCTGCTCGCAGATGCATGGAGCAAGCAATAAAATTAACCTTGTGGCAATTGTTTTCCCACCCGTCTGACGGCCCCGTGTCAGCTCATCTGTTACGGCGCGAAAGGAATAAAAAAGTCAAGCTCGGATGGGCAAAAAATTATGACTTGTTGGGGAAGGGGTGGTGCGTGAATGGAGCTGAGCTAATGCCAGATTATGGAGTCAAAACCCGATCAATCAGTGCTGGAGAGTATCTGAAAACATGGTTGCTTGTTGATTTGTGTCTGGGAACAATAAGGAGCACTAAGAGTCTGGTAGGTTCAGAGCAACAAGATGGTGTGGTATTTTTACAGTCCAGCTAGCCCCCCCCCCCCCCTCCATCCCTGACCTGCTTCTTCTACTGGGCGGGCCAGGACCAGAGGAAGGGAGGAAGGGGAAGACAGGAAAGAGGGGATAAAAATCTTTCAGGGGGTGTTTATTTGCTCTCAACACCTCCTAAGCGATCAATATTTTTAATTTGGGTCCGAGTTATTATTTTTCACATCACCGCGCCGGGGAGCAGAGTAAAGTGGCTCATATTTTAGCACTAAAAAGATCGATATGACAGCCTCACCTTCACTCTGCCCCCTCAGTGGCTGGGGGGCCGCACATCATAATGGACGGTGGCGAGGTACACCCGGCCCGACTCGTGCTGGAATCACATCATTATTCGAGGCCGGAGACACCCCCCCCCCCCCCCCCCCCCCCCCCCCCTCCACACACACACACACATTCCCTCACACCACAACCATCCCTCCTTCCACCACAGGACAGCAGCACCTCCACCTCCAGCAAAACTGATTTACTCCCCTCAGCTAGATCCCATCCAAACACACACACACACTCACACACACAGAGACACTTTATCAGTGCTGTTTATGAGGGTAAGCTTGTGTGTGTGAGCTGCCCGTGCCCAGGAGCGGTGATGATCCAGCAGGGCAAAGGCTCAGATTTGACTCCCCGTCATAAAAGCATCAATTTCTCCACCTCTTTACACAATCCATTAATTATAAACATTTTAAGTCTAAATATTTTCACAGAGGGAATGCCGGCTCTCTATTGCCTCATAACTCACCTCTGATGGCAGATTCATTGATTGTCGTTGAACACATGTCCAGAGTGTGGGTGTGGGTCTCCATGTGCAGGCTCACGTGTGTGTTTATTTCAGTTTGTCATCTAATACGCTTGTGTGTGTGAGTGTATGCACTTATGACTGCCCAGAGAGTATGACTGATGGCGAAGGAGAGTTATGCCCCAGCGATATTACTGAGCTGACATTTACTCCATTCGAGTGGCCTCAGTGGGTGCCGTACTTCTCACCATATTGAAATAAGAGCTCCCTTAGATTTAGTTTGCAATATCTTAACCGGTTTATGCACCTACTGGAGGCTTTTTAAACGCGGAGCTGGGAGGAGGAGGAGGAGGAGGGTTGCTGCTCGTTAACCTCTGTGTAAAACCAACAGACTGTACACGGAGACCCTGCATCTGACCCCACTTTCTCTGCTAAGTATATAATCTCTATATGCAACCTGGTTTTGTTTCACCATAAAAGAGAAGGGTAGAGCAGCGGGGTGGGGGTGATAGAAGGTGCTGCTTTAATATAAAAAAGAAAAAAAACACGAAAAGAAAAAGGCGATAAATGCGAGCGACACGCATTCCGGGCAATACCGTAAACACGCTCGTGTTGAGGCCCTGTCAGCACAGAGGGACACTAAGTGTTCATAAATTCCTGGCCCAGCAGAGCGGCACTGATTATTGCATTACAGCACGCTGCCTGCAGAGGAATTAAGGACTCACCTCTGGTGACAGAGGGACAGGTCTGCTCTACTGACCAGGAGGACTCAACCTGGGCAGGAAAGGTCTCAAATCCATCTGGTGCAATTAAACGTTTTATTGAAATTCTTTAGATTTACAGAGAGGGACACGTCTTCTTTTAAAGCCAGCTTCCTTAGAGACACCAGATCACTTCTGGAACTAATTTCACACAGACGCAGCCACCTGTTTCTTCCAAACAATAAAAAGAAGCTCACCAACCGCACCATGATCCAGTCACATCTAAACTACTGTACTTGGGATTCATGCTAGAAGTTGGCTGCTCTTTACTGAAAGGTCTATTATCGTCTGCATTCACTCGATCGTAAAACACTCAATCTGTGAGGGGAGGAATCTCAGAGGCAGCAGCAGCTTCCTGTGAAGTGAAGGTCCAGTAACCAGGACAAAAACTGGACGGGACACAGTCCTTAACACACAACGCGGCCTCTGAAGGTGAAAGTGTTTACAACTGCACACATGTGCAGCCACAGGCTAAAAGGAGGTGGCAGCATCCTGCTGATTTATCCTCTGCCACAGCTCTCAGTCCCGTCCTGCACACCACAGACATGAGGGATGCCTTTAATTTCTCATTAAAATGCCCTGGAACAGCTGAGTGCAGAGGAGGCCCTGTGTGTCACCGTCTGTGTGTGTGGACAGCTTGATTAGACTTTGTGACAGCGGAAAGGTGTGCGTCGAGCCGCGCCGACAGCGGAGCGCGCGTCGGGAAGCTGGAACATTCGAGCACATCACTCGGGATGACACAGTGTGGAGCTCCAGGGCCGGGCCCACCATAAATATTAATGGCCAAGAACAAGTGGATTGGGAGTTGAGTTATCAGGGCGGGCCTTCCTAATTGACATTTTACCTGCTGTATACCTTAACGGGGCTGTAAAACGCAGAGGCTGGGATGAGCCGTGAGGGGGAACGTGTCAGTCAAGCTCGTCCCCGTTACTGCCGCCTTCCTCTGAGAGAAGCAGCTCCAGCACACTCAGGTTTCTCTTAATTTAATCCCACCTGGGCTTCTGTTGTCCACGTTATTTTCATTATTAATAAATCTGTCGGTTATTTACTTGTGTTAATCAATACAATCTTTTACTCCAAACAATGCCACGATATTACTTTCATGGAATACCAGTACAATTGTCTAAATTGTCTAAAAAGCTGAAGACATAGTGTGTGGTTGAAATAATCATTCGCTTGAGAGGTGAAGATAAATGAATAGTCTCACTGCAGTCTTTCACACTGGACGTTACTATCCTGCACCTCATCCGAAACATTTCGCTCGAAAACAGCGCACACTCGCGAAAAGTTGACTCTCTGAACCCAAAGCGCCCCCACTTACATTATCTGAAAACCTGACAGGCGGGGCAGACAACAAACAATTATCCCCACGGCGAGGGGGGGGGAGAAAAAGAAAATCGAAGATTGAGAAAATAAATACGGCTGATGTCATCAAAGCTAAATGGCAAGCCCTGTGCGAGAAAAGGCTGGAGAGTCTATTCATATTTACTGTTGCCAGGATTTTAATATCAACATCATCGAAAGCACATCAGATGTTTCTCTTTCCACTGACTGATTCACGAGGACCAGCACACACTGCTATCTCTATTTGATGAAAATGAAAGCACAACTAAAAAGGTTAATCTATAGACAAACACGATTAAATAAACAGCCCATAATGCTGAGATATTAGCGGGGCTTATAGGAAATGGCAGATCATTATATTTCCGAAAAGGCCAACGTTTGATAGATTTTTTCTGAAAAGAGCAAATGTGTCTCGGTGGGTGCTGTGATTTATGAGCGTTTGTGGAGGTGCAGTGTAGCGTGGCGATAACACCGAAAACATTCAAAGGAATCAAGACGGACACAACTCGGTGATCACCGACAACAAACTGAGGCTGCAGTCCATACGTGGACCGCATCGATCTGTGATGCGATGCCCCCTCCATCTAATCTCCTGGGAGTGGAGAGATGATTACCTGACATACCTGTGGTGTGTTGATTGAGTATTGGACATAAAAGCGCATCTAAACACATGTTTCTGTGTAATCCACAGCACAGTTTGAGAGGCTGGGACTCAAACCCTCCAGCTTGTTGTGTTAGGCCTGAGCATTTGGCTCCACCAAGAGGCCGTATGTCAAACTGCCATCCAGCCACAAGACACCGAATGGTTGATGAAAAGGTCCGTTCAGTGCAGGCAGCACCAACATGCGCATGTATCTGTTCCTGTTAGGTTTACTGATTGGTTTGACAGTAGTGTCCTCTCTTTGATTTTGCATCTAGCTTTTGAAAAACTCGACAAATATATCCCCTTCACTATTTGTTTAAAATTCAAACACACTTTTGGTAAATAACAGCTGCTACAAGCATATTTGAAGAGATCCACGACTGGATAATCAATCCTGACAACCATAAACGAAGCTGTCGAAAAACACTAAACACGTTTCTACATCATTTCAGGCGACACAAACTGATTCCCAAATATCTGCTGCCACCTTGTGGCCATCTGCTGCCACTGTAGCACAAAACCCACAAAATAAGCACGACTGCACCAATTACCTCTTCACAGTACCTCTTCATATAAATTATTTATTGTCACCCCCCCACCCCCAGTTTCAGTGAAAAGACATTCATTAAAATCACTCTTAAGCATTTCAGATCATCCAAAACCAAATACAATATTCAATGGCAATTACAACAATTACAAGTGAGCTTACAGTGAGTTTGTTCATGAGATTTATTTAAAAAATTACAATTAAGCATTCAAGTGTGGTGATTTAATTAAATGTTAATGCCAGAACTAGTTCAAAGGTTCACAGATTGAAAATTAAATGTGCTTTTAAAGGCAAATGCCTAATAAATAATACTACTTCTCAGTAGACACTTCTCAGTTTATTCAGTATAATAACATTTAGTTAATTTCTTTTATGTTTGAATCAAGAAACTAATCGGAGAATCCCCTTCAAAACGGGGCACACAGTGGTTGAGTATATCAAAGAGCACTTACTGTGAAATGCTCCTGGGATTTGTAGTTCTCATCGAGGTAGATACGGGCCCTGCTGTACTCCTTCATGGCATTACTGGACAGCAGCTCTCTGATGGACATGCACAGGTTTCTCAGGTTAAACGTGTTCACTGAGCCAAAACAGATACAGTCAGGGAGATTCTTGGGAAGATTTCGATTTTCCCTCAAAATTCCGATGCACAGCTTTGATATGACCAGTGGAGGGACTACTCCCCTCAGTTTCAAACACACTGTTCCACAAGCCATGAAAGAGCTCGTCTCCTGTCAAACTGCCCCCCCGTTACCACAAAAATCACCACAATTACACCAAATTGGAGGAACAATACTTACTTCACAAAACTATCCACGTGCGACATGGACGCCTCATAATTCTTCCCGCCCACCTCTTGGCAGTGCACCGCCAAGAAGTGAGGCTTCTGGGACTGTACTGTCTGCAATGGAAGAGGGAGAGAAGAAGCATGGGTCAAAAAGGGCTGAGGAAAGACAAACATCTCCATTTTTTTTCAAAATGACACTGAATCCTGTACAAGCTTGGCGTCTGGGCCTTCCAAGTCAACTCCGCGAGAAGATACCACATTTGTTCAAGACAAAGCACCTCTCTAATGTAGGCAGAGGGCACTTAGTGAGCTTGTTCCACAAGCGTAACATTGCTCCTCTTCCTCTGCTGTCACAGATGTGCCTGCAGCTCTGTATGTACCTACAGAAGGCTGCGACAGAAGCTTATATGTCACCATTAGTGCTGACACTTTTCTTACTATAACCGATAACAGCTCTGCTGCTCCAGGAAGATGTCGGGATGCTTATTATAGTGTGGGCAAGACTCCAGCGGAACTGGGGGGAAAAAAGCAGTGAGAACATAATGCGTTTTATGTATTTTGGTCCTTAAATATACAAAGTAAAAGTGGTGCGATATCCTTCCCGAGTCACGTGACTTCACATTGCTTTCCTTTAATATTCCCTCTTGCACATGGCGAGGTGTTTGTGAGCACCCTGTCAGAGGTCCTCAGAGCAGCTGACCTCTAATGGAAAATCAATGCTGCAGAGTGATTTACAGCACTCACAAGCACTCACAGGGGTCTGGCCGGCTGACGGTAGGCAGTGGCTGTGCATCAATGTCACATCGTGCTCAGAGGTGGGGGGGGGGTCTACAAACGGTCCCCTGGACCTGGATGGAGCCCAGCAGCTGCTACCACACCAGAGGACCACCTCAGACTTGCATTATGCTCACTAAAGGCTCAATAAAATAAATGTAATGCATGGCACCAACGCTATGGATTTTCCATCAACCTATGGCCCGTCTCTTAGCTGGATGACCCAGAAGCACGGTCCCTGCAGCTGGAACCGGAGACTGATTAGAGCGCCGATAAACTTGCGATGGAAAAAAAGAAAGTCACCCTCGCAAAAGGAGCTCGCTGTCGGCGCCAGGCTCGTACGTGTGACTCGTGCGTGTGTCCTATTAACTTTCCAGGGCGTGAACGCAGGTCGAATATGACAGACAGAGAGAGTCCGGGAGGTCATTTCATTACCAGAATCACCAGTCCAATCAGCACCAAACCAGTCAGCATTAACCAGTAACCTTATGCTACTTTGGCAGACTGCAAGCCCTTAACTAGCATCCAATCCCACGTTCAGTGTTTGCATTAAAAGAATTCTGTTCACATCCAAGTAGGGACTGATATACTGACGTGACAAATACTGGCGCAATTAAAAGTGAATTTATGATGCGTGATAACGATGGCGTCCTCTCTAAACAACCATCGGACGGAGACAGCTGTCGTGTCAGTGGCGAGAAAGGCCCGTCTGCCCGTGCTGTCACGGCGAACAGAGCGCTGCCATATGGCAGCATTTCTCAACCTCACAAGGACGTCGGACTGTTTGACTTGGAGGTGTGTCCTCTCGTCCTCTCCTCCTTTTTCTCCGTGACAAAACTCTCAGCAACATCTGAATTCCAAGGATTTACCCATTTGTTTAAATAAGTCATCTGTCAAACTGCTTTGGAGGCAGAGGAGGCCTGCGCTGCCCTAATGAGTCAGATCAATGTTATCACCTCCCACAGTCTAACAGCATACGTCCCCTGCTGACTCTCTTCACCCATATTTGCACTGATGTTTGTCTTCTTGTTTAATCAGAGTTAAGTTAAACAACTTAACAGTGTACTTTAATAAACAGGAAATCATATGCAACCCTTCATTTCTTTAGATTTTGCCAGAAAAACAGAAAATAGGAGCCGAGATTCATCCAAACGAAAACATAAAAGGAAAGTTTAAGGAGGATATCCCATTCTAACAAGCTTGAAAGCCAATAATGTTGACGTCCAGGCTCTGGGGAGGGTTCATCCCTCCATGAGACCCGTTGCCACCGATTTTCAGTCCAGTTCATGTGTTATTTCACACACCTCAGCAGTTTCTGCCCCGTCTTCCTTCTGTAAGACAGACACTCTTTCCTGGAGACCGTTTTTGATAAGGCTTTGAAACACTCACTGAGAGGCTGCGAGGACCGGTTCATCCCTTGGATTAGCTGCCTTTTTATGCTTGAGTGATATTCATAGGCCAGCATTAGGCGGCTTAACAAGAAAAAAGCATTTCTCTGGTAAAAGGACTGGACTGAAAATGAGTGAAAAAGCAGCCGATGTCCAAAGAAAAACCCTCAAAAAGTCGAGAGAACTATTGCTCAAGACTACAAGAAAGTCTGGCTCCTTGGAAGCTGAATGTAAAGAAATACTGGGATTGCTTATATTAAGACTTCTGCACAAAACAAACAAAAAATCTCAAAATTCCAGCAGCTGAAAGACTGAAATAGACCAACGTGTCACTGAAGTGGCATTGAAATAATAAACACTCAAAAAAGTCGGACATTTCAGTCATCATCGGAAATTTAGGACTTTAATGGATACCTCATGGACCACACAAATGATCATTTCCACCTAATGGAAAAAAATCATTTCACTTCATGGAACTCGTCTTTCCTGTTATAATTTGGTTTACTTAACAGATACCATCTGCGATTCAGAGAGGAGCACGAGTTTCATGCTTCCTGTTTGGAGGAGAAAAATGATCCGAAGCATCAGAGGAGCTTTTGTTCCGATAGATAACGCGGGTCGTAGTTCGAGTTTATCACCAGCTCGTCCTTTACATGTCTGTGTCAGGTAAGTGTATTGTTTCAATAGGGGGTCCGGGACCTATTGCAGAGTTGTATAAGTGCCTTGAAGCGACAAACCTAATCAACAAACTATCTGATGACCTCAATAGCTGTTTGTCTCTACAATTTGCAGATCACAAGACTGGATGTGGGGACCTGACACAATCACTAGCCTGTGATGGTCCAGAGAAGTTTCCAATGCAAATTAGCTGGGGGATTATTCAACTCACTGCGGTGCAATGCAAAGCGCTGTTTATACTTCTGCAGCAGCACTGGTGGGACACCATTGAACCCAGTTTATTGCACACAAGCCTGGCAGGCAAATGACCCTGCTTTGCTTATGTGAAAATGATCTGCAAAACCCCGAAGCGTACAGGAGAGTCCTCATGAGATTTGATTGGATCCAGCGGCGAGAAACGCAAGTGAGCGAGAGGCGCAGTTCTCGCAAGTAACAACAGGCAACAGTCGTAGTTCCAGTTCAGCCACATTTTAAGAGTTCAACACAGCGACGGTGCAGAATTCCAAACAGCAACATCAGAGATTCTGCCTGAACTGCTCCGAACACGTTTGGTGTGAAATGGCTCTGTGAGAAAACACTGCAAAGACGAAGAGAGGTACAGATAGAAAGAAAAAAGGAGCAATTTAAACAGGGAGTCGCCAGTGCAAACATGTCCTTGAACTCCAAGGGCACCGAGGTGTGCCACAAAATCAGACGTTTTATTTCCGCAGGGAATCCCCTCAAATCTATGACGAACCGAAGGAAACAACAGCTTAACAGAGTGATTCCTTAAACACTTCCAATTCTCTTCCACACAAACTGATATTGCCGTGTGAACAGAGTGCTGATTCAGTGTGTGAGACTTCAGTCTTTCCTGTGTGAAGCGGCCCTTGGATGCTTGCCAAACCAACTCAGAGCAGATGACATATCACTGCACACTAATAAACACACAATGTGCTTCTGTTGATCACATCCACCGGGGTTTTTCAGTGAAAAATACATCATAGCTTTCAGAGTTCGGGGGCCAAACGGCGATCTAAACCATGCACCAAAACACACAGTGCGTGTATTGTGTTTGCAGAGAGATCTCAACGAGTCAGCGCACCGTGGCTGATTGCAGTTAACTGCAGTCGTCACCGCTGCTCGTTCCCAGCCGCTCAGAGTTCAGGCTGATGCTTCTTTCCATGACGTCAGCCACCAGCAGCAGCAGCGCGGAACTGGCATGAGGCTACAAGCCTGCATGGCTCACACACAGGGGCACACCCCTCTCCCTGCATGCTTTTCAAGGCTTCTTTTTTTTTTTTTTTCCTCGCTACACACACATTGGTAGATGCGATACCTTCCTCCTAAGCACACAACCGTGTTGCCCAGTGCAAACAGAATTCCTCAACAACCAGGACGCACTTCATGATATCCAATAACATTAGCGCTGAACAAACACGAGAGCCGGAATCACTTGGCAAACAACATGTTTTGGCATGTCAGTGACGGTAATAATTACAGGGAGGAGTGAAACAAGAGTTGAAAAAAAAAAAAACCCAGCAGAGGCCGTGCAGCTGAGCAGACCTTTATCTGAGTTTTCTGGCTTCTGGGACCTGCAGCGCTGTCTGTAGTCAGGGAAAATTGCTTTGACATATTGAAGCTATGTTAATGGGTTTTGATTGGTTTGTCTGGAAGAATAAAATCTGTATAAAATCAGACAAAAACACAGTTAGTTTTAACCCGCTTAGCACTGGTAGATTATACCTGTTATAATTCAAATTAGCTTATCGTCACCAATCAGCTTCCAAGTCATATACCAGTCGACTGAGTTCATTAACAACTGCAGGTACGCCGTGCCCGAGTGACCAGGCTTTACTTAACTTTTTAGTACAATGACAGAATGGAGTTTGCCCACAATATTTATGATCATTACCGCGACCCACCGCGCATAATTTCAGTTCAGTTCAGTTCAGTTTCAGATCAGTCTTCATGGCAGCGGTAACTACAGCCTGAGTCATAAAAACTTCTCATGAGTGGCCTCTGATCTTTCCTCTCGACTCCCCAGACTCCCCGAATCTGATCAAGGGGATCTTTCGCAACAACTGCAGACCCCAACGAACAGCTGCCGACACCCTGGAACTGCACACCTTAAGATAATCCAAAAACGTACAACGTCCATAGCCCAACTCTTTAAAGCCGTTCTGTCTGCAGATGGGGAACCTTTTTTAAGAAAAAAAAAAGGGAAATTGTTGTATTTTTATTTTTACTTTCATTTCACAGATGTGAAAATATGAATGCTGCTCGAGGGTCATTCCCCGTCCCTCTCTGCTGTGCTTCAGCTCGACCTCCAATGCTCCTTCCCGCAGAAGAGGCCATTGTACAACTGGCAGTGAAAGCATCAGAGACCTAGTTATGTCACATGAAGTTCATCTCATGTATCAAAGACAGGGCGCAGAAAGCACCTTTAAGAAAAAGAAGGAAAAAAAACATTCCAGTTCACATGGTTTGCTGGAATGGGATAAAGAGCGTGTGTCAGAAGAAAATGACTGGTGTGATTTTTTTTATTTTTCTTGCAAATATTACAGTAAAAAACAACAACTAAATTTCAATGCTGCTACAGACACAATGAGACTCGACTATGTTTAAGTTCTCAGTAAGTTCTCTGTTGTTGATTTGAGAACACATTAAAAGGGCCTTAATGGTCTGGAAATTACCAGGAAATTGAATCATCTATATATATATATATATATATATATATATATATATATATATATATATATATATATATGTGTGTGAGTGTGTGAGTGTGTCTGTGTGTTAAGTCATGGGGAAATCTGTCATTGTGTGTGTGTTCCATTGCGTTGGCACACAGCAGTTAGTGTCAGTTAACATTTAGCTGAAGACACGAAAAAAATGCTGTTCTACAAGGACTCGAGACATTGTTGATACGAATTCAAAGGGAATCTGTGATGGAAAATCAGCCTGGTATTTTAGTTTGGAAACTGAAAATACGCCATCTTATCTGTATCACCACTCCACCCATCAGATGATGCAGCATTCACTGTAACTCAGAAGAGGGAAGTTTGCTTCGCTATCAGCATCAAATCTAACCATTGGTTTCATAATTCCCATCATAATTCACCAGACAGCTAGTCGAGAGTCAACTGCAGTCGAGAGAAAATCAAGCGTTTGAGAATAAAATAGCCAGTCTGGTGTGTTGACTGAGCTCTAAAGCTATACGATTTCAGACCACCGAAATAACATGCTCCAAAGGTTACCGAGTACAAAATGATTTGCTCGAATAAATACGAAATAAAGTTCGTAATAAAGACGTAAATTAAAAGATGAAATGGTAGCTGCTGTTCTGTCTCTGTTATTTCATCCAGATCATTTCTGACATTTCATTTGTGTCAGCTTGTTGGAAAGAGAGTGGAACATTGTTTTCTTTGAACTTCTAAATAAGTTTCATTAAGGTGTCGTCTAATGTACCTTACAGGTAAGGCGTTAATTAATAATGGGCAAACAATTAAATCCAAACATGCAGGAGCCAGCCCTCCCACTTATATGACTAGTGAGCGCATGTGTACTTTGGGTGAGCGTGAAACACTTTCTGCCAAAACCAACAGACCAGCGATTCCTCGGAATGGTAAATAAGCTTGCGAGTATTTCCTAACCTGTGTATCAGGTGTCTTTGCCGGTGTTCTCTGTGCACTTATTTATCTAACTATTTTAAGTGGCTACTCCCAACCCAGCTAGAGTGTCTGATACATGTGTTTAAGCATCCAAGAATTCATCCAAGAATAGAAAGTATTGACACTGTTCAAAAAATTCCAAAAATGTTAAGACTTACAGCATGAAAGGCCTCAAAACTACCAGGGTTACTTCAGGGTTGCCCATTTTGCTAAAATATGGCACCCAGGGGTCCGAGCAAAGTGTTTTTGCTTTGGGAGGGCGAACATGTTGCTGTAGGGTCGTCACCATTTGTTAACTTTAGGTTTGGCCCTGTATTCAGAATATTTTCACCGTTTTACTTTGCAGTGAGACAGGCTTTTTCCCAACAGAGCACTAAATCAGTTACCCCCCCCCCAAAAAAACTCCAAAGTCTCATAACAATACCGACCAAAAGCAGTCTGACCCAGCAGGGAGTCCGGTGAATCGCACGCTGGTTGTGGAAATAACCTGTGGACAAACCCACTTAAAAAGGCACCGAACTGTCTCTTTGACCTCATCTATTCGTGAGACATCATTATGGTGTACGGTGTCACTCACTGATAGGCTCACAGCTAATGGATGGAAAATGCTCAGATGGAGTCATAACAGTACGCTTTTTGGCATTAAAGCTGCGACTGGAAAACTGTTCCACCTCAAACCACTTCCTGAAGACAAAGTGGTTCTGAGTAACCTCACGCCAACCTCTTCAAATTAAGAAAACTTCTTGTTTTTTGTTTGTTTTACAGCCTGGTTGAACTGTAGTAGACAGTTGTGACACGCCGAGTAACAGCATTGAGAGATACTACAAGAGCCGTTGAATTAAAAAAAATGGGTGCTGGTTATTTCACTGCGTGGATCCTCCTCTTCAGGTGGTTTTCATTCCGAGTCGTCTTTAGTTTCGACGACTCTCCTTTTAACCCATCGTGTCTGTTCATTTATCAAAGCTGTCCTCGACTGCTCTGCACCAACCGTCCTGTGGATGTGAAAAGAAACACAAACCAAACCAAACTCTGAGGCGCACCAGTCCATCTTGGAAACCTGCAGTTCACCTGTGTGTGGTCTGTGTGTCGGTCTTATGTGTGCGAGAGCCCTCACTGTCATCACAGCAACGCAGATGAGGGCTATTTGAAGCGTGCGTGTCGTCATCCCCAGGCTGGTCCATCATCTTCCCATCTGTTCACTTAGCAGCTGACTGTCATTCTCCCTTCAGTCTCTCCACCTTGGTTTAACAAGGTGCATTTTTGGAAAGATACGAGCATTCAAGTATGTGACTCGACACCACGGTCCTGAGCTCACGATGAGGATGTGGGATCAGCAGGCAAACATCTGCGTACCACATCGCCGTGGCCCAACATTTACGAAGAAAACGACTGCAAATGTAGTTTGCTGATCCAAATCTAAACTCTGCAGTGGTTCTGGCTGTAGATCCCTGAAAGGTGGGAAAAAACTCATGGCAACCAATGTTGCAACTTGTTTTGCGCTTTGATGCTGCCATCCAATTATAGATGAGCCAATACTTTTCATGTCATAGTAAAATGCCTGGCTTTCAACATTTCATCTGTTTTCTATGTCCTATTGTGAACAAAACATTGGTTTATGAGCACTGCATTCGGTTCCGATTTATGTTTTACACAGCGTCCAAACTTCCCTGAAACTGAGGTGGTGCATCAAGCGAAGTTGTACCAGCTCTTATCACGGCTTCCACATTAAAAGTAATTAATATAGTTAATAATTTAAAAGCAGATTCGTCGTTGACATACATTTGGGAAGAGTTCAGTTCACGGTTACTGATCAGCAGATGATAATGTCAGTGTTCTGTAAAACTAAAACAATGCATGTGCCTCGCTCTCTCCCTCTTTGTCACTTTGAAAGCAGCACATTTGTGACTACAGTTAGGACGTGTCGCCGCCTCACTTCCCTTCACCCGGTGGAAAGAGTTGTGGTTTGTCTGGGGTTCCTCTGTAGATGAAAGGCCACGATATGAAACATGACTGAGCTCGAGCAAGCTCTTTTTTTCTTCTTCTTTCGAAATTAGAAAGTGAAAACTACGTGAATAAGATCACATCTGCATCTCCGACATTAGCCTGCTGGAACAGCAAGCACATCGAAGATCGTTCTACATGCCTTCACCCGCATCGCCGAATCAGAAGGGATGACGTGGAAAAAAACCTCTGTCCTGATGATATTTGTGGCAAAGCCTAAAGCTGTTGTGCAATATGTTCCACAACAAAGTGCAGCAAAAAATATTATAATAAAATGACAGCCGGCAGCTAAAGCATCACTCAGCTGACAAACTGTAACTCTACGTGCACATGTCGTCTACTGCTGCCGGACACGGCGTGTATTCTCCGGAAATGAACTCCTCGCAGCCAGAGTTCAGCAGCGGTAAGCTGGCCGTGCAGAGGGCCGTGGGCTCGCAGTTTAGCCAGCTCCCACCCAGGTATTGTAATGCACCTGAGATCAAAGTCCTTTGGTGTATTACGTATTGGAGTCAGTATGGAGCGCTGCTTACCTGATAAAGCTCTCTCAGCCATGTCCTCTGTAGATTTTCAGGCTGAAAAGAGAAAAAAAAGACAAACTGTAAGTGAAATCAGCAAGAATGACAAGAAAAAAAACACAAGTCGTTTGGTGCCAATAGCGACTCAACTTCGAATCTTCATTAAGCTTCGGTATCAACAGATTTCTTTCCGAACCCTCTCTTTTTTTTTTTTTTTACCTCTTATTGTCCAAATGTTGTTCGTGGGGAAATGTAACTCTGTGACGGAGACTACAGCAACTAGCAGAGTGGGTTTTGGCAGCACCGGACCAACTAAATGAGGATTCTTTGCCAGAGAAACAGTCATTCATCAGAAACAGAAAAATGAAAAACAGGTTGCAAAAGTGAGTCGGCTGCTCGTGTATTTCAAAGCGAAAGAAAAAAAATCACAGATTCCCATGCTGAAATAAAAAAAAGAAAAGGTAGAACTATGAGATTCAAAGGTGTACTGTAATAAAAAAAAGAGAGATTGAATTCAGTAAAACCTCAGCAAGATGAGCTGCCCTGACAAGCAACTCGCCAGAGGCCACGGCTAAACTAAATTACTGTTTAAACAGCCAGATGAACTATCTGCTTAACTCCACACTTGACATCTACAGTACACTAACACGTTTTCGCAGATCAACAAAAGATCTGTGAGGGATCCGCACACTTCGCACACTGTTGTACACGGATCTGCTAACAGGAAGCGGCTTCACTTCAATCGCAGCATCTCTGAGGGTCTCCAGGGCATCCACAAGCCTCTCGCCATCCTTCTTTTTCCCACCTCCTTTCGCTCTGCCTGTATCCGACATCCTCTCCCTCTCTGTCCTCCACTTTAAAAGGCTATTCCCAGACCTGGACTTGATTTAGTTTGTGCAGTGGAAACAGAGACAGGGCCCCTGAGCAGTCTACCATTTAAGGAGAGATCTCCCAATGTCGATAACTAGGTCTGATGAACGGCTGCGTGCGTGTGTGTGTGTGTGTGTGTGTGTGAGAGAGAGAGAGAGAGAGCAAGCGTGCGTGTGGAGTTTGTCCTAACAGGACTCGTCTATAATAAGAATACGCTGGGGATCTGCAGGCTGTGTTGGTATTTGTAAGAGTCCAAATATATTACAAAAGTAGGTGCTGTAACCATCCAGACTAAATAAATCATCGCCACGATAACTTTATCAACCACCATTTCACAAACTGAAGAAAGTGATGTTTATATAGTAATACTTTAGAACTTTGTACCAGCAAGAGCACATTTCTCACCATGTTTAAGGTTAGACGTCAAAGCCAACTCTGGCAGGGCTCAGTTTTTCTCCTGTACTACAACCCTGCTCCTAAAAGAGAAGCGACGCTGTGCATCAACAGCAGAATGCGATGTTCTGTAAATCAACCAAATGGTGCAAAGACAGCAAATCGACTGCAGATCTTCGATAATATGTGCCGGACACAGTTTGCGTTGTGTTGCTGGGGTAAGCAAAGCCTTCTCTGAATGTCGCCTGGCAGCATATGTGGATCCGCGACCTGAAAATGTTTTTCGGCCTGAAAGATGTCCTCACAGGTGAGTCATTACCCGTACTGTCACAGATGATGGCCTTTGAACTATGCACTGATGATAATGTGTCAGTTTGAGGTTTTAGAGAGATCATAAACTGTTAAATAGTTTTATTTAGGGACGCAGCTAATCGCCATTGGTGAACGAAGACACAAACGGATGATTTGGTGGACGAGGCAGAGATGCTTTCAATGCGACTGCACTTCGCCCACTTTCGTTGATGATCTATACGTACGTTGTTTTGCATGAGAGTATTTCCAAAAGTACAAATGCAACACTTTCCTGATGCCCTTTTATGTTTTGAGATGAATAAAAAAAAGAGAAAAAGGTTTGGGATCCATCATCATCATTATACCGTCTTTCCTTTTCTACTGGATTCTGAACAAATACCTCCAGGGAGGGAAGGTCCTGGAATTTGGTGCAGTTTTGGAGAAAAAGCCAAAGTTAGCTATAGATGTTCGTGTTTTTTTGTTTGTTTTTTTACATTCGTACATATATTATAATTAATATAAAAAAATGTTTAAATCCAAAAGTTTTTTTTTTTTTAATAGGTTGATTCTGCCTCTATTGAAATTGGCTGAGCAGGCCTTTATTTAGAAAGTAAAAACACAAATCAACCCAAATCAGCCCAGAACATGAAATGAAAACTATGAAAAATACGGGATTCAGTAATGTTCATCATGTTGCAATCAGTTCGTGTTTTTTTGCATCCAGCTCACTCTGCTGTGAACAACTGCTCCAGTTACAGTCCAGATCCAGCATTTTTACTGTTCCAGCACAGGCTTTGACTTCCAGAAAAACACGATCACAACAACATACCGTTGTTGGGCTTCAGCAGCTTTAGGCTAGCTGTCTCCCCCTTTAGCCAGTTTTCATGCTATCCGGCCTTCTGGCTCTAATCTGTGCTCGGTAAGCAAATGATCATCTATCCAAAACTATTCCGTTAACATCGCAGAATAAGAAGCACATAAGTCCACTTAATGCCCCAACTAAATTAGTTAAAATAGTGAAGCTGTTATTTGTACAACTATAACATCGCGTAACATGTCAATTAATGGGCTACATTGTTTATACCCGCTATATTTTTTAGATTGCAGAGGGCACCTAAATATCTAGGGACTTAGCAAGTGTGTGTTTGTGAGTGTGTGTGTGAGTGTGTGTGCACCAGCTTCAGCCAGATCAGAGAGCATAGGTCTATATAAGGAAATGAGCAGTGGACCTTGTCATCAGGCACATGGATGGAGGAAGAGAAAAAGAGTGAGGCAGAATCAGCCACAGAGAGGAACAGAGAGGCTCAAGCCAGAGAGATGCCACCTGAACGCCCTGGTAATGTTTTAAACAACCAAACACAGTTATGAAGTGCACAGGATCATCCAGCAACATGACAGCCTCTAAAGAATCATCCGGATATTTTTAGCTCTTTCTTTTGGTTGTTTCTCGCAGGCCCGCTGTTAGCTGCGCTTTCTGCCATTTCAAAAGGTTTCCTGTGCTTCACCCTCAGAATGGTAGAAACACTCAGCAGCCGCTAATCTCCTAAAAATCTCTCTGCAAGTGTAAGAGGGGACTTTACCCAAGGCTGGCCATGGCGATGAGGCAATAAAACCACGCTGTAGACATTTTCTAAACAAGTCCAGAAATATTTCATCAGAGGGAGGAAGCCATGCCCTAGATGAGCTTGATGAAAAAAAGAGAGTTGAAACGAAAAGGCAACGGCAGCTTGGCCCTGCAGAGAGCCACCCAGAACTTTTCTAGACCGCTCAAAATTAGGCTGAGGCGCCTGCTCTGGTGTGCAGCAAAGATCAGCAATGGTTCCGGGAGGAGATGTTGGCCTTGCCAGGGTGGCTCAAAGGAGAACCGGCGGGCCCTAGGAGGCCCGAGCCTTGGAGAGAAAGTGGGCTAATAGGAGGAACGAAAGGGAGGACAAAACAGGTCTATATTTATACCCTCGGCTCTTTGCCGCCCACCCTCAGCTTATCACAAGTTAATTTGCAGTTAATTAGAAAGTGGGGCTACACAGAAGTAAAAATAAACCCACACGATCCCCAGCCTCCCCTAGACGTGCACCTCGTCTTCCTCCAGCGGAACCTTCGCTCGGTTACTTCTCTCCACCTCCTCTCTCTTCTTCGCTACTGTTCTCTCAGTCGATGGCCTACTTTCCAGACAGTGTGGGGAACTGACACATTCAAACCTGTTTAATGCACAAGCCATAAAAAAAAGGTTGAATCCAAGTCGCTGCACTTTTGACAGACCTTTTGGCCAATAAACCAGCGTCAAAACTCTTCCATCATCCATCAGACTGAGCTTAAACCGTGACAACAACAAAAAAAAACAGCAAGCATCAGAGACTTTGCTAAGCCCTCTCAAACCTTTAATCATTTGAAATTAATTTCTATCGAAGTGGCAAAGAATGTACAGAAATCCTTATCTTCCTTTTCAGCTTGAGGCGAAAACTTCACCCCTGGCAGCAGAACTAGGCCGACATCACAGCATTTTCTGCGAGCCCTGACTGTAAGAGATGACAAGGTATTTTCCTCTTGCAAATGCCTGATCTCTGAATTGAACAAACTCCATGTAAAGCACTCCAACCAGGTCTGCTCGGGAGGAAAATGTATGGCTTGTACTTTAATTTTCGGCTTACTACTACTTTCTTTGGAACTACCTTGTACTGCGTAAGTCACTGAGATCTCTGAAAGCCTGATGAATTATCAGGTAAACAGGAAATTGTGTCAGCACCAATCTAACAGGGTGGGCCTGGGGCACAGTCACTAGCAAGACTAAAGCAAATGGCTGTAAGAAGTGACTTGAGTGAAGTGGCATTAGAGTGAGGCTGCAACAGAAAAAACAAACTGCTAACATGTCGGTTTCTGTCTATTCAGGTTTAGAGACTCAGCTTAGTTTTCACAGTCTTACACTCACAACATTCTTTTTACCGTGGGGTAAAAGGAAAGAGTGGGGTAAGATGAGCATGTGGGTACGTCGACCCGCCTTCTGCTCCTTTGCAACCCTGCACATCTACCGTTCATTTTGGAACCCCCCCCCCCCATCATTTCTGTCTGACGATAAAGAAAAGGTGCTCGTGGGAGGAGGGATGAGCGCCATTTATCTTTCCAAATGGGTTCTTCTTGAGACACAGTTAAACCTTTTTTTTGCAAATGAGGCGTGACAATCAGAGCTTTTTTTTTTTTTAATCCAGGTCTGAGGATATTTCTGACGTGTGTTGGCGAGCCGCCATCGTATACAACCGCTGGTAAGCCGAATGTCTGGGGCTCCGAGGAGCTGTGAAGAGGGAGCGCTGTGACCTTGATGAATGGAATGTTGAACAGTCACTAGTACTGGTCCTCAGAGTTCTGCGTTAGACATGCATCATTCCAGGGTTAGTTTGGACAGCAGTTTTTGATTTAGTTTTAGACTGACTTTCAGTGACATTTATTTCTTCACCCTACTTCAGTTTTTATTTAATTCTATTCAACAAACTTCTTAGTCTGCTCTTTGGAGAGGCCACGACTCTGGTGGTCAGCGGTTTGTCTCTAAAAATCTAAACGTCTTTTGGTTGGTTTTGTGCCGTTTAAGCTGTTTTTAGAAAATAAATATGGCTAATAAATGAGGGAATAAAGGGAATTAAATCAGTTTTTATAGGTAAATAACTATTGTAAATACATTTAACAGGAGTTTGATTCAGAATCAGTGACATGGTCAGTTTAACCCCAGATGGTTCACTTACACGTCGACCATGTAGTGAAGCGCTTTGAGTGGTCAGTTAGACTAGAAAAGCGCTATACAAGTACAAGTCCATTTACCATTTACTTGAATGAACCTCCCCCCAACCTGGGAAGGAGCCAGCTTTTCAGAACCCTTTGTCACCGATGCGCTCTGATCGCTCAAATTACCAGGAAACATCCTGAAAATTTCGTTAGATGCTTTCATTGTATTTCTGCCTCTTTTTTCCTTATTCCGAGGACGACATCAGTCAAGTGCGGTTGATCTTTCCCTTCCTCCTTGACTAGGAGAGTGAGAGCGAACCACCCCCCCCTCTTGTTTTCTCTGTTGGATGAAAGGAAAAGGAAAGACAAAAAGAGAAGCACTGTGAAGCTCTGCTGGTGCAGCACAGGTCACAGCCTTCAGTCCTCCACAGAGACTCAGAGGTTGCGACTTGAAGCACACACGGTCCTTTTTCCCCGTGCAGCTCCTCAGTGAGGCATTCTTTAGCCAACAGATCCTCAGCATTCCCCAGTCCAGCTCCACAGTGCAGAAGGCTGTCTAAACTGAAAGCTGTGGGGGTGTAGTTACGTCAAGGTCGGTGCCATTAAAGACCCCCGTGGCGATCTGCTGGGAACACATGGCCACCACATGGGTTTCCTCCTTCTCCACCTACTGCTTACACTCAAAGTAATACTCATGCTGTTTCGTCTCGGCCTCAATTTCAGCTGCAATGTTGTTATTTTTATTAGGCACTGACCTACAGCAAGAGCATCCTCATGTTTCAGCTGGCTGTTGTTCTGCTAAGAACACCTCCCATTTCCAAGAAGCACCCGCTTGGTTCGACCAGGCTGGGTGGGGATAAGAGAGACATTTTTATTTTTAAAAACCTGCTTTGCGCTGCAGCTTGCAGCCTCCGTAATTGAAAAGACGAGAGTGGAGATGAGGAATCTTTAAAAAGCAACGGTTGCTTGGTTACACCTGGCACTAATACGAGACACACACACACACAGGTCTACCACAGAAAAAACTAGCTACATTTGATGTCCAACTTATAAAGCGAGGTACAACAACGCGGCTGTCTGTTTCCATCTTTGTCTCTGACGCACACAGACGCGAGCATCATCCCTCTGAAGCACACCGCTGATGGAGAACCAGGCTGGAAAACATGCTCAAGGACATCTTTACATGTCAAGCTTTCAACTGGAGCTCCTGACACACTAATCTAGGTCATGTGGAAAATAATATCACGACAGATTGGGACACGTAATACAGTAGAAAAAGGGAGAAACTTCTCAACTGCTTTTGTATAAATCAAAGAAAAACAACACACGGCTTCGCTCAGATAAGTGGTGTACTGGTTAACTCAGGTGGAGCTCAGGGGATGACAAAGCCTGCCTTATAATCTGAATGGGGTCAGAGTTGGAAAGGCCCAGGGAGAGATGCCGCTAAATTCAATGTTTCCTTAGGCTTAAATTAGCATGGAGGGCCAGGTATGTAAACAGCCGCCAGAGTAAATCTGTCCTTTTGTGCCGCCTTAGTGTGCCTGACCTCAGAGTCATTCAGCTGCCTCTGTGGTGAGTCTTTCATACAGTGGACCGGCGGCAGCTGGAGACAGCAGCCATAGTTCTCCGACTCCGACCAGGTGGAGAACTGGTTAATGCGCGGCAGGCCGAGCTCACAGAGCAAGAATGCCTGTCGCCAGCTGCAGTCTGCATGCGGGAAGAGCAACTCGCTGGAAAGGCAACAAAATATATTAAAAAGCTAATCTAACATACGTCAGAATGTGTATAAACCAAGGTTTAATAATGGCCTTCAATAAAAACGAGCCAGCTTTGTCCAGTCCATTTAGATAAACCACAGCTGAGGCGTGAAAGGGAAAGAGCCGATCCCTTTTTTTCAGATCATAACCACCTCATTTGCCATGCAAAGTGAGTTATAAATCAGTGACTGCTTTTACTGCCAGAGAGGTGTCTGCAAAAAAAAAAATTAAAAATAGGGAATCCCCACGCTGCACTGATATTCTTCCACGGCTGACTGAAGTGACTCCAGCAAAGGCTGTTTTAGCTCCTAATAAGAAGATTCATTTTGTACATTTGTGGCTTTCCTCCTCCTCTTTTATTTATTTGTATTTTTAATGGCACAGCTCCTTATGTATAGAAAGCTTGGTGTTGTGTGTGTGCGTGTTGACAGACTGCTTGAAAGGAGGTTATTGGCTTTCAGGGGAGCAAACGGCTGACTAAAAATACCCTGGCTGAAAGGAGATGGAGGCCTGCAGCTGAGGGAGGGGATCAGAGGAAGGAGAAACGGTTGATTGGTTGGGCCCCCGCGTCCTTCCACAGGTTGCAGCTGAAAAAAAAACTCCTTCACGGTTGCTCTGCAGAGGCCGGGTGACACAGAGGTACGTCCCCTCTGTGCTTTACGTAACTCGCACATCAAAGAGGACTCATTAAGGAATTAATTAGCACAAACCCACACCGAAACTTTGAATTAGACCGCAGCTGGTTCCTGAGAGATGTCTCCACCCTTCAAGAGGACAAGTGGAAGTATTATGTCAGTGCTTCACACAAAGTGGCTGTCGTGACTTCAAATAATAGTGACTTCAAGCCATCTAAGCCAACATATTTTGAACACTTTTTAACCCTCAGAATAAGAAGCAAACAGCTCCTCCACTTGTGGAGAACGGAGAAAGCAAGTTCTCTTCTCTTGCCGACTGCAGACCGACTGCTACAGAACAAGGGGGTGCATCGGAGCTTCTCCTCAGCAGAGCAGAAGCATTTCCTTTTCGGTGTGTTCATAAGGCGCTTCCTCGTACTTTGCTATTCGTCTGGTAATCAAATTGGTAATCAAATGTATCCTGCTTCCATTAAAGCCTAATGGTGGTTGTGTACTAATGACTGTTTAAATGCAGCATGCATCTGGGGAACAAAAAAACAGGCAAATCTGGTTGAGTCGTGGCAGCAGGAGCCCTGTTTGTACAATACACTAACCGACTTTATAAGTAGCGTAATGCTGGTTTTGGGTTGTGTGAAACCTACATTTCTGCTTTAAGACTCTTGCTCTCTAGCTCTCAGGCTGCTAAAAAATTCAAGTGGTTTCTGTTCTTTCTGCTCAGTGCAGGCGGGTAAAAGTTTTCAGCCCACCTCAGCCCAAAACAGAAAGAAGCCAGGATACAAGAAGGAGGTCTTTGTCTTTTATTGATGTTGCCAGCTTTTCGAAAGTGCTTTCAGACGCTGCTTTCAGTGTGGGATCAGAGGATGGCAAATGAGCAGTTAAACTGCTATCGTAATATTCATAGAAATGCACAGGCACGCATCCCCTTTCAACGTAAATCAACAGTCAGCTGGGATTTGGTACGCTTCGTGTGTCATCAGAATACAGGAAATTACAGCACTCAAGGCAACCACAGCTGTGCTGTTCAAAAAGCTTTTGCCTCACTGCTTGAAACTACAGCTACACCCTTACAATACCACTGAAAAGCTAACACACCCAGGCGGATGGGTTCACAATCTGTAGTGGGAGCCTTGAGGTGAAAAAAAACTCTGCAGTGCGACTAAACCTGGCACCTCCCACGCTGACATATTTCTTCAAATCAATTATTCAAACCCGTATTTCTCTTGAACAGGATCTTTTGTGTAAGCCACACTCTGTCATTCATATTCTCAGGAGTGGAGAGAAAAAATTGGCTCTCCACTGTAAAACAGTGTTGCGCTATGCAATAAACACTCGTCCTGAGGGGCCTCTGCAACCAACAGAGCGATGCTGCTATCTGAGCAGTGTGAACTCTCCTACTCACACACCTCTGCCATGTGTTACTCAACACACCCCAGCCAACTCTCCAACACAACATGATGCGCAGAACTACCACATTGCCTTGACAAATAGGAACTTTGAACAAGGTAATTTCCATTGAAGACACAACAGAACAAACTGTGCATGACTAAGCATAAACTCTGAGACTGAAGTATCAGTTTGTCAGTATGGGGGAAAACATTCTACTACATGTTTACAGTTTTGCACGTTAAATTCCAAAGAATCTGGTAAGAATTAATCTTATGTGTGAGAGTAATCTCACAAAAGTGTGCCTAATTGTTTTCTAATGCTGTGCTGACATAATGACAAATCTAACCGGAGTCAGTCAGGTGCAGCGCTATGGATTAATGGATCATTATCAAGACTCCTCTTCATCCACTTTGGTTCAAATTTTTAAAAAAATTCTCCAAACTGCATGGCCTTCAGGGGATTAAGGTGTTAGCTTCAGACCACCTGCATCTTTGTTAGGGTTAGAGTGCAACGATTAGTTGACGTTGTCAACAAAAATCGATAACATAATTAGTCGCCGACGTATTTAATTGTCGGTTACGTCTTCACACGTCTTTTTCACGCTGTCGAGCTGAACATCCTTTTTCGCACGGAGTGAGTCCTCACACTTCCCACCTATCTCTGCTTCGAGATTCATGCGCGTTACGGTAAATAAAAGCGGGAGTGAAATGACTGAATGGCTGAATTATCTTCCTCTCCTCGACACCCAGAAAAAATTGATTATCTGCAAGTTTTATAAAGCCGACCTCATGTATCACGGGAGCACGTTTGTCATGCATGGATATTTGAAGAGGAAGCACGTTGGAGCTCTGTGAGACTCACCATGGTAAGATATTTAGCTTGTTAGCGTAGCCTGCTAGCTATAAATAAGCGGAGTTGTCTTGGATTTTGACATTAAAGTGCAACATTAAAATTGTATCATTCAATTTCACAGTCCAAAGTTACAACCACGCTGTATTTTTTTCCCACTTGTTTACTTTTTGGTATTGATTTAGTATTGATAAGCACTGTTCTTAGCATTTTCAGTCAATGTTAATGTTAAAAGTCAAGAAAAAATATGGCTTGAAAGTATCCTTTTTCAGTTTTAGATTGTTTTAATTAGTAATTCACCGATTAGTCGATCAATCGTTTCAATAATCGATGTCTAGTTGACGATCAAAATAGTCGTTGCAGCCCTAGTTTGGGTTAAGATACGGTCAAGCAAAGCATAGAAAAATAACCTTCAAACATCGTATGAAAGCTAAAGCGGAGCATGAGCCAACTATCATCATGTGCATGAACAACAGAGCAAAGTCTAATTATACGTTCTTCTTTGATTTCCTTTGAAAACTGAATATTATGCAACGTTACAACATTCCTTCATTTTTCACTGAGATCTTGTCATTGATGACGGGAGAGTCGGTCCGCTGCCTAAAGTTTTCTCCGGCACATTGAACTCTGTGGTGGCTAAAAAAAAAAAAAAAAAGACGTCTCATGCTCCCTGCACCGCCATCTCACACACAATGCGAGCCCAATCCTGGCATTGTCATCATGGAAGATGTCCCTTTTTTTTTTTTTACCTAATGAGAAGTCTGAGAAAAACAGAACACATCATTTTCAAAAATCACTATCAAAGCAGGGAACGGGCCCTGTGGAATCGATTTGTGTCAAGTTCCGTCACCATTCAATTGTTCCAAAAGCCTGAAGAATGCACATTCTTCCTTTAGAAATAATAATTTGTGTATAGGAGAGGGACATTTGTGTATTTGTAGCAAAACACGAGCATCGGAAGGTGGGGTGAAAGAAACACAGAGGCAAAAATAATCAACCCAGGGTGTGTCGAGCCCTCTGGGACAGAGGAGAAGCTGCTCATCAAAGGCACACTGAAGAAATCCGTTCAACCTGTCAGACAAATGTAGCATTCAAAAAAGCCACCAATTCTTTCCACAATTAACTTGCCAACACAAAGGAATCTATGAATCACCACGTGTGTTCCAGGAAAGCCTTGATTCTCTGAGTCTGCATATGAAAGATGTGCTAAAGCCAAACAGGGAAATGTTGTGCCCCACAGAAAGAAAAAGTGTGTGTGTGTGGTGTTTTAAATGCCACCCATACCACCACGCTATAATTACAAGTCACAAATAAAGCAAAGATAAAGACCATGTACGCTGTGAACCCCCGCTGTGTCTCCAGTTTGGTACGCTCCGAGGCCTGTTCGCATTCAGCTGCCTCTGATGGGAGAGCTGAGGGCTGCTGTAATCACACTGTTTTCACACAAAAAAACGGCACCACTTCTCTTCTGATGTTTAACACATTCCCGAATATTCATCCCTCGACTACCTTAATCGTGGGTGGTGTCCTGTATTTCTTTTGCGGATCTAAAGTAAGGAAAAACAAATAAAATGTTAGTCATGGAGATAGGAGTCCGTTCGCAGTGCATCGTCACTCAGGTCTGTGTGCTTAAGGTCAGTGAAGCAAGGCAAAGATCAGTTCTTGAGAAAAACTCTGCTGCGCACATTTCCTGCAGTGGCTGCTTGATAACCTGCTGCCTCTTTGAGTTCCAGGCAGGTTACAGAAGTCCCTGCAATCTAATCACATCATCCTGTACTCACTTGCAATCTGTCTTGCACAATAGGAGACATCACCTGGGAAAGACAGGAGGGGGTGAAAGGCAACACTTCACCACCGGCATCAGTCCCACAGAGCAACCAAATTAGTTCCTGCGGCACATCAAATGGCTCTAATCGCCGGGTCAAACGTGCACCCCAGCAGTGTCTGTGCCGCTGCTGTGGAGAGCTGCTGCCGGATTTCTCTTCTTTTCCCTGAACTGATCTGATGTCAAGTGTCCAGCGAAACAGCTCATTAGAAGTGAACCGCTGAGGCCGTAACAAAAAGCCCCCCCCCATCTGAAGGGGTGAAAACTCTGGAAAATAAATAATAACTGAACTTTTACAAGTACCAGACACTTTCCACACGACATCGGTAATTGAAAGATGTAGTAAAATGCTGCTCAGGCCTGGCAACCGTCTCTGTGTGGAATATCTTTACTAAAACAATAACCGCAAGTAAAAAAAAGAGTGGATACTCCATGCAGTTGTTGGACAAAGCGCACTAAGCTGAGTTATTCAAAGCACGTGTGACTAGATCAGTGGAGCTGCCACAGGGGGAAAAAAAGGATTTCTTATTGTTTAAAGCTGAAAATGCATTCCATCTAAGATTTAAAAGCTGTCAGACGCAGTGCAGTGAAGGTTAATCCTAATGTTTACTTTGCTCCATTGGAGGGATTAAACAGAGAGAGAAGACATGGCTGCAATGCTCCAGAGTTAGCAGAGACCCCCAAAAAGTCCACCTGAAAAACAGTCGTGATGGCCAGGATCTGACAAAAATACATTTAATGCTCACTTAAGTTATTTTTAGCAGCTTTTTTTCGGCTCAGCGGCCCTAACCATAACCCTAACCCTCACCCCTTCAGCGGCTTAGCTTAGCTTAATGGCACAGTTTCACTTCATCAGCACTGGCCACCATATTATTTAGTTCATACATGTTGAGACTGAAAATAGGTGAATTCCAAAAACATTACAGAACAGACTTATGTTCAAGCTAAAAGAGGCAATAATGACATAAAAACGTTAAATAACTGTTCCGTTTACGTTCATCAACACTGTTTAACAGCCGTTGGTCACCCTGCACTGTAACACTATAAAATAATCTGCATCAGCCACCCAAAGACCCGTATTCTGACGTCCTGATGGAAACATCCCCGACAGGGCTCAGAATCCACGGCCACCGGGGACACATTTTTAACAACCACGGTTTGCCTTTCTCCAGAAGGGCAAACTTCAAAGGCCAGACGAATTGGTCGACCGGCAGCTCCTTCATCAGGCATACAGTCAGCACGAACTGCTGCATTTCACAACAAGAATCTCAGGTTGCTGCTCAGCTTCTCGGTTTTGTCTCCTAAAACTCAAAGTGCTGGTTTGAGGTGCTCAGATGGCCCCAAGACATCCTGAGGGACACCGGCAACCTGCTTCTGCTCACACTTCCAAGAAGAGGAATCAATCCACAAAAAGGGCGTACTTTGAAACCAGTGCATCATTTAGGAATGGAAGAAAGAGAGCGTGAAATAAATTGGCAGCGACAGATTCAACAGAAAAGGCGTGCCCTACTTTCACAGGCTTTGAAAAGTCACACAGATGCTTTCAGTCTCATGAGGCGTCTGCACGAAATATTTGAGGTGGACGGCGAGAGTGATTTATGTTTCTCGACTCTTTTCACTCATTTGTGCACGCTTGTGTCGAAGATCTAGAAGTCTGACGTTGATTCCGACATCGATTCTGGGGTTTGGGTGTCGGGAAGAACAATCAATTGTATGTTCTGAGAAAGAGCAATCCTTCCCCTGTTGTCCAAAAGTGACACTGAGGGTGTGAAAACTGCATTCACGAGAGGCTAAGACCGGGAATGCTTCTTACTGCTTTTCTTCATCGAGTGAGATGAACACAGTCTTCATGGTTAAAGTGTTACGGGGTTTTAGACGTCAGAAACCGAAAAGTCACAGCTGTGAATTCTGATTTTTTTTTTGCAACTCTTGCTCTGGAGGTGACATGACCCGCATTTCACCCTTGAATCAGTATCATAGTGGCACCGCTGCAGACAAAATGAGCACAGGTCAACAGAAAGTGCCTGGAATAAGACGTAAGCATGCTGCGGTCTGCCTCTGTGTGAGAACAACATGTGACTGCAGTGAGAGCAGAAATCTATGTCGCTAATGTCCTTTTTTTCCATGTACCTGAGCCCTGATCCGACCTCACAAATCTGCCTCCGATATCTTTCTTAAATGAACTAACTTCTAGACAGGAAGCAGCAGGAAATGGTTAGGAGTAGGTGGAGGAGGAGAAACAAGACAGTGTCTACAGAACGTCTGGTGCTTCCTTCAGGTGGCAGCGCGTACATTTCTGCTTCCTGTACAAGGTCTGCACTGCAGTGATACTGTAATCGTGTAACTACAACTGTGCTACAGCTCCTCTTCGTCTCCGATGAGGTCATCGGATCACCTCTGCATCATCAGTCTCGTAGCTGTTTTTTCCTCTCTTTGTCCAAGCTGTCCTCAGCCTCCTTGGTTAAAGTTTTTTTTTGTCTTTCCCTCTTGGAGTGCAGTCTGTTGTTATCTTGCGGGCCTCTCCTGCATTCGGCATCCTGTTTGCGCTGCGGCAGGACATTGTCTCTGTGTGACGCCGAAGACATTTCACAGGCTATCACGTTTTCAGTATGGTTTTGATATCTCTGTAATTGGGTTCTTCCTGCTGTGGGGGGTTAGACGGAGTGAGTAAGGAAAGAAAAAAAAAAGGGAGAGGAAAAAGAGCAACTGGTGGACGAGAAGGGGGAGGGGGCTGAGAGGGGTCAATTTCCATTTCCACCAGGACCCCATTAAAATGTCCCTGAGAGGCCCCCGTAACAATTCTTTCTGTCACTGTGTACACGAGGATCCGTGTCATACAAAAATAGGTTAAACCAGTTCAGCCGGCAAGCCCAAAATGGGGAAAAAACTCCCCCGCTACTCCAATATGTCCAAAATATGTTCAAATCAAGAATTTATCTCCCAAAAAGTCCTCTCATTTAAACGCTTTGCCTCAGCAGTGACCTCCACCCAGTGCCAGAAAAGCAGACATCCAAAATAAGCAGCAGGGAGGGAACCGAGTTTCCACAACACACTGCCTACGGCCAGACCTCGACCAGACCTGGAGTGGAAGTGTCGCCCCTCACCAACGTTTCAGTGGTTTGAAACACACGGAGATGCTGGACACACCTGTTAGACATCTGACCACCTGATAAAGTAGCTGTAGGTCACAGGTGAAGGCTCAAGCTCTATCTGGATCATGTATGTGAGGGTCCTGGTGGCGTTGGACTCGAAATAACAGGAGTTCCCATCTCTCTTTTCTACATTTGCCATCATCTTCCTGCCTAAAATCCTCTCTGTGGTTGTTCTTTTTTTTTTTCCGTTTCAATTTGCTTTCGCCAGGATCCCAACACAAACTGTAAAGACACACACACACACAGAGGAGTTAAAGACCTGGTAAGGGCCACGCCTACCCCCCTGAATCCCTTTGTCATTTTCCTTTTTTGGCAATTTGTGCTAATTCTTTCGCATGATGCACTTAAATAATTTCACAATTCAGTTTCCAAACTTTCGTCTGAACTGACATCACTGAGCAGCAGTTGGGAAACAGGAAGCTAGCCCATACTTCAGAGGATGTCATAAGTGTGTCACACATTTGGCAGCAGAAGGAGTTAACAACTTATTTCAGAGTTAGAAAACTAGACTGGACTAGGGGTCCATCTAGGCCATTTGAACGGGGGGGGGGGTAGTAGAGACATGGTGTCTCTGCCTGGACGTGGTACTCTAATGATGAAGAAATGTGTTCCTGTTAAACAAAGGGCATTGGTAAAATATTGTCATATTGTCCTCTTCACCGTCAAGTCAGAAATTGTTTGATCTATAACCCATGATGTGTGAAGCTGTGTGAAAATCATTTACAGGCATGAAATGAACCTTTAATTAAATCAAATAAAAGGAAACTTTCTTTATTGCCAAATCGAAATTATGACCATTTCACCAGCGGTTGCCATGCAACTCCCATATTATGTCAACATGCTAACATTTGCTAATTTTCACCACAGAACGACACTCATCTGGACGACAGCAACCAAGTTTACTTACTAAATCGTATGAAATCAAGCTTCTTGAAACTGGACTAACACACCCAGATTACTTGGTATGGGACTGAATCACTCCTGTATGACTACACTTACCTGGACTCAAATGGTCCTAGGTGCTCTGAACATGCTCCACAGTTCCATCTTTTTGTAAAAACAGTTTAACACAAGTGTGTATTCACACAGCTCTAATTCCCATTTTTTTTCTTCTCGTCAGACGGCTAAAGGCGACAGAAATGGCGACTTAAAATCAGGCCTTTAAGATTACATGTCAGCTCTCAGTTGCTTAAGGCAAAAGTTTATTTTCCGTTTTCCTTAAAGCCGCTCTGCTCCAATAAAATCCTGATTTTTATAACCACAACGGCATCTGATAAAAACCACCATTCAAGTAACTTTGTGAATTTGGCGATATTTACACGTACGCTGATCACAGAAGGTCAAAAACGACAGAATGTCCTGATAGCTTTCTTGGACGTACTTCAGTTAATAACTCAGTTCAGCTCTCGTGCATGTAAACTTAGACAAGGACTGTGGCCAACTGTGCATGTAACCGTCCAGACTGTTCTCAGGAATCAACTCTGCAAAGTTTCTATTAACCTCAGTCAGTTTACATCTCCCTTCGGGGTTCACAAAACACCTCATCAGTTTTACAAATGTAACTACTCAGCAACCTATTTAGCTCAGTCAGATCCTAATCTCTTCATGTCCGTCGCTATCTGACGACCTTCCAGCAGAAAACAAACACGCATTCGTTTATGATCAAGTGGGGAATGTGCGCAAAGTCTAACAGCTAAACACAGAGACGCAACACATAAACACACACACACAGGATGAGACGTGTAAACTGGTCAAGAAAGATGTGTAAACAGGAATTGAAAGACAAAGTTCTATGTAATCTCTCTGTTCCAGATGCAAAGTTCACACAGACCCACCAACAGCGTTCGCCACCGGCACACACGCCTTTGTACCAAACCATGCTATGCGGCAAATTAAAACAGTACGTGGCTACGACACTTGAGTCACACAGACAGATATGGAAATCAATGGGTTAAAGGGAAACAAACTGTTGATGCACGCACAAACAATCTTAGGCATTTGCAACAATGTGAGGCAACAGAGACATTATCTGAAGAGCCCTTAAGATTAGGTCACACATACTGAACCTGCAGCCAAGGGTCATTTCCAAGGATAGTTTCCTTTTAATGGGCTCAACCAAGTTGGTGAAATAGCTCAAAGATTCAAAGCACTTCAGTTTGAATTTCTCCCCACGGGTTCAAGTTGATCAAATTGTCAAATGCAAAATAGATAAAGCTGATTATCAGTGATTATTTAGCCTATTAGCTGTGTAAGACCATCCAAGTTAAATTACCATTAAAAGCTCAGATGGCAGTTAACATGCCTGCTGGCAAAGAGAGCCTCTGTGTCCATAATCATGGCCGACTAACATTAAAATTTTCCAGGATGTTATTAGTGAGGTAAGCTGGATTTAGGGTTGCATGTTTGCATCCGTTTCCGCAGCTCTCGCCCCAAGCAGTGAAGAATTATGGGAATTTAGCCAAGGCTGATGCTGCAGTGATGGGCTTGTGTGCAACCCACCACCCAAAGGAGAGCGCAGGCCACCATTCAAGCCTTCGCAACCCGTGAGCACACTGAAAAAAGATTTTAAGATAAGTTTACAATTTGTGGATTCAACTGCAGGGCAAAGTTAGCTTTTTAAAGAGATAAGTCAGTGAACCTTGGAGCATTAACGTGTTTTTTTGTTTGTTTTTTTTTCCTCATGCCACTGTGGTGCCCGCATGGAAAACCCAGCACGCACGGTTAAAGCACATTAGCATAAATTGCAGAAAACCGTGAGGTTGGAATTCCAAAAGACCAGGAAAAAGGGAACCTGCATGTCAGTAGTTGGCACACTTCAACTCTTTTACTGGACCTACAGATTCGGAAAAGCCAGACCAAGACCGGGATCACCGGCCACCGATCCTCTTCCAACTACTTTCCATCTGTCAGCAGCCAATCAGATAAGACACTCGGAGTGCCCGTCGCGCCTCATTGTTACTGTGTTTGGATTCATGTGCGAAAGCACGTCCTGCAATTCTGAGCACAATGAAAAGAGGAAAAGTGACCGAGTCTACACCAACATCCGACACAACCAACACGAAGCTGAGAATCGGAACCACTTACAGACAAGAAGTGCCCCAGTGGACAGAAAATAAAATGCTCTGACAGATGGCCAACAGTAACCCTTTTTTTTTTTTACAGTCAGGTAATAAAAAGCACCAGTAAGCAAACAACAGTATGCTGCCGAGTTGTGGCTTCAACTAGAGATGCTGTATTTCTCTGCTGACAGACGAAGATCTCTGCTATGAAAACTGTGGTCCCCAAATTACAGTTTATGGAACCACGGATCTCAAATACAAATATTTCATAAAGACGGGCGCATTATAAAACATAACTAAACCCTGCGACTGGATTTACTCGTCCTTTATGAACTAAAACACTGTAGCTGCAGTCTACTGTTTAATACAGGTGCCGAGGAGTGCAAAGAAAGAGGCCTACATGCATCAATTTAACTAGGCCAAGGGTGTAATGGTCACGGTATCAAGTCTTTATTATCTCTACATCTAGAGTTTGAGAGATAAAGATACACCACATTCAGATGCAGCCAAGCAATTAGTTTTTATTCCTTTTACAAGACAGCAGATCTTGCCAGATGCCAAACCTAGTAAAGCTTTATACTGTTGTGGGTCTGACAACTTTATGTCTTTTGAACAGCTTTAATAGCTCTACTTGCTCTGTCTTCCTGCCATCAGTGGATTTTTCTGTAAACCCACTGACACATAAAGCAGGGTTTTGGGCTGGAACATATTAAGAATTTAGTTTAAACAAATTAAAAAAGGTTTCCATCTGTCAGAAAGGCAAAGCAAATACCTATAAAAACCAAACTGGGAGCATTAGCAGGTGGATAAATGTGCTCACTTTTCGGGAGGCATTTGTCTCGTCTTTCTAACAAGCTTCTCGCCGGCCAAACTGGGTAATAAAAACCTGTGAAGCAGGCAAGGTGGAGACGGTACCATCTGTTCAGCCGGTATGTGGACTGGCATCTGACGGCTGGGCCTGTTCTATGGAGCCCGTAAAACGAACGGAGTTTCGTCTGCAAGCCTGCAGGTGTTGACAGGCTGCAGGCAAACAGCCAGGCCAGCGTGTGTGAGTACAGGCCAAGTGTGAAGTCCAGCTCCTTTTATCTCTGGCCTGTGGGCATCTTTCTGTTCAAATTCATGTTGTGAACAGCTCCTCACAGTCCCACAGCAAACTCTTTGTTTCTTTTGTCAGCTGATAAAGCTGAGACGTAGATGTAGTGGCTGCTTAGAACCAAACAACTTACTTAATTCTTGAATAACTGATCCCTGATTGAATTTTCTTTTTTTTTTTATTTGTATATATATATTAATTCTCTAACTTTCACATCTTTACTGCTGCTGAGGAGACATTCTGGCTGGTGCTCAACTTTTCAGTCCCAGGGTCAAAAGGCACTTTTTCGCAGCGACAACATAAAAAAAAAAAAAAGGAAAATAGGAAGTTTTCGACGAACATGTGTTTGTGGTTTAGGTCTAAAAATAGCTGCCAGAGGAGCAACAGAAGCTGTGGAGAGAAGAGGGAGGGTCTGCATTGTTCGAGTTGTCCGCAGTGGAAAGTTGACTGTCGGTGGTGGAAGACCAAGAGATAACCCTCTGCAGAGGCCAGGAGTGATAAGGCAGTGAGAGGAGCTACACAAGAACAAATGCACCACACTTGCACTCATGTGAGCTGGAAAACTGGCAAAAGCCCCAGTGTCCATTAGAATCACAGCGGAAATCAACAGGGAGCGGTTGAACTCCAACCCACTGGTTCACGACGGGAAAACATCAGCATGGAACTGCAGCTGAGTAAATAAAAAAACACTATTAATAACTCTAAATTAACTTTTTAGGTTTCAAGCCTTCTATCACTATATGAAAACACTTCATTGCTCACACCTCATTCCATCCGAAAAAATTGATTCCACCCAGTCTGTTTGCTCAGGAAATACTTTGAAAAGTTCCACCAGGAAAAACTGAACCAAACGATAGAGCAGTGATGTTTGAATTCCAGTCAGTTTCAAGGCCCCGGTGACGTCACTTATGATGCTACCTTTAGCCACGCTACACATGAAAGGGCAGATGCTAACGGTACACTTTTGTCAGTTTGAAAGATGTTCACAAGGACAAGACCGTGTTTCATCATCCGCAGCGGCTCTGCATTGAAACCTATTTTGCACTCGAACGCCTACGTGCAATATGTTGCTTTTAACACATCTATTGTAGCTCTAAGGAGAACCTTTAAATGTTTGTAGAAAAATATGCAAGTCTTCCTCTAAGATACATGTGGTAAATACTGATATGGAGAATCAAAAGGGTGTTGGGTTTATTCTTAATTCAGGAATACTGATCTAAGACAAAAAAAAATCTTTCAAAAGGTGTAAGATTCAGGGTTTACACTCTGAAAACAGGAATGTGAGGAATCTTCCCAGGAGAAAAATCTGAGTTGCCGTTGAAGCTCACATTAGAAAAGACATACACACACACTGGCTGTGTGCGTATATGAACTTTCAAGAGCGTTTTAAAGTGTAACCGAGTATTTGTTTAGATGTTGCTCAGACTGCAACTTCAAATGGGTGCTTATGTTTGCTCTGCACCGAGCACCTACAGCAGCAGATTGTCTACGTTGATATGCAGGTGGAGATAGAATGATTCCCACTGGTTTTAGTCCACAATAGGCCTGACTGGGTGTTGCTGCTTTAGAACACAAAATTAACCTGATGATCGGTAATTTCCACATGCAATATGTTGAGACTCGGAAAACTGGGCCATCGTTTTCTCCAGAAGCGAGGCTGAGAGTGGGAGGACTAATAACGCTGCAATTAAAGCAGGCGCCAAGCTCCGACACCACGGCCGCCTGCTGGGGAGTAAACGCCCAGTGCCAACCACCCCCCCTCCCCGCTGCTGCTTGCCCTCTATTTGCATCTGCAGGAAGGAAACAACACGAGCTTTCTGGATGCAAACATGAGCACTGACAAGGCAAAAAGCCACAAAACATTTTTGGGTCAAACGTAGCGTAAATTAACACATCTGCAGCGTGTCACACAAACTACGCTGAAGCTATATTAGCAGAGATGGAGAGCCAGTAGCGAGTGCCTATTATGGATTGCTTTGCTCGCCATAAATGGGAACCAGAGGATGTCAAACAGTCAAACACTGATGTTCACTGGAAGGGAGTTTTCCATTATGACTTAGCAAGTTGTTGAGAGAAGCCAGGCATTAGTTTTGAGAGATGGAAAATAAACGTTGGAGCCGTGTAATACTCTTTCTTGTGTGTGTGTGTGTGTGTGTGTGCGCACATGACCCAATGATACCTGATATTTATAGAAACAGAGTAGACAGTAATCCAAGTGCGCCGAGCAGCAGCGGGAGTCTCGAGCAGGAAATCCTAAAGGGCGAGAGGCTGCAGGAAGAGTGCAGACATAAGAATAGCCTGTATGAGACGCTGCTTAATGATTCGGCCAGATGAGCGTTTTTTGTGTTGGAGCCACAGGGGGAAAAACAACAATGGCCTTAACTGGGACATCCTCACCCACTGACTGTACAAGGACCACAGACAATAAGCACTCTCTATCAAAGGCTTAAGGTTAAATAAACACCCGCTTTGCCTGGAATGAGTGATTGACTGTCCGTAGGAGAGCATAAAGTGGCTTTGCTAAAAAGATGCGGAATGGGATACAGGAAGTGATGATGGAAGGTGTACAACCGAGCTGGAGAGCGTTGCTTCACAGCAGCTGCCAGTTAAAAATGAAAGATTACCATGTGGCCAGACTTCATTTTTCTGTTATAGCGCCAAACGGCATCGCCATGGCAAGATTCCAGATAAAACCAAATAAAGGGAGTTTAAGATTTCCATCATAATGTTAGGGGCTGTTTTAGTGGCCCTGCAGCTAGAGTCAGTCATGGGAATCGTGGTTGAAAGTAGTGCTTTTACTTCCTCATAGGTTCAAGCGGTTTGACTGTTTGACTCTCCTTACTTACACAGTGAGCATGCACTGCTAAAACATGCTAAAAAAATGACTAAGACCTAAGCATGTATGAAGGATTAAGACGTCTCTGTGCACGTTTCATTCGATATTACAGTAATAATAAATTAAGAGAGAAGAGGGAATCAATGAGAAGTGCTGACTTGGACATAAAACTGATGCAGTACTTCTGATACCTGCGAAATGTACCCCTGGTTACAGTACGATGGAAAGCTACTATCATTGTTATTACTCTAACTATTATTTAGATTTTTGTGGCGCTAATGGCCTCCATCTGATGGTGAGTTGCCGCCAAAGGACACAGGTCGGCCCGGCTGCAACAAGGATCCACTGAGCTGTACGCGGGGCGCCAACTCTACCCGTTGGCCGTCTCCTAATAGGCTCTGGTCGCCAAATCAACAGTATCAAAAGCCACATCGTCACATAGGGAGACGTCAAACGCCAACATAATGGCAAAGCGAAAAGTACGCTGCCTCTCCTGACTAAGAAAAGGAGACAAAGTCATTGTAATCTTTAAAAGACTTCATTGTGAAGCTCCAACTCTTCACGCTCTTGCTCAATAAGGGCAATAATACAGTCTGACATGTTAGAATGATCGACTCATGTAAACACGAGAGAATGCAATGAGAGCTGTGTGTCTGTATGGGTGTGCAAAAAACAAAACAACAACCCGAGGCATGAAATAGAGAATTTTGTGGGAGCCTGCAATTAAGAGAGCGGCTTATATAACATCAGGAACAAAAAGCTAATTCATTTAGCAACAGCAGCTTAGTCTTAACTTTAGAGCTCATGGCTCTAATGACTCTTTCATTCATCATGACCGTGACATAAAAAGCAGAAAAACGGCTTTCAAGCATTGCCAGATGGTCGTGAGCTCATGCAGGTCTCACTGAGCAAATAAGCACAGCCTCCTTCCAAAATGGCGAGCTTGAACAGATGCACATGTGTGTTTGGCACAGACAAAAAGATGAGCGTGCATGGCTCGCTCTACACAAACGTTCAGAAAATGAAAAACAACAAAAATGATCACAATCGTCCTCACTTTAATTACTTTCCAACAGGCAACCATCTTCTTTTTCACTGCAACTCAACCGAACAACTCCACAGCACATTCGAATGCCTGCTGTATGCAAGAAGCAATTATTAATCTGGGGATTTTACTATAATGAAAGGCAGAAGGCAGGCCAGAGCAAATAATCAATTTGTTTTCAATACAGCACAGCGTAACTGAATTTGACTTTCCTGTTAATCACAATGTAATTCCTGGAATAAGTGAACTAAAACTGGAGTGCGGCCGAGGTCACACTGAAAAGGTCTGTAAAAAAATAAAAAATAAGAAAAATCAGTGAGCTAAGCTTCCCCTCCCATGCATCTAGTCTGTGGAGACATCGGATGTCTGTGACCAACGTAGGACAGACTAACTCCATGTTCTGCTTTCGCCAGGGCTTGAGCAGGCCGCGTAAGTTGTCTGCGGTGATAAAAGAGGTATGAGCACTTCTGTAACCATTCAGTTTGAACGTCTTCCCCGCACCCACCCCCGCCAGCTGCTGAGATAAAGCGCAGCAGGATGAAGCAAAGCATGAGCATGTGCTGATGTGAGCGTGCAACTATAACAAACACGGGGGGAGAGTGTTAAACTTTCATGTAAGTGAAGTGGAGGCGCGTCGTATAAGGACAGAAGCGGGGAGAAGGCCTGCTGCTGCAAACCAAAACTCTACAACATACACACACACACATTGGGTTTATAAGGTTAAAGTGAGCCAAATTCCTTTAATAAACAAGGCCGGCGTAACCGCACACTTGATCAAGGTAAAACAGCTTCGTGGAACGTTGTTGAAAAGTAGAAGAGCACAAGCTCATTCCCTGCAAAGCACGGACGCTGGAATGTAACTGTAGAGAAGTCATGGCTACTTACAAAGTAAACTGCACCCCGAGGTGCAAAAAAAACCCACAAGAGAGAAGCTGTGAACTTTTAGAAAAAAGTCAGAAGTTCTGACCTCCCGTAAGTTTAACTTTGGCGAGGCAGGCAGATGTTTGCCATCAAAAACGTATTAATTCACAAATCCGTTCACAGCCACTTTTATCGCACCGTATTCACCTGCACAAGCAGCGAATGCAACCATATCTCTGTAATGATCTTTCATAAATTATTTCCCACACAAAGCAGCGATATATGTCGCAATAAAAAAAGCTACAAAGTTCCGGCGACCCCGCTGTTGTCCGGATATTTCAGAACCGAGCGCCATTAAAATGTGTCCCCGTCCTGTTTGGCTGTTTGGTGCTAAAAGCTAAAGTTTTACATGTAGTTAGCATTACTGGAATGAGGCTATGTTAAGGTGACCCAGTGTTGCCAGGTGTACGATAATTTTGCCCTGTGTACGATGTACGATCAATAATCCCAAAAAAGGTCAAATATACGATAATTTGACCATTCTGTGAATGTGTGGTTGTAATCGGTTGTAATCAGCCTGTCGCAACTGTCTGTCGGATTTTTTTGTGAACCCTGAAGTCCATTTCCCCGGTCAAACCTGTCCCCGAAAATGTCCCAGATTTTGACACTGAATGGGGAAAATGCACGCAGACTCAAAGTAACACCAGTTATTACGGTAGCATTTTAACGCATCGCCAGAGACGACGTCGTATGACATAAACGCAGCAGCGTCAACCACAATAATCTAGAGGCAAGAAAAGGAGACCAGCGGCCGCGATAAATGAGATGTTGTGTATTAACTTATTTATTTTGTGTGAACTGATTTTTCAACTCCGCATTGAAAATGTCCCCTATTTTCATTTCAGAAATCTGGTCACTTTAGGCTATGTACAAAAAGTGTTGCAATTTCAAAATGGTGGAACTAAAATGTATAAAAAAAGTCTTTCAATTAAAGTCTGGACTGTGCACTTTAATCGCGTCTGAATTGTTTGGATTTAGAAATGTACACTGAGGAACAGTGTCTCAAACATTATGGAGGGCGCTGTATGTGGGCTTTTAAGCCCAACATTCCCAAAACAAAAATACTATGTACATAAATGCACATTCATTTTTATATTTTCAAATATCAATAAACATAAGGACAAAGTCGATAACTTACAAAAAAAGAAGCAGAAGTTTTTCCACTCTTAAATTGTTGTCATTTAATCTTTTTAGTTTCTTCTGTGGAATAAGAGGATTTAGTGGAAAGTTTTCCAGACACCCCCAGGGTTTAGAGGGCTTATTTTAAACAAAGTCCCAGGTCATAAAGGGTTAAAAGCCAGGCCCGTCTAGACACAGAGGTAGCTTGTTAAACCCTGCTGCAGACAGAAGCATAATGACCTCCTTCAACTTAAGCTGCAACTAATGATGCTTCCTATAACCGACTGATATGCAGATTATTTCTTAATTAAATCAATTCACTCTTTTAACAACAAAAAGCCCAACTCTCCGTCCTCAAAGCTCTTCTTCTCTCCGACTGGCGGCACAAAACCCCCTCAAACCTATTAAAATGAAAAGGAAGACATAGAATTCTGGCATTTGTAAGGCAAGAACGAGCAAATATTTGCATAAAGGTTCTTAAAACGTACAAAACATTTGATGACAAATGCTATTAGGTGTGACAATCTTTGGCGGTTTGTACTGACCCAGCTGCTGAAGTAACCCGGTTTTGTCCGTAAATGTCATAAACCAGTTTAACGGAGACCCAGCTTGTACATGACACTCTGCGGGGCTGTCAGGGTCTGTGATAATCAGGCACACGCCGCATTCTGCTTTGATGGAAACAGTGTGGCAGGAAGCAGCAAATCAAATCATAACCCAGATGAACTATATTTAGGGATCTGAAATGTCGCAGTGATCTGCTGCGGTGATTGCCGTAAGAGTCGTGTTTTTACATGGAGTGGACGGGTCCAGAGCGACTAAAATAAATGTTTGAGAATGAAACGGCCTCAAAAAAGCTTCTGCTGCGTCCGACTGAACCCTGCTTCTGCTCGTCAGGGAATCCTATGAATGAGTCCTTGGCCTATCATTTAGGCAGGTGGGGGTTGGGGGGGGCTTTTCCCCCTCTCTGGCTTTCCCAACATGGATAATTATGGTTCTTGGAGAGAGCCCAAACTTCCCTTGCTCCGGGTTGACACTCCCACCCTCATCCCTGTTCCTTATCTGGGTTCAGTGCGGCTGTTCATTGTCCCGCTCAGCTCTCACACATTATCAAATCCTCCCAAGCGGGGTCGGTGAACTCTGGAAAAAGTCCCTGACTCGTGTCACACATTACTGAGAGCTGGTGAGTATTTTTGCATCTGGATTCACGTGTCACGCGTCACTTCTCCTTGGGGACCCCGGCTGTAAAATCCCCCTGTGTGTTTATTTTGCCTGGTAAAAATAAAAGCTCGGGCCAGCCGAGTTTGGTACAGGTTGTTCCCCCGCATCGGCAGCATGATCACATGCACGCCTCTGAACAGGCTTTTAACGGGGGGCAGGATGACCCAACTCCAGGGAGACGCAGACTCAGATAAACATCCACACGAGCTGCAGATGCATACAAGCCCTCAGTGATCCGTTGCTGTATTCAGATGACGAGGAGGAACGTCCTGCTCTTAAAAGTCAAACATCATCAAACATCTTTTCTGCTGTTATAACATAAGATTGCTCCTACTGGGATAACTCTTCCTAATTTGGATAAAGATTAGGGATGAATCCCGTCTCCATCTACATCTACAGCGTGACCTCATCGCAACCCCGTTTTGGAAATACGAGCGAGCAAATAATCCGCTCGGAAACAGTAACTGAGAGCAATTTGCGTCAGAGAGCATCCCCATCTGCACCATCATGCAGAACCAATCACTGATGGCAAATTAGGACACCTCAATAGCGCTGTTTGTTTTGGAAGCATTGCATCACTGAGAAGACTTAATCCTAATAATCAAAACCAGGGTGATTTCTAATAATAGAGTAGAAACTCAAGTCAGTACAACATAATAAAAGTGTTGCCTTCACAGTAGCGTAGTAAAAAAGTGTAACTAATAAACAGGCAAATGAGAGCAACTGTCTCATGGCCGTCTGTCTTTTGTGGAGCAGCCTATTCTCCAACAGACGAGTGCCAAAACTCTTTCAACCCTGCTAATGAGCTGTGTTGGCTCATGCTTCCCACAATTAGGACTTTCAGAGGATCCGCCCTAAAGCCAAAATTCCCATCACCAATAGTCTGTGGAATCCTATTTTTGATTGTATTTGAAACTTGTGCTTTCCCCTAAATATATTCAGACATTAAAATGGCGGCCAGAGATAAAAAGTGGCTTCAAAGTGGCTCATGATAAGGACAGCATGCCTACTTATTGACTGATGTGCAGCTATATTAGTGATAGGTGCGAACAAGCCATCGTCTGGCGAACACTCCATAGTGAGGGCTGACTTTCTGTGTAAAGGAAACCCGGAGCACCGGGTAACACAGACAATGGCTTTGCTTTTTATTACACGGCCCTCAGCGTGGAGTGGGAGGCTGGACTCTGTACAGAGTAGCCTCCAGATGTGGCAAGAACATCTTACACTTTCAAAATGAGCTTTTATATATAATTAACATGTTGGCTGACAAGAGAATGCGACAATCACACGGCATTCACAGCTCCTACACCATCACTACCATGGAGTTGTTGTTTTAAAATGATCACATTTTAAAATGATGTTAGCTTGTCAGTCAAACACACGTGCAGTGAGTAATTCTGCAATATTCCCTTTTTTTGGTGAGGACTGCAAGGCTTCGACCTTCCCCCTGGACACCGAGGCCTGCAGCCCTGTAGCAAGCAGGATACATTTTACTTTCTTTATGTTTCATACGAGACGCCTCTCACCTGTCACAATGGACTGCATTGTGAAAAGTTGTCTCTTATTGCTGCTGCAGCAGATTGGATGTAAGAGAGCCTCATCAACATGCTAAGGTTGGTGAAGGAGGCAGCAGCTAGTCTAGTTCTGGTTTATTTTTGGTATGACACACTTCATTAGATTAGGGAAGCCCCTTTCCATATGATCATAACAACCAAAGATAAACCACTTGTCACATATTGGGGAAGCAGGTGATGTGAAACGTAATGAAGATCTAACTTAATAAACTAAAACTAACTTAAACATTTTAAAGATAGTTCAAAACAACGTGCGTGGTTAAACAAACACAAGCTGAGCTAACAGAGTAGAAATCCTGAATAACTAGCCTCAATTACAGGCACACTGTTGGTGATTTTTTGCAACAGTGCTCTTGTTTTGCCTTGAATTATAAATCTTTCCTTCCTCCCTAAACGTTTAAACACACCTTTGTTTTTTTCATATTAATGCAATTTCAATTGAAACAGAAGTCAAAAAAGGTGTGATCGTACTTTCTGAATTACGGAGGAAGCAAAAATCACCTTAATTATCAGATGTACACTTTCCACTGCAGGCGATGAAGGGTTCGGTAGAGTTCGTAGTTTCCGTTGCCCACTGGCGGCAACTTTGAGCTGTTTTCCTCCAGAAATCCTAATTCTGTGTTATGACAGGATGGAGGAGGGTAGAGCAGGGAGCAAAACCAAAATAGCATCATCTGATGTTTCTTTCATAAAGTTTTCCACTCTTGCAGCAACACTCTGGAGCAGGCTTGGCAGAGGAAGAAACGCAAAGCCAAGCTGTCACATGAAGTGTTTAGTCACGGTCTTTTTTCTGAATTAAAAACGGCAAAAGCATGTAGAGCTGGGCACAAAGTACAGAAGTCTATTTTTTCCACATTCTCCGTCTCCTCTATTTTGAACCGTTTCTCGACACCTCATTACGCTCTGTGATCACACATTTGCAGGATATTGCTAAAGCTAAAATTACACACCGTGGATACCCAATTACATTATTCCGTCAGGGAATTTAATACCATCGACCACGTGACATTTAGTCACCAGGATCGACGCTGGCCGCACTCATTTCTTCAAATAAAAAGAAGAAAAAGACCTCTTTAATACTTCTCAAACACACATCGTCTTAACTTTGAGGACTCGGTGAGAAAGGTGTTTTTTCCTGCTCTGCTCTATCTTAAGTGGTGGAAATATGTCCGCTCAGTGGACAGAGACAGAGACCCAATGAATAACAACTAATAAGTAGAAAAAAAAAAAAAAACGACTTACAAGGGGGACTATTCATAGTAATCTGTTGCATCACCATATGGTCAGCTTATGGTCAGAAGATGTGTATGTAATCAAAAACAGCTTGAACTGAAATGAAAACCACTAGTGTTTACTGCAATGAGAGCACTGGAGGAAGAATGGAGGCATCATCATCAGGACGATACGAAGGCTTCCCAAATAGCCTTCGAAAGTAGGCCACCGACATCACCCTTACATTCTCTGACAGAAAAGCGAGCAGATGATTCTGTGAGTCAGATTTGAATCATCTGGTTTAATCCAGCTGAGCTTAACAGTGGAAAATTTCCAAAAGTCATGATATGATCTATTAATAAAAGTCAGGAGGCCAGATTCAGTTGCCAGCAGGGATCAAACAGTGGATAATGACACTCAAATCACACCTACGGTCCCCGTTTCCCCCTGAGCCACAGAGGAAAAGCGTGCTTTACTCCAGCAGCATGAATGCGAGCGAGCGCTCACCCCCTTGTTCACGGAAGGCGAAGCGCGAGCAGCATTTAGCAGAACAGCAGCAGCTCCGAAGTTCAGTCTGTGTTTACATAGGGAAGCAAGCTGTTGGTCACTCTCACTTCCAACGAGCTCTGAAGGCAACACACAGTCAATTTAGTCACACGAATAAAATACACAGACTTCAAGCATGAAAGTGTGCAGTCGATAAACCAAGTACGCACCCGTCTATTCAGTCAGACGCTCTTCAGACAGACCAACTCGGATGAAATGCTATCTGGGCAAAGCAGCAAGGCCTTTTGCTGTACCTGACAAAAGCTAGAAGCTTCAGGTGGCGGAAAATGTTAAATCAACTGAATTCCAGTCCTTTAACTGAAGCTAAATGGAGAAAAATGTGCACAGACCTGCATGTTTATACATCTTTTTTAATTCTCATTCCAGTTCGGACTAATCTGAACTGCAAGCGGTCGCTTTCATGAGTATTTCGTATTTCTCCTGCATCCATCACAAAGTTGTGTCCTGTAACTGTAATTATTGCCTTCACGCCTAACAAACCATTCCTCCGTCTGCTCTCAAAACAAAAGCCTTGACCCGGGCGTCACGGTGAGGTTATTTGGTGACACCCAAGTGCAGCCACCATAATGTCCACCTGTTTAAACAGACTGATACTGAAAAAACAACACTGCAGGCCTCTCAAACAGATCTACTCCACAAGTGTTCAGCTCAGCTGTGGCAGCTGTGGTGATGGCACTTGCTCAAACGCAGTCGGTTCTTCACGATTGAACGACAGGTTCTGCTGCGGCACAACTTATTCCACCGAGATCAGAACACTAAGGGCTTCAAAGAGGGAGCAGCTTCTAAAACCAAAGCTGGAGAGTGGATATCCTGTGCAATGCACGTAAACAGCTTCATTATCATCTAACAGCAATTCAATAAGAACAAGGTCAACAAGCAAAGATAGATTAAGAATATCTGTTCCGCAGGAAGCATGCATTTGAGCTGTGGATAGAAGTGACTGAGGCCTGACTAAATATTGCTTGCGGTACCTAAAAGCAGCACCATCTTTACTGACAGCAAAGGTGAAGAAGCAAACAGACCACAGCCAAAGAATCTTGCCCCCTAAACACACAGGTGAGCACGTGAGACCAATCAAAGGTTAAATCTTGGTGGCAGTTTTAAACACAGGACAAACCAATTTACTCCTATAATCAGATTAACCGAGCACGGCTCAGAGGGTCAACAATGGGAAACGGCTGCAGCTTGAGGGTGCCTGTCTGTTGCCTTCGATGCTGTTCGAACAACTTTAGACTAGTTCCGTGCATACACAGCCGTCCTGCTGGAGTGAAACCATTTTCATTAGATTTTAGCCATTTTCAATGGTTGTTCAACGTGATTTGCAAAGCTAAAATGAATTTCTGAAAACAGCTTTAGGAAATCCTGATCTTTAGAGCAAGAATGGCAGAAAGCAGACCTTCTTGACAGTCGACATTGTAGTGTAATGTTATCTGTAAATAATATCTACGACTCACTTAAAGACTGCAGCAGTTAAGGTGGCCTATACAACCATTGCACAACAGCTGTAGTTAAAAAAGAGGAACGATGCTTCGGTGGTTGATGGCTTAGCCGATCAGAATTAAATAAATCTGCAGCCATTTTGACATGTTTTAAACAAGACTATGAGACATGTGTAGTGTCTGTTCTCCTGAATGTTACGATTAGGTGTGTGAACATGTCAATTAATATGAACATTTCTGGATTCTAAAAACTTCTTGGAAACTACGCTGTGGCTTGGACCGAATTCACTGCAAACATATCTTTAAATTATATTATATTATATATATATAATATATATATATATATATATATATAAAAATCAGATGATGCTGCAGTTCTAAATATCTGGATTTTATTAGAGCAGAGCTACAGTCTTAAGGAAATCCCGAAGTGACCTTGAGTTGACACGTTGTCTTAATGAGCACTTTTCAGGCACAATTTCAGACGTGTTACGCCATCAGACAAAAGAAACCAAAAATGTGTGAATTAGAGCGACTTTATTGAGAATTCAACTGTATCAATATACACTTACACTTGACCATTTTAACAAAGAGATGGAACTTTGAAGCGTGTGTGAATAGTGCAGGGAGATTTGGCAAAAAATAGCATCACAATATTATTTTCTGTATTGTTCTATCTCAACCTTGATAAAAATATAGAATTAGATGATGCCGTAAATGTATATGTGTACGTAATGACATACTTTAACTATATTCATATGCATTTACTGTTACATTTGTCTTTAAATTACACGTACACATCTTTACCAAATAAACTTAATGCCTTCATGTTTGCTGTCTCACTTGAATTCACGTCCTTGTCATTCACCAGGCTGTTCCAACTTGTACTTGGTTAAAATGGGCTGACCCCATATTTGAAGCGTTCAGAATAGAGCGGGCTCCTCCTCCTCCTCTCTACCTGAAGCAGGAACTTCAGGCTGCCTGAAGTTGCTAGCTTGTGTTTTTCGCGAGGCGCTTACTTGAAATAAAGTATCTTAAAAGGTCTGAAAAGGCTTAAATGTTGCAGCGAAAGCACTCAGGCAGCAGTGCAACAGTGAAACATAAACAGCCTTGCTTCTGTGCTTATATGGTAGGTGGATCTGTGCAAAGTGGGTCTGGGTCGTTTGATAGAAAACAGAAAAAGAGGGCCTAAATAGATGTGCTGCACACAGTTCTATGGGAAAAGGAAACACTGTTGTTTTGGATAGTACAAAAGTACTTCACCCCTTCCTCACCCCTTCTTTCGTGCCATTCGTTGGGGTTCACCGATTCTATCCCACCACGTATGAAGACCTATTCCTCTCTGGTAGCTCAGATAATGCTTTGTGGCAATAAATAGGCGTGTAATTTGAAGCGAAGGCCAAAAAACACGTTTGCTCCATCGATGGATCTACTGAAAATGTGTCACGTTCGCCACGAATCTAACTTCAATCTACCTTTTTTATTTTAAATTGCCCAGCCCTGTGTGCGCAGCGTCCATTTGAATCTAGTTGAGCGCATACATGCAGGAGTGATTCGACCCCCAATGGCATTATCTGGGTGTGTTAGTCCAGCTTCAAAAACTTCCCTTTCTTACGGTGTGACGAACATGTATGCATGCACTTTAAATGTCCAACGTTGCTCAGACTAACACGTATCAGTAAATATCTCTCACTGCTCTAACAGTCAGAAAGGCTCCATAATAATCAAGTGAAGCAGAGAAGAATCAATTACAATCAAAATTTAAAAAATAGACAAACAAACTTAGTCATATATTACTTGGTAATAGTAAACATTTGCTATTATTAACAAACCAGACTAAATGAGGCTGGAGCAGCAAAAACCCTGAGTGCATTAAGTTGTAAGAGGGTTCGAATGTACCCACTGCTTTGGCTGCTTGATTTAAGTCCAAAGCATCCATAGCCAGACCTACATCCATCAACTGTTCAGATGTGTGGACAAATTCCATCCAAATCAGTCAAGCTGGACTTGAGGCTTCCCGTTATCATCCCACCATCATCTTCTGATCTCGTTGGTTAATCAATGGCACCCACGCAGTTAGCTGGTTGTATTTATCTTGCACACCTTAATGTCAGCAGGTAAAACATCTGTGTACATTTCAAAACAAAGCCTTCAATCAATACTTCCAGGAGTGGCACTCCTTGGTCAAACACAAGGAGGTGGTGTTTCATTTGTGACGGCTGTAAGATCTGCCACGAATTTCAGGCCGCAGTTCATAACTAGTACACAAACAATCTTAGAATCAGAGTGTAGAAGTGTCACGGGATTATATGCTTTACGTCCGAGTTTAGAAAACCTGACGCATTTTTTTTACATCGTTTGTTGAAGAATCGGGGTCAGGCTTTGCTTTTTCACACATACAAGATCTAATAATAGAAGCAGCATTTCAAGCAGTCCACAAAGACTAAATTCCACCCACATATTCATCACAAGGGCTACCAGCACATTGGAGACTTTTGACTGCCATGTGTGTGACCAGCTCATCCACTCAGAACAGCAAACCTGCTCCAATGTGCATTTTGGCCCTGACTGCTACAAGTGTTGTGGAAGGAAAGAACAATAAAAAGGCACAAGACACCGAAGCATGGTGCTTGTGAAAAGGCAGGCTATTTATTGGCTTACTCCAGTGAGGAAGCTGGGATCAACATCTTCACACGAGTGAGAGGTCACCTACAGTAACGCAACGTGTTTGGAGTTGAAAGTGCGCCGTTTTTACCGCCAAGCTCTCGACTTTTGATTTAGTGCCATCCGATGCCAACCTAAGAGGTAAATACATGATAACAATCCTAGATATGATCCCTTAACATCCTGTGCCGCCACTCCTTAGGAAACCGGACACACCCGTTTCATACAGAGTATGCTTTTGCTTTCTTAAGACAGTCTCGTTATGACCTTTTCTTCACCAATGCTTCGGAGCATCCCTAATTGGAGAATAAAAGAAGAAACAGGACTTTGTTTCCAGTGCTTTATGACGCGGAAAACCTCAACCAAGTGTTGGCAAGCAGCATCTCAAGCAATCTGGTGGTCAACAAAATACTTTAGGCAGTTATCACCAAGACAAGCAAGCACCCCTGTCAATGCGACTCTACTGCAGTTTTATACAGAATATGGCCCGTTCCCCCCTGAAAACAAGCAAACCTCAGACGGTTTTTGGGGTTTCACTGCTGTGATGCACGGAAGCAGACTCAATGTGCTCTTTAAGAAGATGCCGCATCCGAATCACCTAAAGTTACGAGTTGGAATATCACCATTCTGAGGCGGCAGCATCTTCCTGACGGGGAGAATACGCGAAAGAATAACGTGTCACGGTACGTGTCGAACGTAGAACTTTTGACACGTACAGAGACAGCGTGCGTTCCAGTCCGTCTGTTCGGCCCATGTGCTTATATGATACTGTAACGGTTCAGCAGACGTTCAGGCTACCGTGCGAGATTTCAAACAGTCGCGTCGTGACCAGCTGAGACGTCACAAAGCATAACGTGAAAGACTGAGTTGACAGGATGGGGAAAGGAGCACTCGCGCAACATTAGTGTGAAGAAACAGCAATGACAGACAGTGTTTGTCAATTGAGAAACTCACATCCTCGAAGAGGGATCCAACGTTGGCTGTCACCAGCAGTATTCCTGTGCTTGGCGCTGCTGTCAGCTCCCCTGCCATAATTCTCTCTCGCAGGTGGGTCGGAGACTTGTACGGCGGACTTTGTAGGTTAGAGGCGTGAGAAAACAAACGAGGAGAGGCCGGCGACTATCTCGGGAAAGTGGTTAAAGCACAGGGAATTTGCGACTGGAGCCGGGGTTGAGGCGGCTCGGCTGGAGCATATTTTTCAGCAGTGGCCGTGCATCTACAAGGAGTTGCTTTGCTGTAGAAGGTCCGTTGGTGGCGGCGGTTCGCGTGCTGTTTCTCGCGCTACTTTTTCACGTTCAGAGGCATCGTAAAAGTTTCCGTTTTAATCCACGGCGAGTGCCTGGTTCATTTCAGGGACGAGCGTTTCCCTACCTTTTGAGCAGTGTAAAACTCTCCCTCCTAAAGCAGGACGCTTTTCCAGGACCATAGCCTTCACTGTTGAGAGAGGATAGGCTGGAGCCCTGCACTGCTCTGACGTCACCGTGCCAATGGAAACACGGGGCTGTCTTAAAGGGCCAGCGCACCATAAATAAACACGAGGGCTCTACCTCCCAGGTCACTGCGGGCTATCCCCATTTCTTTTTCTCACTTTGACCTTGTCTCTGGCAATGATTGCAATATCGATTTGTTTTCAAAACAAATAGCTGTCTTTTTTCTATTTTCTTGCTGAAAGAGTGTATTGAAATTAAGTCTGCGTGTTTATGGTATGAGTTGACTGAGTGGTCAATGGTTTTGGCATACCATATACACAATATTTCTACGGATGAATAAGATGAAAATATTGTTAGTGACCAACCGTTCTTAATGTGACAACACACTTCTTTTTTTACTATTGTACTGGCTTTGAACAAATATATTTACTCCATGAACAAATAGTTTAAGAGTCTGATTTAAACTATTAAGTGTACCATTTGTTGCAGTAGTTTCCCAACGTCAGACCAAGTGTATTTATGGGTAGATTCTCTTTTCAGCACAGTACTTAAGAAAATACTATAATAATTTGTTTTACTAAATTACCACACCCATTATTCTTACTTAATCCAAGTAATGAAAAATCAATATCAAAGCAACAATATTGTCTTGTCTGAGTGTACCTGCGCTGGTTAAAAATGTAGATCAAGTCAACTTGAAACAGCTTGTAAATCACACCAGGAATTTTTATTGTAGTTCTTTTTCTGACGACACAGTGAAGTGAAGTTTACTTCGCAGTTTAGTTCACTCCCTCAAACCATCCAAAAACATGCCTGTAAGGTTAACTGGTTATTCTGAATGAACCCGAGGAGTGAGTGTGCATGTGTGGTTGTTCATCTTTGTCTCTGCACTGGCCCCTGCAAAGAACGGCAACCCTCCACAGCAGCTGGAACAGGCTCCAGCTCACGCAACCCCCAACTGGATTAAGCAGGTATAGAAAATGGATGAGTGGACAGATGCAGGTGACAACGTTATACACAAAGTAACAGCAAAAGACAGTTTTACCAGTTTCTTTCAGAAATTTTTTATTCTAATTTCCGCATCCCTTTATATGGCAACACAGAGCATCTTGTTTTTGTAGGCGCCAGCTACTTTCCATTGGAAATATTTGGCAACATTGTGAAAACAAACAGCACTTTTCAAGCTAATAGCTTGGAAATTTCAATTTAGTTTGACAAGCTGTGTTTCCATTCAGTTGGGAAGCAAACTTCAGAAATGTTGATTTGTAGTCATAAACATCAGGCTTGTTCCCATTAACTGGTTTAAAGTGAATAAACAAGGCTGCATAATTTCATTATGCATGTGATGGCACAGCTTAAGAGGCATATGGGTGTAGTAGATCATGTAATAGTTACAAAGCATATACAAAACTACAAGGGAGAAGACACAAACAATTCTAGTTGCTTGGTCCATGTGCAGCAGCTAAACATGGAGAGATATTCAGGAAGTCTTTGCAATTTGGTTTGTTTCAATTATTCTTTCAAGTCAACAAGTATTGGCCATGTTTAGTCTCTCAAAGCAGAAACGAGTGATTGTTCATGTGACCGGTCATGTGAGTAACGTCTGTTTTATCAGACCTGACTTGTATCCGTCTAGTCATATGATTTAGTTTACAAATTAAAAACACACACACACACACACACATGCATTTAAAGGTACAATGTTATTTGAATGGGTAACTGTATCACAGCCTGAAATATGCACCAGTAGGACTCACAGTTGCAAGAAACTAGAGGTTTGCTCTTCAACTATAAACCCCCAAAACTCTTTACATAAATTTACATCCCAGCATGCAGAGTACTCACACACCAGTTGTTCATCCAGCTAACATCACAATAAAAATATACTTATGCGTTTCAGCACAAAGCCTTCATCAGATCATGTTAACTTATACACGGTCAAACATGCATGAATCCATCATTTTCTATACCGGCGTTGTCCAAGAATTCAAAATATCTCCCATCGAGCATGTTTTCTTTAAAGGTCATAATCCTCTCGTTGATGTTCAGTTTCTATGCCCTCTTCATCCTGTTCAAGGCCACAGAGAGGCTGGACCTTAACCCAGCCGTCACTGGGAAAAGGGTAGACGTTAGGATGCGTCCTAAGGATACTGTAAATGTCAAATGATTCATTCTTTCAAAAAGATCACATCCACAAGATGGAAACAAAAACTGTTGAAGTGAGTGACATAGAAAGAGCAAAAGCCTAAGCGTTGAAGAAATTTGACTGAGTGTAACCGGCTCAGTCAGTCTAGCAAATAGCTCAAAATTTCTCCCATTTTTCATGTCCTAGCATGTTGTACGACACAAGCGTAACCGCCCCTTCCATTGCATGTGAGATCCTCCCACAGAACGAGATTTTCCAAAATGTGGGCATGCGTTCTTTGATGTAAAGATTTCCTATTTGGGTTCTGGCAGGAAGGGCTTGGAAAATGTCATCATAAGAGACTGAAAACCAAGTCAGTTTACGTGACTGTATTTTGCCACAGACTTCCAGTGACATAGCCAAGCCCAGATGTGATGGATTATTGTGAATAAGCATGATTTATTATCTTATTCCTGGCATCCCAAAACCTGTTTGTTGACAACATTTGGCTCCAACATTATCTCACTTGTTTAATAACCCAAAGCTTAGGACTGAGCATCGAAAACAGAAGAAACCTGGTCTGAAAGGTGTTATTACAGTGAGGTGCAGTCAAATGTTTCATTTTCTTTAGCTACGAACCAGTTGTACAGAACAGTCATTCGTACCTTTCTGAGTGCAGTGGGCTGGCAGTTGTGTTGACATCCCAAATATATGTGAAGTTTTCTTACTCACGTTGCTCTCTGTCGCTGTGCAGATACTGAAAACTCACATCTGGCTGAAGCAAAGTGTGACATCATTCCTCACATCATCTGTATAATTTGAAGTATGCTTTTCAAGCAGCATGATGTGATCTCCCCTGATGGTTATGAGTAAGCCCAGAACCATAAATAGCCCACTCTAGTCAAAGGTGGCTTGTGGTCAACAGCTTAGGGCGGTCATCTGACACGCTGGAGAACACTGCGATGAGCTCCTGCTCCGAAAGTACAAATTTAGTAATAAAAGGAGTGCTAACTTCATTGAGTTAATTCAGTTAATGTTTAGGTTTCACCAGTGCATTTTCTGTGAATTGAAGTGCATCTCCCCACGTTTAGTAACCTTCCAGCTGTGCAGAAGTGACATGAAACAAACAGCAGCAATCCTCAAATGACAAAAGGCTGGCGTGAACAGCTTATGTGAACAGCATCAGATGTGTGTCTCAAAATGTGTGTGTGGGGCAGGGGCTAAGTGTTTTGGAAGGGGGGGGGGGGGGGGGGGGGGGCAGTCATGGTTAACAAAGAGTCTTTGAAGAGAGCTGAGAGATTATCACCAAAATGAGAGTGCTCACAGCTGTGTCTGGCATGGGAGGGAAACAGAGTGTATTTGGTGCATGTTTATTTTCAAGGTGTTTCGCCATGTTCTGTATGTGTGGACATCATATGCCACAGAAAATCCATAATCAGTCACACGGATGCAGAGTATGGAACGATGATAGTATTCAAAGTGGAGGAGTCAGCGTGTGATCTATTGTTTGTGTGTTTTAATTAAAAAGAGATCAGACCTTTGCTTTGAAAACAATCCAAATTCGATGACACCTATTTTGCTGAATATTATATACCCAAGACTATTGCAGTGACTTAAGGGGGATAGAAAAACAAGAAGGAGGACATTTTGTTAGAATTCTCATCAATATGGCAAAGCAAGCTCAGCATTATACAACATATGAAGGTAGCTGGACCTTTTGAAATTGACATCCTTAAGGTCTGACTTTTGCTTATGAATTGACAAGGGCTTAGAGTCAGAAGGTGTTGGCACAGTCATAATGCTTCGCATTCTGAACGTCTCTCTATTTAGATTTGTTTGTTCCACAAACAGTTTCACTGAAACGAGAGAAAACTGATCCCTCAGAGCTAACAAGCTTGCTCGCTGTAACACTTGAACCATTGTACATGAAGGTGAATGACTGGTTTGATATTTTGATAAATTTGCTTATTTACTTTTGTGTTGAATTCACTCTCTCATGTATGAAGTGAATATAGCTGGAACCGGACATCAGCTGGTCCAGCAAACAGAGAGACAGGAAGTGTGTGTGGGTGGAGAGGTGAAGGAACAGCTAGCTTAGTTCAGTTTATGCCCAAAATTAGATTGGCAGTTCGTGTTTACCTGTCGAGTTTAATTAGTTTAATCTGCCCAAAAAATCCACTACTGCCCCAGACAGAGCTTCACTTACAAGTACCCCTGCAGAAAAATAACTGGCAATAACTGGCAACGTGCAGCTGCAAAGCAGTTCCCTGTGCGTCAGAAAGTGATGGTAAAGGGATGTGCTCCTGACCAAGTAGCAGTATATGAAGAGTTGCCAATGAAAATGAGTTGCTTGAGTCATTGCACTGACTTGAATACAGTTGGTGCCTTCGTGTAGAACTTGCAATTCTTTTTTTATTTGATTTGAAGCCACCATGCATCTGCAATTAGTCTGGGAAATGTTTGGACAGTTTGATATAGTTCTTTCTATACCTATGAAGCTTTTTTACCCAAACAGATTTAAGTTACACCTATGTTTACCTCATATATCTCTTCTTACAGGGACTTAACTGGGGTAATAATTGGACAGTTGTTTCAGGGATGAGTGTGTATCTTTCGTCTCTGATTCCGTCATTGAATGAGGAAAAATGTGTGGCCAAAGGATGCCTCAGTGCAAGTGAAAGAGGCCGTCGTTAGACAGCAAAAACGAACCAAATCCATCCATCCATTTTCTATACCCGCTTAATCCGTCGGTCCGGTCGCGGGGGGGCTAGAGCCTATCCCAGCGGTCCGAACCAAATCCATTAGAGAAATTTTTGAAACATTAGGAGTGAATAAATCAATAGCTTTGTTGAGCAAAAGTGAATGCATTGATGAGCTTGGCAACATAAAAAGGCCCACACATCCATGGAAGACAACAGTGGTGGATAGTAACAGGATCCTTTCCATGGTAATGAGAAACCCATTTACAGTATAAAGATAAGCACACTCTATAAGGGACATATCATTATTTTGCTTTCAAAACAATTTCTGATGGAACCTGTATCCCAGCTGTCATGCCGGGGCCTGCATGTCAACAAAACCTCTCTTTTTGCTGATCAAATACCTTGAGGGAAAAGCGATTGGAAACGGCCCTAAAATAACATGACAAATATGCCTAAAGCTCTGTAAGTACACAGATAACAACACAGGTAATGTGTTCAGTGAAGGTCGGCAAATACTACACTGTTAGCTTTAGGCAGGATATCCCACGGGGAGGGGGATGTAAGAAGGGAGTAATAAAATGTGTGTGTGTCTGTGTGTGTACGCTGCTGATAAAGAAGTTCTACTCGCTGGCCAGAAGCCCCTCCTTCTGCGCTCTGGGTAATGGAAAAAATTATGTTGGAATTCCAGACTGCAAGCAAGTATGTGCACTTTGACCCTGATCTCTCGACTGCTTAAATTCACTTACCTAAAAATAGGCAAACCTGGAAATAATCAGGATCTCACGTGTCTTTGGGATTCAGCCTCGTAATGATGTACTAAGACTCCCTCAGTATGGAGTTTCATCTCCAGCTGCACTTGGGAATCAGTCATGTAGACTTGATATATACATATCCCAAGAGAGCCAACTTTATTAGCATGGGAACCTAACATAAGAAAACTGTTTCATGAGTGGATTGGAGCTCTGTGAGCGCATTAGCGGAGGCATAGAGACACAGTGGTAAAGTGTGGATGAAGTGTTATCTCTGCATCATGAGACTGTTTATGTCTCTCCAGCATATTTCCATGTCATTTGAATAAAATGTTTGGCCTACAAGCAATCTCAGATTGTTTGAACAAAGCTATAATAGGTTTTGTTTGGTGAGCCATAATTTGGGGAAGGTTTTCATTAATCATACTGCTTCATGCAGAGGCACAGTATATTGATTATGCGTATGTGGAAACTTGAAATGGGGATGACACTGGGAATGACCTGTAAGCAAATATGTAGCAAATGCTTGCTTTGTCTAGCTTGCAGACGTGCAGCAGCATTCATTTGGAAACTTATTCCTACCAAATGTAAATCCAGTTTTCACATTATTCATGTATGTTTTAGTCGCAGCCGAACTGCCTTCACTGTTGAACCAAAACAGTGAAGCTTGGAGATAAGATTTTAAAAAAGGAGCAGACTCACTTCAAGCTTACTATCAAACTTTGCGGATCCACTCAAAGATACACATTCAGTATTAAATAAAAGATTAAATGCACCTACGCACCTTTTTTAAAAAATGAATGGGTAGATGTGAACAAACTTGTGACTGACACTTTCAATGTGTTATTATTTTTTTTTTGTAGGTTCCCTTTTTTCAAAGACACATCTGCATTTAATTTCTTTCTTTCATCGTTTTGGTTAGTGCGCTTAGTTTGAAACGGCTCATTTGACATTCAGTACATTGATGTGACGTTAAGAAAAAGATTGTTTAATAAAAATGGTTGGACATGCCAGTCCAACTGAAATCTGACTAACTCACCCAGATGATGCACCCCCTCCAATAGGACTCAAACTGGCCCAGGCGCTCTGCGCATGCGCCACAGATTCCCTCTCAGGCTCTGGCCCAAAAAGTAATAGAAGGAGTCGATACACAGAAAAAGAAACTGGTAACAACAGAGAATGACCACAAGGTATAGGATGCATTTCATCTGTTAAATGAATACTCATAAAGTATACGAGCCTGATTTACCGAACTTTGATGATGTCCATCTCACCATTTAACATATCATTTGCTGCAAGTGACATCAACTGCAAACTGCTTTAGCCTGTGATAAGTCACATTTAGTAATAGGTCAACAGGAAAAATCCTGATATCGACAAGCTGAAAGGGGGCATCCATCACCTATCATAGCTGAGTCAGACCTGCTTCAATCAATTAACGGATTCTCCTTCTGTATTTTAACACTGGGACAAGGTGAGTAGTCAAATGAAATGGCCCAGCTGAGCCATGAAAACGCAGTGACTTTGTAACAATAGAACTAAGGGGTGGCATTATTAGTCATAGTTTGACTTACCGTAAAATATTCAAAGTTGGGACCGCATCCTTTTGTGACCACTTCGTTCTATCGGATTGAAATGTTTTGAATATGTTTATCTTTAACATTCCCCCAAATGGTTGACATACCGTGCACATTTCCAAACACATGCTTTCTAAACACATTAAAGCCTTGACAACAAGCACGGCATGCGTAGTGAAGCTTAAAGCCTGAAGAAAATCTGCGCTATGTGGCCTCGTACAAGGTGAAGGAGTGGTCTGTGCGTTTCTGTAAATACAGCATACCAGCATTTAAAATTAGATATAACTTTAAGAGATTTAAGCCACATTATTCCTCACAGCCAGAGAGCGTCATAGCTTCCAAACTGTGACGCCGGGAAAAAGTGTGGAAGTCTTGTACGATTGTTGCAGTTTCAGACAATCTGGTTCTGTCCCCATGAAAACAGCGTGACTTTAAAATCACAGACGGCAAACTTCAAAGTTTGTTTTGTGTTTTTGGCAAATGATGGAAAACTGAACAGCGAGTTTAAACTTTGAGCATAGTATAGAATTCTGAAAACCTCAAAGAACCTGTATGCTTGACACCCTTGGATATACTTAGTTATTTTAGCTGAGCATTGCTCCACTATTCACCTGCCAACTTTTATAATTATCATGAAAGTTATTGGATAAACTCAACCAGGAAATGAATAAACTTTGTTGTGACGAGTTGAGTTTACATGTAATGAAGGCAACCGGCAGAATGGTGTCCATAGAGGTGACATTCACATTGTAAAAAGAATGTTTTTTTAGTCCTAACCATGATCGTTTTCTAACCCTAAAAAACTCTTTTTATTGCCTAGACCCAACCGGGAGTTGTCATGTTATTAGCTGAACGTAATTTAGAAGGGAAAACACCATCATCCTGTATTGGTCTGGAACCCGTGTCACAGGGGTGTGACCGAGTTAAATCGTTATCCTTATGAGGACTTTCTGAGTCCTGAAAGTGAACGCATGACAATGACATCTACTGCAATTTGGAAATCCTCATGTGAGTCATATTTCCCTCCCTTCATTTGTAGGACCAGAACTGTGCAGGATCTATGGACATGAACAAATAACCTTAGCGACCATGTCATTTGAAGAAGTTGTTGGATCAAAAATTGTAAAATGACTACATTTTCAAGGTGCCAAAAATGTTACATGCTTTTGTTTTCCTTTGCAAATTGTAACATATTCATGTTTTGTATTTCATGTAAAGGTCAAAAAACGAAGTAAGTATTTTTCATCTTGTAGCCGTGTACAGACCGGTTTCTGCCAGAATAAACCAAATGTGACCTTGAAACTCCACAGATCCCCACAAAGGTCTGTTATAAAGTATCAGAGCTGGGAATTTCTAATACTTTGCAAGGCAATCATGTTTTAAAAAAGACCAAAAAAACAAAGAGCAACACTTGGATATGTTTTATTTTTCACTATTAAGTGGCAATGTGTGACAGAAACAGCCAAAGTGCTGTAAAATCTGTCAGACTGTAAGCAAAAATGATCAGGACAGAGCATCTCTAATGGGATTTATGAGGCCATTTTCAATCTTTTTCTTGCCAAATGAGATCTTGATACATATTTTCATATCTCAGAAACGTATCTTAACCCCAATCAGCTTAATGGTTTATTTCTGCAAACTTTGAACTTGAATTTGGCCATTGTTCTCAAGGTAAATGCCTTAATGAGTCATAAAACTAAAACAGATTCCAACATTATGTTATACCTCTTCACTTGCATTTGACCTGTCAGATTAAAGTACAAGGAAATACACGCAAATGTGAGTTAAACACAATGGCCCACAAAAAAAAAACAAGTATCAAAGGGCCATGTGGGGCCATGAAAAGCTGTAGGGGCTTTAGTATACCCTGTCACATCATTTCAGTTGGGTCAGTGCACAAAATTAGCCATTTTTTTCTGCCTGGACTGTGTATTTCTATCTCTGGCACATTTCTCCACCTCCCTCTCCCAGCCAGCAAGGATCCCACTGCGAGGAAGCCTATTTTTGAGCTCCCCCTGGGTGTTTTATAATATCGTCCTGGACCAATTTATCCTCTCTTACCAATTAATTTGGAACATGATACTCTGCTGGGAGAAAGGTCAGTTTTTTTCTGAAGGATGGCCTCAAAGATGGCCTAAATCACTTTTAGCTTAGAGGAAACAGACTGGATCTGCTGCCCCAGCTCTAGCATGGTGCTAACACCAATATCAGAACATGTTAAGAGGCAACTTTAAAATAAATATATGCAAAAATTACATTTAAAAGAGCAAAGCTGCTTCAGAGATTTTTTATAAAGCCACTTGGAAGAAAAGAAAAAACTGTACACATGAGACATAAACTACTTAGCTGTTTTTGTGTAGCTCTGAAATTTCCATTGTCAGTATTTTTATATTCAAAGTGCTTCAGATTATTTGTATATCAGTATGTGGAAAAGGCTTGCATTGACACTTGGCCGACATAGTATCACCCAGCTCTGCACATTCATCAGACAGCAGATTTCAATTTTTTTTTAAGTCAATCAAGAAGGCACAACTTGCCAAGTACCAAAGGGCAGACAAAGCTACCTGCCAGCTGTGCTTCTTTTTGATTTGTTTTTTGCCAAGACCAAAATCAGGGCTCCAAAGAGAGTAAGCCATGGATTAGCTAGAGACAGTTTCCACACCCATTCAGGGTAACCATCAATTAAATAGAAATTTCTCAGTGCCTTTTATAGCTTGTTGCACTGCCCCCCCCCAAAAGGCAACTTTGAAGATCCAGTTAGACATTTAAAGGAATCTATTGGCAGAAATGCAATATAATTTTATGAGCATTTCAACATTGTTGAATAGTGTCCTTACAGCATGAAGGTTCCTGGATCAAGTCTCAGTAAGGGGTCTTTTTTGTGTGCAATCTTCTGAGTTACTTGAATGGTGAAATCATCAAATGATGCTGTGGTTATAAAAATCAGGATTTTATTAGAGCAGAGCGACAGTCTTGAAATGGTTTAAGCGACCTGGAATCGACACATAATTATAATGAGCCGATTTTCAACCACAATTTCTGATGCGTTTTTCCGTTTGACAGAAGAAACAGAAGAATATGTGAATGACAGCAGCTTTATTGGCAGTTTGGCAGTATTAATATACACTCACACTTTACTGTTTTTACAGAGAGATGCAACAGAGTTCACATTTGAAGCATGTGCAGAGCACTTTGACCCATCCAGCTCATTGACCCAGACTAGTTCAGTGTATACCTGTTACAGTAGGAGTGATTTGATCATCATTATGTGTTACTCCGACTTTAAGAGCTTCCATTTTGTGTAATTTCAGTTGGACTAACATTCTGCATGCACTTTAAAAGCCCGGTTTCTGTTTGACCAACTCAATTTTTTTTTTTCAAACTATTTTTTCTTGTAAACATGCTCACTGAAACGCTCCCAGACGCTCCCAATGGCCGATTGTGGGCTTGGTGCATAACGTCGACTTGTCCAGGGTGTTCTCCGCCTCTCGCCCCATGACAGCTAAGATAGGTTCCAGCTCCCTCGCGACCGTGGACAGAATAAAGCCGGTTTAGAAAATGAAGGGGAGGGTGTAGAATAACATGAAAATGTGTCCCTAAAACTTAATCACGACTCTTTCAAATGAAAAAGACACTTTTGAATCAAACAGTTCTTGGTGCTTGCTGAGGATTATGAGGACTTAGAAGCTCTCTGAAGGATGGCAGAGAGACTAAGTCTTGTTTTTTATCTGACAAACACAATCTTGTGTGTAATGAGCAATGCATTTATCTCAAATCCTGAACTTTCCGAATGACCCAAGCTAGTTTCCCTGTCACCTTACTCATTATTCATTTTAGTGCTGCATTTTCAGCTTTCACCTTTAGAACCAAACCTAAAACCAAAGTACTCATATTCTCTTCTTTCCAAAAACTGGAATTACATGGTATGATGAGATAAACCCAGTTCTGTGTTTCTTGGAACCTGAATTTACCTTTCCATGACTTTTTCTGTCTGTAGCTACTGTCATCTAGAGGCGGGTCCCTAAACCTACGTAAAGTTTCATCATCTCATACAACATTACTAAATATCAGAGCTTTGTGGGTGATGATATCTTCTTTGGCAAATCACCTTTAACTGAGGTTTTTTTCGAAATTGCTTGTGCGTCACAGTCCTGAAGCCACTCACTGAAAACAGCTGCCTTTTTTAGGTGCAGGAGCCGGTTAAAAACACAGAGCAGGTTTCCATGTTCAGTTTTTCTTCTTTTCATTGAAACCATAACTGGCGATATGTCAACGACCCTCTGATTCAGACTTTTTGTAGTGAGACAATTGTACTAAATATAAACCGCGGGGATTAGGCCCCTTTTTAAAAACAATTTTTTTGGTGCTTGTCAGACACAAAGCTCCTGAAGGTACTGAAAACAGGCCTGTGTGTATCTAGGAAACGGCTGCTGCCAAAATGGGAAACAAACCGCCCTCTGTGCTCCTCTCCAGGGCCTTATGTAAATGTCCCGGCAGAGTGGCGCTTAATTGACATCAACTGGTGACTGTGGCTGGACTGAAAATTATTGAATTTTCCACCTTGTGACCTACAGATGTTCGCTTTCACATCTGGAACTGCGCCTCCTTGTTTGATTCTGGCACCAGAGTCACGTTTTAGAACGACTCACCACAAATTGAATTTGCCGCCACAGTATACAGAATGTTGCTCATCTTTTCCCAGGCATAATCAAGACATCGGGAGAAGGAGACCTTTTTTTTTAATCGTCTTCACGCAATCACCATGAACACAATGACTCTGCAGAAGAAAGGTTGTGCATGGAACATTAATTGAAAGAAGGTGACACATTCTTGCTTTCTTCCAGATGATGGCAGTAGAGATCAGCACTATTTGCAATATCCACTATCATCGATGGGCTTTTTTTCTTTTCTTTTCTTTATTAGGATCCCCATTAGCACCTGCATACACACAGCATGCACATAAACATTCACACTTACACATAAGAAACATCCATTTATACATGACACAACAAGAACAAACAACGGCAGCGCCCTAATAATAAACAAACCACAGAAAAACAGGGATTAGCTGAAAAAGGGTACAGCCACAACTCCATTCAAGCTGTAAACCAGTCCTCTTCTAGACTAAATGTGAAATCATAATTCATTAAATTCTAAGAGATACTCTTTTAACTGTTTTAAACCAATCTTTATTACTTTCATGAGCAATATGAACTGGTAGAGACTTCCAGGCAACCGTAGCTCTGTACGGAACTGTTCTTTGTATTATACCTGTTCCCACTCTCTGTAGTATGAACCTCCCTTCTGACGTACTTCTTGTTCGATAACTGTTGGACAAAATGGGAATGTAATTTTGGTACTCGTGTCACAAGTGTATTTCTTAAAAAAAATCAACAAAGCATGGGTAGACCTATGTCTTATAGATAGCCAACCCAGACTGTCATACATGCTGGACACGTTGGTTCGATAAGAACATAATAGAGCGCAACGTGCAGCTTTATTTTGGGCTACTTGTAATTTACTCAAGTTCTTAACTGAAGTACTTGACCAAATTACTAAACAATAATCAAGCTGTGACAAAACTAAAGCATTTAAAACCTGCCTCCTGACATCTGGGGATAAAAATAAAACACACCAGGAGGAGCGAGAAGCAATGACGAGTTATAAGGGAGAATGCGTGTGTGTGTCCTTTGTGGAAGTCTTTTCCATTCCTGAGAGGTACCGTAAAAAAAGGAAGTGTGACCCATTATGCTTCAATGGAAATCAAACTAACAGTATAGACAGGAGTTCAAATGTTTATAGGAGACATTCTTTGTCATGATTAACTTAATTTCCTGTTTTATTTTGAAGCATTCCAGTGTTGTGGTCCTCATTTAGTCTTACTTCCTGCCTTTAGTTTTCGCACCTGTGTTTAGTTGAGTAGCTGCTCCATGGCTGTGTTTTATCAGATGATAACACCACCTGTAAACATTTCCCTTGGCCCCAGATCCTTACACTAAAATTACATTTTGTTCGAGAACCTTCCAAACTGAAATGACCTGGAAATATCTGAGCGGCAGCCTTGATAAGAGCTCACTGAATTTTCCATATGCAAAGGACAACAACTGTCAATGCTGCCTTTAAGATCTTACTTAGTCGAGGAAACACCAAACCAACCTTTATGAGAGAAAGGAGTTAATTCTGTCCCACAGCACAATGCGGCCGCAACTTTCATAGCAGTGCTCGACTATTTCTCATCAAGTTCTTCTAGCTGTGAACCTTGATAACAAAGTAATGTTATATGTTATCTCCAATATGATATATACAATACAACCTTTGTGTAGCAATGTGATAAGAATGCATTAGAAATAATATCTAAACTTTTGTTAGAATATCAAACGAACAGCTTTCTGTGCTGCACTTCACACACCACAGCTTGGTGTAAATGTGGTCAATCTTCCGTGCGCTTGTCTTTTCCTAAGTCCTTAAGAGTTTCTCCTGTCATCTTTCCCCAACCTGGTGATGTATTTCACCGTGGTCAAGGAAAAGAGATCAAGACAAAACAATGGGAGGTCATGTTTCAACCAACAATTCAACCGGACACCCAGTTTTGTTCCAGCTCATTTTTTAGTCCCACTCATTGTCCTCTCTGTTGGTTGGACTCCTTGCTCCAAACAGGAGCTGTAGTTTTTTTTAAAAAGTGAAATGTCTTTCAACTTTCGTTTTAACTCGATTACACCACTTTAGCTGCTCAACGTCCCTGGGATTCTTTTGTCAGAGTTTCGGTTCGCGTCGTTCACCAGCTGGGTGGAAGGTCCGAACTGCAGGCAGGTCAGATTCTGCCAGCAGACCCATCCCATTGTCATACATGCACAAAGTGGTTTTGGATTGTCCTGCTGAAATAAGCAAGACCTTCAATGAAACACACATCATGTGGATGGCAACGCTTCACATTAGATCTCAGCTCAGTGGAGCATTTGAACAGCATTAGCAGTAGCTAAAGCAGTGATTGTGTCAGTCATCAATAAGATAATTGAACTCTCTAAGAACCCTATCAAACGGGAAACTGAGCCTTTTGCTGTTTTTCGGTTGTGATAAAATGTCTCATATGGCGTAGCCTGTTTGAAAAGCAAGTGCCTCCGCTCACCTTGCCGTTGCCTCTGATATACAGATTTCTGTAGTATTGTTTCATGTGAATTCAAGACATAACTGTAACTGTATTTTGCCAAAGTGTAAGACATACAGGAGGTCACATGTTTCCAGCTTATCAAAGCAAATCCCAGGGTGGAAATAAAAGAAACGGAAGGCAGATTTTTGCCCATCAGAGACTTGCACATAAACACACATGTAAGTGTGTTCTACTGTATGTCAGATCACAGAACCACAAAGGAATGGACTCTTACTGAATAGACCAATAAGTAACACTATCTAGAAACTGGGCAATAAGACAAATTCACAGAGGCTTTAGAAAGGGCAAATACCCTGAGAGAATCAAACCAGACTAAACCAAGGACTCTTATCAAAAGCTGAGGAGCGCAGTGAAAAACCCAACTTCAAAAGCAAGAAGTGAAGAAGACTAAAATATGCAACACAACCAGAACCATGACAGTAATTAAACACAGAGAAACATTAGACTGCATCTGCAGACTCTTTCTTTGACTGGATGGCTGCATCCGCTGCTGGAGGATGGGAAATAGGCCAAAAACAGAAAAAAAAGTACCCCAAGCTTTTTGGGGCAAACAAAGACGCTGTACTTCTTTGCTCTCTTGCCACACAGCATCATCCTCATTGGCACAGCTGGTACATGCCTTTTTTTTTCTGAAAGCACATTGATTAACTACGATCACTCATGACAGTTTCTTGAGCCCGTGCAGTGGTTTCAACAACAGAATCATCCTAAAAATCACAAACAATTCAACAAATGGCTTCTGGCCTCGTCCTCTGGGTACGTTTCTCCAGATTCTCTCATCAGAAATTATTAAGTCTCCCCGTCGTTTGTATTTTTCACATTGAGAAATGTTATTCTTTTATATGCCCACACAGTCTTTCATAACCCCTCTCCATCTTCCTGAGAGCCCCTCAGGGATGCTCTTTTTATAGCGTTACACAACTTTTCTGGTCCTCAACTGTTCCTTTCCAAACTTCTGTGAAATCTGCTGCCAGCATCAGGTTTGCTCTCCGTTCACAGAGTTGAAACTAAACATGGAGAAGTTGATTTTAGTTTTTATTGGCCATACATGTGGAATAAAACTCCCACAGGACTGCACATTTGCTGCAAAAAAAAAATCAAATCTCACGGCATTTGACTGACTGAGTTAAACTTAACCTCCTTGTATTTTAACCTAATTCACGGCTGATTTTCTTTAACACGGTTTGGTTGAGCAATATTTACATTTTTCTTCGCATGGAGATTGTCAAATATGTGTGAAAGTGAAAGAGTTCATGCTTCAGCTTAACCGCAGTTTGTTCAGGGAAGCAGATTTCACTGAAGAGCTCAATTAAAATTCTGAAAAGGAGTAAAAGATTGAATGTTTTTTTCCCAAAAGTAGAGGTATTCAAACTCTTCACCTTGTAAACAAATCGGTTCCTCAAAACGCCATCTCTGAATGGTTTGATTTTGGTAGAAGTTTATTCAGCCAACAGTGGGCAAGGCCGAAAGGGGCAGCAGGAATGTAGAAAATAAAACTATCTGTCCACAACAAAGATCGATGAAGCCGAGTGGAGAAGCAGGCAATTAACTCTTTGGAAGGTTTTTTCCCTAAATCTGATTAATTTTGTCCACAGCAGCAATCTTTAGCCTTGAGATTGCTTATTGAGTTAACAGGGATTTAAAACAGTCAGTTACCGTTTAGTGCCACAAGATGGCAGTGTTAGACTTTCGAAACAATTCATGACAAAGCTAATGAATAGTTGGTTGTAGGGACATTCTTTTAATTGGACACTGCTACTTTCCTTTCCTTTAATTTTTTTTTTTGTATTGGAAAATCTCTTTTAAGTTTCAATCTAAATTATTTGAAATATCTGGAGCTATCTGCTTGTTTCAGACATTTTGATCCATTGCACCGCATAAAAATGAGGTTGCTTTAGAAATGTGGGTGGTGTTTGCCGAGATGTGGACCAGACGTCCATCATCCAGTCCAGATGAGGAGATGAGGGGCACGATAAAATACTGAGTGACAGTTCCGTGGCAGCTGGGTGGTGAGGGAGCCCCCCTGCCCCCACCCCTGGTCTCTGAATGTCCATTCAGCAGAGGGAGGCGTGTGTTACTGCGTGACAGCTGTCACGCTCCCCTCTCACCCTCAGCACTTCCTCCAGCACAGCTTTTCACATCATTACCTCTCACCATAACCTGCCGACCCTCCAAACCTTGAGGCCTGCCAATAATATGAAGCGGGAGTTGGAGCAGTGATTAAAGTCAATCAGTTCTTGACTCCTCTGTGGTTCTTTGTAATGGAATGGCGCGTGCAAACGACCACAAAACAGCATCAACATCAAATGTAGCTGGCACGAAATAAAATGGGAAATCAACGTTCTAAAGTTTTGACAGAAAATTCAAGAAACAAAATGTCAGAATGTGGTTGCATTGAGTTTGATAAGCAGATGGCATCCTGCGATGTGTCACAGTCCGGGGATAAACCAAGTTTTTACAGTTCAAATTTGGCTCCAGTTCATCCAACAATTCTTCAGACATTTCACTCGTAACAGGTATTTTCATTCAGTGACTCAAGCCAGATACTTTTTGCCATGAACTTCTACCTTCAAATAAAGTTTTTTTTGGGTACCACCTGATTGGAAGAATAAGGGGGGAAGAAAGAGAGGAAGACAGGACAAGAGTAAGCATCGTGTTGGCTTCGTTAGAGTTCAGAGTCAAAACAGGCTGCAAGGCAGATGACAACATATGACATCACTTGTTCTTTATGGTAAATTAGAACCGATCAGCTTGTTTTTTCTGTGTCACATTTGCTTTGCAGTCAAGTCATCAACAGGTGAGTTCATGAGAAGATTACGATCATTTTGTTGCAGCACGTCTGCCTTGGCTAGCTGCCACACGATCCAAGATCTCTGGGTTTTGTTTGCTTCGCACCTCCCTGCCTTCATGCTAGACATTAGCTTTGCAGCATAATGTGTCTGCACAACTTTACTGGAGCATCCCTGTTGTTTTGACCAGAAACTGAAAAGTCACCTTATTTTTACCGTCCCCGCCTCACAGGTCAGCCCTTCAGCTTGCCAGCTTTAGTCTGTTAAGACAAGCATGCAAAAAGTTCCTCTCACATAAACAGTGTTTGACGTGAGGTTTTTCCAAATCTCACATTAGCGTTTTCAGCCCTTCTGAGGGTTCTCTGCTGTAATATCTACAGTGCAAGTTATGTTGCACCTGTGTTGATGTAAATTAATCAGAAAAACAAGGACATTTTCATTTAATTTGGTTTTTGTTTCAGCATATGACATAAAACAGTCTTCTGTCATCCGCATGAGAATCAACCCAAATGACAACTTCAAGGTGTTTCTAAAGGCAAAAGATCACAAGAGTGAGTAGGATTGTTCTTCCATGGTTAAGAACGTAGAAGTTTATAGAATTCTATCTGAAGCTGTTGATATACGTCTGTCTCTGTTTGACAAAAGGTTTCGACCAGCATTGCTATACTTTATAAACCAAGCTGGTGAAAAGGTCAGAATGAGAAAAAAATGCTTGTGTTACACAAAACATTGAAATACTTTAGTGTAATGTAAGCATCGACTCCTCTCAGATATGTGAAATTTCCTTTTGAAATACTCAAGAATTTCCGGGCTCTACTCCTCGGTCTGTGGTTGGAGGTCATGAATGCACACGATTCATTTCAAGGCTTCACTTAGTCATCCCTCTTGTAGGTTTCAGGGAATCCTGTCAATTTATTGAGCAGAAAAGATATATAATGCAAAAAAGAAGTCGTTGCCATTCTTGAGATTTTATTCCATGGACTAAGCTTCATCTGCGGGGAGGTATGTGATATAAAAACATCTGTTGGGTAAGCTCACAGGGAGTCATGGGGCTAAGCAGATGTGGCCTTTTATTACAGGATGAGTCAAACTTCAGACACGTCAGTTCTTCTGCAAACAGCCGGGATGGGTTTCATAACGTAGCTATTCAGGGGTTTGATGATATTGGACTGGCTTTCATTTAAATCTCTCTGGTAATGTCATACATCCGCAATGTAATGACCACCTGGATTTTTAAGGTAAACTTGGGACTGATACTAATGTGACAAAGTGAGTCAGTTCTGTACAAATGTTCTCTTTTATTACCATTCAAACCAGATTTGTCACAGCTGCAATTTCTGGATTAAAAAAAACAGAAAAAACACACTGAATGGTTTTGCATTCGCAGGTTCGCTTTAAGCTGTGTGTTGGCTTCCAATAACCTCCTCCCTTTTTGTGTGAACGGCTTAATGATTACGATGATGATGATGACTTCATACAAGCGTATATCCTCCACCCAAGGCAGGCAAATGCTGTGTAGGATTTTTATTGTTATTTTTTCCAGGAAATGCACAATGGCGTTCTGATTGGCACTGCAGACCCCACGACTGTGCTGCAGAATACAGAGCAAACTAATATAAAGACGAGATTATGAATTCTAGCACGACCTTCTGAGTCAACACAAAACAGAAGAATCGGACAATAGATCCTTTTCATCCTCTCCTTTCAAGTTCAGCTCTTTGAATGCTTGCTTTCAAATTATTCTTGTGCTCTTACTCTCAGAGTTGGAAGGCTTCTAAAGGGCTTGAAGAACATTTTCTTCATTGCGAAAGGTACAGAACCATCCCGTCCGTTAGCTGAGTCACATACTGAGCTGTCAAATCAGGGAGGATGTTAATCCAATAAGAGTCATGACAAAGTCTTCCCTGCATACACCGCCGTCCCGCTGATTCACAGCCTGTTTTCCACAATGTCAGATTGTACGGCTCCTCGTAAGACTATGACAAAAACCAAAAAACTAGTTCAGTTTCAGATATGCGAATCTTACCTGAATTTAAGACTGCACCCACAGAATTAGGAAAAACAATAAAAACAAGAGCCATAATTGTAGCCAAAAGAGCTGTATAAGACTGACGAGCAAGCATGCAAACTGTTCCGTGCCCATAAACTTTTACTTTTATTGTCTTTGTTTAAATCACAGAAGTTTCCACTTCTGAGAGCATGTTTTATAGAGCACGTTGCAGAAAAGGTAGTGCACGTGTGTGGCTGAATGTGCACGGATTTATAGATTATTTGCCTGAGTGTTGTTAGCTGAGCACCGCGCACCAGGGGGCATTACATACAGATATTCTGTTTCACCTCAGCTGTGGAGGGAAACGCTGATGATAATGAATTCAGATGTGCCATCAAATTAAACACAGATTTCACCAGATTTAATTAGACGGTAAGTAATTGCAACTCTGATTAAGGGCGAATCGAAGATACATTCATTCTGGTAGATTCACTCGAACACTTGAAGGATAATGTCGAACGCTTGAAAGCTGAAAGGCCTTATTGGATAGCTTAAATAGAGATGCAGCACAGAGGCAGCCATTGATTTACTCCCTGCTTATTCTCTGCATGTGTGTGTGTGGGTGTATGTAACTCACTTTTCTGTGGGCTGGAGTTGTGAGCTGCCGTTGATGAGTGGAAATCCTGTGAGGTGGCTGTTAGATGCCACCATGGCACCAGGGGATAATGGGAAGAGAAATATGTTGCCTTTTTGCTCGATTTCACCACCATCCTTCAGTCATTAAAGATGAAAGAGACTTATGTCCAGTACATTCAAGCTGGTTTCTCTGTCAGTTGCCTCGCTAAATGAATCTATCCACAGATATTTCTTTTTCCTTCATATTTGAAGGTACACATGTTCCACATTGCTGTATGACCAGTTTTTTTAAATGTACACCATCAGTTTTAGCTTTCTATTACAATAACAGCCATACATCTAAAGGAAAATAAGTCCAAGAGCTAGAACATCCAATAGGGCTTTAAAGATAAATCATTATTGATTGGAACCCAATTTGGCTGTTGATCTTTTACAGAGTAAACGTGAGATTTTGGCGTCAACGGTAGAATAAGTGGGTCTGAATCATTCAGACGGGAAAGATGACAACACTAATACTGAAGAAGTAAGAAGTCAGCCAGAACTAGGCAAGGTCAAAGGTAATTACAGCATCTGTTGCCTGATTCATTGCTAAAAATGTGCAATCTGAGTTGGTAACGGCTTCCTTTCCATGATGGATATACATCAGAGCAAAAAGACACAAACTAGACGGTATTTTACTGACTATTCTGAGCCATATTTGCATATCAAGTTGAAGAACAAAGTCAAACAAAAACTATCCATAGCATTTTTTCCCCCTGCGTTATGAAGTACCAAATGTAATGTGATCTTCTCATCTTTTATTAAATGTATCTTTCTGAGGGTGGCAATCTAGATCTGTAACAAATTGTCTTGCTTGAGAGATGCACACACTGACTGCAATACCAGCCGATCAATAAGTAGCATCAGTCCTCCTTGCAATTTGATGTGGAGCCAAGTCTCAGGGGGACCACAATTTAGAGAACCGCTATTCACAAAATTGCCAAATGAATAGTTCATTCTCCATGACATCTGTATGGAACTTTGAATTTAGAATTTTGAAAAGCTGTCATCTGCTTTAGGTGAGTGTTGCCAAAATTGTTGTGTTTTAAACAGTGTTTTTGTCATCCGAATTAGCAGGTCTGTCTTTAGATAACAAAAGAATAGTGGACCTACGCAAAAAACAGGAGGATTTAGTTATAACTGCCAGTGTGGGAAAACTATTTTAATAACAGAACCAAATCTAGCTCTGGCTTGAGCCCTCATTGTCTGAAGGGAGATCTGGGTTTGGTTGGTGGAGGTTTGGCTGAAGTGTTGGATGCTCAAAGGTGGCAGTTGGTTGTTGGATAGAAGTGGTGCAGGGCATGTTGGCTCTAGATACAGGATGAGTTCAAACGAAAAAAATCAAGATGACAAACTTAGGGTAAGCTACACAAACAAGTGGCCTTATTCACAGTGCCACCACAGGAAGTGAATGGAAACCTGGAGAAGATGCACTGCGGTGCCGTGATTAGCTGATGCGAGACAGGTCAAAAGGCTTATGCAATCCCCAGAGCCAGGAAAAGGGGAGGAGTGCTTTGCCCGGACACAGACGCATTCTGACTAACCCCGGTGGAAACAAACAGAAAGGCAGGGCAAAAAGGAAAGAAATGGAAAAAAGAGAGGCTGCCAGGACCGCGACAATTTCTGTATCTAGTCAGCACTCCAGAATCCAGTGAGTCACAGATTTTGGTTCATCAGTTTCAAAATGCAGTTATGTTGCAAAGAAAGTGTGCCTGCTTTCAATTCCAAGGCTTCTAGATATTAATATTATCTGTTCAGATCTTTAAAGGAGGTAAATACAACCTGAGATGAGCAACAACACATTACACTGTGTAATTATTCATTTCATAAAAGCAAAGCCAAAAAGCAGAAGCAGTGTGTGACAAACTAAGCACACCCTTGGTGCTCCCATAGGAATTAAGAGGGTAAGTAGCAGCCAGGTGCTGCTAACCAAATGCATTTGGTTGTCAAGGAGGAAAGAAAACAGCAGTGATCTTAAAGGAGCAGTTGTTGATGCCCTTCAATCTAAAAAGGGCGATACGATCATTTTTAAAGTATTCAACATTCCACAATGAGAGAGATTGTTCACGTGAAAAATATTTAGGACAGTTGCTAATCTTTCCAGGAGTAGGAGTAAGACAATACTCAGAGAAACGGCAAAAAAGCCAAAAGCTACATCTCAGACACTACGGGCCTCAGTTACTTTGTTGAATATTAAAGTTTACGACTGTACAAATAGAAAAAGGCTGGACAAGCATGGCTTATTAGGAGGTGTTGCCCGAAGAAAAGCTCTTCTCGATGAAGAGAACACTGCCGCATGGCTTAGGCTTGAAAAGTTGCATCTGAACAAACCACAGGGCTTCTTGAGCAATTTGGACAGACGAATTGGGTCATGGAGCAGGACGATGATCCCAAGCTCACCAGCAAATCTATAACAAAATGGCTGGGGGAAAAAAAGAATCAAGATGTTGCAATGACCCAGTCAAAGTCCAGACTTTCACCTGACTGAAATGTTATACTGGGTCCTTCAGGGAGCTGTAATGAATGCCCGCAAACTTCTGTGAATTAAAGCAATGCTGCAAAGAGGAGTGGACCTAAAGATGTGAGACTGACAACATTATATAGAAGAGTCATGGGGTGTATTTAGTTTTTCACACACTGCTTTTACTTTTTGGCTTTGTTTTTGTTAGATATAACGCAGTATCACGTATTGTGTTGTTGTTCATTTAAAATGTATATAGTCTTAAGTTTATTTACCTTAACACCTGGTAAGGAGGACCAGATGATTAATTTCATAACGTCCTGATACATAAAACCGAAGAATTAAGAGGGTGTACTTTCTTTTTCATGACTTTACATCCTCGACTGACTGCTAGAGCTGAAGAGCCTTTAATGGGACTGAATGCAAATAGGACAGCATTTTTCTCCCATGTGTACTTTGATTTCTACAGGTGTAACATGTAAATATATTGTATATGTTTCTGATTTTAATACTAATTTATAGCTAATCCATATATCCAGACAGAGACACTAAAAATCCTTCTCCTTGGCTTAGTATCTAATGAGCTTCTTTTGTGATACTGGTAATGCACACATTATTTATTGCTCTCTGGGTATTTTACTTGTCAAAGTTTACAGATTTTCTTTCTTACACTGCTGTGATATCATATCTGACCTTCATTCAAAGTGACTGTAAACATTTCCTGGAACGAACCAGAGGGAGTTGAAACCCCAAACTGAACTTGATGCGATGCCCAGAGGCACAAAGCAGCAATTACAGACCAAAACTCCTGCTTATTATCATGAGGGAAATTTTCTCCTTTCCTTTGCCTGAAATCATGTTTGTGTTTCACTCAAGTGAGATTCCCCGATGAGGTTGCGATACTGAAGCCTCTTTAAAATGCCTGTTTTTCATAGTCAAACCGAGATAATGACTTTGCTGCTATGGCTATGAATGTGTAGATTGGCATTTCCTCCCTCTGGGAATACAGCCCGCAATCAAACCCAGAAACACTGACTCATCAAGACACATACTATAGGGAGAGAAAGGAAAAGAGCCACAACTTGTCATTTACATTGGGCATTTATCATTTCTGTACTGTCAGAGGTTATCATAATGCAAGACCTTGAAAAAAATTTTTTCACACCGACATCCGCACCGGTGTGTTTCTCCAGATGTGGGACTGAATATGAAGTGAGGGGTGTAGAATCACACTTTTAACCACTGCAGAAAGGGCGGCGGCTCAAAGAAGACTTAGTCAGCTGTGGCTTCGCTCCCCTGGAACAACGTCTGATGCTGATCTGCCATACAAGGCCAAAGAATGCCAAAAATGAGGGAGGCCAGGCAGCGTATAAAGAAAGCCCTCTGGCCTTTACATTATCAGGATACATTTATTAAGGAACTCCCATAAAAGTGAAGAGACGTGTTCACATTTGCACACCAAGACACACAAAAATATTGAAGAATCAACAGTTCCCAGGGCTCTGTGCAAACTCAGCTGCTCTGACTTACGGTAAGAAAGTAAGCTCCGCAGCTTAACCACAGCCTGAACGGATCTGGTTTCTTTTTTTGAAGAGAGCTGAGCTAAGACCGTCTGCACAGACCTTGAAGCGTTTGAGGTGAACACAAGGATACATGTACCGTGTTTTATAATGTGATTTTTATCTACCCAAACTATTCATGTCTATGCTATGGCTGCAGTTAAACCACGAGCCTCCAGGTGTTTCAAGTAATCTGTTTATAGCTAAACTGATGTGAACTGACACAGATGTTGGGCAGGATAGTGGGCGCCTAACAAGGACTTGATCGTGTCAGCTTTCGTGAAAGTAGACCTAAAAGCACGAATCAGTTTGTTCAAAAATAGATCAGAAGATCCACACAAGCAGAGAGGAGGTACATTTGCCTCATCTTTGCATATGACTTTTGAAAGAACTGAGATGCCTTGTCAGTTAAAAATGGAGGAAGTTTGCCATAATTGCTGTGAAAAAGTATTTTATTCATATTCCTCATGAATGAGCACTTTTATTGTGCTGTGACTGCATATGTGATGGTACCACAGTCGTGCTCTGTATTTGCTTTGAGATCGCACAAAGACCGGATGCAATAAAAACTTCTTCACTAATTAAGGGTGAAACTGAAAGGATCATTTTTGGCAATAGAGAAGGAGGGGTTGGCACTCAGTGCTTACCTTGAGTTTTTAAGCTCTTTAAGCTGAAGTGTTTAAGTTTACTTCAAGTGTTTTTTTTGCCGTTTTTTTTTTTGACAATGTCATATATGTATATGTATGTGTATATGCACACTCCCGTCCGCCACCTGGAGAACTGCAGTACCATGCCAAAGATTTCTCACATAGCTATCTATCATCTCACCCACATGACTGATCACATAACCCAATGAGCTGTTCAGTAAAAATGTAGTCGCACAGTACTGGTTGGCTTTAAAGAATAAACATGACATACTCAGGTTAAAAGAGTTTTTGAAGACCTATCTTTATTTTTCTCTTGTTGACGGCCTAAGGGCTGGTTTTCTTTGCGTCTTCTTTTTTGCTGTTTTGTTACTGGTTAGCAGCTAGCTACCACTTCCAGCCATGTGCACTGAGCCTGTAGCACCACTTGCACTGATGTTGAAGCGAGCTTGTTTGTGCTTTTCTTTGTTGTAGGGTAGACTACTGTAGCTCAGTCAAAATGCTGCTGCAAGAAAACTGGCTGATACCAGAAACACCAACATATCACTTCAGTTCTAATACCATTGTAGTGGCTTCAAGTTTAATATAGAATTAGATTTAAAAGCTCAGGTAGTCGAGTGTGGCCATCTTTCAATCATAGGATCACTGGTTTGATCCCCAACTCCCAAGTCTTCATGTCAAAGTATCCTTGGGCAATGTACTGATACAGGAGAGGTCAGTACAAGCTAGGTGGAGAAGCTGCTTCACATGTTTAGCTCCTGTTACGAAGATGGTGCGTCTAACATTTTCCGTTTATGGCTATGATGGCATGAAATCAGACTCTAGCCTTTGTGTTACCCAAAGATGTGAAACCGCAACACTTTATTTGGACACATTGCCATGTCCCATTAAAACACCGAAGAGGACACGGGTCTAAAGTATTTATTTTGTGGATGGACATCAGCAAAGCAGATCTGACCACAAACAGATTTGTTTTGCCACTTAACTACCCACTAAGAATGAGACTGCTCCAAGCATTTATCTGTGAGACACCACGATTGAAAGCAGACATGTTGGTCAGCCTGTGAGTTTATTTTTCTAATGTGTTATCTCTCTGTCCCATTTTCATTAGTGACCCCTCGAGTTGCCGGAGCTTAGCCTTTTACCTGCCAGGGCCCATCGCTCCAGAGTCGGATTCTGTCCAGCTTTGCCTTGCTTTGCTTTGGTCATTAGGACCAGGGAATTCTTGCAGAGAACAGAGTAAAAGCTGTTGCTGCTGCTCACACTCATTGAGAGTTAGGAGCTCTGATCGTCATTTTATTGGAGTTCTGTTGACATAATTTAAGAGTAGCAAAGTTATTTTTGCACAGTTGAAGGGGATAGAACTGATGGAGATATGAGTGAGACTATATAAGCATATTCATAGATCCACTTTTACTGAATTGGGAAGAAATGACAGTGTCAGACCCAATGCTGTATTAAGGCCATTGGAGTTTTATTCTTTTGTGGCAGTAACTATTTTTTTTGTCCCTGATTTTGTTTTCATGCTGTTTTTCCTTTATTCTACTGTCATGGTCTATGGGTTTTGTTATGTTTTCTCTTTACTTGTTGCCATTTTGGACTTTTGGGTTTCAGAGTTGTTATGTTTTAGCTCTCCTGTATTTTATGTTTTATTTTGAATCAGTGTCTCCTTTCTACCTTCAGTTTAGTTTTGCTTCCCGTTCCTGATTCATACCAGGTCTTAGTTTATTGATCTCTACACAACTGTTGTTAATCTATCTGTTATCTCAGTATTTCTGTCATCATTGCCAGATCTTCATTGTTGTTGTTAGTCTAGTTATTTTCCTTCCACGTCAAGACTTGTTCTGTTCCTGTTTCGCTTATGTCTTTGTGTTTTGGATTCTACTTTTGAACACCCAGCCACATCAGCACTTCTGGTTTTATCTAATAGAGTTACTTTCTTCAGCTGTGCCTCGTGACCGAAGTCTTTATTTGGTTCTTTAATTACACTCATTGTAACGTTTATTTTAATGACAAGCACTGTGTGTGAATTATGCTACATAAATAAAGCTGCTTTGCCTCGCCTCGAAGCAAGCAAAAGAGATTGTGAGAATTTGCCGTCATTCAACAGAAACATCATCACATAATAAAAAAGAAAACACTGCAATACTTAGCTTTTAAAGTTATGAATATACAAAAAGACATTACATAACTGGGCCCTCTGGGGACATTAGGACTCATTCCCCATTTATGTAGCTTTTACCCGAGGCAATAGAAAAACTGTCTGTTAGAGTTAGTAGCCTTATGAAATAAGGTCACAATCATATACTCAGTTCAGCTAACAGGATTGCTTTGTAGTCATTATTTATATCAGAGTCAAAAACAAAATGGTAGAATTTTCATCACGATGGTGCGAGAATGTTTTACTCCAGTATTTTTTTCATTTTTTTAATCTCTTTTTTTTGTCTCTTCCAGACAGGAATCTTCCAGACAATCCTATCATCATTAAGAATTAATGAACACCTGCTTAGTTACATAAATTGGTGTAAAATATGTATTTCTTATTACAAGTGAAGAAAGACAATAAATGAGCATTAGGCCTAATGTGGTCAGTCCCGAGAGTAATGATTTTCATCAAAACACCTGTGGCAGTTGGATCTCTTCCCACTATCCAAAAGCTGCTAATCAACTGGATCCTGTTAACCTAACACATACACACAGACACACACACACACAGGCAAACTGACTTGCCGGATGCCCCTACGCTCCCCTGACCCTTCCAAGTTAATTAGATTGTGGTTCGTTTTGAAGAGAGAGTTTTTTGGAGCCAGTAAGCGCCTGTTGTGGTGTTGCAATGTTAATAGTCTAGATTAGTCAGACAATGGATGTGGTGGTGAGATCAAGCTGTGAGGAGGCAGGACTCACAGATGGGAACAACAGAGCTGCAGGGCTGGGCTGCACACACACTCACACATACACACAGAGGGGACACAAAACGTCAACCGAAGTATGCAAAGAATCTACACTGGTGTGCATTTAAACATACACACACAAACCAGTCAGTTATATTTAGTTTTCACATATTTTCTTCACAGTTACAAATCACATCATTGCACTGCAGTGACACTAATGAAAGAACTGCAGGCTCAAACACACTCTATGAACACACATTTAAGTTACATAATCCAGTTTTAGTGACAGCAGCTCCATTGTCTCATATCACATTTCACAATCACTGAGAGAAACGGGTCATATTCAAGGAACTAGTTTCCAACCTTTAATCTGTAAAGTTTAATGATGAGAACTGGATTTATGTGTGTATGACTCACTGTGTCAACGATCTTAGAATGTGCTTTTCCTTTGTGCCCGATGCCTTTGATGTCGGCAACGCACTGTGGTTCATAGTGTTTCACAGATAAAGAAGAACTCGAGCAGCTGGAGTGCACTCAGGGGTTGGAGCAAAAAAAAAGGATGAGGCTGATAAGCAATGCAGTAAATATGAACACATGTAGGAACGTGACTGTGAACAAAGTAAAACCAAAAGACTGAAAAATAAAAGATGAGTATAATATAATAGTATAAACTATAAATATAATATAAACAAGTATAATAATGTTAAGATGTGTCCCCCCGAAATAAACCCTCTTCCCAATGTAAGCGACATCGTCCCAAACATTTTTGGTTATGTGGCAGCCTGTTACGATGCTGAGATAGTTCTCTCAAGGATTATTTTATGTATACCCAGACCTTAAAAGGGGGGTTATGAAGTAAAATTAAATGTCACTCAGCTATTGCATCAGGTGAATGCACAATTAAATGCTGTCAATGATAAATGTGTGTAGAAATGAGCCTAATGGGTTTTATTAGATCACATTAGGAGGGTGGGTTAGCTTTGGCTCATGGGCGTCATTTGAAAAAGGAATTTTCATAATATCTTTGTGATTGGAGGCACATGTAGTATTAAAAGCAGATTGTAGCAATCACAAAAACAAGTAGTATTAGCAACACATGCAGCATCAAGTTATGCTTAATTAAGCTATGCATCACCTTGTATATAACTGTTATATAGTATTTAACGGTACAGCAGTATCTTGACTTAAAAGTCTATGAAAGCATGCTAACCATAACAATGCTAGTATGCTCTAAATGAGCAGGTAGAGTTCAGTATACACCAACTCACTTTAGCACGTTAGCATGCTGAAATCTGCTAATCAGTGCTTGACATAAAGTCAAGCATATGCTAATGGGAATGTCTGTCATTTGCCCAACAGGTGGTCTTAAAGCAAAGTAATGATCATAAGTACTAACTGAATGGTGCAAGACTAAAAAGTTGTTTGATTACACTTAAGCCTACGTCTCCATGTCATTAGAAAAATATTTTATCATTGTGTGAGTTTCCAATACAGGGTCCGTCAGGCGAGAGGCAGGGTACCCCCTGGATAGGTCGCCAGTCCCTCACAGGGCCAACACAATGACACAAAGAAGACAAACGACCATGCAGACTTTAACAAAAAAAACCCCAAAAAGTTGTGTTCTCGAACAAAATTCCAGGATCCATCAGTTCGAGATTCTTCGGGCTGAAGCGTGGCTCTCATAGCATGTAATTGCTGCTAGTGTGTGGACAAGCTCACGCACGCTTGTCTTCAAAATCTTTCAAAAACTGGCTCGCCCAACTCTCAGCAATGTGGTAATATACACTACAAGCACGAACATCATTTCAGCCACACTATTACGCTCTTTATCACATCTGTGTGCGACTGTTCTGACTCTTGGGTGACGACAGAGTGAAGAAAATGCAGGGGTGTGGCAGAAGATGTGTTTCCTTGAATTTCTGTTTTCTTATGCCACATTGTTTTAATCAGAACATATCCCTTAACTGACCGCTGAATGAAATGGTGGTTCACTGGTAAGTTCACATAATTCTATACAAACTCACACGCACACACAAAGTACTTATATTACAAAACATTTTGATAAGTATGAGGCAGGGATTTCGTTCAGTTCTGATGTAAATGATCCTCTTTTGCATTGTATTATTTGAGATGCAGCTCGCTAACCATCAATCCTGCAGGATTTAAACTTTACAAGGTGCATTTCCTTCATAAAATACAATATGTAAAGCTGCCTCACACAAACAGATGATTGCTTTTATGTTTAGTCTCAATTAGTCATTTTCCAGTCACACCGGCACAGAATCTCTTCCTTCCTGTAATGTTTAGAACAAATCAGACGTTTTGAAAGCCTGAGGAAGTTTCAGGTGACCGTGGTTTCAGTAAAAAAAACACCAGTACCGTCAGAGGACAATGGAGGAAGTGGTGAGCAGGAGGTTGAGAATGAAAAGAAACAGAAGGCCAGATGGGCGACACATAAGTCCAAGTACAGGTTTATACATTTGGGAAAGGCAGATAAACGTGGTGACTTCGAACTATTCATTTAAAGCTACGTCCTTAAAACTGGTGTTCTGAGGAGATGCTGAGGAATTGCTCATTATTTCAGCACGTTTTATCCCTCAGTATGAATGCCCATCCCCCCCCTACAGCCCATGCAGTGAGAGCAGGCAGGCTGGTAGAAGTTGGGGGCAGGGCGGCTCTCTCTGCCTTCCTTTCTGTCCCTGGAGCCCGTTGACAGCTGCTCAGGGAGGCTGGGGGCTGCTGCTTATGGCTGAGCAGAACCATATCCAGGAAGATTCAGTGAAGTAGTCATGCATGCCCACGGTCATGGACCGGGTCAGTCTGAAATAAAAAAAAATGGCCTTGACAAAGAAGTCTTAATGTTTACTCAGTCTGTCTACTTGTGTCAATATTTGAAGGAGTCCTATATGTCTGACAGGGTGGTAGGAGGCATGACACACAAACGCACCAGTGTTTAAAGGTTTAAAGTCCACTATAAGTCACAGCTGTTTCCTGCCAGGGCCTGAATTCTGATTATCAACGACACATGGGTTCACCCCACTGCCATGTGAACTGTTGAGTGGAACCACACCCAGATCATTGAGTAATGTATCTAGTCTCTTCCTGGAATTGCATAAGATGAGTTCAGGAAAGGCTGCTATTTGTAAATCACAACTTGAGAGAAATTCAAAAACTGCATGTAGCCTGTTGTTTAGGAACATTTTAATTTATCATACTGAGGCACAAGTTTCAACTTCTCAAGCCAAAACATCTGAACTACAGAACTACACATAATTCAGTTCACAGTGTGTGTATAGATATGTATATTTATATGCAGGTACAAATAAGATGCAAAGAAGGCAGAAGAAGATCAAACCCCAAATGATTAACCGGGATCAATAAAAACGATTTAATTTAAAAGGCCTGGCCAGCAAACTTCATCTGTCAATACAGATGGCAGGAGTGAGAAATGACTCCGAGGCATCAAGGACAAAAGAGGAGACAACTCTCCTATACATGGCTCTGGAGACGGCCCAAAGGCGTTTTTTGAAGTAAATGTTTATCATTCATTGTGCAACTCCACGAACAGTTGGAATGTGTCAAACACAGACTTGCTCGGCCGCATTGTTTTAGTTTTTTCCATGACTGTAAAGCTTAGAATGTCACATTTCTAGAGACAAAGGTGTATTCTGTGGGAGGTGAACTGGAAAATGACCTCATTCGTTGGCTTCTTTTTTTATTCAGTTCAGTTGAAGACTTTTGTGGAGATTAACTGGCAATGAGTGCAAATTTTTACAGTCAAAATTTTTACACAAATTATTCACTGCCCCCTGAGTGAGCTGCCCTTCTTCTTTTTTTCTTTTTTTTTTTTTACCAAACATCTGATAAAATCGACTTGCTGGGACCTATTTCAAAATGCACCCACCTATGTCTGGCTTTTCTCTATAACAGGGAGGGGTATGATCGTCATTCCTGCATCAGGAAAATTACTTTGCGGTAGTCATAGGTTTACTAGCGCAGAATCTGCTGTGATGTAGTCATCACATCTTAGAATTATTTCCCACTTTGGCAACAGCCAGTGTTTTTTGGGATTCTGATGTAGCCAATGGGTATTCAGATCAAGGAGGCCAACACTATCTTTAGCATGTATATTGTCTGTTCAAAGGCATACAACAAAAACTCACTGAAACATAATAAACTACTACTACTGTAATGAGAATGAAAAATATATTACTATAGAAAATCTTGTCCCTTCATCTCAGATTCATCACATATATGTTTAGAGAGAACGATCCATGTTGGGGAAAAAAACTATGCATTACTGGCTGCAAAATTAATAATGTTAATGGTAAAATAGAATGATTGGGTCAAATTTAGGATATAAAAAGACAAGATGTTAATTTCCTTTTGTCCTGAACGACTGGGACCAGTTGCTAAAGATCTAAAATTTGAGGGATTCCTGACATGCAAGTGAAGCCTAAAGCTACTCAGAAGGGGGCCGTGAGTAGAGTAAATCTTTTCCTATCTGAACAAGCGAGAGCTTTTTTTCGTAAAAAAATTACATACACATTACATAATCCATGTTATCACATGGTGTTGCCAACAGGACTTTGTTGGGATGCAGTTGAAAAAGTTTAGAGACAATCGAAACAGCTCTTTGATGGGCCGAATTGAGAGCGCTCTGACCTCTGTCTACTGCAGGAAAGATACCAGCTACTCAAAAGTATTACACACAACACCATTTAAAAAAAATAAAAAATCCCTGTGATAATAAAAACTGTGTGTAGGCACATAAGCAGAAATGTACCTTCTTTTTATCAGATCTATAAAGCTGTGCGTGGGCGTGGTCTCCTATAAACCTCAGTTATCATAATCAGATACCATTGCTATCTTTGGCTATAAATAGATGACAATAAAAGCAACAGCCAGAAAGAAGCACAGTTTGTGAAATATGTGAGGACAGGAAATCTGTTTTACTTTGTGGTCTCAGTTCAGGATTCACAGCGGAACAAAATGCTGAATTGAAAAACGTTTGGGGAAGTTAGAGCAAATGTAAAAAAAAATTAAAAAATAAACAGAAGCAATGTTTGGACAACAAATGAGGGGCAAAAATCGCATCAGCTCACACATCACATCAAGGTTACAGAGGGAGCACTGACAGCCCCCGCTTTATCTGCAACGGATGAATGCACAGCCTGTATACTACAGCCTTGCGTGGAATTGCAGATGATTGGGAGGAGGGAGACGCAGCGGCACAGAAGGCCCGTTATGTTTTTATCACCTGAAGGCGAACAGGAATCGTATGGTTACTCAAGGTCTGGTGTTCTAAAGCGGGAACCATCTCCACTCACCGCTCTAGAACAGCCCTTGAATGCCTTAAGCAACTATCATGTTGTGTCGGAAATAACAATCTTTAAATACTCACATTCTCTTCCTGTGAGATGCATCAGCAAAGGGTTCCCGCAACACCACAGCCAACATGGGCTGCTGCACACATCTGCTGTTATTTATAGTAGAACTGGTCTGTTTTATTCCATTCTCACTTCACTTTATTATGCTTTAACTCTGTCGGAAGACTGTGTGAGGTGAGGAACGTTTTATTCCTGTAACGATGAACTTCTATTTGTTCTGAATGGATGGCACAGGCCTCTTTACAGTAACTTGTTGACCCCATCTTCACTGGAGCTTCTTGTTTAAGCTCAAGGTTTAGCTCCGTTCCGGAGGACAATTCCATTAACATCCGGATCATGTTACCCCTCGCACGGGACCACCCAACGTGCCTAATCTGGGGTAGCAGACATGTTGTCTATACAACTTCAGGACAGGTTTGCTTTCTTAGCCTTGGCTCTGTTCTGCGCCTGCATCCCGTCACACTGAGCTCATATAGGCCAGGCTTCTTCCAAAGTTAATTAAGGCCACAGCTTGCATGGAGGCATATCATTAGGAGTAATTGCACACGGCATCCCGCTGCCATGTGCCTTCCTTTATTTTTCTTTTTTTATTGTTCCAGATTTAGGCTGCACTGATCCACGAAGGGGCAGCACACAGCTCCACATGCTGCGAATAGGAACATGGAGGGGTAGGAGCGATGCAACTCCATTTCTCTGTGTGTGAGCATGTGGTCACATCTGTTAATGGGAGGAATCACTTTCTACGTCTGACAGCGTGTTAAAGACACCTTTGTGTAAACAGCACATGTTGTCAGATGGTACAGTTTCCTATCAACTCCAGGAAACACAGGGATTACCAAGAAGCAGAGCATGTTTGTTGTGTAAGCACGTGTATGTATTTGGGTGTATTTATTTTTATATCAACAGTGGTTCTCTTGTCCCCTCCTGCTTGTGGAACTGGTTGGAGCATACTGAACTGTAAACTATGGAGTTTTCAGTGCAGGAGTATTAAACCCGAGTGAAGGCATATGACTAACTTCAGAGAGATCCACTTGGAAAGTAGATTACTGCAGTACGTTGACATTCCACCTGTTTGGAGATGGAACTCTGGGTTTATGTAATCCCAAATGGGTTTCTATTACAGTATTATACAAGGAACCATCTGGCGGCTCACTGATATGCCTGCACTGCTACAGGATGCTAAAACACAATACAAAAAGTGCAAGCAATTGAAATAGGGCAGCATTTAAATCTCCCTCCAGCATTAAAAACACGTTTAATGTCAACGAGATGGCTTTTATGTGAGCCATGCGAATTGAGTGGAAGCGTGCAAGCTCAGCAGAAACTTTACTCTCCTGGTCTAGCCCAACAATCCAGGAGCTTGTGGTTTCTACAACGAGCGAGCTACTGGCCGGGTCTCACCGATTGCTCTGGCTTCCCGCTTGGCCTAACTTCTGCTGTGTGCCACTTATCACAGGAACTGACTTTACACTTGGAGCTCTGGGCTGGGCACCACTGGTAAATTGGCCAACCTTCTGGAGCTAGTAGCTCCTGGATCATTGAAAGCAAACAAAAAGTGAATGCTGCACATATGATCTCCTATAACTTATTTGACATTCTTGAGAACTGGTCTCTAGTTCAAATATATATGAATGAATTAGATTTTTGTTTACTGAACACATGACTAACTGACTAACTTAACTGACTAAACAAGTCTTTGAATAGTAGGCCTACTGTACAAGCTAGCATATTGTAGCTACGCTAACAAAGTATCCAGACATGTTTGCTAGTTTTAAAGGTCCGCTTTGTAACATTTAGGGCAATGTATTGGCAGAAATTAAATGCAATATGCATAAACATGATTACATTATTGTGTGGAATCTTGTGAATACAAGAATTGTTTTGTTTTCATCACTTTAGAACCAAGCAATTTAAACCCAAAGATGCCACATGTCCTTTTTTTTGGGGGGGGGGGGGGGGGGGGGGTTCAGCAGTTTACACAATTTTCTGAGCTGGGGTTATGATTTCAAATCTTCCGAGCCCCAAAATACTGTCAAAGCTTGAAAGCATAACGTACAAGTTTGGAACCAGAGATGCAAGGGTGTAACACACATCCTTTTAAAATAATTTCTCATGGCACAGCATTATAATTAATCCCAAGATTAAGATAAAATTAGTTTGGATCAAGTTTATCCATGCCTCATGCATGTTACAGCCACATGGGACCTTGCCCAACATTGCGAGTGCAACGACACAACATATTTCGGTTATGTGGCCACAGTTTAGTTATCACATTCCCACACAATACTGACTTACGGTCACATTCCCACGAACAAGGACATATGTTGCGTGCAATAAAGTTTTTTCCACCAATGTCACCAGAGGTGTTCTGTACTTAAATATGAGGATTTGAGGAAATGATGTAATAGAAAGTTCATATTGTTGCAATCTTAGCATGCAAGAAAATACAAGTATGTGGCAGCTTCTGCACCTTCTCTGTTAGAATTTAAAGCCCATAAATGTTATATATTCGGTCAGGTTATTTTTCATTTTCTATTTATGGTTACTTGTCAAGGACATGTTTAGAGATACACTCCCAAGATACAATATGCAGTGTTTCAAGGGTAAAGATTTGGAGCATTAACTTACTGTTAACACTGGCTTCATGACTGCTTTAGATGTTGTGATAACTGCAAAGGGAGAGTAGTAGAAAATGTCAATTTGACTGCTCAATTCATTCTGAATATTAATCTTTTGATAAAGTGGACAGTAGTGGCTAGTTCTCTTCTGCCAACACAAGCAAAAAGTAGCCTTGACTGAACATTTGCTGAAGTACAAAATATTATAGCTTTATACTTTAGCTATTCATTCACTTTATGTTGAAACTTGACTGGAAAAGGCTCTTTCAAGAGAAAGTGAGTGGCTCTCAAAAGAGCCTTTATTGAATTTTGATAAGGAAGGGTAGTGACAAGTGATGGTTGCAGAGACGTTAAGGAGAGAACATCAGGTTACATTGTACTGCCAGGGCACGTTGTCAGCTACGAAGAAGTAAAAGAGAAGTAGCTGAAGGCTTCCCATAAAGCTCTAACCTCATGGGTGGAGTGTTTGGCATCCACTCTCCTGACACAATAAAATGCAGCAATGATTTCTTCCTCCAGGAGGAAACAAGTATTTGGTCGGGAGCTCCACTTTTGGAAGTTTTGAAGGGCCACAGTGTCACGTTGGGTGTTGTGCGGTGCGTGGTGAAGGGAGGACCCGGACACAGATATTTAAATGAAAACTGGATTTATTCCAAAGAAACTAACAAAAAGCGTGGCAAAGCCAGAATACGAAAAACCTAAGCTGTGACTATGAAAAAACTCTTGGCAAACAAAACCTGACGAGGACTAGGACTAGCACTAGCACTAGCACTAGCACTAGCACTAGCACTAGCACTAGCACTAGCACTAGCACTAGCACTAGCACTAGCACTAGGACTAGCACTAGGACTAGGAAAACCTGACATGGACAACTGTGGCATCGATGACAGCGAGGATATCACACTGAACATAAAAAACCTGGAAACTAAATACTGAGGGGAGGTGATTCAGTGGTGAGTGCAGCTGAGACAAAACGCAGGTGATGTGGATTAAGCTGATGACCGGGGCAAGAGTGACTGAGGGAAAAAACATGGCAAAACTAAAGGCTAAACAGAAACCTAAAACATGATAAACTTATAGACATGACACACAGTTGCTTTACCATGGCAATAAGATCCTGTCGATACTCCCATTGTGGGGCAAGAGGTCCAAAGGCATTCTCAACCCCTTCTTTGACTTATGAAAGCTGGTAGTGAAAGTTGTAGTTGTCTTTGTATGGAGTTTTCTTCCTGTGTATCAACTTTAAAGTCAATTCAGAGACTGGGGGTTAAGTTCCCAGGAGAGGAGCAACTGGTGGGAGTTTCAGCTTCTCTTCCTGCAGGGCTTGTCCAAACGCAAGGAGAACAAGGGTCTCCTCATCAATGTTAGGGTCAAAAGCTTTTGCATTCACAACCCTGAACAGATATCTTCAACCCACACTTGCCCAAAGCACAACAGAGAATATTCCTTTGTAATAAAAAACGCTGGCAGCCTAAACTATGCGGTGCCCAAATTACCACGTTGCTATTGCTCCCCACATTGCTGGGAAAGTTCCACTTGGGGTTGGGGGTTGAAAGTCAGGGGATATGCCAATCAGCAGCCTCTGGTACAGACATTCAAAGTGCCTTTTTTTTTTGATAATGACTTTTTTTTTTATATAAATAACTTCAAAACTTACACTCAAGCGGATTTTTCTCATAAGAACATAGCCATTATAATCAAATGACTTGGAAATATAGAGAAATTAGTCAGATGACAGTTATCAATACAGAGCACTAGCAGGGGTAATGTTGCTGGGTACATATGCAATGCATACAAACCAGGATCTCACAATCTCCCAACAACAAAATGGAACGCTCCAAGTTTTGACCTAAACTCTACGACCATGTGATCACAAAGACCAGCGCAAGATATTCTATCTGAAATGGTGATGAGCTTTTTGAGTGTTCTTTAGCCACTGTAGTCTTTAGTTTTCTTTCCCTTATACATTTGGAGGTGGAGCATATTCAGTTTACTGCATTATTCTATTTATGCCACTAGTTTTTCTCAATTTCTACATATGATGGTGTTGTTTGCATTTGCAGTTTCTAATGTTTGGCATATCTACTAAATATGATTTCTTTTTTTTTGTGTATTTGTATGTTTTATTAAGTTACGCTGCAGTAAATGCTCTTGACCACTGTAACAATTGGCTCTTTCTGGTCAAGTGACTTGGTCAAACAGTTTGTAAGAATGCACATTCCTGAATAAAATAATCTTATCTCATTAAATACAGAAGTAAAACATCCTTGCCAAAATCCCAGTTGTGAATTTTCCTCTTCACAGCCAAGATCCACAGTGTCAAGCTATGTTGGCTCCACTTCAATAAAAACTGCCCCCACTGTGACAAATCTCTCCACAGTGGTCACTGCTCCTCTGCCTGCAGGTCTTACAGCAAACACAGATTCTTTGTTTCACACATTTTGTATGGATCTGTATGTGTTGATTTGCTTGACTCCACAGCGAGAGCTACAGCTGCAGAGCAATAGATGTATGCTATGTAAGGACTGTGCAGCAATAGCACTGCTGCAAAAGAAAGGTCACGGGCCCCAGTGCAGCTGTTTTACTTGCATCGATGGTCGACACACCTACGTTAAACAATCTGGTTGATCTTTTTAAATCAACAGAGACCAGCTTGCTGTCTCTGCTGGTTGCAGTCTTTAAGCAAAACTAGTCAAACAATCTCCTGTCATTTCATTGTAAAGGATAGATAGGAGATGAGTAAAGTGTCTACAACAATAGACCAAACCTGTTAAACAGTATATTTGCCACATTCTTTTCATCAGAAAGTAAGGTCTGGTAATTGTGTGAATTCTAATTTTTCATAAAGAATATTTGCTCAGCTTTTAGTACAAAAATATTATGTATTTGTAAAAGATTCCTTAAAAATTGACAAGATCAGACTATGACCAATTTTTAAAGGTGAAAAGCATTTTGATAAAGTTTACACTGAATCTCAAAGGCACCTTATCAGGTAGGACTTTTCTAAATGAAAGTAGTATCGTAGTACTGGCCTTTACACTTAAAATACCTTTTTTTCTAGTACACAACTAAGCCTTCATTTTCCCTAGAGAAACAGAGTAGCAAGTTATGAAATATCTGGCAATAGACACGGCCATGTCAGAGGTATGAAAGAGAGCAGGCAAAATAAGCCTCTACAGTAAAACGATATGATCAGGAAATAGCCATGCAGGCATGGGTCACCTCACCTTGACCAGCCTATCCACAGAGCTGCGCACACTAGTTATGCAACTGACATACTTAACCAGTCCTATTTATGACACAAAGCAATAAATCAACGTACATGACATGAACACAGTTGGGAATAGCCTAAAGGTTTGGTGAGGAGTGTGGAGTGAGAAAAGAGAAGTAAAAATGTACAGGATTTACAGGAGATTTCTACTAATCTGGTATAACCTGCGATGCCACTCAAGTATTTTTTTGCATTTTAGGTTTTAAAAAGGTTTTCCAATTATTTCAGTTAAGGGAGAACAGAAAGAACCCAAAGCAGCAGCGTCCTTTCAAGCAGAGCAAACCAACTTAATAAAACTGGATGACATGATCCCAGAGAAATCAGTGGGCAAGTGTTTGAAATACTATCTCAAACTTGTGCCTTGTAAAACACACCAAAGGCCATGGGCCAAGGCTTATTGCATGAGAAGGTTAAAGTATTATTTGACACTTCTGCTGTCTCATCTAATTGAATTAGAACATTGATGTCTCTTTAACATCTATGCAAGTTATTATGTTTACAGTAAGTGGCCTGTTACTTAGCTTAAATGCGCTGACCAGCCTAGCTGTGTCTCAGTCTTTTTGCTATGTTAGCAGTAAGCTAATTCTGGATTCACAGTATAAAAAGTTTTATTGTAACACCAAAACATGCTGAACTTTGGGAAAATTTATTGTTTGTTTGCATTTACAGTAAAAGAGGCCAGTAGTTGGCCTATTTCCATGGTCTCCTCCTAACGAACAAATACAAACAATTAGCTAAGTAGGAGGAGGCGCTGTGACTCCTAGCATGTTGACAGTGTTGAATTATTTCCAGGCCAACTAATCTAAAACATCATTTAGGAGAATCAACTAACTTTTGACTCTTACTTTAAGCTTAATTCAAAATAACATTTCTATATTATATTGTCAGACTGCTTTATAACATTTTGAATTCAAGTCTTTTGACTTCATGAGATGAATCATTGTTTTTCTGAGTAACAAGATACGAAGCAGACTTCCTAGCATTGATTGTAGTTTTCAAAGTAAGACTCCTTAAGAGAATTTTTGCCTTAATTTGAAGAATGGATACGTGGCAGAAACATGCCTCTTATTTGCAGAATGACAGTTTACAGAGTTTCTTTTTTTCGTTCATAATAACCTATGAAGATTATACTTAATCCCTACAAGTGCACATGATCTACGTAGATCTTCGACGCTGACTTTGTAGTTAATGTTGGAAGAGGGATGGCTGTAAATAGCTCTTTTCAAACTAAGCATGATTACCGCAGAGTAAGTAAAAGTAAGTAGAGAGCAAATCTGTCCTTACAGAAAGAACAGTTTCATGTAAATTTATTGAACTTCTTTTCTCACTTAACAAGTTAAATACACACCCATCCATTAAACTGGCACAGCATGTAAAATTGGCGTGGGATGAACCAATCCAACACTTTACATTTTTGTAAAGATAGGGAGCTTCTGAGACACTCCATTTCTTTACATTTTGGCTCCGAAGAGCCAGACGGTTTTGTAGTCTTCATCAGGCTTTCTGAAGTTTTTCTTTGGACATTGGCTGCTTATTCGCTCATTTTCAGTCCAGTCCTCGTACCTGATCATGTGCTTTTCTTTTGTTTGTTAAGCCACTAAACACTGACCAGTGACTCATTCCAGAATAAAAAAAGGCCCCCTAACTCAAGGGATAAACCAGCGTTGTGTCCACACATAACATACAACAAAGAACCAATTTCAAATTGTATATTTCGACACTTACAAGCAGCGTGTAACAAGTACATATTTGTTCCCATTTCTTTAGTTGCATATATGAAAAATGCCAAACAGTTTGACAGACATTAAAATAGTATTTTTGCATCAACTAGGTCATTTCCAAAGGCCTATTAACAGGCATGTCAGCATGTGCAGTGTGTCCTTAAAAAAGAAAGAAAAAATGAGTAAACTGGAAAGTGGGGGACAAAAGGAAGTGTAAGGCCTAAAAAAAAACAAAAAAAACATCTAAAAGCAATGCCCTTAATAGCTTTGAGAAAACCTGACAAAAGACCTGACAGATGCATCTGGCCCTTCAGTTGATCCATCTACTGCTCACTGAAGCCTCGTCACAATAAGAGTCTCCGTGGAAAGATGGCTGTCAAGAAGCCATCCTTAAGGAGGTCAAACAGGGAGAAAAGGCTGAGGTATGTCAAATGACACAAGACCTGGACTGAAAATAACTGGCAACAGGTCTTTATGGAGTGATAAATCCTCCTCAGAACCCCGACTTAAACGCCATTGAGTCAGAGTCGGATCATCGAGACAGACAACGGAACAAGAGGCAGCCAACATCCAAAGAAGAGCTTTGCAATGTCCTTCAAGACGCCTGAAGAACTATTCCTGAAGACTATTGGATTGACTATCAAGCACGTTAGAAAAGTATTAACTGTTTTTGCCTTATATACTGAATTTACAGTTATGTTTGCACCCACATGTTTTCCTGGCAATATATCAAGAAATCTGTAGTCCCAAAGACATTTCTGTGACACTGTGGGAGTTATTTGACTCTGACAAAAAAAGAAAGGCAATGCTTTAATAAGCCGAGTGGGAGTCTTCATGATGAATATTAGGGTTTAGGTGACATTGGAAAAACCCCTGAAGGCTTAACCATAAATTGTATCATTGAGGGAAAAAAACCACTAACTGCACTAACGACCTTTACCACAGAAACATGAGCCCTTCTGTTAATGGGTGACAAAGTGACTGATCCACAAGTGCACAAATATTGCTTGTATATTTTATTTTATGTACAGTACATGTAAAAAAAGGAAAAAAAAAACCAAAAAACTAAACCAAAAAAAAAAAAAAAACCAAAAAAAAAAAATCGTAGCCAATAACATTGACCGACACAGGCAACAGTAGACAACCACGTTGCTCATACTTGGAAAAATTCTGACGGCCGTTTCCCCTCTCAGGCATACATGAAGACTCTCGCACCGCGTCGCAGTTCGTGCGAGGCTGTCTGGGAACTAGCTGCGCTTAACAGTCGGCCCCAAAGATTATTAAAAATGGGAAAGAGAGCTTCAGCTGCTCCTCTTCAAAAAAGAAAAACAGAAGAGAAAATACAAAAAGAAAAATTCTGTCCGTGACAGGGAGCCTTATTTTTCCTCATTTCCAAACTGGCAGAAAGCAGACGAGCTTGTTGGCAAGCGTCGCAAGTGTGTGCAGCCTTAAGATTCAATTTCTAATACAGACCGGGTTGCGACTGACAGCCGTGGCCTCTTGCCTTCACTGACCCCCCCCACCCCGCCTTAAACCAACAGCACTGCTTTCGACACAAAAGTCACTAAAGGTCAGCGTCGCTCGTCTGCATTTACCCAATGACTCAATGGAACCAAATGCTCCAACTGGTAGCGAGCCGGCTTTTCTTCAGCCCAATCAGCAGCTGAATTCACAGTATTCTTACAGCATGATTTATTTATTTATTCCCTCCCAACTAAAGTCATAAAGCTATAACAGATAATGCATAAGGGGCTTAGACACACTTCTTCACCAAAATTTTCTCCAGTGGAAATGTCAAACGAGGATTTCTGTAGTGTGTGTGTGTGTGTGTGTGTGGTTGGTAAGCTGAGAGAAAACAGACCCGAGTCCAAATGCAAGAATACAGTGCACACAACCGTCTGCGTCTGGTGTCCCCACGATTCTTACTTTATAATGAAAACCAAAACATTAAATAAAAATAAAAAAAGGAAGGTTTTTTTTTTGTATTTCCAAAGCCACGGATAGTCAACCACACAGCCTTCTCAACTCTCCTGCTGCCCATCAGGACTGTATCTCGCAATAGTGTTTCAGACAGTGAGCTTACAGCAGGCCACCAAGGTACAGATAAAGTGCTTTTTCTTAAATGTGTCGCTTTAAATAATTCAATGTAAAAATGGTTCTCAGGATAGATGAAGAGTGTTGGGCAGGAGGAGAGTACAGACTCCGAGAGTTGCGAATGAAAAGGAAGAGCGAGAGACGCAAAACGATTCTGGAGAAGGATAGACTTCCGTATAAATACACCCACGAAAAATCCAACTAATGTCACACGAGGGCTACAAGGATGGAAACACTGTGGTCACTAAACAGGCTGGAGCAGTCACTACTGTCTCTGGATGGAGCCGTTCACATTTTCATAAGATTCAGGGTAAGACTTTCGGCTGTGGTGAAAGGTCTCGTTTTTTTTTCCCCAGGGAAAGGAGAGGAAGAGGAGGAGGATGAAGGTCATCCGAAGATGACACCGGCTCCCTTTCTGGAAGAGTCGGATCTCGGCAAGGACCACGATCACGACAGCAGCACATCAGGAGGTTTTTGAGACTTTAGTAGAAAGGTCAGCTGACTGGATCTTAACAAACCTTTACAGAGAATAAATACATTCGGGTCCTTGTAGTGTTGCTATTCGGCTCTACTGAAATATGATTAAACCTAGGAGAGAAAGAAAAAAGAAAGAAAGAAAGAAAGAAAGAAAGAAAAAAGCAGAATAGTTCAGTTCATAGCAGACCATGAGATGCCTGACGATTTTTTTTTCTTCCTCTTTTTTTCTGCTCCCTTATCCAGTCTCAACATCACTCCATCTTGGCGGCCATTTTTCCACCAGCCTGAAAAAAAAAAAAAAAAAAAAAGAAGACGGCACATAAATAGTAGCCGTGGTAACCGCACGTACTCCCTCCTGGGCCTTGATGACAGAGTCTGAGGATTCAGAAAAACCTCCGTGATCTCTCCTCAGTCCTCAGCTTCTACACGAGAGAGAGAGAGAGAGAGAGAGAGAGAGAGAGAAAAACAAAAAGGGGGGGAGAAGACAGCACACAGTAAAGACAATGAGCAAACAAGGCAGGTCACACAAGTGGAACGGATGTGGCTCTCGACATATCTTGTCCGCCATCTAAAGATTAGGGGGCAAGTGAAGTGAATGTCAGCTACTTTCCAACCGGTTGAAACCTCTGTTTCACTGCCTGGGCGAGAAAGAAACACTTCCTTTATGAGGTGTGGAAAAAGCACCAAATATAGGCTCGTCTTCACCCCTCACTGTTTATTCAGAGCAACGACTAACCTCCTCCAGGCTGCCGAGCCCAGGACAGAGTAAACAGAAGGGCTGGAAGCGACCCGTCTGCCCCCTTAACATTTGACAATATTTAACGTTTGGGTCAGTGTCGCGGACCTGCAGCCGGGCTGCCTTTGGTTCAGTGCCCCCCCCAGACACTAGAGGAAGGAGCTCGGCAATGCGCTTTTCAGACTGAAGAGAACTGCATTAACTGCACAAAAGCAATGTGGTCTACTCAGTGCGAGCCACTTTCTGACGTTACGCTTTAAAAGCTCCTCATGAGAGTCGGCAGGCAAACATATGCCGTGATAAAGGAGAGGGTGAAATGTAAAGACTTCCGAGTGTTGGAGGGTGTGAACATTTTCATTCAAGAATGGTGATATATGATATATAAGCATCTTATTTTCTAGGATTATTTCCTACTTTCCCTGCGACCCAGGAGTGGATTAAGCAGGTGTATGGATGGATTTCTTACTTTATAACTGATAAGAATAAGTAATTACAGTCCACCTACTGTCAGCCAGGGTCAGCAGTTAAAATCTCTGCTTCCATATACGGTAGTTTACCACGAGAAAATTCGTAATAAAGCCCTTCTTATTTGATCATTATCTGTATCTGTTATCAGACAACAAAGTGAGTCAGAAATGGCAACCAAAACAACACTTATTTAAACTATACGTTAACCAGCAATCACTGATTTTACATATGCGAATCTCTGGGTGGGGAAAAAGACACTGCTGCTCCTCTGCCAGGTGGAGAGAAGTGAAAAAAGTGCTGCTCTGGCGACACTCATCTGGGGAATCTGGCCACGGTTTGTTTAACATGCCGCCACATTCGAAACAAGTTGCTTTTATGAAAAGTGGGGCAGGCTAAGTTGGGATCCATGACAAACACTTGCAGTCTGAAGCTCACCTTGTTGCTGACACATGCAGAGGCAAAGGCAGGGGTGTGGCTGCATGTGGAGCAACACACAGCGGCAGCGTTACAGAGGAAACCGACGGCAACAGAGTCTGTCAGAGCTAATGCTGTTGTCTGATTTTTGAAAAATCTTTTTGAAAGAATCGAGAACATTAACTATAAGTCAGTATAACACCCAGTCCTTGATGTGAGGTGTCATTTACACGTGATTGTGAGACTGCTCCCTCGTTCTTTCTGGCTGTTCATGACATAACTGCCTTTCAAGTGATGGGGGGGGGGAGTTTTCTCTTGTGCCTGTCATAATGTTGACGTCTGAAATGATTACACTTGCGGATTTTGACTGATACACTACCTTAAGTCATCATAATAGCAGTTGACAAGTGATTTTCCGTAGGTCAGCTTTGGAAGTGCTTAACTGACTAATACTCGCAGCTTGAGTCATGCGTACGGTGTTTTTCCACATGACCAACCTGCCATCTGTACTCTGTAACCAACTCATTTGTTACCTACGTTAGTTTTCACTGAGTCAGACTGGTCACTCATGGTTAATCATGAACCAACTAGTCGGGCCACCGAATCCTAAACGGAGTACGTGACTGAAGCCATCTGACAATAACTTCCTGTTTTTCTTTCAGGTTCACTGAAGGCGTGTAGAGGCGAGACATACAAAAACTAACCTACGTGTCGCAGTGGGTGAGCAGCGATGCGATCTCTGGACCCATGTGACCCACAGCCTTGGCTGCCTCCAAGATGGCTCTCCGGTACATCCCTTTCTTCTTGCGGTTGAAACGGGACCTGAAGAGCTCTCTGAAGGGCGAAAGTTTGGCAACGGACAGCTGGGAGGTGGTGGGTGAACCGAACCACGCCACCTTCGCTTGGGGCCACTGAGCCTCGCAAGTGGCCGTCTCCTGTTTGCGAGTGCCGCTGATGCTGAGCACGCGTGCTGGCCACCAGGGGAAGCCGTGGATCTTCCCCCAAACAATGTCACCCACCGCCACAGCGTGACCCTCCTCCGTTACACATTTCGTCATGCTGCGGGTGTGAAGGCGCACAGTGAGCGGCGGCACCGTCTTGCAGTCGTCCAGAGGAGTTACAGAGGATGAGGTTACGGAGAGGTCTTCGCCCGGTGCCAGATCACACAGCTCAGGTGAGGTGCCGTCAGAGCTGAAGGACTTGGACTCATCTAGGCTGTCGCTGCTGCAGACCGACAGGCTAGAAGAATCCGCTTTACGCTTACGGAAATTGATCAAAAGGGTGAGGTCGCTATGGCTGCGCTCTGCCTCTTCTCCAGAGCTCCCTGACCATAACTCCAGAGAGTTCTTCCCTTCACCAGAGTCTTCAGAGTGGGGGAGACATGGACCAGGCCCTCTGGGGCTTCGTCTCCTTGTGTCTCCGACGAGTTCTGCCTCATACTCGACCATGGTCTCCTCACCGTCCCTCTGAGGAGGCCTCAAGCGGATCTTTGGAGGTGGCGAGTCTTGACCCACATTTGCAAAAGGCCTGGTTAGTTTCAGTTTGGGAATAGACACGGTGAGGCCAGACCTTGTGGCATCTAGAATGTGCCGCTGTTCCTTGGTGGTATCGGCAGACGCCTTGCCATTTTCTCCCACACCATTCTGCACCAGCTGTTTGGGGCAGAATGGCTTGACTGAACCGTGAACTCGTGAGGGGATCTTTATAACCTCCCCCTTTCCCTGTGGAGTGCTGTATGAAATCTTTATGACGGGACTGTGGGGGATAACATCACCTGCAGGGTACTTTTCCCCATCAGCTTCACCCCTTTTGTCCTTTCTGAGGCGTTTACTGTCCAAGCTGGTGCTATTTTCTCGTCTTTTGGTGTCCTTGGCTGCAACAACATCCTCTTTTCTTGACAGCTTAGATGCAGTGTCCTTATAATCGCCCTCATCGTCACTCTGGAGGGCATTCTCTTTTCTAGAAGTCTTGGTGTTGCTCATGCCATCTTTGCTGTCCTCATCACTATTTAACGTGTTCTTGCACTTTTCACAAAGTACCTGCCGTGGCCGCAGACGGATGGTACTCATGGTCATACGACCAGGCTCTCGCGTCCGCCTCTTCTTTCTCTTGATTGGTCGCGGAGGGGGTTGAGGTACCCATTGGCTGTAGGTGTTGCGCACCCATAAAGGCTGAGGGAAAGGGGCTCCTTCAAAATAAGGAGGATAAGGAGTCTGTCCAGCTGGAAGTGGTGTGGGGACGGGGCAGGGCAGAGGTGTCGTAGGTATGCTGCTTTCAGGAAGCGTATTTTCATCCTTTGGTCTGTGTGAAGCCTGGCTGGGGGATTTGGAAACGGGATCCTCACTCAAAATTTCCGGGATTTCACAAGGTGGTTTAGATATGGGGCAGTTCCCGAGTTTTGCTGTGAGATCAGGTAGACAGAACAGCCCAGTCCTAAGAAAATAGAGATAAAGACACTGTTAATTCATTAATAACTGTGGATGTTATCATTTCTCAGTGTTACATTCGAGCTTGTGTAGGCCAGCAACATCTTGCTAAAGCGATGACACTGTAATGCCGTGCTTTGCTTTTCACCCTGTCAGCCAACTTGAGGTTAGTGAGACAGAATAACAACAAAAAGAAAAAGAAGCCTTATTATTTAGCCAAAAGACCTCCAAAAGCTGTCTGAAATTAAACCTACAAGGACTACACCCAGTGTAGGCTTTTTGAAACAGAAAAAAACCTCTTTCACCATTTTTGTTCTACTAAGACGAGTCGACTGACACCACTCTCCCTGTCACCTGTGTGCTGAAAGTTGTTAGCGTGTAGGGGTTGGGGTCTGCTGTGCGATCCATGCAGTGATCTGTCGTTCTGCCTGAGGCTACAAAAGTAGAGCAATAGTATCACTGACTATCTCTGGGTGATTGTATGCGCCCCCTTTTCATACCCCAAGAGCAACAAACAGGTCTAATGAGGGCCCAAATGTCAAGAAGACTTTAAGAGGTGGCTGGCAGGGAAAAGTAACATGGCTGTGCAGCTTTAGTCAGGAGACAGCAGACAAAGAGTCTACAGGATGCCCAGGACCCCCCCTCCCTCCCTCTCTCCCCAACATCTGACTGAACAAAAACAATCCCATGAATCACTCGGGATTCACAGATGTAGCCAGGAGATTTCAGTTTGTTTTTGCATCCATGTCTATTTGGGGCTCACGTGTGGCGAGATTATTAATTAGTGCACATTTGGGGAGCCCATTTTCCTCCCCAAGAGAGGCAGCTGGCAGGGATCTCTGAATAAAAAGTCTCTTGGTGAGGTTTGCTCCTCTCACCTATATATATATATATATATATATATATATATATATATACGCGCCCCTGAAGCTGCCAAATATTATCATTCACTGTGACTGACACGGCACAAACAGTGCAGCCTGTGACAAGGAACACACAGTGCTGGTTAGGGCGCACAATATGACCAGCCATGATTCACTGCTTTGCTGCCATTTCATTATGTGTACAGTGTAACTCGATGGTGGAGATAAGCTTGTTATGAAGGAACCTAAGTATGACATTTATTTTAAAAAAACAAAACAAAACAAAAAAAAAAAGGCAGGAAAACAAAGCCAGGAAATTAATTTCCCTGAGCTGAAAAGGAAGAAGACGACAAATTTTGCCTGACGGAGGCCTGAAATATAGATCTATTGTGAGTAACCTCAAGGCCTGTCTTTTCCCTTTTGGGCGAGTTATTCTCAGGGCACCTTGGACTCTTGCATAAAGAAGGGGTAAAGCTGGTCAGATTTTGATTCTGCTAGTCTATAAATAGTCTAAAGCCAGTGGCTGTTTAGATGCACAACACTAAGAGCGACACAAGGTGTATACATGTGACAAAACAGCAAGAGGGCCAGACAAGTAAAGCTACTGATACATGCCAAATTATACTTGGATGTTCCTCTCATATGAACAACAGGGTTGTTGTCAAAGAAGGGGTCTTTTAAATCAAACAAGAGCCTACAATGGCAACAACTTATGAAAGCTTTGTTTATGTAAGAGGATCATAGTTGGGATTCATCAAATTCCAGTTTGGTCGTTTTCCCATTGTTTCTACAGATTTGAAATGATAGGCTCAAACAGGGCCATATCTCAAATCAGAGCCATCAATTGAGGATTTTAAAACACTGCTGCAGAAAAACTAGTACGTATTCATTTGTGTGTACTGCATGTAAATGAGACTGATATACTGATACTCTTCAGTCAAAGCCTACTTTTTAATGAATACGTCTTAGCTGCTCTATATTTGATGAAGCTAACAATAAGCTATAGATGAACCCAGTAACAGAAGCTGCTGTACAGCACAAGTCTTTAACAATCTCTGAAGACTGGGCTACTATCATGACAAAGTTATTCACCAAAGTGATATAACCCATTTCATTGTCTCGTTATGGGGTAAAATGTTAAGAGTTTTCCATTAGCCAGCAGGCTAGCCGACAGCTACCTTGTCAGCTACAATAACCTGTGTCTTTTTTTTTTTTTGAAGGCCCAGCTTGCTAGCAGATAGCTAAGGAGCTAACTTTGACTTAGCATCAAAGGTAGATTAGCCGTTAGCACAGTTTGGCAAAAAAATATTTCTAACAGGAATATAAAGAAAATGGAAGGAATAACACTCACTTTTTGCCGGAATCGAGTAATATCCCCGTGTAGTTCCTTTCTCGGTAGGTAAGCGTCACCACCAGTGTATCGTTAACTATATGATCGATAGTGACAGGTATCCGAGAGCCGGCCCGCAGCTCCTCGGCCGCAGCCTCCATGTTTCCCGGGATGAATTGTCCGGCTCCGCGGTACTCGATCCCGGCCAAGGGAGCCACGGTCGCGTCGGCCCAAGATCCGTCTCCCTTCGCTAATGGAGCAGTAGGCTACACCAGGGCATAAAATGACGCCATCACCCCCACCAAGTCAATTACAACAGTACTGCTACCGCTGACATCACGCTCGCTGTGCTACAGGAGCAAAAAATCTCTCAAGACAAGGCCTACCCTTTCTCTGTCTCACTCTGCGACGTTTGATGGCATTCATTACCGCGGAGTTCATCTCCGGAATGCCTCAGTTTATCCAACAAAGACTTAATAGCGTTTGCGTTCGAAACACTCTTCTGTCATTACATATCTGATCAAAGTCTGATCAAACATGAAGGCATTTTCAAATAAGTTGTAAAACACAAGGTAATAGAATCTGATGAGGAATAAGAGGACTTGCATTCACATGTTCATTACAGAAGGTGCAGCTAAAAATTATTTATGCTTTTATGGCGCCACTGATTCTGCTGTTTAGCAAAAAATAGGCTTTAAACTGTCAAATTTGGCAACCCAGTTGAAATGTGCTCTGATGCAAGTAATTATTACTCCAGCAGTACAAATTCCGTTGGGCTACAACTGGGATGTTCACCATCATTTTTCATGTCGAATTTTTTTATACACATTCGACATTCTAAAGCTTATTTGACTGCGTGTGGCAGTTCTTATCAAAGAGGTGCTCCTTTGTATGTCTGATGAAGCAATGATCCTTTTAACTACAGAACACACACACACACACACACTGTAAATGCAACATTATCATATTTATTTTGTATGAGTAACAGGACTTATGTAAAGGAGAGAGGTGTCTTGCATAAGTCCAAGAAAAAGGGAAAAAAGACAGGAGAACTGGAATAGATCATTTCTAATCACCCCACTGCCCACTTCAGAGGTTTATTTTTGAAACACAAGGATTATGATGACCATTCAGAAGGGATTAGTCTTTTCAATTGATTTTGAGCATGTATTCAATACCACAAAAACCCACAACACCAGGTGAGCTATCCCTTTCATCTATAAAGAAACCCGTGTCAGGTATCTGCTGTGAAGACGGTGAAACAGTTTCCCTAATGTCTCCATAGATTTTTCTTCCTCTCGAGAAGTCGTTCTTGTAACTTCCTCATCTGTCAGTCAAAGAGAGAGAGAGAGAGAGAGGAAAAAAGGTCAGTAATGGGATTTACATACTGCTGGCTTTTGTCAATAGCCAACATTGAATCATAGGCCTCACCTCTTCCAGATCCTCCTCTGCCGCTGCCATCTGCTCGGTCATAGAGCCCCTGGGATTCCTGCGTCTCTCCTGTATCCTCTCAACACGGGCACGGATCTGCCGCTCCAGCTCCCGGGCAGATCTTGAGCGGCTAACAGGTGTAAAGTCAAAATCAAAAGTTCTAACCAAAAGACTCAGTGTCTGGATGCTATGGTATGGCCGATGGCATTGGAAGCTTTACAGTTGGCCAACAGCAGATTAAGGAGGGCAGGGGCTGCAGCTGATTGTTTTCTCCTTGGTTATGATTGATTCAATCAGTGGAAACAGAACAGCACACGCTGAGCTATCTGATCTTGATCAGCAGTCTTTTTTTTTTTTTTAAAGCCATTACGTTATTAAAGAAAGAACAAAAGAAGCTGCTTATCTTCCATGATGCCTGCACAGCCTCTCTTTGCCCACTAGGTGTCTCTAGCGTTACACCTTCATCAGCACGACTCACAATGGGAAACCAATCAATGTGCCCTTTGAGGGATATTTTCATGCCTACAAGTATGTGCTGTACATTCTTAATGATAGAATGGAGATATTATCCTGTAAACATGCTGATAGAAAACAAACTAAAGCAAAGAAACACTGCTGGCCTGGTTTAGATTTTCTGAAGTGTACTCAACAGTATTTTGGTCCTTCAGAAGTCTTGTTTACCTGTGCTGTTCTGTCTCTGTGGTGGACCCATCAAGAGCCTGCCTCTGTAAGATACCGCCGCTGTCCTTCGGACCAGGTTTTGGATCTGCTTCCTGTAACAGAGCGGGAGGGGGGGTGGGATCTTTGTGCCATGAACAACAGTGTTTTCCTTTTGATTGCAGAGCTTGTGTACATAAAGGATGACACAGCTGTTGCATTATACAAAGCTACAGCCGGCAGCTACAGTTGGAGAGCCGCAGCATAACGGCCTCATTGTGTTAAATGTTTTTTTTTCAGAGCTTAGTCACAGTGGTGTTGCTTTTAAAAAATGATGGGCTGCTCTTCAACTACATGCATTAAAATGTAGCTGATGGCCAAATGACTCCAAACCATCCACCTGTGGTTGTCTGCAGCGTGTGTTTCGACAGCTACGTACTGCTGTCACTGAAATCTGTTGCTGTCATATTATCAATGCAGGCTCCCATTGCGCAACTAACTGACAACTCACTCATTGGCATCAAACTTATTTATACTGTTACGATATCATATTTACCATTTAACTTCTTTTACCAGCGGGGATAGAGGTGGCGCTCTGCTGCCCCCTGGTGGTTGGCAGGTTGACAGGTAAAAATTGGATCCCACACCTACCTCTTGCTTTTTTTGTCTGTCCTGTTTCTTCTGTTTGTGCTCTGATATTTTCCTCTCCTGTGTCGCTTTTGCTTGCGTACGCCACCTTTGAAGAGCCTCTTGACTCCTACAGGGAGAGTCAGATAAGCAGAGTAATCGATTCATGTCGTGGAAAATAGTTTCTGGGTTTAGAAAATTGCTCCCCATTGATAACACCGTCACTGACCGCTTATCTGGGCCAGTTCACTAATGCAAAGTGTTTGCTTTCTGAATAAACATTCTGACTTCCCGGTGTCAGTATTTTGTACTGCTCGTGAAATCGCTTTTGATGGCCGAGATAAAGCTACACAGACAAAAGATTCGAGGCAAAATTCGATTAAACTGAGGCTGAAATCAGCTTACATTTTCCTCTGCTCCAGAAAAGCCTGCCTCTTTTCTTGTGGCCTCTTCCACGGCTGAGTGTCATACAGAGGAAGCTCTGGAATTATGCCGGCCTTTGTTGTTGTTGTTTTCCTGAGAGAAGAAGTCAAAAGAGAATGCTCCATTTTCATTGCTCTCCAGAGTTCTGAGCCCCAGTGGACACAGCTTTGGGAGATTTTTTTAATAACCTGGGCACGTCTGTGGAGAGTGTCATTAAAGTGTTTAGCTCACCTTTTCCAAGGTATTATGCCCTCCACACTGTGGAACTAAAGTTATCTCCAGCAAGAACAAATTCATCTCTTTCATTGTACCACTGGATCGAAAATAGCAGGATATATGGAAGGTAATAAGAAAGTATTCTCAACTGATATTTGCTACCTGGCTCCACTGTACACACAAAAAAAGGAGGCTCAAACAACCCTTACAAAAGGGGGTATCATTTAAGGTTTTTCTCTGCTTAAATCTGCTTAAAGATTTATACCCTTCTCAGTAATTCGTGATAAAGCACACATTTTTCCACCCCAGCAGTCAAATAGTTCTTATACCACCCCCAAAAAAGGAAAATAAATAAATAAATAAATATAGGTGCAATGAGTCTTCCACTCACTTTTATTTCACTGCATCCAGCATGAACCCAAGATAATTCATGTTATCTCTTCAACTTAATGTCCATCGCTCACAAACATCCATTTTTTTTTCATTTCAGGCCTGCAACACATTCCACAAACAGGTTGCTGCAGTGCAGCTTTTACCACTTTGTAAAGTCATCATTCCGTCTTAGAATCCTTAAAAGATGTTCCGGCATCGAAGGTTCTGAGCAAGAAAGAGTTTCAGTTGTTATTTTGTTCCAATCCTCCTACAGTTCAGAGCCCCCTTTGTCTGATTTTTCAAACTCCAAATATCAACTCCCTCTCTGTCGGGAACAGGTCAGGACTACGAGCAGGTCAGTACCCTCCTATTCCTCAGACATGCCTGTGTAATGTGAGAAGAGTGTGGTTTTGCATTCTCCTGTTGAAAAGATGTGGTCTTGAAAATCTCAGAGAACTTTCCTGCATTGATGCCCGCATCGCAGAGGTGTACGTGAGCCACAGTGCCTGGCTTTAGGACCTGTTGCTGATAACAGCCACAAAGTTTTTCCCCCAACAAAGATCTGGAATACCGATCTGTGCGATAGATGCTTCCGAGCCTAAAGAAGTCGATGCCGCCTCTGGACAGAGTTAACACAGTAAAGTTTTAAAGAGGATTTTGTGAATGTTACTCTGGATTATAGTGCTTGACAAAGACTTTCCACAGTCATCCCTTGCCTATGTGATTAGATTAATCAACGAAGAAAGACAGCTGCTGATGCACTTTAGGCTTTTTCTTTCTTCCAGATTCCTCGGTTAGTTGATATCATGCACTGTAAACCGGTAATCATGTAAATCCCTTCCAATCTTTCCTTGAGGAACATGTTGTTCCTACACATTTCAACGATTGTCTCACACATTTGTAGACAAACCGGTGATCTTTTGTCCGTATTTGCTCCTCAAAGACCTGATTGCACGATTACAGTCACCTGCTCAAACCAGCTGTTTGAAAAAAACACCTGATATATGTTAGTATTGTGTCAAGTATGCTACACATTAGCCACCAGCTCATGTATGATTATCAATATTTTTGAGACCAAATTTCCAGCCCTAAACTGTCCCCGCCCAAGCTTTTTTAGGTTGATGAGACAAAACATGAAATATCCTGGATTCATATTGTTTGCAGTCAAATAACTAAATGCCAGAATTACTAAAATTTTCTTTTTCAATGCGTATTTTCTGTACCGTTCCCATTTTACTAACTGGAATTTTGGACCACTCCTCCCTGCTTTTCTCCATAGTTTCAGCTCTGGGCTCTGATCATATGTTTTGGATCACTTTGTTATGTTTGAAGGTGTGATGCAGCCCCACTGCAGATATGTTTCAGACTGCCTGATGTTTTCCTCCAGAATAACAATGAACGCCCCATTTCTCATAATTCCTTTCATGCTGACAAGGCTGCCTGCGCTACTGCTTGAAGAGAATTCCCAAAGCATTACACTCCCTTCACCCTGTGTTACTGTGAAGATGTTCTTGTGGCTGAAGGCTTCTCATCTCTTTCACCAAATGATAGCAACATTTTTATGTCCTTATGGACCTTGAAAAATCCTTAAATATTAGGACTACATGGAAATTGTTGTGGAAACCAGGTGAATAAATAAAAAATTGGAAGACAAAAAAAAACTTCTAAAGGGGCCAGGAGATGGCAAGCAGAGAACATGAACAATATTTTGGAGACTAGACTTAAATCGTATCGATCATACGTAAAGAAAGTAAAGACCAAAGTGATGGCAAGACAGCCTTCCAACCCCAAAGACCTGAAAATCACTAAAGAAGACGAGTGATCCGGAGTCACAGTAGAGATGACTGTTTGCCATGACTGCAAATTAAGGGTTATTACAGAGCAAGTATGAATAACTGTTTCCACTAAAACTGTGGAGAAAAAGAAGTCATTCACACCTGTAATGACTTAAGAAGGAATTTAGTAAATCTATATAGTTTTCCTACATGGTCTCTTTTTTTGTGAACTGATCAAAGCATCCTGCCATAAATGTAGCTTTGTTTAAACAGACAACACCAAAATCATTGCATGCACGGTGTCATGATTTTGCCAGTTTGAAATGACTGCAAAATAAACACTAAAATAATCCTCGAGCTGCAAATAAATGATCAAGTAATAAACTAAAATCAACTGATAATGAAAGAATAACTGGAACTGTAGTCATCTTGAATGACAATCCCTACATCTTGAATGTAAACAAGATAAAGGCCAGCAGAGCAGACTCTGTTTTCTTGAGGAATTTATATCCTTTAATGTTTGCAGTGAATCAAATGTAGTCTACGTCTGCAGTGGAGAGAGCAATTTCCCTTGCTGCCATCTGTTGGAGCAGCAGCATCAGAGCAATTGATTAAATAAACTGAACAAACTTATAAAGAGGGCTGGCTATGGAGCGCCTGGAGCTGATTATGCCAAAAAAAAAAAAAATCAGCTCTATGCACAACAAAATAAAAAAGGATGTAATTATGGAGAGAACTGCACACCCGCTACATAACATGTGAGGGATCAAGCAACAAAGTATGTTCAGTCAGAGGCTTCTTCACTTTCGCTGCAACAAAGAGCGTAAGTAAGTTTTCTTTTTTCAATAACCGATTACTATAATCTGTTATTAATTCTTTATGTTTTATATTATTTTTATATTTACATGTACATATTATATATATGTATATATTTTTAATATATATACACTGTTAAAAAATAAAGGGAACGCCGAAACAACACAGTGTAACTCCAAGTCAATCACACTTCAGTCCAGTTAGGAAGCATCACTGATGGCTGGGTTGCCCTGGAATCGCCACAGTATGGGTGGGTTGGTGCAGGTCCTGGTGCCGGGCTTGTTGCTCTGGGACCTCCAAGGTGTCCGCAAATAGTTGGTTTTTTTTCAGGGTGTTGGGGCGTGCGGTGGGGGGGGGGGGGGTGCTTTTCCCCTGTTGGGGGGGGCCTGGGTGATGGTGGGTCTCAGGCCCGGGCTGCTGCGACTGGTGTGACCGGGTGGTTTGTTTGTTTGTTTTTTGTTGTTGTTTGTTTGTTTTTTGTAGAGGTCCTCCGGGGTGGGGTGGGGCGGGATGGGTACCTTCTGGGGGTACAGTAGCTCCCGGAATATGGTCGCTGCAGGCCCCGAGCCTGGTGGACATCAGCCCCTCCTGCCCTGGGTTGGCTCCCAGGTAGCGGGGATGCCTACTGCAGCCAGTCCCTGGCTGCCCTCTCCGGGGGAGAGTAGCTCCCCCGGTGTATATCCCCATACCCCTCTCCCTTCTGGCTCCTGTACACAGCCCACACTCACACATGAAGGGTTTTGGGGGCGTGTGTGTTCGGTGGGGTGTAGTGGATGGGGCCACGTAGGTGGTCCCCTTTGGTTGCACTCTGCAGTTCCCCGCCCCTGTTTTAATTACACCTTAGACATTACTACTTATCAAACACACTCACACACACACATTAGGTCTTGGGGGGTGGTTACACTGAGTGGCATCTGGTGGGCGGGGCTCTTTGGGTATGTAGGCTGCCCAGAGGGCCGTGCTCCCAGTCCTACAAGTTTGGCTGCCCCTCAATTTTAATCGCTCACTATTAGAAAATATTGAAGAGCCAGAGGGGTGAGAGGAGGGGTCTTCTTCCCACACCCCTGCTTCCTGGTTGCTGCTCGGGGCGGGAGGGGCCAAGAGGATTAATTAATTATTCTGCTGGTTCGGGGTCTGTGGTGGCTGGGGGGCTGCTGGCCCCCTGGTGTGCCCGCTGCGCTACACCCCAGCGGAGTCGAGGGAGGGAGGACGTGTGGATGTATGGGACGTGAAAGTGTGGTAATGATTGGGCCTGGGTCTGGGACTTGCTGTCGCCTGGCCTGCCTGTGCTTCTCCCGATGGGGGGGCGGCGTTGCCTCTCCCCGCTGCTCGCGACTTCACCCACCTGTGGGCACGTCTTGACTCCCAGGGCACTTGGCCAGGGGCGCTGTGGCAGGCGCTGACCCACTGTGTGGCTGTCTGGGGCGCTTGGCCCTCCCGGGTATTGGGTGGGGGCTCTGCCGGGGGGTTTGGGGGCGCTCGGGCTCCTGGGGCCCGGGTCCAGTGCACGGCCCGTGTCTGGGCGGCTGGGGCCTGGCGGGGTCGGTGGGCTGTTGCCCCTGGCTCTCGGAGGGCCTCTGCCCTATGCTTATGGGGGCTCTTTCCGGGGGCTTCCTCTGCAGTCTTCTGGGTGGATGCGTGGTTGTCCCTGTGGTGGGCTTCCTGGGTTCTGTGCTCTGTGGGGGCTGCTGGTGGCCTGGGTCTTGTGGCCCTCTCTGCCTGCTTCTTATTGCTGGGGGGGGGGGGCTGTGGATTGTGACCCTGTACGCTTATACACTCATAACTAAGCACGGTTATCATGTAGGTCCTGTGCCATGGGTGTTGCATGTTCTCACACACACACACACATTCATTAGTCCAGTAGCATGGTCACTAAGCAGTTGATGTATTATCATGTCGTCTCAGGTCATCTATATCCACAGTTGTGTTGTATGCGATTGCTGCTACTTGTGCTTGTTTTTGTTTGTTTGTGTGTTTGTTTTTTCTCTGCTTGTCTGCTTTCAGGTGCTCCTGGTGGCGCTATGGCTGGATTCCCCTCAGAGGCCATGGATTGTTGTCTGTTTTGTTTTTTACAGGTGTAGCAGCTGGTTGTCTGGTTTTTGTTTCTATTTTTGTTCTGCTTCCTCTTCTTTCCTCTTCTTCTTTCCTTGTCCCCCGGTCCGGTTCAGTTCTATTACATGTCATATATTGTCAACAGAAATAAATAAATGGGCATCAAGGGGAGCTTTACATTTATAAAACTTCCCTTGACAAAGCAAATCTGTTTGGCATCAAAGGTATTCAGACTACAATTCTGCTGCCATAATGCTGAACAGGACAAGGGGAAAAAAAGAAAAAAATCACTGATTGTGAATCAATTTCACCTGCTGTTGTGCAAATGGAATCAGACAACAGATGGAAATGAGAGGCAATTAGCAAGTCAACCCCTATAAAGGAGTGGTTCTGCAGGTGGTGACCACAGACCATGACTCTGTTCTCATCCTTTCTGCCTGATGTTTTGGTCACTTTTGCATTTTATCAGCACTCGCACCCCTAAAGGTGGCATGAAGCGGTGTCTACATCCAACAGAAGTTACTCAGGTAGTGAAGCTCATCCAGCATGGCACATCAATGCGAGCTGTGGCAAGGTTTGCTGTGTCTCTCAGCACAGCGTCCAGAGCATGGAGGAGATACCAGGAAACATGGAGGGGGCCGTAGGAGGGCAGCAACCCAGCAGCTGGACTGCTACGTCCCCCTTTGTGTAAGGAGGAACAGGAGGAGCACTGCCAGAGCCCTGCAAACTGACCTCCAGCAGGCCACTGATATGCATGTTTCTGCTCAAACTGTCAGAAACAGACTCCATGAGGGTGGTACGAGGGCCTAACATCCACAGGTGGGGCTTGTGCTTACAGCCCAACACCGTGCAGGGCCATTGGCATTTGCCAGAGAACACCAAAATTGGCAGATTCGCCATTGGCGCCCTGTGCTCTTCACGGATGGCAGCATGTGAGCACATGTGTCAGACGTGACAGAGTCTGGAGATCCCGAGAAGAAGGTTCTGCTGCCTGCAACATGACCGGTTTGGCGGTGGGTCAGTAATGGTGTGGGGAGGCATTTCTTTGGAGGGCCGCACAGCCCTCTATGGGCTGGCCAGAGGTACCCTGACTGCCATTAGGTACCAGTTCAGATCCTCAGACCCATTGTTAGACCATAAACTGGTGCAGTGGGCCCTGGGTTCCTTCTGATGCATGACAATGCTAGGCCTCATGTGACTGAAGTGTGTCAGCAGTTCCTGCATGATGTAGGCACTGCTGTTATGGACTGGCCTGCCCGTTCCCCAGACCTGAATCCAATCAGCCACATCTGAGACATCATGTCTCGTTCCATCCACCAACACCACGTTGCACCACAGACTGTGCAGGAGTTGACTGATGCTTTAATCCAGGTCTGGGAGGAGATCCCTCGGGAGAACATCCACTGCCTCATCAGGACCATGCCCAGGCGTTAAACAGGCATGTGGAGGCCACACACACGACTGAGACTCATTTTGACTTCTCTTGAGGAATTTCCACTGAAGCTGGATCAGCCTGTGATGTGATTTTTTTTCCCCACTTTTATTTGAGTATGATTCCAAATCCAGACCTACATGGGATAATAATTTTGATTTACATTGATCACTTTTATGTTATTTTGTTCTCACCGCATTCCACTATGCAATGAATAACGATTTTCAACTGGAATATTTAATTAATCGAGATCTAGGAAGTGTTTTTTTGGTGTTCCCTTTATTTTATTTTTTTGAGCAATGAATATACACGCACATATATATATATATATATATATACAATTAAATTTTTTTCTTTTTTTTTTATTGTAGCTGACTTTCTAAAGATTTTTCCATGTTGGTTATGTATGCTGTGCTGGTTATGGGGCTTCTACTGGGAATTCTGGCACTTATAAACATCTGTTAAGATGAGTAACCATGCCAACCGGAAAGTTGTTTACATGTGGGAGCAGTAAGTAAGTAAGTAATGCCCAGAATAAGAGCCCAAATCTAGAATATTTAAAGAGAAGACGTCTATGATGTAGGGCAGGAGCAAAATAGTGAGCATGGAGGAGGAAGTTTAAACCATTCCTTCCTTTCATCATTATGAGGAACGTAAAGATCACTGACATAAAATAAAAGAGCTTGGAGCACTTATGAGGAAACTGAAGGAATAACGGAAATGCGTTTCACGGAAACAGCCACAGGAACATATTTTAGGCTCCGATGTGTGCTTTCACACATTAAGCTAGCATCTCAGAACGCGCCACTCTAACCAATGGTGCTGTTGCCACAGAGCTAATTCCACGATGTTGGCTTGATGTGTGAAAGAACACAGTGATGCTGTTCCTCCTCTGTTTGCCATGAATGAATTACAAGGATGAACAATGACAGGTTAACGAAGACGGCTTTCGTGAAAAGAGAACGCATGTGTGAGTAAGGCTTAAATTAGCATGAGTGCGTCTGTGTGGGCGTGCACTCCAAATGGGGAGTGGCTTAGAACAAGGATGGGAGGGGGGAACTGTGGGAGACTGCTTTGTTTCAAAATTCTGGCAGTTTTTTCTTTGCCTGCTGCAGCTTTAATGGTGATCACTGCAGGTGACAACCACGTCTCTCTCCGTCTGCTGCACTTCCAATGTTGGACAGTTGTTTCCCTCAATAATTCATGGTGCAACAATAACGATTTCTCTTTGGAGATTAATGAAGTATTATCAAAGGCGGTTGAATATCATGAGCTGAGTGTTGTCGGCAGTGATTTACTTATTCCAAAAATAGACTTGCTACTTTGCTTTCTGACTTGATCAGTGTGTATATACAGTTTGTTCTGGAGAAGACCTGCAAGTCTGTCACTGTCACAAGAACGTCCGAAAACAAATATTTGGCTGCCTGCTTCTGTGTGAGTTATCAACACTCTACCTGAAAAGTAAGTTTCAGTTTCTCTTATGCTCTGTAATCTAAGCTGTCTGCTACAAAATCAAATCCACAAATAGAGTATAAATAAACTTTCCATACATCGAAAAAATGTATTGAAATATATTTGAATAGATGGTTCTTTGGTAAATTAATTACAAAATGTCTTACAACCTCAGAAAGAACCATTTATATATATTGGCACAGAACATACTGTACTATACAGTACTGTTTGGAAGTTGGTGAGAAGGAAAAAAGTTCAGCGGATGTTGAGGGTGGAAGAAAGAAGAATACATTTTGGTGGGACTTTTCTTAAATGGGATAAATGGGTGACACCAAAACGGCGGCTTATTTAATCCTCAACAGGTCATTTAGTCGACCGATAGGTGCAGTTTGTCGCTTCATAGTGACTGGATGTCAGATGGTTGATATCAGCAACTTGACCAATAAATATCTAATGCATAAAAGTGGTTGTTTTTTTAAAAACCTTTGCTCAACGGTGAAAGTGCACATACCGGCACCTATGAAGTTCACGACTTAACATGCAGTATCTTGCTTTGTAAGCATGTTTGAAAACTGTAGAGTGAATAAACTGAATACCTTTTCACATGGGGTTAAAGGTGGCTGTTTTTCATCAGACCACATGTGAGGCAACCCCCTACAACTGCAGGAAGTAATCGATCTCGGCCAGAAAAAGATGACAAATGAGCTTTAGAGCTAGTGGAAAGCAAATCTTTCAACCTTCCTAAATTTTCTCCATTCCCTGTTTATATGCTAAGCCAGAAGTAGCTCTTTACTAAGTAATTTCCAGATACTCATATCACAAATCTCTTAGCTTTTTCACAGTTGAACACCTTTACTTACCTTTTGGTGATAGATGGAAGCCTTGGCTTTGGTGTTTTATCACCATGTGGCATTAAGCCCAGCTCAGCTTTGTCCAGTAGGATAAACTTGTCTTTGAGTTCCCTAAACTTTTGCATCTCGTGCTCATCCACTGACTCCTCCTGCTCATCAGTGTTGGACCCCATCAGTTCCGACAGCTGGAGCTTCTCCACCACTGGCGATGAAACAACCATGGCAACAAGCACGCTGTGAGGGCTGAAGATACTGGCAACAATCATCACTGTCTACAGCGACTGTGGCCGGTGCAAACACATTATGACCTGACAGGATACTGACTTTACTAAGCAGGTGCACACAAGTCATCACGGCAGGTAAAACATTTCTGTCTGCGCATCTACTGTATGCACTTGTGAGTGACACACTCAAATAACACTCAAACAGGCTAAATATTCCATATGGTCACACCTGAAAAAGTGATATTGCTGTATGTAAAAATGAAGCCTGTGCTGCACATTCAGATCTGCTGGACTTACACTCTGAGCCAATTACAGTAAATAAAAAGGAGATTTCCCACTGAGGACCGGGGTCTTGTCAGTAATAACCCTGCAAGCGAGGAGATAAATAATTTGATTGAGAGGTCTGGCTCTGCTCATTGTGCAGCAGCAGCTTCTCCTGTGGAGGGCTGTCTTGGGCTTCTCACAGTGATTACCTCCAGACAGTGCTCAGTGACAGAGAGTTCCTGTTTAAAGCCCGCAGGTTATCGATCATTTTCATCTGGCTAAAAATATTACAGAGCTAGAAGCTGGAGCAGTAGGGGGGGGGGGGGGGGGGGGGGGGGTTGTGGAGAGTCAGCTGAGTGGCACAAGCCGTCTCCAAGGTAACAGAAGTCACGCCAGTAAAGTGGTACCAGGGCGAGGAGCTATTTTTGTTACCATCCGTCCTATCTTTGGCAAAAAGAGCAGATGGCGAGAGAGCATGTGCTGCTGCAAAGTTAAGGTGCCTTTGATTCACCTGGAGAAGTCTTCCTCGCACTAACTGGTCGCTCCGCTAGAGCTCTCCGTAAGTACTGCAGGATGGACCGGAGTCCCTGGTGCACGACGTCTTGTGGAGGAAATTGGATGGGGCAATCCCTCAGGTTCAGGCCTCTGAGGGTAATCACGTTTCCTGGAAAACAAAGGCAAATGCTGCTGTTTGTAGAGGCTTACACTCTGCTACGTAACTGACTCTCTTATCCCGATTAGTTTAGAATGATAGCGGAAGAGGCTTGCATACGGTAAAGTCCTAATTACCAATATTAATATGCATGACAGCAGCAGTGCGGTAGCAGAGATAACGGCAACTACACCGTCTAAACCACCTTTTTCTTATTTATTAAATGATGTAAATGTGATGTATTTGGTACTCGACAATCATAGAACAAAAATAAAATCTATCGTTTAAAAGCGTGAGACAGGACTGAAGTGACTGAACTCAACTCACCCAGCTCTAGTGGAAGCTCTGAGATAGGATTCCCTTCTAGCAGCAGTGTTTGCAAAGACCTACATGAACACAGATGCAGATTAAGCTGAAGTTTGATTTATCCCAAGCGGAACGATGCACAGTAAAAGCACAGGAAGAGATGCTGCAAAGCAAGCTTTGGTTTGCTTTGATTCTTAATGGCCACAGTAAATGCGTTCATTTCGTTGGCCTGTGCACTCGTTTCATAGCCTCAAGAGAATCCTGCAACCAAAGAATGAAACATAACATAGTCCCATGGTGGCTTCATGAATTCATTTCCTTTAAAAGGGAACCACAGATGAAAAATAGCCCTGGATAACAAATAAAAAAGTAAAGCACAGTTGCAGAAGAGCCTGACCTGTGAGAGCCAATTTCAACAGGAAGCGATGTAATTTGGTTTTTTCTGAGGTCCAGCCACTGCAGCAAGGGCAAGCTGATGAACATTGTGTCTGGGATGCTGCAGATCTGGTTGCCTTCCAGACTCAGATACTAAACATGACAAAGTAAGAATGAGTAGATCACGCAGAACAATACTTATGCTGCTGTATAGAATATTTTACAGCAGACAAGATGTGGCTGTAGTTTAAAGTACAAACAATCAAACCGACTGTTAGGAAGCCACTTTTCAGAACTCGGCCTGGAACTTGTTTGAGGTTGGATCTCCTCAGACATAGCATCTCTGTGGAGAAGCCCTCAGCGGACTCCTGCCGCTCAGCGTCCTCAGCCGCAACGCTTTGGCTCTGCGGTTTGACGACAGTGTTCCCAAAGACGAAGCGTGGCTGCACAGAGTCCTCTTTCTCTGGGGGAGTCATTGTCGAAGCGATGCGGAGACGTGTTTTGGATTGAAACCGCTACTCGGGAGGGGTTCGAGTGTCTTTTAGCTGCCGCGGTTTCCTCTCTGTCACTAGAAATTACATTTCGCTGTTCAGTCGAACTGGAGCTAACGTTAGCGAACAACACGCTCCTTTTAACTCAAAATAAACACTTTTTTTTTTAAAAGGAAAAGAAAACATGAGCTTACTTTTGCCAAAAGCCTAACAAGTTTCACGCCGTAACCATGGCAACGAGTCCACACAAACTACGGCAACCGCCCGCGGGCAATACAAGTTTTTGGTCGCTAAGTTCCAACCAGACATTCGTTGATATTTCATTGAAATGTTAAATGTTGCCTCTCTGTTCATTGTAACGCGGTAGAACTATGACGCATTTAATTTTGATTCCATTCTATCTGTCGACATTAGATTTTGTGACATGCATAAACACATAATGTAGATAAAGTGTTAATCCCCCTTTCCCCCCCTCAGTGGTCCGGCTCCACCCATACATCTTCTAATGAGAATGAAATAATTCACCGGTGTTTATTTGGATTAGTGGTGGCCAGCACTTGTCCACTGCTTTCACCTAAGCTGAAAAACCCTCCGCTCTATACTGAGGTCCCCCCGCCTCACTTTCCCTCTCACGTAGGCTTATTTTATGTGTTCATACTGTATGTATGATAGTCTGTGAGTAGACCGTCGTCGGCTGCAATCACTGGCCAGCAGCAGTCACATTACTTACTTACGTCAAGTTTGGTAGAATGCTGAGAAGTAACTTCCGGTTGTGACTTTCATCTTAAAAGCCTCCTTTGCAAACAGACAACGGACTGAAAAGAAAGTAGTCACACAGAGAAGTGTTCGAACATTATGTCTGTTTATCCCTGGCTTTTTCTGAACAAAACCCACAGTGTGGAACGTTGCTCTTTGAATCCGTCATTCAAATTCAATACGATTTTTTTTAAAGTGCTCAAAAATCTGTGTTCATCAGACTGACATATTAAAGTATAGATCACAGAAAGATGTATCAAACAACCGAAATTAGATTCGAACACGTTCATAAGTAGCCCTAAAAATGACTAATTTAACTGAACAGCTACAAAGGCAGAGGATGACTAAAATGAGACATCCCAAATAGGAAATAAAAGTGATGGAAAACATAACAAAACAAAACAAAGGCGTGTTTCTGTGAATCTGGGGAGGGTATTCCAAAACAATGCCATAGGGTATTATTTGATAATATTGTCCAAACTTTAACCTCTAAATTAATTCTAAATGAACTGAATTAGGCAATCTGCTGTTTAAATGGAAACAGACCACATGACCAATGAGAAACCGTGGTATCATAGTGCGTTTTCTTTCTTTTATTTTAAAGCAACACTAACACACTTCCTGTTTCGGTTGAGCTAACTGTGTGCACCTTCACGCGGCTCCCACTCTCGGCACCGACTGTTGGTTTGGCTGCGGAAGACAACTGAGCACTACCAACACATTCCAACCTACGGCTCCAACTCAACGGAACTGTCTTTGTTTTGCATATTACCCGCTCCGTCGGCACGTGCTTGACGTCTCCGCCGCTTTCAAAAGACTTTGACTCGCGCGGCTTAAGATTGGTCGGCGGAGCATAATTGGGCAGAGAAAGCGAAATAACGGACTCCGTTTGGGTGACATGCACGACTGGTATTTCTTTCTTTTAAGGAGGGTGTCCAACGCAGGGCTGTAGTTTCTCTTCCAGAGGCGAGGAATGCTATCTGAGCATCAATGTTTCACTGGGGCAAGTGGAAGAAAAGGATGGGCGCCAATAGTTCTTCTAAGAGGCCGGTTTTCGACGAAAAGGAAGATGGTAAGTGATGGAGAAAGTCGAGCGCGGGGTTTCATTTGACGCTTCCTACACGAGCGCCACAGTTGTAGCTAAGAATGAGTCATGTTAAAGTACACTTGTTAGTGTCAGAGCATGCAGCACCGCAACCAAGTTGCCAAAGTTTCCGTTCCAGGTTGACTTTCAGGTTGCTGGAGCTAAAAGGAGGAGCGACCAAAGTTTGTTTTGGAAATGCTGGGGGCGTGAAATCCAACTTCACTCTCAACCAACTGTACAGTGAATTGTATCACCGGAAGACGACAAGACATCGCATACATAGATAGATACATATGCGTATATATATGCATTGCACTGGCAAAGTAAGTTTTAAAACAAAGATTTTCCCCTTATTGCAGAAAGTTTGGCGTGTCTTTCATGGCACGATGACGACATCTCGACGCACGCTGTGAGAGAACACACAAATGCCTTAATGCACCTTTTTTGGGAATGTGGACTGGCTTGGGGAGAAAAGCAAAAAAAGGCGCGTTATTGGCATAATTAAGTCACCATTAACGTCACGCGTGGAAATAGTATTAATTCATGACGATCTTGTCAGGGTGTTTGAAGGGGGTGGGGGTGGGGGGGGGGGAGCGAGCCCCTTGGCAGAACAGCCGGTCGGCTCAGCAGTGAATCTCTGTGATGGACTCCAGAAATGTTGCTGCAGAGCTGTCATATTGGAACGATCTGGCCAAGTTGCAGGCAAAACTTGGGGAAATGAGGTCATTTCACTGCAGGGCTGTGGTCATAAAAGTGTGTGTGTGTTTGGAGTGTTGAGTGCACCTTCTTCCAAGGATAACCCAATTAGGCCAATAGCATCTTGTCAGTCCAGCTCCAGTTCAGTCTACCATCAAGGCGAGTGAGGAGTGGCCCTACAGCTTTAAGTGGCATGCTCTGCCCTTTACAGCTGCTGATCAAAGCTAAGCCCCACATCTCGAATGTATTAAGGTTCAGAGACATTCCTGGGCTGACTGACTCTCTGTTACTCAAGGAGAAACCTGATGACCGATGGCTGAACCTCTCAGTGTGGAGGTGGTGTTTCTCAGTCTCGAATGAGTCATCTTTATGATTCAGTCTCTGCGTCTTCCACAAAAGCAGGTGCCGCCTCGCTCTCTGACCCACAAAGGGGTAACCACAGTGCTGTGCAGGATGAGAGCCGTCATTGTCCTGATCGCTGCCGTTGCCATAGCCTCCGTCATCACGCATACGGACTGGATCTGTTCTGGATCTGTTCTGCAGAGCAAAGGTGCTGTTGATGGAATCCCCACACCATGCTGGCATCATGGGGCATGTAATCGAGTGTGTGCGCTTGTATGCAACAATGAAAAATAAAGAATACACAGTGAGTGGAGCTTTTGAAAGAGTTAAAATCACACTTGTGAGCGCTCCGGCACCGCCTTTGTAAAACAGCTGCTTCTCTCTCACCCCGCGCGTTGTTCAAAGAGCTGCTGAGAGCTGATAACAGCCTGAGCGAATCCTGGTGCACTGCGTTGTGGATGCAGACTTAAAGTGTCTACATGTCTCTTGCTGCTTGTCATGTCTCTTAGAAACAGTACAACCCCCCTCACCCCCCGGCCTCTTGGAAGACAGCATGCGGCCTACATTAGGCAGTAATATTAGAGCGGCTTTTGGCTCAAAAAGGCTGCAAACATAATCAAGCGGTCAGGTTGATGTCCAAGCGTAGCTGCCAGAAGGGCTTTTTTGGCAGCTAGTTTGATTAGCAGAGGAAGGCTGTGGAATTGATTGAGGTACACATCCTGCCTGTTTGATCGTTGCTCTCTTTCACTGACACTGTTTGACAACAGCACCCTGGGTGGGAAATGGCGCTAGCGGTTTGATAAATAGTGATTAATTCTCATCTAGGAGGTACCTAATCATGGGTTTATCCTCATCTGAGAGATGCTGGGTCTTCTTGAATTGTAGAGCTCTCATTGCATGTTTTTGGAAATGGTGAAATGGCGGTTTCTTGCCCCGAGTGAGATGAGAAGATTGAGACCACACACTTATTTTAGCTTAGAAATAAAGACCATGGCTCCTGGAAGAAAATGCACGGAATCGCTCATCGGTCTTGGAGGATGTTCGTTCAGTCGTTTTTTTTCGTAAAAAGAAGGAAGGAAAAACACAAATCACAGAAGCCTCGTAGAGCTGTCATTGAACAGCTGACAATGTAAGGGAGGAGGGGGCACAATCCCTCAATCGTGAAGAAGAAGTGATGGAATCACCTTGTGCTTTGCATTTGTCAAACAGATAGCTGCACAGATCTAAATCTGTGGACATGTCTGGAGTTTAAAGATAGTGCTTCATCTTAACAAGCTGTTGCGCCGGGCTGATTGACAGGATACAACGTCCAAACAAGAGAGCTGTCAGTTGCAACAGTGAAAAGGATGATGGAAAAAAAAAATCCTTCCAGATGGTAATTTAACTCTCTGCGAGGCAAAATATGTTGGTCGTTCCCCGTCAGCTGTGTCCACAGTTTGGAGCCAACCAACAACATGGGGAAGGACGTTAAAAGGAAACGTATAGGTTGAGCAAGTAGGAAAAACTGAAAGAACGGATGGGTGAAATGCTAACTACCTGATGGCGCAGGCTGTGCAGATTCTGTTTAACTATTAGCCAGACTCCAGCTGAAGGGGCACTTCACACACTCTGAGGGCCCCATTGGAACAAGGAGCAGTGCCAGCCCGTCGCTTTTTAGAAGAGGCCACTTGTTGTGAGCGCGCTCCAGTTTGCGGGAGAGTGTGTAGAATTGAACGTTTGAAATTTTTTTTTCTTTTTCCTTTTCCTTTGCTTTAAAGTATCCACAAAGTCCTCAAAAAGCGCGCATGATTGTTAATGCAGAGCGTGCTGTTAATTGGGATGTGTCTGTTTGTTGCGTCATTTTGTTTGATCATTCTTGTTAAGCCAAAGGCAAATTTCCACTTCTGTGGACATTAAACATCTATCCTTCATGTAGGTGTGTGTGTGTGTGTGTGTGCCAGACTGCTCTTCCCATCAAGCATAACTGTCTGAGGCAGCGAAAGTAGATTTGGTTGAGGATAAAGATAGATGCGGAGAGAGACGGCTGATTACTGCCACTGAATACTGAGGCACTCGCATTCTTTCATCTTTGTCACAGACTCTCAATTTCTCTCACTTTTTTTTTTTTTTTTATAATTCAGTAGAGCATCTTGGCTGCCTTTCGTTACCGGCCTGCTCTCACAGTGGCGTTTGCTGTAATTTGCCACAGAAGCATCACTTCTGATATGGGAAGAATGTCCCGGTGGTAGTGTGATGCCACCTGGTTTGTCTTCATGCTTCTAATTGTCAGATGCAGAGTAACAGTTGATTTCCAAAAATGTTGCCACACAAACTTAAACGGCTCGGCCTCTTTGTTTCGTAAAGGCACTTAGCTTTGACCTGTGAATCAGTCAAACATAAGAAAAATGATTAAACTTAGTAAGGAACTCATTCTGTTTGATACATGTTGCAAAGACGCATCATTTGTTTCCATTTTTCCCCCCTGAAACTATTCAGAGACAGGAAATCGATGTCGAGATTCAGCGTCGGTGGAAGGCTGCCTGCTGATGGAAAAAAAAAAAGGATACCTGAACACACCACAAAGGCCTCATCCAACTGCGAGATCTATGCCTGTGTGAGAGGATGTTATTCTCTAATGTAGCAGGGGGCTGGAATATATTTGGATGCCAAGGAGGGAAGCCATGAGACCACATTGATCAAACAATTCATCAGATTAATTGATCAATAAATCGCCGCATGCTTTGTGCTTTTGGGTTGTGTCATACAGCGCCGGTCTCTCTTGAATCATAGCTGTCTGCTCGTCTTCACCCCCACTTGGCCGGGTTCTTGTGAGAAAGCGTTTCTTGTTTTGGAGGCGGAGATGACAAATGAGAGGAGACTTTGTGTGACATGTTGATTTAGTTGCTTTCTGTCATCACTGCTGCCTCCCTTCTGGTGCAGTCATTGGCTGCTACAAACAGCCAATCAGAGTGGTATGTCTTGCAGGCAGATCTCCATTCCACAAGTTGAATCAGCTGGAGACAAAAAAATAAATAAAGGAATAAATCCACAGCTGGATTCTACTGTGCCGATGGTGCATTATACTCTGAAGGCTGATGTTCCCAGCGGCTGATTGTTGGCAAAGCGTAACAGGATCTTTCTCTGGAATCATTTTCTCTTACATCCAAAGTCGGAATTGAACATACAAGCACTGAAAGGAGTTGCGTCGACATTTGGCATTTTGGATGCAAGCACCGGAGGAAGATGAAACGGCACGTTTTGACAGTCAGATTTTAGGAAATAAATTGAGACGTTTATGTAACCCGAGAGAAGAACGTCAGCGCTGTAAGCACCTGCGCTGTCAAAGCAGTTGGAAACACCGATGAACACAATTAAAGCGGTGCAGTCAATCATAGATACATTTAATTTTTATTCAGATTTTGCCTTAGTTGAAAGTACAAAGGGAGACAAGTCAGATGTTGTTTCTTGTTGCATAAACTTGCCTCATTTTGCCTACAAAAAGGAATCTGTGTAAGTTTATTCTCTGAATATGATGTAATTATTACACTGATCCATCACTACATTTAAATATGAGTACATGTTAATGCTGACTGCTTGTAAGTGTGGTCCAACAGTGTTTTTACGTCTCGACTGCAGCTGCTGTTCCTGTTGACAGCTTTGTGCTGACGTTTTCCCTGCAGACGTTTTGACTTGTCGCAGCAGGAAAATCACGGCGGTTGCTAATAACATTAACAATGGATCTGTTCTGCTCAAATGTCTCCGCGAGCCCGGATGAACAACAACACCACCTGAAATGGAATTGGCATTTATAGCCATCCTTTTCCCCACCGGAGCAAAGAAGAAAATGTGTTCCACGACGAAGGCCCCTCTGTGGTCAGCCGTGACATTTTCTGTGCTGTTTGTGTTTTCATAATGGATCGAAAGCTCTCCTACAACATCTTCCATATCCTTGTAAAAGCTGGTCCCAAAGTCGCATATGTGCGCCGTGTCCATCTCTCCGGGCTTATGTAACCTTGTTTGCTTCAGGTGATGTGCAGGTGATGACAGTTGTAGCAGCTCCAGGGCCAGAGCGAAGGAGTCTTCAAAGAGATTAACTCAGCTTGATGCTGACATCAGAGAGAGAAAAGGTCGCTCTTGCTTGTTGATTTGTGTGTGTGTCCACCTGATTCTGTAAAGGGAGGACGGATTAAGACGAGGGGAATACATTGAAGCAGGCTTTGTGGGTTGGAGGAGTGTCTGTTTGGCTCCTCTCGCTTCCATTGATTGCTTTGTCTTCCCTCTCTGCTGTTGTTGGACATGTTTGCTCTTTGCTGACCTGTTGAGAGAGAATGAGCCCACAGAGCTTTATTATAGACCATAAATCTGCTTCGTTTTGTCACTGTGAATTGATAAGAGGTGGTTCCAATAAAGCTAACAAACCCTCTAGGTGCCGCTGCAGCAGTTGTTAGTTCAGTATGAGACTTACTTAGTTGATGGGGAAATGTATCTCTTTCTTTCAGCTCATTCCCACTGCTTCTGTTGCTGAGCTGGTTCATGACAAACGGAAGACAAGTGGTGCTTTCGCACAGGTAGCCTGAATGAAGCTGTAAGTACATTTTCGCCGTGCTCAGGCTCAGGAGGGCTCGTAGCAACTGAGGAAGATCGGAAATTACAGTCAACACCAGTTGCTTGAAAGGCTAATATAAACTCTCTGTAGTTTGTAATCCCATTTATTACGCAGCGTTTGCTCGTGTGTGTGTGCTGCCTAATTGTGTTTGTGGGGAGGCCCCCGTGCACTGTAGTGAGACAAACCCTAAGATCCAACATTTCATTTAACAGCCAGCTCAGACGTTATTGCCCACTGAAACCAATTAAAAGCACTTTTAAGATTGTCTCAGATGGTAAAATTGTAGTCTGACTGGCTGGCTTGGCACATAAAAGTTTTTACTTCTTGGTTAAGTTACTGGGAGATTACTGACTGTCAGCTCCCTCTGTTATTGGTGTGAATGAATTAGTTCAGTCTCAGAATAAGTTGTTTATGAAACACAAATTTGTAGCAAAAGTCATCCCAGGGCACTTTACAGAGTAAAGTGTTCTATTCAAGTTTCATTGAATGCAGTCCAATTTGTTGTAACAGTATTGATATAAAGCTAGTTTGAAATAAAATAGCCCAGCTTAGTTTAAGGAAATCAACAGATTGCATTGAATCTTCAGCCCCCCCCATCCTGAGCACGAGTGCTGCAGAGGGCCACAGGGGAGAGGAGAATTCCCTTTTAACAGGACGAGACCTTCAATGCAACCAGAATCAGGGAGGGTGGCCATCAGCTTCAACCAACTGCGGCGGGAAAGTCCATACCATCTGACTGTGGTAAGGCACCACAGCAGTGATGGTCATTGTTATCCAGTTGTTTTTCAACGTGTTTGATGACTCACAGGTTAAAATAAAGCCCAGGTTGATGCAAAGTTATAATGCTTTCAATGTCCATCAATGCTGTTAGTCCGAACAGTAAAAAAAAAGTAGCTGCTGCTGTCTGTGCTCCCTGGAGAGCCTGGTCCCATCTTTACCTCTATGTTTGTCAGCAACAAGCTGAGCTGCACTTTACTAAAACTTCTCACTGATGACATTCTTACATGGAGCTACTTTGTGAACAAAATGTGACAAAATTCTGTGGAAGAGTGTTGCCACAAAACCTTGCGAGGTTTGTAAACAATGCTGCGATGGATAACCACACTCGGCTGGAAGATATTTTCCAGCACTTTGTATTACAAACGAGTCAGCTACTCGGGGACACGGCTTGACTCAGCACTTCTGTTTGCTCCGCTGTGATGTGTATTCTGCTACATGTGCTGCACTTAGAGCTGAGAGAGGTAGTGATGCATTCCGTGTTGCTCTGCTGGACAAACCAGCGATTCTATATCATCCCCAGGCTTCTTACAGGCCAACACGTTTACAATACTGGACTGATGTAGGCCGAATGATTTAGGCTCCGTTTATAAACGAGAGAATGAGGTTCGAGGAAGGTCCTTTGACAGGATGGACGGCCACTTTGATGTCGCAATACCACACCACCCCCCATCACCGCAAGTCTTTATGTGAGCTTGGTTTGTCACACACGCTATATTTACATGCACGCAACAAACACAATTTAATAAGAGAAGTTGGTGAGAGGCAGGTAATCAGAAACCATGTGTAAAACCCTGGCTGACATGCTGTTGGCTAATCAGATTTCTCCCCAACCTCAGTCATATTTCTTAACAGAGAGGGCTTTGGATCTAATTAATTTGGACACTAGTATGCATTACTACACATAACAGTCGACTCTGTCATCCAGCTGCACTTTCCCTGTCTTAAGTCTGTCATGCCAAGTGCCTTTATTAAAGCTCAGTCCTACTTACTGTGAAGTACTCGTTAGGTTATGTTTTTCCACCTGGAATCTAGCCATTTTAATCAGGTTCTCTTAATCCCTTTCCCCCAGTAAAGAAGTCTTACCGTTACCAAAGTTGCTCATGTAAATGCAAACACATGTTCTCTCTCTTGAAATACTCCACACTGAATGGCCGCTGAATGGCAACACTTATTAAATCTGACAGACTCCTCCCTTCCAGCTGGCTCTTACTCCCCCCGAGGCTGCAACTCGGCTGCAACTCGGCTGCATTTCTTAAATCAGAGGTCTGTCAAAACAGCCTCTTTACCGTTAACAGGTGTCAGAAAAGACATTTCTGAGTAGTTTTCCAGTCAGAAACAGGTGTTTCGCAGGGAAGGTTGTGAAAACTGGATTATAGCTGATGCATCATGTGAGTGCACACCTGACTGGTGAACTGAATATGCAGCTCTGTCCTGAATACCTGTAAGAACTAACAGAAGTCAGGTGTATCTGGGCCAGAACACTGTGTGTCCTGCCTCTGACTCGAGAAAGAGCTGCTATGGGGGAAAAACTAGGCCATGCTGTCCTTCTCCTCTCACCTTAGACGCGTGCACTTAAATGCAGCACTGTGCATGTTGTGCTTCAGCACAAGCAGTGTTTTGACATTTTAAAGTATTAAATCTCCTTCTGTAATTCCAAAGCTACAGCGTGGCCTTTCTCTTCCATTTGAGGTCTTGTTGCAACCTTTTGACTCGCTGTCGTGTGCTGTTCATCCTCTACTCTTTCTTTTAGCAAACCCATGCGTTGCAACGCACGTCTGCACATTGAACATTTCATGGATTCTTGGATTGAAAGAGAAGATACATTTTCAACTGTCAACGTGCTTTTCATTTTGCTCAAAACAAATGATGCTGTCTTCTTTTGTCACAGCTCAGTATCTATACTGTGCGCTTTTTTTTTCTTTCCACCTTACAGTAAAGCTCTCGATTTGCAGTCTAGCTTGACTGTCTTTCTTTTCTCACAAAGGCTGTTCGTGACTCCCTCAACTGCAACCCCCCCCCCACCTCCCAGGACTGTGCTCTAAATAGATCCCTAATGTATCTGTGAACAGTCAAAAGGTTGGTATGGCATTTTAACCCTGGAGTGTGGTCCTTTTCTTCTCTGTGATGTGTCACAGCTCAGTGGTTTGTGAAACCAGGTCCCACTGAAAATACACCAGAGCGGTGGCAGTGGTTGTGTTCACTGTAGTTCTTAATTGGAAGAACATTTTTGAAAGTAAACAGGATGCAGGGAGTTTGAACTGTGTGGTGACTGTTGACAAACCTGATTATGCATCGGCCGCTGTGTGTGTACAGATTTACTCGCTGTGTGTAATATTTCTAATTGTTTTCATGTGCCATGGTTCCACTTGAAAATTTCTAGGACCTAAAAGGTTCCTTTCAGCCGTTTATTAGAGCACAATGGATTTTTTTATTTTTATATTTTTTCTTGCTGAATTTGACTAAATGTTGCCCACACATAGATTTCACTTAGCAGGTGAATTAATGACCACAAAAGTACATTTGCTGACCACCTTTCAACATTGTTTTTACTTTTATTCTAATACCGAGGGCAAAACACCATCCGCAACTGACTGCTACATTGAGTATAGGTGCTAATCAGTTTTTCGGCTCTCTGGGTTATTTGTTGCGAGTCGGTCAGCCACTCGAACCAGAACTTGAAGCAGGTTAGAGAACTAGTGCATGTGCTGATTCGCAAAGCTGGCAGAGGCTACAGATTAGATCAGCGATGTCATAAAGTATGCCTGTGATGAGATAACAGCCTTCAAATGCCAGCTTCAGCTTCAGTTGGAGTGTGTCCGCGGGACGAGAGACTCGCTGAGAGGCAGCTGAGTACATTATTTATCTGTCACAAATTTCACAGTAGCATCATGTATCCGTGCAAGTAGAATCAACTTTTCTGGGGAGCAGAATTATTAAGCAAACTGATTCTGTTGTCAACTGAGAATAATATACAACAGTGATGCCATAAAAGGACGCGCACCTGCAACAACGGTATGAAGGAGATACTAGCCATGCTGCCGTTAATTGTCATTTACGTGGAGTTAGGGTTAGAAAAAAACACTGAGTCAGTGCAAGAGGAGTTATGCCAAAACGGATTTAAATGGATGAAATGCTAGTAAGTTAAGAGATTTCTGGTGCTATTGCCTAGATTAGCTACTTAGATGGACTGGCTCCACCCATTTCTTAGCTTTCTAGAAGACTTCTCTTTATTGTAGAATAACTTGCCATGCAAACTGGAGCTAAGGTTCCTAGCTCTTGGAGAAAGTTCCTGTAGTGGAAACATGGCTGTAATAATGTGGAGGTTAACTTGGTGTCAGCTTGTCCAACTGAATTACAAAGAGGTACATAAAATTACAAAAAAAAAAAACACATTTAGTTATACTTCAAAATACTTTATATATAACTAACTTTATCAACAGTATATTGTTTATGTTTTTTTTCATAAGTTTCAGGATAAATTAACAAAAAGAGCACCGTATGAGGAGAGGTTTGCCTGTTTTTACGAAATATAGGTTTTTACCTTTTCTATTTTTTTCAGTCCACCATTTCATTTTACACAATACAGCTTTTTTCTTAAATTAGGAAGGGCTGTTACACGTGTTGTTTGTGTATTTATTTGCACAGCTGCGCTTTGTGGTGCAGGAAGAAGAAAACCAGAGGGGTTTTAATTTGATTCAGCCTTTGGTTGATTCGATTCAGTCATTTGATTGTAAGTGCTTGTGTCATCGTACGTGTGTTTCATGTGTTGTATATCGCCATTCGGTCTAGAAATACTGGGATATGAAGTGTGGTTCATACTGTCAGCCCTTTAGCCACACTGGGCTGATCTGCGCACACAAGTATGTGCAACTTGTTTAATTTCTGACCACAGCAGTCTACAAAGTCAGCATAGAGTCACAAAACAGCAGACCTGCTGATAATTAGGGGTGGAAAGTTTACAGTAATAATGACACTGGTTCTGCTCGTTTCCTCCCTGCTTACCACTCATTGAGTTTCAGGGTTCAGGACCATGGACAGCACTGAAGCTGTGACTTGTAGTAATAATAACCCGAATGAAGACAACATAATCAACTTTTCTCACGTCCAACAACAACCACAGGAAACTGTCCTCCGCCTCTTTCCTCCTCCACCACGCTCGATCTGCTCCCTGCAGCTCCTCAGAACACCTTTCCGCATCATGTCACATTCAACATTTAAGACGTGCTGTGTTCAAGCAGAAAATATTTGACACAAACAACCTACCGCAAAACGTAAAAATCACACAATAGATTCAAACACTCCTTCTCATAATTGGCATTCTGGAAAAAAAAATCTGCATGAATGCATAAGCTTGAGGGCCAATGGCAGAAAATACCGTCCTAGCTTTTCATGCGCTCACTTACCACTGCAACTCTCTAGTTAATCCTGTTAGTAACTCCGGCCTGGAGGCTAAAACCAACAAGTCCTTTTTATTACCGATTCATCTGCAAATTACCGTAAAAAGTGTCCTTCACAGCTCATTAGTATTAACAGTGAAGTCTGCCCAGAAGTAAAAGGATAAGCTCAAAGTAGCTGCCCAACAGATCTTTACGCAGAGATTTTATAGTACAAATAATCTGAGACAGAGAACAACACACACTATAAGATGGTACCAGCACAAATCACTGAGAAAAAAAACAACTGCCCCCCCTCCCTCCCATGAATAAAATCCTATTTTTTTCCGCCTCTAACAGACACCCAACTGTGAAAGCAACATTGTTGTTGACATCCTGAAACTACCTTTTCACGTGCTGGTTGATGACCTTTTAGGGGTCGACTAGAGCTGTCCAATAAATCCATTCCTTTCTCACTGTGGAAACGTGACACGACGCTGCAGGAATAACTTACACTAAGACTGACTTTTGGTGTAGACGATCCATACGTATTGTCTGGACCCTGATGTAATAATAGGCTAGAAGAGTCTAAGTTCAGCACTGTGCTGGTACTAATGAGCCAAGACATGATGCACACACAACTTGCCGATTCTGGCCCGGGAGTTGTGAATCACAGTGACTTAATTATGCTGAAACAGGGACTAGATGATGTGGCAGCACTGAAACGTAACAGAGTAAAACACTCGCACACACAGAGGATCCATTGCCATGGTAACTTCAGAAGTTTTCACATGGTCCAGATGATGTTTTTTGTGAGAGTTTCCGTGCTACGGTACAGAATCAGCCTCTGAAGTGTCCTCGTCTTGCTAAGACAGACTTAGTCTTGACAGCCTTTAGTGCTATATGGCCCCCGTAGTGTTGAATATGCTTTTGGGCCTTTTTGTTTGTTACCTAGATGGTGGTGAGCCAAGACTTACTTTCTTCATTAGAAGTTATACCTTCATGTTAATGAATATAATGGCTGTTTGTCATTATAGATTTAGAATTGGATTAATTTAGTTGTGGAGGCATTGGCTACTTTTAGGCTCGAGCTGTCTGTCAGTCGTGACTAATTTAGTTTAAAGAAATTCAAAAGCTCTTCCACTCCTCGCAACACAAATTTTGAATTTCAACAGTAGATTTAGTTATTCTACCTACTTTTTTTTTTTTTAGTTGTTGTGGTATTTTTAAACATTATATGGTCAGAACTCGGGTTGCAAATTTCCAGGAATTTATGAGAATTAAGTGAATAAACTGGAAATGTTCCAAATTGAAGGTTTGCAATATATAAGTACAGTTGGTAGAAAAAAAAAATACATGTATATATATTTAGCATGATCTTGGCTAAAACAATGCAAATACAGTAGGGTGTCTATGCTATTCCTCAATCACAGGCACGTGGCACACTACTTACTGTAGGGCTGTTGAGGCCACAATAGTGCATTCTTCAGTCACAAAAAACAGATGATTTTGATACTCTTTTGAGCCACACCTTTGAGCCCAAAGGTTACATTAAGTCAAATAAGTTTTGATGATATTGTTAGGTCGATATATATTTGATTGATGGTGTTTATCTAGCATCTATTAAATCAAAATGTATTCAAACAGCAGCTAGCTAACTGATAAACCAAATATGCAAAATCTAAGCTAGCTAGCACCCTCACATTAAAGAGGCTATCTAATCATGGTGCTAGCTGCCTCAAATGTGATGCTCTTTCTTCTGCCTCCTGCTAGACCGTTTTTTTTAATCATCTTGTGCAACTGAAAAAATGCTACATATGCGATCCCGTGCGTGTCTTTGTTTAAGTGTAAATGATCTGCAGTGGACATTTACTGGAAATTTCCTGCCCCTTTTCCAAACCCAGTCAGAATACATTTGTTGTCAGCAAATAAGTGTATTGGGTTTGGGTGTCGATTTCTCTGGGTATGGAGAAAGTTGGATTTCTGCACCTGTCCTGGAAAACGTGAAAAGGGGAATTTGATAGATCTGCTCAAACACAACAGAAAACAGAGAAACACTATGAGTGAGCTATGTTATACATTTCAACATCGTTGAAACAAATGCAAATACCAGAAAATACTAGACACTCAAAAAGCCGCTTTCACCTACAGGTTCAGTGGTAAATAACGAGAGTAGCAGCACAAGTAGGAAAAGACAAGGAAAAATGCAGTTTCTGAGGAAGTAGCAAAACTACAGTGTGGTGCAAAAATCTTTCTCCCTTTATATTCTTTAGATATTCCCTGGAAAAACAGAAATGGATGCAAACATTAATCTAAAAAACATCAAATAAGCTAAAAACAGAGTGTGCAGTTCTAACGAGCTTGAAAGTCAGTAGTTGGTATGACCAGTCTTTGCAACAGGCATCTAGTCCCTCTAGTTAGATGCCTTTTTAATGCTTGGATAATTCATAGGTCAGGGTCAAGTGGCTTAACAGGCAAAAGATTCTTCCCTCTGAAAATGGTCGGGGAAAAGGACTGGAGTCAAAATTCCAAACAAAAACTTTAGGAGAACCCTCAGAAAGCCTGGAGACCTACTGCTCAAGACTACTTTAAAGGATTGCAGGAAGTCTGGCTTCCTGGAAGCAGAATACTGTCCAAAGGGCTGGATAAAGACTGCAGTGTCGTCATCCACATAAGTCGGGGAAGTACTGTAGAAAGTAGAGGATCGATAAAGGTTTTTGAAGTGATCACGCACGACTGCTCAGGAAAGAGAAAAAAAAACTGTCATTTCTCTCAGCTGATATTGAAGCACCAAATTGCACTTTGGCAGCTGATGTGCACATCCCTAATCTGTGCCTTCTGTTGATGTTCCCCAAGGCACCAACCCATCCAGTTCACTCTAATTTGATAAGTAACCGTAGCAACAAGGTATGGTGTAGGAGTCACAAGCCCCTTCAGTTGTTTGTGAATAGAAGTTCATCACATTAGCAAGACACACACACACACACACACACACACACACACACACACACACACACGCACAGAGTCTTGAAATAGCCTTAATGGCTGCTTTAATTTTTCAGTAGTAAGACTCTTTTGTGTTATCCTAAAAGCTGCCCACCAGATGGAAATTAAAAAACAAAAAACAAAAAGCCACTCTGAAGGTAATTAATGCACATCCAAGAAGACTGGAGATGGTACAAGCAAATGACTCACCGCTGGAATTTGGTGCATAGTTGCACCGGCACATCCTCCGTGTCTCTGTAGCCGTAGCTCCCTCTCCAATTATCAGCAGAGATCCATAGCAGAAACTGTCGTGCCTGTGAGGACGCTGGGCTCTGTAGTGCTCATGAATATTCATGCGCTGCTCTGGTTAGAGAGCCCCAATTTAACTCGTATTAGCGCTCCAGTGTGCAAGGAGAAAATAATGATGATAGCTGTACACTGATGATAGTGATTTAAGTCAACAAGTTCATCAAATGTGGCCCTCAGCGCGCTGCCGAGGCACTTTCCTGCCGTGCCAGTGTGAAATATAAGACTGCAAAGATTCTTAGGGGTTTTTATTTAGATTTTTTTTCATTTGCTACATGCAGATATCTTACAAAGGCAGTTACCCGTAGTTTTTCCTCACTATAAACAATCAGGGGAAGTTGACTGACTCATATTACTGACAGTACTTTGTAGAAGTGCTTGACAAGGAATTCCTGTCGACTTGTCTGAGGTGTCATAGAACACTAAAATTAGTAAATTAAAATGATAAGTTAATATTTGATGATGCGACTGTCTGGAGTTACATCTGAGTAAATCCAAAGAAGTTCAAACTGTTCGCTTTCAAGTCAAACTAAAAAAAAAAAGCGCACACAAAGACTTGGTGTCAATGTAATATGTCATAAAACCCTATGAGATGTCAAATCAAGCAATAGCCTCATAGATTTTCACTGTAAAATCATTTTGTGGGATGCCATGTACAGCAAACGCTCAGCCGTGAAGTTACCATGGCAGAGCAGCTGGAAATACAGATCCACCTCAGAGTTTTGACACTGAAGACAGTGACAATGTTCATTCACTACATTCACACCTACGCGACAGACCTCACAAGTGTGAGCCTGAAGGGCGTAGAAAAGAGCAGGAAAGCTGAGAAATGGGTAAAATGTCATCCATCAGAGAGATTTATTATTTTTTCTCTTTTTGAGAGGAGAACAAGTGGAGAGCTGTGCCATTGTGCTGGTAAGTTACCCATGTTGGCTAAACATTACTAAAACTGCTTGCAGGACTGAAAAGTCTGCCATCACATGTCAGAATATATCAAAGAAATAAGAGAGGTTGTATACTGCTGGAATATTAAACACGGACAAAAGCTGCACCCAATACCTGAGGATCAGCTGGAAGACTGTTAGTCATGTCACACATTTTTTGATGAAGCAAAGCTGTGTTTTACAATGCATGAGTGGGGGAAGGAAATCAAGAGAGAAGAGAGCGAAACAAAAGATTCAACTAGAAAACATGACTGAGGATACGCTGTTTGATCCTCTGTTGCCGTAGGTTTGTACACCTGTGCGGCAGCCTGACTCAATCACTGTCATTTACTAATCTCACATGATTCTGGCTTCTACATCACGCCTGTCACTCCATAAAGCATCGGAGCACATAATAGTCTTGTCTAAAACGAATACCACACACGGTCAATTTTGTTGTTACAGCTGAATCCGTTAAGTCCCGTCTCTTCACCGGCACAAAGCGCATCCAGGCTGAAAATGGCTCTGTTAGCGCTCCTAAGTCAGAAAAGCTCTGTGTCTTGAAAGGCGTTTGTGCCACCTGCACGAACAAAATGGTTTGAGGATGAAAACTGCATGAAAGCCCTACTAATATGGTCTCAACCCAAACTCCACTGTCACTTATACTGCTTTGGTGACAAAGGAGGCATTTTTAGGAGTGTTGCTCTGACTTGATACTTTTTCTGCATTTTTTTTTAATGTTCACATTTTATAAATTGGTAACTTTCAAACACACATTTGCCGCTAATGTTACACATGTACTTATGCATGTAGCACGTTGCTCTTTAGCCTAAAATGTAATGTTTTGCAGAGAAGGCTAAGTTAATTCTTTCATTTTTACCAAACAGCAATTGAAACAACAACTAAAATGGTAATTTAAAAAAAAACAAAAAACATTTCAAGTCAATTTAATTTTTATTCTTTAAGGTAAATGATATAATGATATTTGATGTTTGCTATGCAGAATAAGTGGTTTGTTGCACTTTATGATAGTTTTCTCGACAAAAAAATCTTAATAGCGAAAAGACAAAACACATATTCTTTCATGATCAGGAGTAATGGTATTTTAGGTAGATTCTCTGAAATTCATAACTTCATCCAAATTTGTCAACAACCTGAATATAGCTTGATTTGCACCACAACCTCCTCTATTAAGATGATCTTCAAGCTCAACGTGCTTAAAATCCAGCTGGCTGCTAATGTAATGACTGCAGCTAGCACATATCTCTTTATCACCATCCAAGACACGCAGCCTTCCCTTTGCTGATCAAAAGAATGTGTCTTTCCCCTATGCACTTTAACAAGAGTCCCATCAATAAAGATCAGAGCGAGGTCAAGATCAGGATGGCCTTTAACCGGCGTTCACGCTCGGAAAATCCCAGTGGCAGATTGAGAGGAATTTTTCAGTAAGTCCTTGTGTTGCTGCCTCTCTCGGTCCATTCAGTTGGATGTTCAGTATGAAAGACTCTGTGTGTCCCTGCAGCAGCTCTACTACTACACACCATGAAATATGGCTTACTGCTGCCTTTGAATATTCAGTGATCATGTGGTTGTTTTCATAATGCAGATCTTACAGTGATCTTGATTGCACAATCAAGGGTCACACGAGCTCAGTCTGATCCTTTTGATGTTGCCTGTGTGGCGATATTAAACTGCGGCGGTGACAACTTGATGTTAGCATAAAGCCCTTATCCTTTCCAACTGTGTCATCTGTCGATGCTACGAAGCTTCCAGGCATGCGGCGTATTGGTTGTGTGCACTGTGTTTGCAAATGGAAACACGCCGGCAAAATCAGAGTAGTACTTTGTACGCATAGTGATGATGTAGCGCAGAGCAGACAGCGTGGGATAGGAATATAAGCAGGAAAAGGATCGATGCTAGGAGATTTCTTTTTATGCCAGTCCAATCTTATGAGTTTTATTTTCAGTTTTCTTAATCATAATCACCCACCCATTATTTCAAAATTCAGGTATGGAATGCATCGCTATATCCAGTGATGATGTTAAGTGCACACTGATGTGGGGCTGAGTCGCCTCTGTTTGGCGTGGGGGGAATTTCCAAAGAGGAAAAGCAGCGGGTCAAAGAGAATGTCAACTGCCCTGACAAGGAAATACTGAGTGGTGAAAAGGGACCTGGCTCCATTGAATTTGGTGCTATTGCATAGATCAGTCCGCTGAGCGCCGCTGACATCATAGGTATTGGTTTTGCCTCCCTATCAGGATAGGGCTTTGCCTGCCGCACGGTCCCTGGTAGCGCCCTAGCTCTGTTCAGTTCAGGTGACAGCAGAGCAGTATCGTTGGTCCAGTTTATTGATCACTTAGGGATTCTCTTCCAGTTATCCTCTTGGGGGAATCAAGGGTGAAATTGGAGGCAGCAGAATGGAGAATGAGATGTTGTGGGTGATGCTTTGATTTACAGAGGAATGCATCTCCTTGCGTACCTCCCCCTTAGTGGTTGTAAAATACATTTAGTGGTTTATATATTCAACGCTCAGCTTTAGCTGTCAGTTTTTCAAAATGGGCAGTATTTTATAAATAATGCTTTTTCTACTGGAAAAGTCCAGCTGAAGCTAATGGTCAGGGCATGGTGACATATTGGCTATTGACTGAGCTAATATGTCACCTGTATTTAATCCCACCTTGACTCTTAAGCTGATGACATTGCATCACTAACAGAACCGCTTGTTATTTAGCTGTTTTTGCTGCAGAAGCTGTCCAGCATCTCCTTGTGCTGGACCACGGGATGGTGTTCGTATGAGTGGAAGTCATTGCTTCTGATCGATGGCCACTCCTCCTCCTCGCTCACTAACCTCCTTGTGCCAGGAGCAGTGACCGTGATGGGGATTAATAAAGAATGTCTCATGAAAATTCCATTATCTTAGGATTCATGATTAATGCACAAACATGACTATAAAGGCCAAATTTCTATTAATTTTATGTATTCTTGGAATTTCTGTCTGTTTCAGCAGATTCTTCCTTTGTTTGATATGAGTTTTTAATTACAAGCACTTTAACAGAGATGCACTTTTGGAATTTTCATAGAAGTTGGCTAATTATGAAAAACAAAAAAGAACAAAGCACATTTTTTGACAGACTGCGTTAGACCCAAAAACTTTCACTCGTATTTGCAATCAGCAACCTTAATTACCCCCTTCATGGTGTGTTTCTTTTTGCTCTTCACGGTATCCTCCACGCAGTTTGCCTCATCGAGCCTTCTCTCTTTGCTCTTTCATCATCCACTGTATTACAGTTGATTTAAAAAAAATTCGATATCTTGTTAGTTTGAAATGAGCTGTAAGGGGTTTGCTCTTGTTCTGGTAACTACAATCGCGTTCATTTTTGCTTCAGATATAAGATGACTCGACACTTTCAGGCCTTTGCTCAGCCTGCGTTTTAAGCTGTTAAAAGGATCACGGATCAAAAGAAATCTCGAGATACTGCTTTAGAAAACACCTTCTTTGTTAATGGTGTACAACTGCGAGTGGAAATCAGAAACTCAAATGTTTGCGCCCATTTGACGCCAATTACCAGTTGTCAAAGCGGCATAAAGCTGAAACGCACATTTGTTCATATAGGAATTTATTGGTCACACTGTTGGGCTGATAAAAACTTTGCATTAACGTCTCCCTGACCTTTGAAACCCACCTCAGCTCGGTCAACGGAGCCACTCCAGTCTGCCAAATTGCTGGTCTGTGTCACAGTAACCTTCAGGGGTTAATAGGTAAGTATTTGTGATCATGTGGTCATGTGAGCAGAATCATATCAATAAGTAGTAAAAAAAAAAACAAACCCAGAAATACTTGGTATTGGATCCAGTTATTGGCTCGGTTGATAAAAGGTCAACAGCCAAAGAATCATCAAAGGTAGCTTTGAAATTCCAGTACGGGACTGGGTTAAACACATGTGGAATCACCAGCTCTCCCCCCTTTGCTGCTCGCACCCCACTCTGAAACTCCCTCTTTTGATGCAACTTAACACAGTCAATCAATAACAGCTTCCCCACAGAAGCCAAACACCCATGGAGGAACCATTTGGTGCCAACTCAGCACACCGTCCCTGCGTGTGAGCAGCTCGCAGCCCCCAGAGTGGGGGGGGAAATCTTCTCCTGTTGCCTTCATGATCAAACAACTTGAGTTGCCTGCAGCATTTGGTTCTGGCTGTTAGTGCACGGTCCAATGAAACCTGAGAGTGCTCCAAGGCTCCAGCACGCTGTAGAAGCGCTTGTTTCCTATTCAGCCTCGCTCACAGCTACCTCGTCGGATTCTCTGGAGTACCACTTGACCGTGATACGACACAATTTACAAATGCATTCAGCAGGGTTTCATTGATTCCAGGCAGATTTTCAGAAATGTTATCTGAAGAGCAGATAAAGGTAACAGAAGCCTTTTTTTTTTCCTCAGCGTCATGCATCATGAAGAGTCTGCCTGTTTGCTTAACAAATCGCTGCCCTCCGTCCTTCAATCATTTGTTTCAACAGCTGCTTTTTTGTTGGACCTAGAAAACAGTAATGGCCAAACCAAATTTGTCAATATATTTGACAGGTGACGAAAAGTGTTGCAGTGCAGCATTTGGGCCTGCGTGAAGCTCTTTTTTGCACTTCACCTCTGGTGTTTGGTTTCACTGCTCAGCCATCACACAGGCAGCTCACTATATGTTGTGATATATATTGACACAAAGGACCTCCATTACCTCCCTCTCAGTTCTTCTTCCCAGCATGTGTTAGTCAGCCTACCACAGAAAGCGAATGTAACAGGAAAACAACAAGTCCGTCCAAATTATCCTCTTATGGTGGATCAAGGCCCGAACCTTTTTTGCTCCTTAATCTGAGGTCCTTTTAACGGAGTGGGGATGCCTTTGTTTTGCCTCACATTACCCAATGACTCATGCTTCCAGGAAGCGTTACAGAAGACTGGCTTCATGGATCAATCATGGAAAAAAAAAAGGTGGATGGCTATGATTGGGCTGTTAGAGGATGGCGAATGAACATTTCGTGACTTTCCTTAGTAAATATCATCTGACACATGACATCCACAGGGAGTCTGAGTGCTGTGTGAGTGGTTGAGCTCTTCATTTTGACGTCAGATTCGGGTTTTGTTTATCTTTGTGGAAAGTGAACTCATGTGGAGAAAGTTTTACAGTTGGGTGAATCCTCTTAAGGGCTGGTAACTTAATGGTCATGGTTATATAATCTGACCTTTTTTTTATTTTTGACTCACAAAAAGGGTTAAAAAAATCTGATGGGGGGTAATCTCTTACAGATTATATGATACTATACGATAAATTAGATTAATTCACATATTTCCTTAATTTTGACATGATGGATTGTTTGTCTTTAGAACATTATAACACTGTGTTTCAAATAAATAATGTACTTTACATATGATTACCTGTCTTTTCTATTCCAAGTCAAAATCCTCAAGTTTTACTGGAGAATACAAGGTAAAGTCTTCGATCAGATCCAAAGGAATAAAGCCGGTTTTAATACAAATGCAACAACAGAAACACCCTCTATACTGCAGCCTTTCCTTTCCTGTGTGTGTGTGTGTGTGTGTGTGTGTGTGTATATAGTAAATAATTCTTCTCATCACTTTAGCTGAGTGAAGCAGATGCCCAAAGCACAGCAGCTTTGTCCAGCTGTTTAATGATATGGCTTTTAATGTATTCTCCCCACTGTCTGTTATGAATTAGTCTTCACTCAGTCCCCACAATGTGAGTGCTTCTGTTAATACTAAAACAATGACATTGCCTGTGTGGCCTTCTGGAAACGAGGCAGTTGGAAAATATCCGCTTTCCAGAATCCAGTCATGCCCAGTGAAATGGACATCGAGGCTTGAATATGGTTCGGATGTGCAACTTGACCATAAATCTAATGCGTTAGAGCAGTGTGATACGCTTTAAATCTACTTTTCTCTCTTTGCACACTGTGTTCAGCTTTGGAAATGCTGCTTGAGAGAAATATTTATAGCCAGTGAGTTGGTAGCAGGGGTCAGTTAATGTAATCGCCTGCCTAAATCCAACATTTTTTCGACCGTGCTTCTTGGCACCATCTTTTGCAGTAAAGGAGGCTTGTTGGTTTTGTGATATCAATCTGTTTGTTTGTGAGGCCAAAGTGGACACGATGGTCCGTTGTTGTAGACTTTGAGTCTGATACTCTGAATCATTGGCGCTGTAAAGGTTGGCACTGGTTCAGATGGTAAAAAGGATTACTGGTGTGACCTGTCTTCGTGGGAGCAGGCTTTTCACACAGTTTGAAGTGCACGCTACTCAGCTTCTTGTCGGATGTTAAAAAGTCAAAATAGCTCCACACCACAGAATTCCTCTAACCCTTCCTTTCAACATTGTCCTATTGTTTTGAGCCTTTGGGCTGTTTCCATTGGGATGTCTTCTTCAGTAACACCGTTGAGTTATTGTTATGGAGTTGCTCAAACACGAGCACGTGGGCTGCCTTCTCTGATCGACCACGCCTCATAATTCTACCCATCGATAAAAAGTTATTTTACTGTTATTGTCTTTATCCTTGTATTGTCCAGCCTTAGCAACATACCACCAGGCTGCAGTGCCATGAAACTAGAAATCTAGAATTGGAAATAAGTTGAAGCGTGAATGAAGTTGAAATGAATCTATCCACGACTTTCCGTGACTGCACCATAAATAAGGTGCAGGGGTAGACATTGTTCCTTGGTCAGTAAGTATTTTTTAGAGTCACGGTTCGGTACTTATTCTCTTTAAGAGTAATGGCCCAAATAAAAGACAAGATTGAATTAATGCCGAAATTCATTTGCGGCGAGAGACTACGAAGATGCACAATCAGTTGTTAAAACACAATTTAGAGTAAAGTGATGATTAGTTTTAGGTCTGGCTTTTGAAAGAAAAGACGTGTTCGGAAGGCCGGAAAACAAAAGTCTATGATTGCTTTCTGATGGCTTCTCCTGAACCTTGGGATTGCTTTTGGTTTACTCAAGCGTGCATGGAAACAGATTAGTAAAGAATGAAAGAAGTGAGATAGTGTCTGCAATCCTGACCCATCAGGATGTAAAGTGGGTGTAAATATCGTATTATCCAAAGGACTCTGTCCCTTAAATACTGAAGACAGAATCTTCTCTGAGAACAGGGTGTTTCCTAAGTTCCTCAACGAAGCACAAACATCGGAATGTACCGGCGTGAAAGTCAGAGGAAACATTTCATCATTTTCATTGCTGCTAAATCTGTAGACCCACCAAGACGCAATTACATTTTTCCTCATATTTCACTTAATCCCTTTTCAATATCACACAGAGTTATGTTCATAGTCACGTCTCACTGTGTCAGAACGAGGGTGAAGTCAGGGCCACGCCATATGAGAGGATTAGCCATGTGCTGAGAAGAAGACGGAGAAGGGAGAATCCACGTTAGATTAGCCTCTGCTTTCTCCAGACAAAACACAGACGACACAGCTTTGTCTTTTGTCCAGAAATAGCGAGCATTATGGGATTTACAGGTAGGCTGTAGAGGAGCCCAGCATGTGCTTTTTTACCCCCTCTCTTGATTGCTCTTTGTCTGCACGGACAGGGGCCTGAACAGAGAGCGGTGCGAGCTTCAGAAGCTGACGGAATTTTAGGGCGGAGCTGCATGAGTTAGCATCAGGCCTGCTGTGCCCATATCTGTGTAGAGCAACGCTACACACACACACACACACACACACACACACACACACACACACACACACACACACACACACACACACACACACACACAAACACACCAGAAGCAGAGGCCAGTCTCCATCATTAAAACAGAAGACCAGGAGAAGGTCGGTTAGTGGCCTTCCTTGTCCCCCCCTTCATCAAATGTGTACCACAGCTAATCATTAAGTCATAAATAAGTGCTAATGGCATTGATAATTTTTTTCTTGATGTGATGCAACGATGCAACCCTTAAAAAAAAAGCAACCATTTTAATCAATAAGATAAGATTTAGCATGTGGTACTTAGCAGTTGTTACCACTGCTTATAAGGGCAACTGTTGCACAGCTGTTACTAGTTATAGTTAATTTTTCCAAGTTGCTTCTCTGTTCTCTTACTGCTTGTGTATTTATGCTCGAATAATCAAAAAGTGATATTTTCTTTGTCTGAAACGAAGGAGTTTGCTTTGTCCTTTTGTTTGTAAAAGACCAACAGAGAAACTAGTGTTTCGCTAATCTGGAGTTCAGGTTTTCCTCCATTGACGGATTACAAGGTAATTAGCTTTGTAGCTATAAATTAATTAACAACAGCTGAGGAACGAAGTTGTTTGAATCATTTTTTTAAATGCCTACACATTTCATATCATCATCTTAAGCTGATGGAAGCTTCTTAAAAGCCTTTCATCAGAGCTGGCATGCAGCCTTCCTTTGAAAAGCTAACGCTAACATTAGCTTCAGTAACTACAGTGCAAAGCTAACTGGGCCTAACGCTAAGGTTAGTGCTTCTGAAATTCCTGTGATTATGTTGTTATATATAGATTGAAATTATGTGTGGCACTAATTCAGGTCCTAAATATATTAAAAATAATAACCATTTAAATAATTTGCCACATAATGTGTGTGGGGGAAAAAAAATGCAATTTGATATTTTCCCCGAATTGTACAGCCCCTGCAGGGACAAATTACCCAAAACCTTTCATATAACTATTTATTATTTAGTATTTATCCGCAGCGTCTTTTGAGTTGCATTACATAGGATTTTTTTATTTATCTATGTCCGCTTATATGAATTCCTCATCAAAGATTGTAAAGCTCTTGCCATCAGTCTTACTCAACTACTTCCCACTGGGAATATTGTGATGATTCAATCAAACTGCATATCTGAAACATCCAACTATACTGTGCTAAAGTTTACATTGGAAAAAAAATTAAATGAATGATTGCAGGGCAGTGAGCAGGATCCTGAAATAAGACTTATGCCTCTGCTCTAATGATCTTATATAAGAAGCCACTATTCCAAAGAAGTACTTTCATTTCATGGGATAAGAATAACTCAACAACAGCTGGGCGGATGACTGTGAAATTGCATGCAGATCTCTGTGACTTAATCAGCTGTACTTGTGTTAAGCTCGAAGGTGTTAATCAGCGAATGCAATCGTGCAATAAACGTTAAACATTTGCATGTTATCGTGTTAGCATGATCACTGTGTCTTAGCTTGCAAGTGTTAGCATTTTCTTTACCCACTTAAAATATCTAGACTCCAAAGGCCAATGTATAGATTCTGTGTGCACCTCTGCAGACCAGATCATTAGAACTTTACACATTTGCACGCTACGTCATTCATACCGCACTTCAGTTATGAGCTCATCTTTCAGGCTGCCACGTTCCACAATAAATGATTCCGAGGGACGATGAATGTCATGAATGATCAAAGTGTGGATAATGGATAATCTCTTCGCACACCCCCTCATTAAACCTAATAAGGTCCTTATAAGGTCGAAGCTACTTTTTTTCTTTTTTGTCCCCCAGGTCTACTTGTGTAAAATAGTTTATGTAACCTTAACCCTACATATTAAAACCTATACATCTTTTTTTTTTTAATAACAGGGAGAGATGGAAAAAAAGAGAAAATTTAAACCAAGACACGTAAAAAAAAATCCTGTTTTCACTGGGGATTCAGATGTCAACTATGATAATTTACACCGTTGCTCATCCTGATTGTTTTTACCTTTTTGAATTAGAAAACGCCTTTGTGTGAAAACTACATTTCATCATAGGCTGTTAACCGATTACCTACTGTGTAACTTTTCAGTACTCAGTTGGCCAAACAAAGAGTTTTTGTGAAAAATACATTCCCTGCAGTGGAATTGGGCTGCCGTTTAACGGACATTGGCTGAATCTGCAGCTGCAGGCTAATCCTGTCAATGTCAGATGTGTAGATTGCAGTCAACAAGCTGAATGTCGGCCGATACATCGGTGATACATCAGTTGACATCGGAAGCATTAGCTGGGCTAAACCTCGCAGTTGTTGGCTGCAGTGACAGAGGGTTGAGGCCAACATCCCACTCTTTGTCTCTCCAACACTATTTATAATACACAGGACACAGATGCAGGATCTTTCAGTATAAGACAGTTTATTAAATAAACCTCTTATGAGTCTCCTGACAGAGAAAAATTAGGCTTGAGGCTAGTGTAACTATAAAACTTAATGAAAATCAAACTCACTCCATGCCAGGAGGAAAACGAAAGACTATAAAAGATTATCTTTAAACTCTACGCACTCGTCTAACGAGGCGGAACAAACAAATGACGCTCTCCTGAAAACGGAGGCACTATGAAACTTTACAGAAAACTAAACACTCTCCGTCTAATGGAGGTTCCATGAAATTACAAATCACTAAACGCAACCGCCCCTTTAATGGAGGTGCTATGAAACATTATAAACAAAAGATCACTCCCAAATGGAGGAAACCAAAAGAGACTATGAACTTTAAACGAATCTAAACTATGACTGTGGTTCAAAACTTTACAAACAAAAGATCACTGAAGGAGGAACGCTCAACTTCAAAGGACAAGGTAATCGCGACACTGGAAATGGCGAGGATGATGAACTCTCATAAGACTGTAGCGACACACTGGCACAAGACAAGGGAAACGCAGACTATTTGAACACACGGGGAGCCAAAGGGAACAGGTGGAATCAGGGAAGACAATCAGACCGTTGTTGCTTTTCTAAGTTGAGCGGCTAACCATTAAACGCGATGACTTCTTGTTAACACAAAGTTTCTGTCCCATTAAACCGGAGGAACATTGAACAAAGAACTTCAGCACTGACTGTCCAACGGAAATGATCAAATCAATGCTTATAGTTCGTGTGTTAATTTCAAAGTTTAAGTTCGAATCAGCATCAGAGTGAGAACAACAGGAAATGTGGCCCTGAGGAAATACTTTGATCAAACTTATTATTTTCTCCTTTTTGCTGAAATCTCTGATGAATCTTTTCTCTTTGTCTTCACAGTAAACTTTGACCACTTCCAGATCTTACGAGCCATTGGAAAAGGGAGCTTTGGAAAGGTAATATAGCTTTTTTATTTGTGCGCGTGCATGTTTGAGTGTGTGTGTACGTGCTCTGGACCCTTAATTACCCACCACATTCATTATCTCTAAAGAATCGGAGATGCCGGCTGAACTGGCTGAGAGAGATTCTGCTTTACACCTCATCACATTATGGCGCTTAAAAGATTATTAATTTTTCTGTTTTAATAACCGTATTCAACAGAGCTTATGTAATTCCTTCTGTAAAGTCACTTTGAGGACAGCCAATTAGCTTTCTCATCTCGTGGCAGCCAACCTGTTGGGAGTTCTGACCCGACTTCTCCATTTAATTACAGAGCAGCACATTACTGTGGCTGCATTTGTCTTCATGTTCATTGGCGGAGCTGAATACAATGGGGAGAAAACATTGCGTGTGTGTGTGTGTGTGGGTGTGGCATACTGTGAAACCAAATTACTGCTGTTCTTTTCAACACATTTTTTAGAATCAATTATGTTTACCAACGATGATATTGGCACCTGGGACAGACATTATGTTAGTTGAAGAATTTCCCTCTCTTTGCACTGAATGCCCGTATCGGGCTTCTGTAATGACTTTTGGGCGTAATGTGTTTTGCATCAACACACAGCTGAGCGGCGAAGATTGGAACAGTTTTTCCTCATATTATATCCAAAACATCAAAGCTAATATTTGTCCTTTGAAGCTGCTTGTGTCTTTGTGCGCCTTTTACAAATTCTTTCTGCTTTGCCTCTCTCAAATTACAATCTTTTCTTCTTTAAAAACATGTCCCTTGGTTATGATAAGTCATCGCACAATGCCAAATGCATTAGCATGTTAATTCCTACTTATTGCTGCTGTCACTCCCCTTGTGATACTAAAGGAACTCTGCTAAGCTAGGAAGCAGAATACACTGCGATTTTTTTTGTATTTCATCATCATTTGCACTTAATCTAATATCTCAAAGTAATCTCCACATGTAAATAACATGTTTATTATTATTATCATTATTGTTTGTTTATTTTTAGGATCTAAGTGTTGGTCCAAAAGCATTAGCTAAGCCAAGAACTTATAGCTCTGTTTAAAGAGTGCAGCGTCAAGATGCTCTGGCAACTAAGCTAACTCTGCTCCAAAGCTGTCATTGCAGGAAAAAGAATGAACCGTAGATTGTCTTTCAGAATACCTTCACAGTGCAGGTAAAACAGTATACATGCATGTACAGTGGCATGCAGAAGTTTGGGCACCACTGGCCAAATTTTCTGTCAATGTGAACAGTGAAGATTTCCAAAAGATCTCCAAAAGACAAAAGGAAAAGCAGCACCCTGCAAAACAATGTGAACCCCTGAGCTCTCAGATAACTTTAACTAAGGGATTTGAGAAAGGTTGCACATTTCAAGGCTTTATAAATACCCAGACTCCTCTAACCTTGTCCCAACAATCAGCAGCTATGGGTTCCACAGTTCTACACAAGCCTGCTAATGAAGTATTGATCTGAATCAGGTGTGTGGAAGCAGGGAAACATCTAAAACCTGCAGGACAGCGGCCCTCGAGGACCGGATGTGGACATCCCCGCTCGAAGCAGTTGCTTAACACACAAAGCAGGAGAAGGCTATTAGAAGATAGCAAGTGTTTTTAGGTACTTATTTCCTCAGTTTGAAATGTAATTAAGAAATGGTAGTGAACAGGAACTGTGGAGGGCAGGATTGCTAGAAAAGCAAGTCAGAAGCCCCGTTTGACTGCAGAAGACCTCCAGGAAGTTTTGGCAGACTCTGGAGTTACACTATCTTATTCTTTACACTGTGGTACACTGTGATACACACGGGGCACATTTCACGGGTCGAGGGAATAATGGATTCAATTAAATGAAGCAAACATAACACCATCTGTAAAAAAGCTGAAGTTGAAAAGAGGATGGCTTCTGCAAATGGATGTAAAGCCTCAAGAGGCTCAAGCTGAAGGTTTTGCCCTCAGTGTCCTGACCTAAACATCATTAAAAATCTGTGAATAGACTTTAAAAGACGGCCCGGGAATGTCACAGAACTGGAAAACTTTTGTCAGGAAGAATGGACAAAAATCCCTCAAATGGGAAGTGAAAGACTCTTGGCTGGCTACAAAAAGTGTTTTACAAGCTGTGGTAGTTGCCAAAGAGGGTGCTCCCAGGTACTAACGTGCCCAAACCTAACCCCTTTTCCCTTTTTTTGTCATTTTGAAAATCACAATCAACTGTTCACATTAAAAGAAATGTTGACCAGGGGTGCCCAAACTTTTGCATGCCACTGTGTCTAGTTCAAATATGTAATAAGAAGCGATATATGAGTGTTTTGTGGAATGCATGGATGAGAAAATGCATTGTTTAGGACCTAAATCGAGTTAAAAGGTGCTAAGTGTCGACCCTTTACCATTTCACCGTTTGTACCTTCTTCTAAAGAGACAAACTGCACTCGCACAGACAGATAAATGCTCAGAGACGTGCAGAGGAAGTTTGTCCTTGCCAGAGGTCACATTGTTTTTGTTTTCTGGCCCACTGTGGCCACACTCTGTGTTCCTGCTGCTTCTAAACACCGAACAGCACAAGTTTCCAGCTTCTCATAAAACACACTTAACTGGGCGGGGATTTGGTTGGAAGATGTTTGAACAAACCAAGGTGGAATTTCATATTTTTAGACTAGTCTTAACACCTTTGATTGTTGCCTTTTGTGTCATAAAGTATAGCTTTAGTCTCTGTACTATACTTTTCAAGAAATGAAATGTTGTGTATTGTGTGTGTAGCTGGAAATGGAAGAGAGGTGTTTATCTCACCGTGGCTTGAAACACAATCTTTACACTGTAGCCTGTGTAGGTAATCCAAGAAGGAGGTTCTGTACTGTAGATGTGTGTGTGTGGACTTGTGAAAGTGTTAAAATGAATCTTGCGGGGCTTGCTCCTGCATGGCAGGGAGTCCTGAGTGATGTTGGACTTGAGAAAGGAAAACGGAGGATTCCTTCTCACCCAAGAGCCATTTGCAACCACAGGAGACTCTGCTTCTCAATGCACTTCATATCCGTTTTGTTGTGCACTTTGCAGTCTTTTATATACATCAGCGTCTTCGTTTCAATCTCACTCTTTAATCTCAAAAGATTCTCTTTGGGTATTTCGTTCCTGTCTTCAAACTTTTGAAGACGAGGTTTTTTGTTCTTTTTTAAATCTCACTGTGGCCGCACTGCTCTCAGTGAACAATTTACTCTGCTATGTGTCCCAGGCTGACAGGTTGTTTAAGAGATGTGGTGATACCTTAAAACGGCGGTTTGAAAATTCAGTGGTTGAACATTATATTGTGAGACACATCCCCTGGCAGCCAATTAGGAATACTGGCAGCCAAAGACCCGGCGTCAAAAATCCCCCGCTGCTACACCTGCTGCCTGTTAATATGGAGTGATGCCACAGGTGTGTGCTCATACTGACACAAACTCTACTTGAAAAGCCAAACTCAGGACTCAATAAATCAATTGATATAACAAACACAAGGTCCGCAGCTAACTGCTGGTGCTGTTTGTGTCGGCTTTCAGCAAACCATTCCTGTAGGTCTGTCCAATTTTGAGTTATTTTGGTAATTTATTTAGGATTTATTCAGTAAATATCTTTACTGCGAGCGTTAAATTCAAAATTACAGCAAAAAGCAAACAGGACTGTGGTTAAAATGCATGCTGAGCCAATGGTAGCGCATGTGTTGTTGTCGCTGTGTGTAAAACAACATTCAAACTGAGATATCTGCGATCGCTTCAGTCAGGACGGGAGGCGCGAGCTGCGATGGTTGAGCCAGCAGCATGACCGGTTGGGAGAGAGAGCGCAGATGGTGACAAGACGTCAATCTCTGATTATTTTGCGGTGGTTAACATAGAAATACATGCCACCTGTGGAAATGTGTAACAGTGACATGAACAGATTTTTGAGTTCATTCATCTTAAGCTTTTTTTTTTCTTCTATTTTGACTGCTCAGTGAGCTGCCATTTGTGAGCCCCGACACTCCATTGAGAATCAGTGTTTCAAACCTTCAGATCTGCCTCAACCACCCAGCAGTTTAGGCCTCAAAGGAAAGAGGCACATTGTTGAAATAGCTCCTTACAGAAAAGCCGCAGTGTGTTGAGTTCTGGATGCTGTTGGTCAAAATGCACCTATAGACTCATGCCAGAGTTGGCCCTCTCAGTCCCGTCTTAATGGTGTTAGTGTATTTCTCTCCTCTGATTATATTTCCCTTGTTGTTTTCGATTGTTTTTGAGCTACAATTTTAGTGAAAACTGTTCAAATCTTTGTCACACACACTTGTTTTACTCCCTCTGTCAGCAGAAAGTAAGACTTTAAGTGGGGAGGGGGGGTGTTAATTTTCATTTAAAAGCATAACCACTGTCAAACGGTTAGTAAATTATCTTTTATTCTTATGATTTACTTCTTTGATCTGTCACTGTTTCTCAAACCTCCGCTGCCATTATGGTGCGTTGGATGGTAATTGGGAAACTCGGCTTTGTAAGGTTAAAGAAAATGCCACAAGGATTCAGATTTCTGTCAGTAATTAGAGTAAGGCTTCCCTAAAAGCTAAATGCTTCTGAAATACAATCAATGCAGCATTACTCTGTAACGAAGGGGTTGGAAAGGCTTACTTTTAAATTCTACATTTACAAACCTTGACTGTTTATTATACCTTTCATTTTGTGTTTTTTATTTCTAGCACTTTACAGACGATTTAAGTGAAAAATGGAGAAAAGTCTGATGAAAATAGAGTAGAGACGATTGGAGAGGGACACAAAGTAGGACTTGTAAGTGGTTTATACTGAAGTCTGTCTCAACAAAGGGCAAACACTTGTCCCTGCAGCCGTCTCAACAATGGCCTTCTGTCGCTCTTCCTGTGGATTCCTTCACAGAATCCACAGGAAGACTGACAGAGGGCTGAAGCATCTCCAACAGTGAGCTGATGACCACTCCATACGTCAACCGTGTGCCACCAAAAACAGACTATGAAGAGGTCTACGGTGTGGAGGGACAGAGAGGATGCATTACAAAAAATGCAACCAAGCAGGCTCTCTGCCTTTTTGGTCAGGTCAGGTTGGTGCTTGTTAATTAATTTCAGGTGCTGGAATACTTCACTTCCAGTTAATGTTGTTTTAAGAGATTGTCAGTGAAGTAACCTATATCAGCAAAGTGATGTAGTATCATTAAGGATAAAATATGGCATTAATATTACTTGAATGCCCACATCCTCTCCGTACTTCTCCCTCTGATGTTTCGGAGCATCTGCACTCTGGCAGATGGGGTGAGGAGTGACAGTAGCAAGGTGTGATTCATTCTTAAGCAAAGCTCGCTTGTGACATGACTGCTACAGCTCTGGAAGGTCCACGTACAGCCTTAGAATCGAGATAATTGCCTGCTTCGTCTTCTCTCCCCACCTTTTCCTCATGAGCATGGCACTATGCCCCCCCCCCCTGTGCCGCTCCATCTTTTCGCCTCCGGCAGCGTTGGAGGACTGGTGTTTCAGCTGAAGGGCTCATTAAAGCCTGTGCGGGGGGGGGGTAGACCCTCAAGGGGGGACATGACAGTCATCGGTCCTGACAGCAGTTTAGTGACAGCTCCCTAATGCCAGCAGTCACATGGACAGGTTAACATCGAAACAGAGAGAGGCGAGGCGGATGCTGAGAGACGAGGAAGGTCAGAGGTAGTGGAGGAACTCAGCTGGTGGTTTCTACATCTTCATTCCCTTTGCCATGCGGGCATTTCACTTGGAATAAACCTCATTAGGGCACAGTGTGATGGAGGTAGAAAAACTGAGACTGGCGGTGGCAGTAAGTGGGTGTTGGAAGAGACACAAGGGCAAAAGGACAGCAAGAGATACGGTGACATGCTCATCATATTGGAGAAAGGTACCAGCGGCAGTGGAAAGGACAGTCGATGATGAAGCCTTTGTGAGCATTTTCTCTCTTTGTTAGTGCTGCAGGGCTTCTAGTCAGCACGCTCGGTGTCCACCTACCTCTATAGACTGACAGTGGAGCCAGATATTGCTTCTATAGCCTTCTCCCTCCCCATTTACGTTCTAGCTTCAGGTGTGAAGCAGAGAATTCGTTTTACAAAGTGCAGCTTTGCAGCCCAGCCGAAGTGTAGCCCTGGGCAACCCTTTAGCCTAAAAAAACGCCGGCTGTTCCTTCACACTTAACCCTCGGTAGCTTTTGCAGTACACAGCTCTAATGCACAGCCGCTAAAAAGAAGCAGGGACCATATGGATAAAATGACTCGAGGACTTGGAAATCTGTTTGGAGACATTTCCAGGGAGCTTGTTTTTCTCTTTGCTTATTTTTGCTTTATAATTCTTACTGTATTTTTGTTGATATGTTGGCTGAGATTCTGAAATTTACAAAAAAAAAAAAGATAGATAATTTGAAGGCATAGATATTAACATTCCTGCCAGCGGGATATCACATACGTGGTAATGCTGGAAGTCACAAAGTCACTGTGACCTCTGTAAGTTTCCACTGCAGTCTGCATCTTACTTAAAAAGTTTTACAAAGTTCTGTACACATACACACTAATGAGCTATCTACCCTGAGTGTTGCAACATTTCCACTAACAGCCTGGTTAAACTCTTGCCTGTATTCATTATCATTCCAGCCATTCTTCCTCTGAGAATACCTCAAGTATCAGTATTCACATGTATACACATCATTATTTAATCCGCTGCCTGTCTTAGCCGGACATAGGAGGGAGTTTTGTTTCGCCTCCACATTTTTTATATCTGTGAAGGTCCATGGAGAATGAATTACTGTGGCAGGAGTCAGCATTTTGCGTCTCAGGATAAGGTTATATTTTCTGATTTGAAATCTCATCCAAATCTGTGATAGAATAAGTTGTTTGGCTTTAAAAGTTCAGATAAGAATTCCATCAAATTGTGGTCGGTGTCCTTTCATCGTCGGTGCACCCTGCCTCGCCTGGACACGAGGGAACACCAGACACAGACATAAAGATGTTCAATGAATCATTTTAGGATCCTGAAAAAGAAAAAAGACACCATAACCACCAAAAGTAAGGAGGACTATTGACAGTTTGAAAAGCCCCTGCCTTGCATAACACTTCCTCAGCTGAGGTTTGGAGGAAGGGTAAAACTCAGTTTTTAAGTTCATATGAATGGCCACATAATAGGCCATATAGGCCATCTGAATGGGTCACATGAGTGAGAGGAAAACTGATTTAAATTGATCAAGTGCTGGGTTGTTTAGCTCACTAGCCAAGTTACCTATACCAAGGGTTTAATTGATGACAATCTTACTTGAAAAAATCATATTCTGTCTATTTCTAATAAGATTGTAAAGAATAAGATTGGAGTAATCGGAAGAAAACGGGATCTATTGCCTGGTAAAATCTTGATTAATTTATATTATACTATTATCTATCCTTTCATTTAATTTTGTAATATTAATTAGGCATTTAGTACTTTCAAGAGCTCCCTCAATTGTATTCTCACCTTACAAAAACAATTCATCTAAATGATAACATTTTCTAACAGATTCGCTAGATCCACAGCCCTGTTTCAGTCCCCGAGTATTCCTTCCTATTTTTGCCGTAAATATGTTTCAAATATGTATTTTTGTTTATCTGTCCTATCTGTTTCCAGACTGTATTTCAGTTCAATTTCCAGATTCATCATTTCAACACCAGGTCAGCAAATAATCTCCATTTTTCAAGCCTACCTTTACTCAGTTCTCAATTAGGCTTAGAGGGCCTCACTTTTGGAATTCATTACCAATTCACCTCAGAAATTGTACAAGCATAAAATCATTTAAGAAACAATTAATTCACTTTCTATTGGCCCAGTTAAGCAGTTAAGCACCCACATATTTTCTTTACACCACCACACAATATTGCTTTTCTCTCTCTCTTTTCTAATTGTTGTTCTTCACATTATTGTAAATTAAGTTTATGTTGAATGTGTATCTTTAGGAGGACCACTTGATAAGCCCGTAGGGTTTTTTTTGTTTCTCCTGCACATTTGCTTTATCTATTGTATTCTTCGTATGTTTTTTTGTTGTTGTTGTTTTACCTTTTAATATGCCATTTTATATAGCTTTCATTTGCTAATAAATAAATAAAATAAAACAGATAAAAACACTAGAATTACTCCAAGGTTGGCATTTTACATTACATTTACTGAATAAGTGTACAACTTAGCAATCCTTTGATATTTGTTAAACACATTAGTTAGTCATCACCCCAACAGCGTTTCTTTCTCGGGTTCATCCAGTAAACGTTCATCAGACTCCTTCAAGACCTTAAAGTCTGGTGGAGCTGCTTTCACTGATCCAGTATTACACAAACCTGAAATAGCTTAATAATGAGAAGCGGGTGAAGATTAAAGTCACACGGGGGGGGGTTAACATAAAAATGATAATGGCCCCATCAACTCAATTATATTGTAATGATGCTGCCTCTCACATTACCATCTTTCATCTCTGTTAGATAGGATGATTCAGTCAGTTTCTGTGTGAAGACATGAAAGCCAGGTAAGGGAGCAAATGTTTTTGTCTGCTGTTGCACTTTCCTGAAAGAAAATGTGTTTTATGCATCTTAACACCAGCTGCTACCAACAGCTGAAAAAAAACTCCCGGGCGCAGTCATTATTTTAGCCAGTACATATGCAGTTGCTGGTAGTGGGTAGACCTAGAAGCAACGGTTTCGTTCTACATCTGAAATCAAGGACACTCATTTTCAAATATTATTTAAAGGTTGTAAATAAGGAGTATTAAATCTGCCTCATATGGTGTCATTGTAAATGGCATACATGCTCTGCGAGAACAAAAAGCTTAAAGTCGGAGCACGAAAATATGTTACGGTTGTGCGACACACTGAGAACTGTGTTGAATTGTGGAGTCGGACTGTTAAACATTTTCCTATAAATTTTCTGTTCAGCATTTTCGGAACCAGGTCTCCATGATGTTGTAGAGCTCAAGATAAGTGGGTATTTCAGGGAAGCAAAATTTAACCTTACTCACACTAATATTATGAATAAGCCTAACACATTAGCTTCAAACTATGTATCTGAAAACTAGCTAGCTAACTGTTCTGCAGGTAGGAAACACAATGTGAATTACTTTTGTGAAAAGCCAGCACTGCGTTGCGGAGTGCTGGCTTTTTTTTTTGTGCTGAGGCGCAATGGTATGGAGTTGAGGATCACCGCCAACACCTGTCTCATTTTTCACATATTAGTTATACCATTTTTTATCTGAGACTGATGGAATTTACTGTACATCAGTACACAAAGGCACCGTCTGAATTGAGTCTTTCTGCTTGTATGCCCATGCTATGCCAATATCTTGGCTGAATTCTTGGCAGGACATACCAGTCATGGTAGATGACTTTTAACATGTGCGTTTGTAATTCTACATCAAATTAACCGGATTTACCCTGTCATGCGATTAATTTGAGCAGATTTGGGGATCTGTCACTCAGGGTCCCTGATGCCCTCAGCCTTTCAGAGCAGAGAACTTCCAATTTTATTATGATTTTAAAACCTAATTCTATCTACTTGGTGAAGGCTCTAAACATTATTTACCTACCAAGCCATATGTTTGGCACATAGATGCGGTGGTTAATGACCCTGTTTTTTTGGTGTTGTGACTAACTGAAACTCTTATTTCTTTTTGCTTTACTCAAACTTTGATAGCAATGGGGGCTAAGGCATAACAAAATAAGTCAGTTTGGGGAAAAAAGCTGGCATGTCAGTGTTGTGATCGGTCCCACAGGGATTGGAATGGTGCACTGAGTGACATTTCTATACAGACAGCTCAGGAGAGGAAACCTCAGAGAGAGGACCAGAGGTGTGAGCTGTCAGAACTGACAGCTGAACTGAAATACCATGTCAAGTCTCTGTCATTAACAAGTCAGGGATCAGTTTAACAGGGAGGGTGTCAGTCAGTGCAGATTTACTGAAAATCGACTGGTCCTCAGTTTTAACTTTAACAGAAGACATACAGTTTCTGCGAGGTCACGGCAGTATGAGTTACCTAACAGCATCTATTTCCGTCAGGATGATCTCAAACAACATAGCAGATAAGTGCTTGCAAATTCTTCCATGTTAATGCATATGTATGAGATACTTCATCCTTAATGAAACCCTCAGTTACTCCTCTAACGTCGTCAGTACATCTGAAGAGAATATACTGGAGATAAGCCTTACTTCTCTCTTCAGGCTCTCTTCAGGCGCTCTTTGTGCATCTGTATTCTCTTTCACTTTGATGCATGTAATGCTCATTATGCTGTCCTTATATTTCCCCACCTTCATACATGAGCGGCTTCAAAGCCTTTCTGTTTGTTCAATTCAAACTGGAGGTAAGCTCATTTATACGTTTGTGCTTTGAGAGCAAATTTCTCCTCTTTGGTGTCTTTTCCCAAGAGGTGTTTTTAGAATATTCATATTAGTTAAATCCCATCTATTTAAAGTTTTGCTTCAGTTTTACACACAAAACACTATATTTAGACGTCTTGTGCTTCTAATGTCAATTTTATAACCCCCCCCCTTTAAATTCTGCTGGTGTACTGCAGGCAAGACAACCAATTGTTTAGATATAGATCGGTATGGGGGCAGAATAAACAGCTTGGGGTTTAGCTAGGACTGCTGAATTATTACATCAACTCACTCGGGAACTTTGACAAAGTCACAAAGTTGGCAACAGTGGAGAGAAGTTGTGAGCAAGTGCAGCTCACCTTGCTCCTGACAAATGCAGAGAGTAGGGCCAGCAAAACTTTACCAGCAGAACAGATCGAGTCCTACTGTGCTGGCATGCTAATCAATTAGAGGTCGATTCATTGCTGTGGGAATGTCCAACAGATGCGTAAAACCTACTTCCCTTCAGGAATTGCCCTCAGTATATTGAAATATTTCATATCCTCGATTTTGGATAGACTGCTCTGGGTCCCAGAAAGTTTGATAAAGTATGTATTGCATACCAGCATCCAACCCAACAAGCAATCATAGTGACTGATCATACTAACATACAAATAAGGTCTCCTTTTGAACATGGAACAATCGCAATGATTATTTACATTTTTTCTTACTTTTGCTCATAAGTCCAATCCATGACTTCTCTTACTGATGGTCACGCCTGCAGTAATAGTTCATCTTGCAGCTGAAGAAATGGATAGCCCCGCTCAGTAAACACTCACTTTTCCTGCAGGCTGACAGCAGGACACATCCAGTGGAATGAACCAAATGAAAGTGCAAATTGCTCCTTCTTCCCCCTGGATGACATGTTTATTAGACCCTGAAATTGTATTTGCCTGGCTTGCCTCTTTGAAAGCACTCTTTCCAAAATTTATGCAGAATTTTGGCGACAAGAGCATATATGGACGAGGAGAGTGTATGTTTCCAGGTTTTGCCGCACTTGTAACAACTCTTTTTCAATCACAGCTCACGGGCGTTAATCCATTGCACCATCAGCGAGAACATTCTGAAGCTTAAATTGAAGGAATGATGGAGGTCAGCACCTTATGTGCAGTATACTTCTGGTGAAGTTCATAGAAAAAAACTCAATCTGCTCTGTCTCTCTCCCATCCTCCCTCCTCTCAGGCAGCAGTCTTCTGTCTGTCCGTGCTGCTGCCATGTGTCTCAGTCAAGAGCTTTCGGTCGATTTGGCACTCGGCTGACCTAGAAAACACAAAAACTGCAGCTTCCAGTGTGCGTCCACTAAATTTAAAACCCAGCCTTTTCTCCTTGGTGCCTTGTTGTCCCAGGAGCTTTAGACCTCCTGACAACAATTGATAGGACGGTAATCTAAAGCAGAACAGTGAAGGGGATGAGGAGCAGGGCAAAGGCGCCGGATTGGAAAGGTAAACAACGCACAGACATCCCTCGGATTTCACAGCGATGCACCGCTTTGAAGCGCAACATGAAAGAGTCGAAGACCAAGTGATGTGTTCAGCTAATAAGCATTTAATAAGGCTGTGTGTTCAAGAGCACGTAACATTGAGATTAATCAGTGGGAGGTCTGGGTACAAATAGAAGAGCAGAGAGATGGGTTCAGAGCGAGATCACTTTTTTTTTACACACTGAAGATTTAAAGTTGCCAAAGGGGCTTTTGGTTTTATGCTCATTTGTTTAGGCTGCTGCCAAGAGTTCAGGTACACAAACACACCTACAGGATTCAGACTACTTTGTTGGGACTCTTTCAGGACTTTGATTCCCAGTGTTTTGAGATTAACTTAGTACCTGGTATGGCATATCAACTATATGTACTTTTCATCCGGGCGAACATAGATGTTGATGACGACTTCACTTAGGCAAGTAGCATCTAAGAGGATTGCAAAGTGGGACCTGATCATGGGACTTCTGCGTAGGTTTAAGTTTTGGGCATCAGTTTTCCACTTTTCATCAGATTGGCGAACTGTACCTTGGGATTTGTTGTTTCCATGTATGGAAAAAAAGCATTTTTAATGGTAATTTAACTAGGAAGAGTTTCATTGTTATCAAATCATCACGATCATAATACGGAACTCAGCTGAGAAACAAAGATCCAACTGTTAATACACATGCAGCATGAATAAACATGCTGATGAATTCATTAGTCATGCTTACAATAAGTGATTCATGCCCACATGTGAGATATTAGTGACTTGTGTTGTAAACTGTATGCTGGAAGCAGCGGTTTCAGTAACCTGTTAGAATCTGTTAGACTCAACAGTGACCGTGAGCTCATGAAGCAGAAACTTAAAGCAGCAAAAAGGAATTAAGCCACACTTAAATGTATTATTCGTGCCATCCGTTCCTTTTCTTACAGTAGTTATGATTGTGTTCGGATATTAAACTACTTCTCTCATATTATTCTTTTCATATTATGGATTCACTTTTACTGTATGAGTTGTGCAGTTATGGCAGTCTGAACTCAATGTTTTCTTTGAGCGAGAAAGTCAGCGCCGATGCCAGTATGACAGCCAAACAAGTGGGAGTCATTAAAAAGAGTCAGATGAGCTCCTTTTTGAATGCTGCATTTAAGATTAGGAAAAACGCAAAAATAAACTGCATCACAATGACAGCAAGAAATCCATATAAGCCATACTGTTGCCTTCTATCACAGTAATATATTGATATGCCACCCTGCTCTGTTATTGGATACCATAAATCAGCTGTAATGCCTCTGAAACCATCATGAGCCCTCTGGGGGTGCTGCTGCCAAGGTTTACAGCCACTGCAATACTTGAAATTCAATTGCTTTCCTGTGTCAAGTGTCCCTCAGCAAGGCTCGACACTCTCACCTTTCACTGACTTATCTGTGTTCATCGTAAAAGCCGCAACTAAGACTGGAGTTGTACTTGGTGGGATCTAATAACTCCTCTGTGATGGATGAAACACATTGTTAAAGGGTAGTTATGAACTTCCCGGTTTCCTGTTTTAAACATGGCTTGCAGCTTTCTCCTGTCGGCCTGTCAGCCTCACTCTGCCTCAGCCCCCCCTCCCCTCCTCCACACACACACATATTCTGTAATAACCGGCAGCGTAATGCTGAATTAAGCTAACAAAAGGTTACTGAATGTCTTGGGCCTCCAATCAAGATGAAGTTTTGAAGAAACGGTATGAGAGGGTGCCTCTTGGGCTTCATTAAGCTAAACAAAGGAATTACGAGCATGCAAAGCAGAAAGAAGTCATGTGGGAGACTTTTAGAAACATTTCCTCCAGCCCCAATGATATCAGATGCTTTTAAGTCTAGAGTATTAATCATGTTTTGATTTCAATTCTCCAACACCCCGTGGAATCATTATCCAGTGACCTACCGAATTAACATCCTCCGCCCATCCGGCAACTGGGCGAAAAGACCGAAGTTAGTGCCGGACTCATCATCTCAGCGGAATTTAAAATTAGTCTCATGATCTGCAGTAGATGGGTCATGCTAGCAGATAGGTCACCCTGAGTCTCAGCGGAATTTTCCGGCAAATTCTTCAGACTCACAGGGTCACATACATTTTTAATTTTTCCTTCTTTTTTTTGTATGTATAAAATACTCTTAATTTCTGCCACTTTCTTTCGAAAGATTCTCAATTTCAGCAATTTTGAGCCATTTTTACCCTCCCTGCTGGTTCTGTGCGCTGAATCTTTGATTATCTGTTTAATATGAACTGCTGAATTATTAATGGGTTGCTGTTTCTTTTTTTTTTTTAATCAGATCACTGCTAGATTCAGAACTGAGTTTATAAGTAGCTTCTCCTGTAATTGCTAATCATATTAGCTCTGTAAAGCATCCTCAGAGTTATTACACCATATGGGTGTATAACAGCGCTGGCTTTATTAAGAATATAGGAAGTTTTCTGGTGTTTTGTGGTAAGAACTGAGTCTCTCTGCCTGCCAGGTGCCCGTGGCTGACCCATGAAGATTAACTGCAGGAAACAGCCTGCTGAGTTCCTCATTATTGGTGCCGTTCTCCTTTCTTAGCACTGATTAAACAATGATTGTGCTGCTGGAAAAACAAAGTTAATGTCATGCTTCAGAGCTTAAAAGAATTAAAAGCAAGCTGTTGTGATGCAAAGCAGGGTTTCTTTCTGCAGCTTTTTCTGACAGACGGACACTATCATCTGTGGCACATCTTCCTGTGCCGCGTCCTTTCCTTTAAAATCCTCCACATCAAAAGGTTCTGCCCTTCTAACACTGTCCACAGAGAAATCGATAGGTCCCACCTTAATGTTTATCGTGTGTGCGCCTATTGGACCACCTTTAAAAAGCTCTCTTTAGGAGAGATAAATGGGTGCTACGTGCAGCTGGTGGTCGGAGATTACAGCCAACGTTGTGACAAGATTTCAGCCCGAGCCATGGCTGTCATCCTTCCGACTGCCTGCTGCCTGGAGACCGAATCTGAAAAGAAACCCTGTACACAGCCCATATCACTGACCGACTACCCCCTCCCCCTTAATTGTGTTTGCTCATTAACCACAATGCCATTCAAGTTCCCTGCTGCATGAAAGCAGTCTGATAGGTGCAGTGCTGAATTCATTGTCACTTGAACTAAAAAGAGTTTTACCTAAGCTCTGCAGAAACACTGTTCAAAGTTCAAACACTGTTGCACATTTAGTCTTCGACTGTAAACGAGGCTTCTGTTGGTCTTAATACAACCTCAGATCAAGAAAGGTTTGGATGGTGTGCAAAATGCAATAAAAGGAATGCTTTGACTTGTATTTCAGTGCAGACAGTATGAACCGAATGTATTTCATGTTTTGTTTCAAATGAATTTTATTGGTTTAAAACGTCATTTAAAGAACTTAAGTTTTACATTTCAGGCCTATAAACTGAAACCGTAAAGTTCTCATTCCTTTTCCCAACACTAAAGATGATGTGCAGGCTTTGAGAATACCAAGCAATGACGCAACATCCCTGGAAAATGTGTGGTTTTAAAGGTAGCAAATGTTGCATTGAGATCTCGATGTACTTTTCTGCATTAATGCTGCCTCTGAGCCCAAAGAATCCAATTCCGCCTTTGGACAAGGTTATCGTAAAGCTTCCCTTTAGCATAGTTAAGTGTTAAGTGTCATTTGTGGATGTAACGCCATGTTGTAGCGGCTGACAAAGATGTTCATGTTGCAGTATCAGCCGTTGATGAATGAAGGCTCTTGATGCCTTGCTGTTCTTAGGCTACGTTCAAACTGCATGTCAAATGTGGCCCATATCTGAGTTGTTTTTTTTTTGTTTTTTTTGTTCATATGCGACACGGGTTTATTTTTTTTCATGTCAGTGCAAACAGCAAAAATCACATGAAATCCCGATTTGTGCCACTTTAGTATGGGTCATAAATTGGATACAGATTGGATATGATTTTTTTGCAACGAAGCCTCAGTCTGTACGGTCAAATCGCAATTAATGCGACTTCTACCTGACTCTTGATCAATGTTTGTCACAATTTGGCGCAGAAGGAGGTCACCACATGCGTCTGTCTCTTTTAAACATGATGGACGAGAACACAGACTTTAGCCAGCGGGGGACATAAGAAGCATTTGGGAGGATAATTCCTGTATCTACTGACATCGGTTCAGCGCAGTAACCTGTTCACACTGAAATCTTATACTGACCACATTAAAAAAGGAATGAACAAGCCAACAAAAAGTAGATATTGAGTCACTTACTAATTTACGTAGTTTCCATCTACATGTTTGAATGATGCAAATGTTGACATATTGTAAGATAGTCATTAAACTTGGTTGAAAGTGGTGGACTAAAAGCAAAACACTAAAGTGAAGCAGAAACAAACAAAGCCGATAAAACATTTCCCTTAAATGTTCTTACTGCACCGGACAGATGAAAAACGGCCTGTCAAAAACACTGAATGTGGCCAGGGCAATTTGGAGGCCGACTTAGATGAATACATAAAACTGTCAAATCCTCATGTTTTCTACATCCTCTCCTATTGTTGCGCTTTGACTGGAGCTCTTTGGAGGTGCTTTGCACCAAAAACCAATTGTTGACATTAATGTTGGTGGAGGGAATTATTCTATGTATTTTTTTTTGTCTTTTGGTGTCACTTGTTGTCGATTCTGTGAATATAGAATATTTTCTGATTTTTATCATCATAATCTCTTTGGCAAATGAACCTCCTCGGGGCACCTCAGTGGTGTCATGTACTTCTGTGCACCAGTGCATTTTTACACAGATCAAAACACACCCTAAGAGTTCAGACGAAGCAGATTTAACAGATGTTTGTGTCCTGCTTACTTTGTTTATTTGGGAGCCACGTTTTTTGGCTTCAGTGAAGCAACGCGTCTTCCTTTGGGTGGATAAACTTACGTTGGCTTGAGGATAGTAAATCCAGCGCTTGATAATTTATTACCCAGCTTTTTCCCTACATCCAGTCAGCTAGTAAAGAGCTTTGGCCTGAGAAAGCACAACCAACCTCGTCTCTGGCCAGTGTTCAAAGGTATTCTGTGAATTAGAATTTAACACTGCAAACTTTGCAATAGTTTCCAGGCTTAATGTGGCCATTAGCCTTTCTAAGGTAATATTACAAGATGAATTTGGTAAACTTTAGCATCCACGGCTGCTGATAGCTGGTCTTTGCCAGTGGCTCAGTCACATGCTGGCATGTCACAGCGATAGCTGCAATCTTCCATCTCAGCTGATTTGAGTCTTGCTGAAAATGTCTCCATTCATATGCAAATGGTGGCAAAACTTTCCGCCTCAATCCTCTCGCCTCTAAATTGTTACTTTTTTCCTTGCCCTATTCAAAACTCGTCTGATGCATTGAATTGCTAATATACTCTATGAATACATGAATAAATTCCTTTTAAAGTCATCGTTTTACTCGGCTGACCGGATCCTGAGGATTGCACATAATTTGAGTCTAATGGGGGAAGACTGAATGCAGGATATCTGATTGGTAGGGAAATGAGGCGTTTTACAGTCCATACAACTTACACACAATCAATAATGATAATGCTCTGAAATGGCCGATGCAGTTTTCTGTAAAAGAATAGTCTCTAAACACGGTCAGCACATGGAGTCACATAAAGGACAACACAAGCCTATTCAAAATAACAGGGATTGTATGACATTTGACATCGTACAGAAACCTCGAGACGGCAGATCCTCCCCTTCGCATCCCTGTCGGCTCTTTTTAGAGACATGAATATTTCATGAGTGAAAGTATTTCCTTCAGTATTTGCTTACAGTAGTCCCAGCCACTGGGGAGCACAAGCCGGTGTATTTCTCGTGCTGGTCCCAGGTCTGGATAAATGGTGAGGGTTGCGTCAGGAGGGGCATCCGGCGTAAAACGTGCCAAATCGACTCGCTGTGGCGACCCCCTAACCCTAAACCTAATGAAGGGAGAGGCTGAAAGAAGAAGAAGAAGATGATTTGCTTACAGTCGTATTAACTCGCCCTACTGAGCAACAAGCTCAGAGCTCCAAGGTTTCTCTGGGTTCATATTTAAGTTGGCAGCGGACATTTCCGTAACGTTATCAGGAAGTTCCATGAGAAAATTGACAGTTTTCAACATGATTTTCAGCAGTTCGGTCCTCTTATGTGATGGAAGGATTGATGAGAACAAATTAAAAACTCACAGGCATTTTAATCACTGGCAGAAATGAAAGAAATGAATGCTGACACTGAAGATGACTCACTGAACGAGATTCCATCGGGCTCTTTTATGACAGACGAACAGGAGCAGCTGCAACAGTAGTACTGACAGGATGTAGTAATTCTTTTTTTATGAGCTTTCAGAGAAATATTGCAGAGCACACTGTGTAAATCTGGATTGATAACTGAGAACACATGAAACACTCGTTATTTGTGCCCTTTTCTAAATGAAACCGGTCGGTTTTAGATAAATTTTTCTATTAACAAGGTTTCATTCCTTCATCACACTGTGGCTCAAACCAAACTTAGAATATAGCGTGGTATAATAGGATATAATCTTTTCAAGATTGCATTACATTTGCATAGAAATTGTGTTTTTTTCCTCCTCCGTGCTGTTTTCACCTTAACGGATGGCATCGCTGGGAAAATTGTTTTCTCTTCCAGTGAATGAAAATAAATGTTATGTCCAATCAGTGCTGTGAGCGCAACCACGATTTCCAGTCTGTCACTCATGCCTCGTTTAAAGTTGGCTCCTGCTTTACGGTTTGTCGCCTGGACAGTGAATGGGTGGGTGGATGGTTCACAGTGTAGTGAATTGTGCTGAACTGGCTGGTGGTTTGCAATGGAAATGGACCTTTTCTTGAAAAACTCGTCTTTTGTTCCCTGAAAAAATGATCATAGGAACTGTTGCTGCGCGTTATTGAGCTGAGGGCTTAAAAGGAGAGATTTTTAAGATCTAAAGTGTGGTTAAGCTGAAATCCGTCATTTTTAGATTTTCATATCGTAACAAAGAATATGTTTAGCATCGTGGAAATGCAAATTTTTGAAAATCTTTGTTTGAGACCTTTAAACAGGTGACGTCTGAGTGATCGCTCGCCCGCTGCAAATCTGGCAAAACTTCGGGACAAACGACTCTGGTGCTGCCAAGCGGGACCGAGATTTCTCTCCCACGGCAGGAACACCTTCCTCTGCTTCCACACTCCTCCGTTGGTGGGAGAGAAAAGCGGCAGCATTAGTACATGTGCGGTCTTATGGTTGCGGCTTGTTTGGCAGGCTGCCGCATTTTATACACTTCCATCTTTGTCTCTGAGTGATCATTACACATGAAGTAACCTAAATCCCAGTCGACTTTCACTTATCTGAATGACGGGTTGTGTTGAATTGATTCTATTGATTAATTGTTGTTGTTTTTTTGTTCCTTTTTCTTCCACCTGCTGAGTTTGTCTCACTAAAGTCTGATGAGGCGCTTTCATGAACGTTTCAAAGTGGGTTTGAAGGTGCACCGTGAGAGATCCAGACATTTTCAAAGAGGGGAAATCAGGTTCCTTGCTGTAGGGTATGCTTTACAGTGGCAGGGGCCGGCTTATCTTTTTTTTCTGACAGCATATTTTCCAGACTTGTGTTTGGTTGCACGATTTCAAATCTCATTTCTCCATAACAAGTGACAGTTGTGGCCCTGTGGAGCGAAGAAACTGAAAACCAGCTGATGATCATGACTCGGGAGACACCTGCTCTGTTTGACGGTCTTCCACTTTCCCTCACTGTATCACATATGTTGTATCGCCCCCTTCTGCACTGGCAAGCTATGTCTTCTTTAGACTGTCCGCCCTGGGTGGCAGTTGGAAGTTGTCTTTGCGGTGTGTTCAAGTGTTCTTTCATTTGTCCAGACGCTGGTGTTGCGTGGGAACCTCTCATCAGCGCTGGGTTCCTCACGCCATTTTGCTGTAGAAGGGCCCTAACGGAGCTTTCATCACGAACACACGGTTGAATTGATGAAGGAGAAGCAAAAGGTTTGAACAAATAAAGGACACAAGTGGTGAAAGTCTGAACAGGGAGAATCCAGAAAGAGGAAACTGGAGAGGCAGCGACAGAAGTGCCACAGATTTGAGCTGTGCTTGAGGAAGCCATGAGCACAATTATGTTGATGGTGTTTTACACCGTAATGGGTCTCCTCCTGCCATCATTCACATAATGTCTATTTCAACGCCTCATTTACCCTGGTGCTCAATCTTAAAACCTTTTTTTCCATTTACATTAAGTGGAAAAAATAAGTGGGTGGGGGAGGCGAACATTTTTTATTCATCACCGAGCGTAATTTCAGTGTAATGTGAATAAAACAAACGTGCATTTTGAAGCAACTCATTTCAGGCTGTTATCATCGTTTTCATGGAGAATGTTGGAGAGCGCATCTGCACAGCTGCACAAATATCCATCTGGATGGAAGAGAAACCTCGCCCTCCAGTTGGCACTTTTCCCCCTTTTTGAGAGAATGAAAGAGACAAATGAGGAAATGACTCGCCGAATTTTTCAGTTTTATCAGAGCCGCATAAGATGGCCATTAGCCATCTGACTGTAATGAGACCCGTGGAAAGATCCTTGGGTGGACAGTTCAGTCCAGCTAAGGACTAGTGTTCATGTTCTGTAAAAGGCGGTCACTTACTTCACATTAGTCAGAGACGGGTTTTAGAACTGCAACAACAGCAGAGGCGTTTGTTCCAGAAGAATTTTGATAGTTATTTTGAAATATGCTCATGCTTTGGTCTTTTTTCCTCTTTTTGACTGTGTTTACATGCACGCTGGAGGCCAGGTTAGTGGAGTAAATTAAGTTGAGAAGAAAAACAAAGGTGCACTTAAGAATGCAGGTGGTTGATAATCAGATTCGACCCTCACCCTCCACAGTAACTGCAGGCTAAAGCTGGCATATTTTAAATGTGATACAAGGATGAGTAATGTTGTTCCTGCTGTTCCGCTGCCACTCTCCGTGCTCACATGCTCGTGGTGGACGTAGAATCTTAAATAGATGAATAACAAGCTTGTGCCAGACAAACGGAGCTGCTTTCTCTTTTATAAAATCCAGGATTTTCTTAACCTGTTTCTCCAGTAATTAAAAACTTTTTTGTTTTTGTTTTCCTTTTGGTCCACTTAAGCATTTTATCAATGGTATAAAATCTGGTGGCAAACACTCGTTCAGATTAAATCGTAGAATTCATAGAAGACCGTACAAAGAGACACAAAAGTTCCCTGAAAGAGCTGGAAGAGTACGTACTCCTTTTCTGTGGAAGCTGCAGGGACCCCTCTCTTAAAGAAAGCCCACTCTGCTCTGATTGGCCAGCTCCACTGGCCTGAACAGGCACCGCCCACCATTCTTCACCAGCTCTTCTAGTGACTTTTTCTGGATTTATTGCCATAGTAAAACTATAAAAACATAGAATAAAAATAAAAACACAACAGTACAGATAAGATGCAGCTGTTTATTTGAAAGAAAAAAAATAGTCCACACACTTTAATGTTTTTGCTTTCCTTGGATGGACAGAAAGAAACATCTGTAGCAGCTCTCTGCCTTATGGATGAGGCCAATCATGACGACTGTAGAGCAACTCTAACGCGTGTAAATCCGATTTGGAAAGAAAGTGACTAAACTTTCAAAGATTGCCCCAGATATGTTCCAGTTACATTGTTTATTCATTCATTGAATTTTCATGCATTGCTAAACTACAGTTGTAACGGTCCTGGTCTCCTGGTTCACAGTTAAAAAGTTTCCTGATAAATCGAGCGGGTGATGAAGGAAAAAGCCCACTAAAAATCACAATAAACCAGCCGTAGGTCCGCCCTCAGTTTTGAACGACATTTTTGATTCACACAACTGTGCCAGCGGTGTATAAGATGGGCTACAAGCTGATCTGAAATCTTAGACTGTCAGTACGAACCTGTTAATATGCAACCAGCGTATCCTCCTTTTTGTAATAATCCTACAGGCCCTCAGGCTTTATACGCCTCCAGACTTTGCTTTGTGAACTCCCGGCACACATATATCAAGTATATTGAGTATTTACCAGATGTTAATATCTGCGGTCCACTGATTCTTTACTCCCAATCCCTCGCCTGGCAGCGGCAGCCATGTTGAATGTTTTTTTTTTTTTCAATAAAACAAAGATGTAGGTGTATTCCCTCTTTACCCGAGGAATCCTCTGTGCTCATGTTGGGTTTCAAAGCTCAGCGTGCAGCCTTAACACCAATATCTGTCCACAAGGCAGCGCTTCCAGTAGACCTGTTAAATGGCTCCAAACCAAAACCACCAAACTCCTTTTGATTAAATAACAAGGTCATTTGTTTGGAGGCGCTGTCGGCTACACACCTCATGTTTGGAAATGAAGTTCATCAGAGCGGCTCAGCGTGTCAGCATTTTGTAGGGTATCCATCACATTAATCAACAGCTGAAGGAGGCCGCGTGCTGTTTTGAAAACATCTTTTATTTGCACGGCAGCGTGGTCGCCTTTTATGGAGCTGAAACTCAGCTCAGACGCCCTGGCAATAAGATCTGTGCACACACCGAGTCTCTGTCCGAGCTTGTTTTTGTGTGCTAATCTTTTAAACACATTTATCTTTTGCTAACGTGGTTGTATTTGTCTCTCTTTTCCTCTTCCTCCCCTCTCCTTCTCCACTCTGTCTTCGCAGGTATGCATTGTGCAAAAGAGGGACACGGAGAAGATGTACGCCATGAAGTACATGAACAAACAGCAGTGCATAGAGAGAGATGAGGTCCGAAACGTCTTTAGAGAGCTTGAGATCCTACAGGAAATTGAACATGTTTTTTTAGTAAATCTCTGGTGACTATCCTATGTTTTTACACTTTCAGTGTGGTCTGATGTTGTCTGTGTCGGTCGCCTGCTTTGCCTGTGTGTGCATTTTGCATGCTCAGCCTCCCAGATTCCCAGAAGACGCTTGCATGCTTACTTTTAAATCTGTTGCAGCTTTTAAATAGACGTACAGTTAGGGAATATTATGTTCCTTGTGTTGCACGCACGCACTTGGCACTAAGGGATATATAAAAGAAAAAGAAGTTTGGTTTAATTAGGGCTTGAAACAAAGCCATTAAGTTAAGAAACTATTTACACAAGAGAGATATTTTAGGATTTTAATTCTGAGCCTCGTGAAGTACAAATCTGATAATTACTGTGCTTTGAAATTACCTTACTCTTCCCTCGAGTCTGATATGTGGGTGAATAGAGGCTGCTTTCATTATTCAACGCTCATTTTCACACGGGACACATTTCTAAATGTAATTGGGGACCTGGCACGGCATTCACGGCATATTACACAAAGCACTTTACTCCACTGTAAATGGTCAAATAGTCACACACGTTCCTCTCTTCCCTGAGCAATCGCTGCCAGAATATTTTGTCTTCGACGCGTTCCATGATGAATTGATTGTGTTCAGAGTGTGCGGACGAACCGAGGCAAAGTCACGCCCTGGGCTCATTGTCTCAATAAGCTCTGAATGATTTAAGTTCAGCCGAAAGCACATTTTTTTGCCTGCTAGAGAAGCTCCTCCTCACCTCTGAACAAACTGAGGGCGATTTTAATGAGTGTACAGTAGTGGATCAGTATTTTTTCTTCTTTTTCTTACTTTTAATTCCCTGCGGGACGGCATGGCTGCCAGAACCTCCTGTGTGCTAGTTTTCCAGGCTCCACTCTCCCTCTCATACTCCGCATCCAGCACTATTTTAAGTGCCCATTAGTGACAAACATACTATATAATTTCATCTATGTGGGAATTAGAAGTTTCACACCTCCTCTCCCCACTCGTGAGATGCTCCAATATGGGCCTGTCCATCTTAACGGGGGCACATAGCAGCCATGTACCAGCCTCCCTCTTACCGGAGTTTTTATGAAGTTTTTATGAAGTTTGTACCTTTTTAGAGAGTTCTCATAATTTTGTTTGGAACTGTTATTTTTGACAGAAAAGACAAACAAGAATGATCATTTAGAAATCGTAGAGCTTCACTTTGACACCGGTTGCTCGAGCCAATGTTTACTGATCTCGTTCCTCTTCTCTTCTCGTCTTTTCTGGACGGAAGAAGAGCAGTCATCTCAAAAATTGGTTGGACAAGTGAAATGTGCCGTCAGTACTGCAGGAATAGCATCTGAAAGATCGTTTGTTGATTTTTTTCAAGCGATTTCAGAGTTGTAGACTGAATTTGGGAAGAATCTCATGAGAGTTGTGGCGCACTCTGTGATCAAAGTGGTCATAAACCTCAGTCCAGGCCGTTTCAAGGCAGTCTTTGTTTTATGCAAACTGTGTTGTTCAGGTGCTTCAGGTTGTTACCTCCAAACGAGAAGCAACTAATTGCTTTACGGGTTTTGGTTTCGCGAATAGTGACCCCACAACTTCAGCCTGAGACCTAAAACTTAGCGACTTTGTCTTTAGATGTGAGAGGCTGTCGGGCGAAAGTCTTTTTAAAATCTTTTTCAAGTCTTTTCAAAGTTGTCTCGTGTATGGGAGGGATTACTTACAGTTTTATTGGATTTTAATGGATCGTTGCTTGTAGAGACAGACCTGCGTACACTCACCTCTCATCAGTACTTGCATCTTTTTTAATGGCTGCACTTGCAGAGTGTGCCAAAGGTTTGCGAGGTCAAAGCAGGGACCATAAATTCAGCTGCAGTAAAGAGTTTAAATACAAAATCTGGCTTCAGACAAACTGTTCAGCTTCTGGCCTCTTCTTGACAGCACTTCAACACCTACATGTTTAACTTCTAGAGCAGATTTAGCCAACTGAACGAGAGCATTCACGATAATCATACAAAGCAAGAGAAATGCGTTAATCTGACTTTGGCAAATTTACACAGACTTGCTGATCATATTGTGCAGTATGAAGCTGGACGTGAAAGTGAGCACAGGCATAAAGTTTTTTTTACTGATTCACTGCCAGTACCCTGAAGAATTGGGAGTGGGAGGATAGAAGTGAAGGAGACGATGGTGAGCGTCAGCTTGGAGGAAAGAGACCTTGGCAGAGCGAAGGCAGGTAGGTTGACTGAGCTGAGTAGGCGGCAGAAGAGAAAAAAGGGTCTAAGGCAATGATTGAATGGCAGTAGAGAACGGAAGCTTTGCAGAGAGAAACGGTGTTGTCCAAACAAGTAAGCAAACTGCTTCAAAAGGAAAGCGAACATGTTGAGCAGTCTGGAAAGGATAAACAGCAGCTTAGATCAACAGACAAAGGGGAGTGTCAAGGAAAGAATGAAGTATACACACACACACACACACACAGTAGAGCAACAAAGACACCTGGAAAGGTATAACTTTCTCTGGATACTTGGCAGGTAGGTTTTTTTTCAAGCATCATGGAGAACTTGCACATTACTCTGTGGTATTCTTTTTTAAAATTGTAATTCGGGGGTCGTGTTGATTCCGTTGGGCCACATCAGTCCTCTTTGCTCTCTCAGTACTTTTGATTAACCGCTCTGAATCACGCACAGCACTCGGACTTGTTTGCATTGCTGCATCTGTAACTGTGACGATCCAGCTGTTCAGGGAAGGAGCGAGAAATGTCTGCGTTTACTCTGTATTAACATTTCTAAAAGAGGATGCCATGTAATCTCTCAGTACCTCGGTAGTTTGCAGGTGTAGTTTGCAAGCATGTTGATGCATTAAAAATTAAAAATGGTTTTAGTCCAACCAAAACTGATTTGCCTGAAATTGTAACAAACTGAGCTTCTCAAAACTGGGGTGAGTTGCTCCTGAAATTAAATGTTCAACTGGGCCTAAGCTCTCTGAACAGGGAATTCTATTAAAGTGTGACGTTCTCCCACAGACCAAGTCAGAAGTGGCAGAATATCGTAAACATTTTCTTCCACGGCCCACATACGGCCCAGACATACTTTGCTCCCATGCGTGGATACTCGACTCCTTATATAGCCATGTCGAGTGTAACCGGAGGTACACTCAGCTGTGCGTGTCACTGTGCAGTGTCCCAAGCTAACAGAGTGAGCCATAGAAAATACTTTAGAATAGAATAGAATACTATTCTGACTGGAGGCTGGAATTGAACAATCTTCTAGTCGGATGTCTCCAAAAAATAGTTTGATTTGGATTAATCTTAATCCACACAGTAGCTTCATATAGGACTACCCTTAAGATCTTTTAAAGGGACTAAAGCCTTATATAAATTAGTGCTCTCTGTACACATAAATGTGTAGTAAATTAGTAATTTCTGCTGCATTTTATGGAGTTTCATCTGAGCATCTGCACATGACGGCATTATGTTGCCCCTGTGCACATCGCATTGACTAACTGCTTTGTTTTCCTGCCTGCTTGAGACAACATCTCAGGCTGGCTGAGATGAGATTGGACTGATGCGAACTCTGCCTCATTCTCCTATTGTCTCTCGTACTGTATAACTAAGAGGAACGTAATTGGTTCACTACGTGGGCATGCTATTTTCCCTAACCCTGGGAGAGCTGACAGTTGCCTTATCTGTTGGCTCCTCAAACAGAACATTACAATTTCTGGCACTTGGCATTTGAGCTTTCAGTACATTATTAATGGATGTGCGATAGACCAGCTGGGGTTTCTGGGAACTGGCAATTCTCAAAAGCAAACAATATAAAAGGATGCAACTCATGAAAAATGCCAGCTTTGATTGAGCTTCATAGGAGTATTTTTATTGATAGAAATTAAGGAGTGAGCCAAAGAAACTGCCAACCAGCATCGGAGAGAATACAGGAAAATAGACCAAAAATGCTGTCGGTTGAAATAATGACCGCCACAACCACATAGTGGGGAGAGCATCAGGCAAAGAGAAAGGGAGCAAAATAGAGCAGGAAAAGTATTTTGCATTGTTTTGTTTTGTCAAAGCAGACTAAGAGGATTTGTAAGATATCCTCCAGCTCATACCTACATGCTCAGGCACACTTTGTGTCTGGAAATGGGGTTCTGCTTTCATTGAGTCATCCCGAATTGTGCTGTGCTTTTGAAGCACCGGCTTCAAAAGAAATGCATTTGGAAGCAACCTTGTGAAAGCCCACACTGAATCCCATCAGCCGGGGAAAGGCAGCCTTAAGCAGGCAGGATGTTAAGTCTGCAACCCACGGTAATTGCTGCGACCATTCCCTCACTGCACAGAAACCTTGTGTAGGAGTCCAGGGTACTCCGACTGGATTACTTCAGAGGTAGTAAATTTAACCCTCATCCGCTGCACCCACCAAATCCACACAAATTCTTGTAAGTATTTGCAATGCATGAGAAAACACAGATCTCTTATTTCCCTGATGATGTCGGAAACCGTAAAGTGCAAAGGTCATCTCTTCTCAAGCGTAAGAGGAGAAATAACAGCAGCAGGGCTAGTACAGTACTTAATTATAAAAGCTAGACTTTAACTCAAGACAAAATCACAATATCACTTTAAAACTGCATCACCTGTTGCCCCTAAAGGTCCAGAGACACACCACTGAATCAAGACTGAACAGGCAGTGCCACAGTGTTGCAGCAAATGCTATCAAAGGGTGTGAGCTTCACCAGTCTCCTGGGCTCCCCTTAAAGTATTGTTAAGGCAGTAGGGGTAAAAGGGGTGAGTAAACTGGAGCCAGAGTGCAGCGCCTTCTACACAATGCCAGTCCCTTCATGAGTCAGAAAGCGAGCGGGAGCAGTGTTGAGGATGGATTTGCCCTATCCTTTTCAGCCTCCATTAGGAATATTGATTTCAGGCCTAGATGGAACAAGGCCTTGGGAGAATGTGGAACAAATCAGTCAGCAGTTTTAACAAGCCCTGTAATAGGGTAGGGGTCGGGGAGATGGATAGATAAATAGATGGATAGTTGAAACAGTTAGTGCAGACGGTAGTGCAAAAAAACAGAGGATCTGATGGAATATGAGCTCAGGTGCCTTTTTTGTGCGCCTTGGAGTGGGTTGCAGATTGTCGATGAAGGACAGCAGTTTGTTTAATGACCTCATGTCACTCACTGACTCCAGTGTCACCTTGTTCACACCAACAATGGTTTCAGCTTGAGTGTATTGACCCTGTTGACATCTCTGGCTCGGATGTAGGTCACGACATTGCAGATGGAACTTGCGCAGACTGGGAGAGGATCTCCAGTATCTTGCTCCACGCCATGAAAGATCTGCTCTCCGTCAGAAAGTAGAGTCCATCTGCTTCTTGTGCTCAGTGTTGGTGTTGTAATGTCCTTCGGGTTGACACCAAAAGCACTTGTGCTCGACATTTCGAACTTACTTAAAATATATATAGTATCAGCCTCAGTTCTTGTCCTTCTTGGCAGAAGTAGATGTTTCATAATAGATTACTCCACATAGGCATCCTATGGTTCTCTATGCTCCTGACATCTTCCCGTCTCTAATCAGAGAAGCTCTGTACTGGAAGTCTTTGGCACTGCGCAGAGTGAACAGGACCGACTGCAGGACAGTCCCCTGTGGTACCCTTCCTACAGGTTATGTTCTGGTATTTCTGAAAAACTGTGCTACAGCTACTTTTGAAGGGGGACTTTTTGTAGGACATTCAAAGTGCACTTTGTGAAAGCAGGCCAGTGGAGGTGTTGTCTTAGGGCAACTGCTTGGAGGTAACACTCAGTCACACAATTGTTGGACGAATCCTCACAGGAGCATAGAAGTGTCTTGTGATTGAGTCACGTAGCCAGTCATCAACTTTATGTAGGCCAGTGAAACTCTGCAGACAGCTCGAGCCAACAGAATCACAAGCTCATGTTTTTTCTCTCGCTTTTTCCTCAAAACTGTTTCTCCTCTTCTGCTGTCCACCTATTTCCCTCTCTGCTCCCTGCCTCCCAGGGCTCATTTGTCATTGTGGCCTCATTATTTCAACCAGTTCCATGTGCTCCTCCCAGCCAGCTAACCCGCCTCTCTTCACTGCTGTGACTGTCCCAGCTTTGTCCCATCCTGGCGTTTCCACGTGACCTCCACGTGGTTTTGGACAGTAACGGCTCTGCCCTGTCCCCAAATAACTGCAAGGCATTCGTTCATTCATGCTCCTGTTTGCTCATTGTAAAGAACCACTCTATAATCTCCCATCACTGCAAGTACAGGGCACACCTTAAATAAGAATAGCGATTAAACATATTGACCCATTTCAGCATCTCAGGATGAAAAGATCTACAAACTGAAAAAAGAGTGTGAAGCTCTCTTATAAAATCAAAGTTTACAAAGGAGTGGTTCTGCATTATTATTATCAAGGCTTTTTCCAACCTCAATGTACACACAACTTGGCGATGTCAAACATAACGACAGCAATCTGTTACGCAGTTTATTGCATTGCGTCCGTGTTGATTACTTTTATTTCGTTCTTCCCTATCAGATTTTATGTCAAAAAGGTTTTATTTTCTTGGACATTCTGGTGTGTTGTGAGGTTCAGTCAGTGCCTGCGATGGGCTCGTGACCCGAAACTGATTTAAGACTGTCTAGAAGATGGATGGATGGATGGTTCATTCAGTTATTTTTGCATTGAAACAGCTTGAGAAATGTCTGTTACAGAGTTATGTTTTAGTTTCCTTTTTTTATTTACTGGACATTTTAGAGCCTGGACTTTTTCATTTTTTACTATGAAGTTCAAGCAGTGCTATTCCTTTTTATCAGTCTCAGGATGTTTCAGAAAGATACTGGATAAAGTTATCAGGGAGAAGACGGATGTTTATTCTTCCATACAGTGTTTGTACGTAGCCTAACAAATGGCAGTAAGTTCACACACAGTCCTCCCTTCATTGTGTTGTTGGTTTTGCACACCGAGAAGTGAAAGACGTAATTACATTTAGAGCAAAATGGAGGACTTAAGTGATGCTTAAACCTATTTTTCTCATTTCACATGGTGCCTTTTAACCTGCTTCAACAGATACAAGAGCAGAGTATATGCCATTAAAATCTCTTCGAACTCTCTTCTCAAACAAGTGCCCTTCAACTAATGTGTCTCCTTTCTCTTGCCACAGTTCCTTCATTTGTATTCCTTTCATCCCGATGAAGTCTTTTGCTTAAATTGTCAGCTCTGTCAAATTTGTGGAAATTCACATTGTGCTGATTTGGAGCAAAGAGTTGCCACAAACTGCGAAGACATTGTTTGTGTTCCCTCTGCCATGCTTTGTGAAAGCCTCGGAAGGTGTCACGGCTCGTCAGTGCTGGAGCTTTCACATGTTCCAGTTGTTGGCCCTTATCTGACATCTCCCCATCACCTCGGCGAGGGCAAGGAAAGAAGTGACAACCGCAGAAAGCTGCTGCAGACTCTCTGAGGAGCCCAGATATTTCACCGGTGGACTGGGAAGATCATTGTGCGGGGCTCAGAGATAGCAAGGGCCGCCTCAGAGGAAGCTCATCTGTCAACTGGATACCGGGAATCAGACTGTGACAACGAGGTGATAAAAAGGTGGCGGTGAGGAATCCCTGCCAAAGGCAAACAACATCCTGTGGCTGGCCATCTGCTGGGGCTGCTCTGTGTTTTAATAATGAAGCGGATCTTTAAAGGGTCAGGCCAGGTTGGTTTACCGTGGCTGATGTAGGTGGTTTTACAGTCATTTCCTATTGAGTGCCTGTGACAGCACCAGCAGGGAGTAGTAAATGTGGGAGTATTGAATGAAGAAACAGCAGGATTTTTTCCAGTTAGGTGGTAAAGCTCTTCATATTACATCCTGGAAAAGGTCAGTGTTATTTTAGTCCATTGTGTACAAAGTGTGCCTTTCAAACCCGTACTATACATTATTTTCGAAGCAGAGAAATCACCTAGAGGACTGCAAATGTTTTCTTTCTTTGCTTCCTCAGACCCAAAGATGGAATGATTTTTATCTCTGCTGCAAACTCAGAACCCTTTTCACGTAGAGATGCAGGAAATTACACCTGAATATAAGCAATCAGAATGTCCTTGAGGGAATTCAGGGCTTCACTTGAAGATGCAGAGGAAACCTGCTGCTATAAATAGACACACAGTATAAGAGCTTTAATAGAAAATCGATAACTGTCACAGTCGCAATCAGTAGGCCAAATTTGGTAATAAATATCACCAAAGGCTCCGATTGTTTTCCCTCCCGGGGAGGGGGGCTTTTAAGTTATTGGTCTGTTTAACTTTGTTGACTCTTTAGGATCTGTTGTACTAAAATAATTTATTCACTCATCATTCTCATAATATTTTGTTCAATGTGTGGGGCAGAAATTGTTGAGCGTTCCAAATCCCCACAAGTGGACCCGAGCGTCCTTCAAATGAGGCGCATCAAGTAAAGATGAGCTTTCGTTAAGCTCGGATTCAGCAAACACTTTTCTCCTTTTGTGTTTCCCCAAGTACCTCACATGTTTATCATAGTAAAGATCGATGTTGGTCATGTTAAGAGCCGGCTGGGAAACGCAGACTCATTCCCACAATATCCAACCCACAGTTTAAAAAATAAGTATCGCTTCAATGTCAAATAAAAATTGCATCAAAATGCCTTTTTTTTTCTTACAAACAATCCTGTTAAACTTCTTGAGTGAACATGGTTTGAAAATGACCTGCGGAAACCTGACATTTTTCAGCATTGGAACTTTGGGCAGCGTCTAACAGGATTTCTGTATCTGTGAGACATGGCTCCACTCAATCTGATTGTGAATTATCACAAAGGTGGAAAACCATACAGAAGGATTGATGGCAAACAAAAAATCACCGGAAACACCGTAATCGGGAGCTATGGGACGAGCCATTGTCCCACTAATTAGAGCGGCAGCTGCGTCCTTCTGAAATGAAACCAGGAGTGGCGTAATACTTACAAAGTCTATCTTCAGAGTTAGATCCAGAGATATCAGCGGACAGCAAAGATTATTTGACAGCTCAGACGGTGCAAGATATCCTTTGTGGGTGCCTTTGAGAGGAAGAAAAAAAAAAACTTGCTAAACCTTTGAAACAAAAAATATTTCTCAACAGGATGGGAAAAATATGCCTGTTAAATATTGGGAGCTCATTCTTTGCCAGGATAAAAAAAACAAAAACATAAATGACCTCAGTATAGATGAGGTCCAGCATGTTTGGAGTGAGTCTGGCCCAGACCACCACTATGAATGCATAGCTCTGACTGTGAAGCATGGAGGTGGGAGTGTGATGATATGGAGCTGTAGAAATTTCCCTTATAGACATCTCCAAAAAGGCCTGCGAATATGCCAAAAATGCTGACTGACAAGATCATGGGGTTGGCTAAGGAGGTGAAGCCCAGTATCACAGCCATCCTCAACACAGCGCCAGATTCCTCAGAGAGCCTTTAAATAAGTAAAGGATTGACCTGGCCAAGTTTGTTGTATGACTTCAATCCAGTGGGCGAACTCTGGGATATTTAAAGGAGACGTATTATGCCCTTTTTTTACAAGCTGCCACAATGTCCTTAAGTCTTAATTAAATTAATGTGACACACAATGGTCAAAATGCCCCATAGAGACAATACAACAGCCTTTTTTTTTTTCGACTTTGTTGATTGTAGAATGATTCATTCCACTTCTCTCTTTTGTCTGGTCTGTCTCTTTTGGTATTTGTAGTACTCCGTAACCCTGGAGCCACAGTATAACCATATGAGACAACAATACAGTCAATAGCCTGAGATCTAACATTAGCACACACAGTCAAACATGCTCGCACTGCCTCCTCCAAACTGACAAGAGAGCCAGTTTGATTTCACTGTCCAATACTTACGTTTCCCTCATCTACAGTTCTACCACGGACAACTGGTTCGGATCCCTGCAGGCAAAGTATTATTTGTTGAAGTGGCCCCAGGATGTGAAAACAAGATACCACGTAACCAACAAGTATATCATAACAGCGTCGATAAAATGACAGAATGACTCAGTTAGGGTTAGACAGTCATTACTGGAGCTAAAATACAAGCTTTTTACAATGTGATCAAGAGCGTGAATAGGACTTTTTGTTTATTATTTTTTTTATGGTTCTATGCAACAATTTCTGTCCATGTGTGGCTTGCCTTAAACATGCATGTCATGAGCTTTGCATATGGAATGTACTGTGTGTAATGCATGCAAAAGTATTCAAGGCCACGTATGGTATACGTTTGCTTTAATGTGCTCAGTGTTTGCTTCCGTCTGTCAGCATGCGTTTTCTCCTCCCTGAGACCCTGTCACTGAGTGCTGTGTGGTGCCGCTGCTCCCAGGTACTCATTCCAGGACGAGGAGGACATGTTCATGGTGGTTGACCTCCTACTGGGAGGAGACCTGCGCTACCACCTGCAGCAGAACGTCCAGTTCAGCGAGGACGCTGTCAAACTCTACCTCTGTGAGATGACACTGGCGCTGGACTACCTGCAGAACCAGCACATCATCCACAGGTACAACAGTCTTTGTTTTTATGTTGCTATTGCTGCCCCACAGTTTTGTTTATCCTGGGTTTATCAGAATTTGTTTCTTTATGAACAACCACGGTCTCACACACTGCAGCAATTTGATCGATTGTTAGTATGTAAAATAGTGTTTAAAGCCGCCTTGATTTTAATCAGTAAAACTCAAAATTCGGCATGAATTTACAAGGTGATTCTGAGATAATTATGTTTTTATTTATATGAAAACTTGCCACACAGTGGAATCCATCAGACCCTTGGCAGGTTTTCAGGTTTTAGACTTGATGAAACAGTGAAAACACAAACTCCCAAATGCACCAGTTCAAGCATTTACATCTTCCTTATTTACTGACAGTACTGTGAAAATATGCCAACTGCACTGTTGCAAACCCATTACATAATTTTGTGTAAGCACAATGAAAAAAAAAAAAGCCTCTGGTTTTATTGGTGTAAGCAGTTAGTCAGAACCACAAAGCCACAGTGCCATTTTAGATTAGCAACACATACAATTATTTAGGCCACAAACATGACTTCTTTGTTTCGGTGTAGATATTCTTTATACACCCACCTCCGTCATGTCCTCTTGACTTATCTCACCTGCACCCATACTGATCTCACAGTTCAGGATCACGATATGTCACCTTACTTTGCATTAATCTGTCAGATGGTTACATACTGCCCTACAGTTCTTTAGAGAAGCTTAGTCATGTTTTATTTTGACTGTTTGCTAAATTTTGCACCAATTTAAATGTCTTTAAAGACTCGTTCCCATAGCTTGATGAAGAATGAGCATTGTCCTCTCATTCCATTTATTAAAAGTCCTATCACTTATAAAAAGTGCAATTAAGACATATTAACATAATTTCTCCTTTAGCTTTAGTGAATTATTCCTGTTTCTTTGCCAGTTAATCACTCAAAGCCTTCTGGGCAGATTTGCATAAAACTTTTACCTGGGGTCAACTTAGAAATGATTCTTTTTTTTATTTTTTTTTATGCCTATCCGGATTTGGAATCAGGAATTTTTTTTTTTTCCCATCCAGCCTTGGCATGTATGCTCAGACCTGCTCTTGGATTTACTTTACATATCTAAAGATAAAACAGGCGTCTTTTTCTAAATGGTGCCACAGATCACCTTCAATCAGCGCAGCCTCACTATCTGCAGCTATCTGCCCAGATATGCTGAGCACAGCAATACACCACAGTAAGCGTGCGCGTGTGTGTGTGTGTGTATGAGAGAGTGCAGTCCACTAAATAAAAGAGTTAGATCCCCACAGATTGAGGATTTACTACCACAGATGGCTGAAAAATAGTTTGAACAATGTTCAAAACCTTATCTGAGCTACATTTTTTTTTCTTCAAACAAGTGTGTGTGTGTGTGTGTATGTGTGTGAGAGTGTGTAAAAACATTACACAAATATTGTGTGGACATAAATGTGTTTTAGTCACACTGTGGAGCTCTGCCTCACTTTTGGGGATGAAAAAAGGCAAACCATAAAAAATGCTAATCATACATTTTAGTACATTTCGGGGCTTAGAGTAAAAGTTTGGTTTAATCTTCTTTAACGTGTTAGAAACAGAACTGTACAGTGTCGTGTGAACCCCTCATTTCTTTAGCTATTTAAAGGAAATGAATGCTACAATTTACTGAACCATGTGCAGGCATCAATTGACATGCAAGTACAAACAGTTTGTAAAATCATAGCAAACTTGAAAGTCAGTTCAGCAGAGCCTGAACTCTCCTCAACAAGCTTTTCTTGTCATTTCTTTAAGTAATCTTCAGGAATAGTTCTCCAGGCTTCTTGAAGGACACCCCAAAGCTCTTTTTGGATGTTGGCTGCCTTTTGTTCCATTTTCTGTCAAGATGATCCCACACTGCTTCGATGATGTTGAAGTCCGGGCTTTTTTCCCCGTTTCCTTTCTTTAAGAAAGGCTTCATGACAGACAGTCCTCCTCTTCTTCAGCTTCCTTCATTTATTTAAGGACACACTGCACACCATGCTGAGAAATGCCAAGTTTTCAGCTGAAAGCTCTTTGGGAATCACCTTGTTGGTGTTGCTGTGTTATCTTCGTTTTTTTTTTTGCAGGTGTAACTTAAGAAATTGTATGAAATTCTGTGTTGTTGCAGAAGGCTGCTGGCAGCAAAGTGCCTGAACATGAGCGTTATTAGGTGCCTTTATTCAAACTTGAATGATTCATAGACCACTTTAGAAGATAAGAAGGAAGCCTGGAAAATATCAAGAAATGACAGGTGGCCCAAGACTTGTGTACAGTAGTCTTACACGATAGTGACCAGGGATTCAAATGAAACAACTGCACAATGGTTTCTCAGCTTAATCCAAGAAGAAAGGGATGGAAAAAAGCAGAGAATGTTTTAGCATATATTGGGGAGGACCCTGTCATTACTTGTGTGTGTTTCCAATGTTGCCTGTTTATTTTGAAGTATAACCAGGTACCCACAAAAGAGGCCGCTTTATTAATGGGATTGGATTAAACAAGAAACAAGGAACGGCCAAACCTCGAAAGACTGACTGCTGTCCCTAAAGAGAGCTCACACACTTCCACACATTAAAGCCATCCAATTCAGCGATTTTGTTGGATTTTTGGGCAGCCAGTGTGAAATAAGAGATTCTGCGTTTTGCCTTTTATCAGCTAAGGTTGTCTGCTTGTTACAATTCGTTTCCAGCTTCTGTCTGACACAGGCTCCTCTCTTTGTGATTTCTGTGGGGAAAGCCATTCGCTATTCACCAGGCGACTACTAGATACCGATGTATCCGCTTGAATTTAACATTTTTCTTAATCTGCACAGCCATGCCTACTGGGCTCCAGACTCGCTTTCTTCCACAAGTAGCACTGGTAAACATTTTTAAAAGAGACTTAAACCAACCTCATTTATATGTAATTTTTTACCGAACCGCATCACTGTTTAAATTCTTCTTCTTTTTTTTAAACAAACAATTTGCATCCTGAAAAGAAAAAGCTTCTGTTTTATTTATAAGGGATACTCAAGGTCAGGGTGAAGTAGTCCTTTTAACGTGAAAGCCATTAAGTTGAGCAGTTTCTTTAAAGATAGACACTTTAAATAAATCTAAACTGTCTTTTTATTGCTGAAGCATTTATCACTAATGATCACTAATCTCTTCAGCAGACCGATTAGCTGCTTTCTGACTTTGAGCTGCAGTCCTCTCGGGGCTTCTGCCTTCTTTGCTGTTTGTGAGCGTTTCTGTTTAAAGTTTGTGGTCAAAAGTTGGCACACTCATTTTTTTTGACAACAGTGTGGCCATAAGGAATACACAGAGTTTCGTTCTTTTCAGCATCTTAAACGTGTCCTTTTCTGTGAACATTTCATGTGTGCTAGATCAGGGAGAAGAGGGAGTGTCAGCACTCGGATAAATTTGGGACTGTGGGGTAAGAAGAGTCTAACTGATCTTTTGTGGGGTGGGGTGACGACAATTCTTATGTGCACCATTATAAATGACAAGAGAGGGATTATTACTCAATTATCACGTTGACTGCTTATTTTTTATTTTTTGGAGGAATGGCAGGCCTCGGAATGCTTGCGTTTGGTTAAATGCTGGCTTATAGCTCACTTTTCCTTATTCTTTATCCCCTAGATTTGAACTCTCGATATACAGCTGTTGAAATAAAATGCTCATTTTTGTAAAGTCTGGGATCAGTCTCCACTTCACGTCGCAGCTCACGGGCTGGTTCCTTAACACGGGATTGAATGCAGCCTCGCTGATGCACATCTGTGGCTATTTTTAGGCACTCGGGCAGGAATATATCATGCTGTATGCAGTGCACTCACCACTATATCTGCCAGCAACCTCACACTGAGAGTGAGTGGATGAGACCGTTGATAGTGGTGTTGATCTACCATGTTAGTGAAATGTTACACTTAGAAGCTATTTTGTTCCACCCTGTAAGTTTTTTGACAGTAGAATACTATACAATTATTTTGTTGCACCAACTGAAGGCAGACAGGTCCCCGGTCTCTTAGCAACAGTTAGCTGTCACCAGGCCCAAAGAGGCAAATTAGTCCTACGAGAGGAGAGGAAGTAGAATTTGAGTGTCCCTTTTCTCTTCATTTGTCTTCTCCACAGGTTGCTTCTTGTGCTCTACATGATTTGTTAGATGAGCTCACATGTCAGCTGTGCGCCTGTGCAAAATAAGAATTCAGTTCACGCACGGTTTCGTGTTTGAACGATATGTCTGCACTTGCTAAAAAATTAATTAAATGATACACAAATGCAAACAAAGTGACATGGTGCCGTATCTGGCTCTCGAGCCAGGATTCCCCCTGTGAATGTGTGTGCAACTCCCTTTATAAGGCAGGATCAGTCCCCCTTTATACACACACACACACACACACACACACACACCAGCTCCTCTCATCTTCAGGAGTTTTGGCAGACAGTATTAGCATCAGCATAGAGTTCAATAGACACAGCACACACGTGCGCTACAGGGTGTGTGGATGCTCTCTGCAGGCCGCATGTGTTCTCCACTCCAGCGTGATGTGCAGCATAATTAAATAAGCCTTGTGTGTGCTCTGGTAATTGCCTGTGGAGTCCTGGAAGGGCTGGGAAAAGTCAAGATGTGCGTGTGCAGGCGAGTCTGTGTGTCTGGATGTGTCCATCGCATTGGTTCCCAGTGTAATGAGCACATGCAGGCAAACCTGCGGGAGCCTCTTGGGGATCGACGATGGCTGTCTTCTCATTCCCTCTGCCAACGTTTGAAATGTGCGGGGCGAGAGAATCGTACTGACACACAGGCAACATGTTGCACCAACATGTAATTCACACATGCATCAGCCTACAAACACCTCCTGCAGGCTTTCATATCTACACAAGCTGGATGTCTAATCCCAGGCTTTCCCACTTGACCACAAACTACGACAACTTACAAAACATGGTTGTGAGTAAGTGGAGTGGCAAATTAGACACTTGGTCAATTATTTGACTATACCCTTCTAAAACGTTTTTGACTAAAACCCTTCTACTGACACTGAAATGAAAAAACTGTATTTTCATCTACCTACTCTGTCTGATGTTTCAGTGAAGATGAATTACCTCACGTCTGGTAGAAGTTGAAATTTAGAAATGTTGAACAGGCATCAAAAAGAACAAATAAATCAGAATGTTTAGAAGGTTTAAGTGTCCACCAATGCTCGAGCTGAAGAGACAGAAAATAGCTGCTGCCAAAAACACGACATTCAAGAGAGAATCATATTGACATCACTGTTTCACATGTTCTTTCTTCCTCTGCAGTGCTTCACTTAGCATGGTTTCTGGATGGTTTCTTGGCTTGTTTTCTGGAGAGTTGTTTGAAAATGGCATCACGTACAATATATTCAAGTTATTTACATGTCTTTTTGCATCTTTCAGAGATGTCAAGCCAGACAATATCCTGCTGGATGAACAAGGTAAGCATATACGTTGCTTTGTGTGCGAGTGCTCAGCAAGTGTAGGTCAAAACATCACAGTTTTTATTCTGCTTGAGTGGGTAGAAAAATAGTCTTCGGCTTTCGTTGATAGAACACAAATATCACAGTTTCACATAGACGGGGTTGACTGCTTCGACTAAATTCTGATCAAATGATGCAGACCTCTGCTGTCAATGTATCATGTTCACTGGGTAAAACCTTTTCCAAAACTACTTCCATATAAACGATAAATGGACTGTAATTATATAACGCTTTTGTAGTCCAGCTGACCACTCAAAGCGCTTTTACTCTACAAGCCACATTCACCCATTCATACACACAATCATACAACACGTCTTAGTCTATACAGTGTTACAGGCTGGGTGTTTTTACTGTCACACACATTCACAACGTGGGCTTCAGTATCTTGTCCAAGGAAGATGTGGTCTTTGGCTCTCTATATCCCATCTATGTCCTGTAATTAAGGAAAAGTGGGACTTGCATAATTCTCTAATTATTTCAGATGTACAGCATGCAGACAGCAGTAAGAGTTCATTGTACTTGCATAGCAAATGCGTAGCCTACTAATGAGTCGCAACGTTAACCAGGTCAGAGGAGTTAAAGGCATCTGACTGACGCACAAAATAATGAGGCCACATCGATGCAGTTCTTTGAAATGTCACATTTATTTCATTTTCTGTTTACATGCTGAAACTTTTCCGCTTTGTGTGACCGAAGAGACGGTCGCTTCAAAATTGTGAATAGATCCTTGTCTTTGGATTTCCTTAGGTCACGCTCACCTGACCGACTTCAACATAGCGACGATAATAAAGGACGGAGAGAGAGCCACAGCGCTCGCTGGAACCAAGCCCTACATGGGTAACTTTACATTTGCATTTGGAGTTGAGTTGTTGCAGAAAAGAACCGCATGTTGAACATAAGTAAGAATCTACATTTGAATGTGGTTTGTAATCTTAAACGCTCACATGTGACTGAATTACATTCTAATGCTAATAAGGTCAGATTTGGCTATATTTGTTCAAATCTGAGGCGTGCATCTTGGGTTGTCGTGACTGAGTTGGGTGGGGGGGTAGTTTTGGCTGACATTTTTCAAAGGAACACTTGCTTTCTCTGCTCCTGACCTGAGTGTCTGTCTGCTGTGCTTTCAGCCCCAGAGATCTTCCAGTCCTTCGTAAGTGGAGGTACGGGCTACGCCTTTGAGGTGGACTGGTGGTCATTAGGGGTGACAGCCTTCGAAGTGCTGCGTGGATGGGTAAAGCATCGCTGCCATTTGAGTTTTATGTTTTTGAAATCAAATATGAATGTGCTTCTTTTTACCCACATCTCCCATTTCTCCTTCTCAACCTCCTGTTTTCCAACTTTATGTAACATTCTCACAATACCAGAGGCCCTATGACATCCATGCCAGCAACTCAGTGGAATCTCTGATCCAGCTCTTCAGTACAGTCAGTGTCCAGTACAGCCCAGCCTGGCCCAAGGATCTGGTTTCCCTTTTGAGGAAGGTGAGCTGGACCTGATGAAATAACCATGATTATTTCTTATTAAGGTATTGGTCATTGATGAGGCTATGCATACAGAGACTGTTCAAGATATCCCTGAATGTTCAGCAGAGAATTTTCTTGAGGGACTGGAGTTTTTCTTTTTTCTTTTTCAATGACACTTTTCTGTGTAACCCATATCTGTCAACTTTTTCACTATCTACATACACTACCCATTAGCTACAGCCACTTAATCTTGTATGTGAGCCTTTCAGCTTACATTTGTGGCTGTAGCTCAGGAGGAAGAGCAGTCACCCACCAATCGGAAGGTCGGTGGTTCGACTCTGGCCTCCGAGGCTGAATGTCGAAGCGTCCTTGGGCAAGACACTGAACCCCATGTTGCCTCCCAGTGTATGAATGATTAGAAAAAAGCACGTAGTTAAGTATCTTAAGTGCTGTATGAATGTGTGTGAGTGGGGTGAATGCGGCATGTAGTGAAGCGCTTTGAGTGGTCAGCTAGACTAGAGAAGCGCTATACAAGTACAAGTCCATTTACCATTTGGCAAGAGACGAGCACCTCCCAGACATGTGGCCTGTCTACACAACCATAGCCAGTTAAGAGTCACAAGCTAACTCCAACCTGCATGATTTGGAGTTCAAGTTTAACCTATGATAATGAATCTGATGGTTATCATTTAGCAAGGACTCAGGCATACATTTCTTAAAATTTCCCCCAGGATACATGTTGCTTTCCAAAGGGGTAAAGTCCACGTAAAGCTCTTACAAATCTGCACCCTGAGTTTGTCACATGACAGAAAACTGTTCAACCATCCAGCTAGCTTTGAATGATTAAAAAAGTGTAACTATATCAGATAGATTTTTTATTTTTCTAGCTGAAAGTTCTGAATGAATGAGCTGTATTCTCTGCTCTGAAACGTTGAGGAAGTGTTCCCAAGCTGCAATATGTAGGTAGGAGCAGTGTAGGGCCAAATTTAACCAGCTGCAGGGTCACGGGGTCGGCAGCAGTAAAAATTACGGGAAGTTTTGAAGATAAGCATGTAGAGGAAGTCCGCAGTTAACTGTATCTTTCTGACGTATCAATCGAAAACGTCCATTTCTGGAGGAAAATGTTGGAGAAATGGAATGTTGGTGGTTCCGATTGGGTGTTTTTTCTTTCTGTTTTTGTCTGGTCTGAGTCATCTGGTGTGCTCCCGAGTGGAGTCCTACGGTAACAGGTGTAGCATACAGGCCAGTTTCTGAACAATTACGCCAACGATGGAGCAAGTTGCTTACATGAATGTATATTCCTGGCCGTAGAGGTCCTCGGCTCTCCATCAGCATGGCTCCTCACAAAGTCAATTCACTGTTACTAACAGTTCTATGAGTATGTGTGTAGCCCCCTAACGCTCGCTTTGTGGGCTCTTCATTCTTTGTGGCTCTAAATAAAATCAGTCACCCTCATTTTCTAACAAGAGATTTAGAAAAAAAGCTCAAGCAGTTTTGGAGAAGCATTTGCCATATGCAGGCAACATAGTCGAGGTGGCTAAATGTTAGGCTCATGACTTCCTGCCAAAGTCAACAATGATAATTCTGTCTAGATTTTATAATATTATTATGTCATGTATTCAAAGCAGACATTATTGAAATGAAAACAAAAATTTTAACATGAGAAAAGTTTCTATTTCCAGCTGCTTTTTACAGGTGTAATCTGTTTTTAAGTGAAAGTATATTCTATGTTTAAAGGCTGTTATGCTGCCCAGATACTATGAATCTGAATTGACCTTGAGCAGGAATTTGTTCTTATTTTCAGTTTCTCGAAAAAACACAAACAACACCTGAACATACTGTGTATGTTACAGTGTATTTAGAGTCCAGGAAGGGATTATAACGAGATGTGTGGTTACACCGTGAAAAGTTCTGCTCTGAAACTTCGAAAAATACACAGATTCACTAAACAGCTGTTGTTTAGTCAGCGCTAACCTTTTCTTCACCAGAAGTGAGGCATATCACCCGTTACTAATTAACCTTTTTTCGTCCTAGCTGTTGTGTTGTTCTGCCCTGTTGATATTAAAGCAACGTCACCCTGTAAAACCACTCTCCAACCAGAGCATCCGTCATACCACCAAATCCAGCACAGTGTGGAGTCTTCCACAAAAAAAATAATTGAATGAATAGATCCAGGAATGAAAATGCAAATTGCAGCATGTCCTATTTCAGTGAGATAGATTTTTTAAATCAAGTGAAACCTAAAAGTGAAATGAACCTGACCCTGCTGCCTGGACACACAGATGGTTTTCCTTGGAAAGAGAGGCAGGATGGAGGGAGGGCAGGGATATAGAGGGGATATCAGAGTGCATATTGAGATGGTCATTGAAGTCACAGGAGAGGATGCTTATTCTGAGGGGGGATTTGGAGGGAGGATGAGTCGAGACCCTCAGGGCAAAGAAGAAGAAAAAAAAGAAGCAGCAGATGGGAATCAGAGGAATGGAAGCGAAGAAATGGAGCAAGTTGGGAGAGAGAAGAGATGAAAGAGTGCACATCTTTAGACGTGCATACTAATATTCCTCATAACAAGGAATTTAACCTAATATTGGGGCTCAAAATTTTATATTTTCACAAATGAAAATTTGTCAATTTAGTGAGAGACCATTTCTTTTCTGTCAAATAGAGAAAAAAAATGAGCTTAACGTTTTCCTTCAGGATAATTTTCTCTGCAATCTCTGCAGTGTACCTTATTGTGCTTTGTGTCAACATGTTGCCACATGAGCAAATAAAATTTCTCTGTGAACAAATTACGTCCTCCCCTGATGGTTTTATGGGCGAGACTTTCCAGTTAACATGGAAAAACCGTGGCTGTTATGGAGGGCTGCTGTTTTGGCTGAGTGTTAGTTCGAGCATGAGTATGTGCTCAGTGTCTGAATGACTGAGTGTTCGAGATGGAGAGATGGTCTCTTCCGCTCTACTGCTGATTGATTAACGTGTCTGGACTGCACCAAGATGTACTTAAATGTGCTCACAGGCAAAAACCGAATCATTCTTTGGACCAAAAGGAGAAATGAAAGCAGAGGAAGTGTTAACATATCACGTAAAGCCACACCACATTGTCATTTAATGTGTTACCCTAAGGGGAAATATGAACCGGATGGTAAAAACATGACTTTATTGGTAGTTTGGATTTTTTTTCTTCTCAGGAATAAGTGGCTCCTCTCTTGTTGTGTTTTATGTGTCTTGGTCAGTGCAACAGCTTTTATTAAAAGCTTATCAGCAGGTAATTTGATTGATAGTGCCCTCTGTTGGGTACTTTGTAAGCAAAGATTAAAGTACTCCCTCCTACTCTTATTGGAGTATAATGGCAACACATTAATCCAATGTTTTTAATTGAAAGCCTATGTTCTTCATATTGATTGTTTACCATGAAATTCAGAACCAGTAAGAGTCTTGATAGTGGTGTTGTCAGTGTGTTGTAACCTTTCAGACAGTCTCCAACTAATAAACTCAACATCTGCTACCACATTTAGCCACTGGCATCTTAGCATCTGTTAGTTAGCATTGGGGAGGTAAATTTAAAAGACACGATGCATTTCGAGGGGTTTATGCTGCTGGCTCTCTGCCAAGAACGCTTAACGGACCCAAGTCTACGTTTAAAACATTTATTCCAATTAAACCTTTAATTTTATGGCAGCTAAAAAGTATTCATCAAACAAGTCAATGCATGCTATCTGCACAAAAGCAGCTAGCTAGCAAGGTGTGAGGTATGAGTTGAATTATTACTCAGCACTGAAAGGGAAGTGAGTGTAAAACGCAGAACCCGAGTTGAGCTGGTTTGTTCAGAATTATTTTGGCACACTAAAGGTGCATTTTTTGTTTAGAGAAAGACATAGACCGCTATGCAAGGCAAACAGACACCCATGGAGAGGGTTAACATTAGCTCTTCACTCTGATGCAGGCTTCAAACAAGCCCATGTAATTAGAATAAGACGGTTCACAGGTCATGTGAGCTAAATAAAAGTTTTTCCCAGAAAAACTGGGAAAAACTTTTTCCCTTTTTTTGACACTAGTAATAAAATAGAGTTTTTATCAGTCTTGAAAGGCCTTGATAGGAGCTGTGGGTTGACATGTTGTCCCAATTGGCTGCTTTTCAATTAGAGTAGTTTGGTCCTTTCACAAGATAAATAAAATATGTGATTGAGAACAGCTGCACTGGGAATTTGGCTTTATTATTATACAATATATGTGAGCACAGCCAATAGCAGAGAAGCAAATGCATGCAGGACTGACACAAAGGAATCAATATGCAACAACCAAATTCTCAAAATTTGATCAGTGCATGAAAAACCCTATTTTTGCCTGTCGATTCCATTCCCAAATGTATCCAATATTCTACACACACACAGGGCTACACTGTTTTTTCTTCTTTCTTTTTGTTTCATTCCTTTTCTTTCTGTTGCGTGTTCTTTCAAACTACACACTGTAGAGAAGTCACATTGAGGTTTATTTATCTCCTACAATGTTTTTTTTCTTTTTTTTTCCCCACCTCCTGGAGAGAGGAGCCTGGTTGTGAGTAAGGAGAGAAGTTGTGAAGGTGATATTTCAGCTCAGAAGGTGATGTCGGTGACATTAGTATGTGGGTTTGTATGCGTGTCCCTTTCTTCCAGCTGCTGACAGTAAACCCAGAGCACCGCTTCTCCAGCCTGTCTGATATGCAGACGTCTCCGTACCTCACTGACATCAACTGGGACGCGGTGTACGAGAAGAAGATGGAGGCTGGATTTGTTCCTAATGTTAGTGGAAAGCAATCCAATATCACATACAATGAATATTTAAAAGTATAGAGAAGCACTCGTTACTTACTAGTTGTTGATCAGAATGAGCATGTGCGGCAACTAAATAATGCAGAGGGAACTGAATGCAGCTTCTTTCCACATGCACTTACTGTAAATTCCTGTGAGTGTGTCTGTGTGTGCTTTCCACTCTTTGCAGTCCACTGTGTGATTGTTAGCTGCGTGTACGTGCTTGTCTTTCTGATTACCCCGTGTGCATCTCCCTCCCACAGAAAGGTCGCCTTCACTGCGACCCCACCTTTGAGCTGGAGGAGATGATCCTGGAGTCGCGTCCCCTTCACAAGAAGAAAAAGAGGCTGGCCAAGAACCGCTCTCGAGACAACAGCAAGGATTCACAGTCTGTGAGTGACATCACATGAGTTGTGCTTTGGGTGTGCACCTTCAGTATTATGCCTCTGATTTACGCAGCTGGCATAAAGTTTAAGAGTTAAAGCAATCACAGGAGATCAAACCAGTTAAGACTGGAAACTTTTGCGAATGTAATGATCTTTTAAGTCATTTTACAAGCCCTTAAATGTGTCTGTTGGACTACAGTGGAGGTGGCAGAACTCCTGAGAGCCATTTTACTTGATATGCAGTGCTTTAGCTTTGGTACTTTAAGTGTTTTTTGCTGTACTTGTAATAGAGGAGTTTTAAATTGTTTTATGAATGTTTTCTCTATGAGAGACAAACTCCATAGCTGACGTAAAGAATTTAGCAAACTTAAGTACTGAGAAAAGAAATAAAGCCAAAAACAGTGTGAATCATAATGGCAGAAAGGCAGCATAAACATTAAGGAACAAACAAAGTAAATGTAGCTGTGAATTTCCCCGCTGTGGGACTAATGAAGGTTTATCTTATCACAAAGCGCATTAAAGACCAAAACAAATAATGTTAAAAACCTTAGCGTTTGGTAAGACAAATTGTTAATTACCTAGTTAATTATGCGTGTCTGCATGTAGATGCTACAAATGATGTACTGGAATGCATCTGAACCTCGGAATTAACAGCAACATGTTCTCTGAAGAGGAGGATTTGGAGCTGTTAAGATGGAGGAATTCAAGATGTCACTGCATCTGTTAAAAAGCATTCATTCCTTTACCTTTAATAATAGCAAATCCTTTTCTTTAAATACATTTAAAAGGCTTGTTTACCATCGTATAATTGTATGTTTACTTTACCCGTATTATTCAATCATTTGTGTACAGCTTACTTGTGTTTTTTTCCAGTATGTAGGTGCTCAAAACAAATGATTTTGCAGAGGACATCGGCACGTGCCCATTCCAAATATCACCTGCAGGGTCTTACTCACAGAAACAGTATACATGACGAGGCTGTGCTGGTCTGAGATAACAATGCAGCTCAGGTCTGCCTTGGTCTCCAGTCTGGCAGTTCCTGTCAAAACTGCATATTTTTAGATTGGCGGTGAGCCAGCTTCACCAGCATTCTTTTTTCCTCAGCTGTTATGAATTGCCACCTACTCTCACCTCAGCAAACAAAATGAATAACTGTGTGCTCCAATAGTGAGCATCAAGAGAGACTTATTGTAGAGGCATTCTACCTGCTGCAGACTTGAACGACCTGTGTTGTATTATGATCTTCTGTGATCACACATACATCCAGAAGACAATTATTCTTCCTTTGCTGTTGTACTATGTATATGACTCCATCCTGAGCCGAGGCAAAGGTTTTTACATAGACTGTTGTTTTTAAACTGGGTTGAAAGCTATCCACCATTAAGGGTGGAGGTTTTCTGAATGACAGGTGGGTGCATTGACTGCTATCTAGTGGGCATTTAAAGTATCTTCAGGTACCTTTTTGTCCTAAAAAGCCAAGTTGGTGATGGTCAAAATGACAAACTCCAGGCTGCGAAACGTTAATCTTTTGCTTGTTTGAAACCAGCTGCACTCCTTTTTGTCCAGTATTCATAGTGGCCTGAAGCTGGAAGCGTTTGCTTCTCAGGGTTTACTTTTACATCTGTTTGTCTCGGCTTTTAAATTCTCCCTAAGTTTGAAGTGAACGCTGTAGACACATGTTGTTTTGTTAATCAGCATATATGACATTAAGAATCGTGATCGGTGGAATTCAGTGATTTTCTCAGTAATGTCCAAGTACTGAGCTGTTCGGCCTGTTTAATTTCATTCACTGAAAGCAGTACATTTGTGGCGTCTCTGGGGGCAGCAGGTTTGTATGAAACTGATTTAGGAAAACGAAACCAAGAGCTTTGGTGAGCTTTGGATGTTGCTCTCAGAGGCTTGATAATTGGAAACCACAAAGGGCTATTTGTCAAATGGATTGTTTGCTCAATTAGAAATAATCTTCAGAATTATGCAATAATTAGACCAGTCACCCCTGATTGGACTTACTCCACTAAGAGGTATTGATCATATTATCATATTAATGTAAGATATTCTAATTAGAATGATTACACCAGAACAAATGGGTTTTGAAACACCAGATGACTGGTAATAAATCTTGCCTTCATTTTGAGGAGAAATGCAAACATAACAAATGCATGTTAAATCCCGGGCTTGTGACGCTACGGTGCGACTGTGCACACACTCGTGGATTCTCCTCGTGTTGTGTTTGACTGAGACGTTATTTACCGCAGAAAAGAGGTATCTGAGAAACAGCCTGTTCTCATCAGACAGTCATCCTGACATCAGCGTTATCAGCGTCGGTGTGTTTGTGTCCGTCACGCGTTATCATGGCTGATCGGCGTGTGTGAGGAGCAGGTTTATGAGACATGGTTTTTGTATGTGAGTGAGGGAGTGTGTCTCTGCCTCCATGTGCCCGTGCTGCATTATTACTGAGATTATTAAATTATGAGGCCTTGCGTGCAGTTGTCATGGCCCCAAGTGCTTTTGGAAATATGAGCTTCTATTTTTGTCTCGGACCAAACGTCCAATTTGAGGAAGTCTCACAAACAATTCATGATTTGTCTGAGAGGGGCAACAAAGGCAGAAAAAAGACGGCTTCACCTCAGAGGTCAGGCAGTTGAATAATTCAAGTTGTTTCCTCTTTGCTCCCTCTATAGTTCTTGACGATGATAACAAGGTTGGCTTGGGTGCGCAGTGTGTTTACAATGTGGATGATGAGTGCGGCGTTTTGTCTGTTTGCTGCCTGCAGGAGAACGACTACCTACAGGAGTGCCTTGACGTTGTGCAGCAAGAGTTCATGATCTTCAACCGCGAGAAGTAAGAGAACATAAATGCAGCAGACCGTCTGTATAACATGAGCTGAAAGCCGTTTTCTGTTTAGTCATTCAGCAGTCATGCAAGCAAGTAGCTGGGAGGGAGCCATCCATTTACGGCACAGGACAAACTCTTCCTGTGAAACAGATTCATAGTAGAGAAATCTCATTTTCTTTTAGATTTAAGGTACTGTAGTTACAGTTTTGTCTTTCATCTTAAGGGAAAAACCCTTAAAAAAATCGTAAATCTGTTCTAGGAGCAGCAGTCCTACATCTTCAGTAATAAAATAATTCTTTATCTTAACTGATTATTTGCCATTTACTTTGAGATCAAACTGAAATGTTGCTAGTTTTCCTTCTTTACTCAGGAAAACCAAAGTCCATCATTTGCATTAAGTCTTATTTAATAATCTTTGTGTCCAAGAAGTCGTTATAATTACTTCCACTGAGTAAAAATGGAAGTTCAGCACTACCAAACTAACTTCACAGTGTTTCTGCAACATGAGTGTAAATTCTTTGGGAACTACAGTGTTATTGCATGTGCTTTACTTACTGTTTATTATTTCCTTTTTAAACATCAGATAATACATATATTAATCCAATTACTTTTTTTTCACTTTTCTAGGTTGCTTTTTAACAGCTTTTGTTAGTTACTCACTTTTTCTTCATTCTAACTGCAACAATAAAATTTTCCTATTGTGATCGATTCTTCAGTTCAAATGTAACAGCTGAAGATGGTGGTCAAGTCTGCCATGATATAATCCAGTTTGTAACTTACCATATCATCTCACTGGCTCCTGCTCTATGATATAGCACAGCATCTTACAAAGTGTATACACTTGGCCGTTGTAATGACGAGCTGAAGAGAATCCTGTGTGTGTTACCTGAGCTTAAACATTCACAGATGAATGTGGAGCCGCCACTGAAAACATCACTGCTCTGTAAAACCGTAAAACACACACAGAGAGCTTACATCCGCTGCAGAATGAGAAGAGAGTGAGATACTAATTTATTCTTGGTATGATGGAAAACTCCAGGGCATGCAGTGTATCTTGCTGAAGCTACTGACATGGGAAGGCATTCATCCATCAGGGTGGGTTGTGCTCATTACTTCCAACCTGTTTGACAGCTCAGCCTCTTTAATGAAATGACATGGATATGTGGATTTGTGATGAAGGAAGACTTTTTGAGAGTCAGCCGCTCTGAGGCTGAATGCTATCCGTGTAATCTTTTGTATATGTCAGTGTAATATACACAGTAAATCGTGAGTAAGATCCATACAGGCCATAAATCACAGAAAAGCTTTCTTCTCTGCAATGTAAAGGGGAGGATATTGGTTCAGTGCTGCACTCAATTATTTCCTCATATATTATTGACCAGGTCCTGCCACTGCAGTGTTACTGAAATCCTTCTCGGTGGCAAATATCGTATTATACCCTATTGCTCTAATTAATGGCAGTCTACTTATATTTATAATGAAGGATGTAATATCTAGAATTATGCACGGCAGTGAAGAGCGCTACTGAATATAATTCAGTCAGGGCCTCTCATTACACTCGGCTCCTATCAGTTCCTTTCCATATTTGTTTAATTTGAATGCTTTTCTGAGAGCCAAATGTGCTCGTTCGAGTTGAAAAAAGAATGTAATAATACAGAGGGAAGGATATTTTGTTGCCAAGTTCATGTGCGAGTTTCAAAGTTAGTTCCTGTGTCTAAGGTTGAAAAGGCGCCAGGAGGAGGGTCAGGCCGAGGCCGGGGGCGACGATGCCAGTGGAGACGGGGAAGGAGAGGCAGAAGCTGGAGCCACCGACGAGGACGCACCCGAGCCTGAACCTGAGCCCGATCCTGAGCCCGATCCGGAGCCCGAGTCCTCCTCCAAACTGAGCATCTGCGGCTCTGTGTGCTCCTCCCCCGGCAGCTGCTAGCGCCACATCGCCTCACAGTAACGATTGCAGGTCTCTCTGGCCGCTGCAGAGTTTGTGCCATGCCCGTACATACATTCTCATTCCTCTCCTCTGTTGTAGCCAAGAGCGGAGGAACTGCACAGAGGATGGACTTGATGCACAGCCGCACCCAAAATGGTCCCACGTTGTCCGCTCTCCTTTTTCTTTCTGTAGCATCCTTCCAGTAAGGCATGAATGAAGCAGATTCCCAGAGAGTCCCCTGCCTACTGTACCCACCCGCCCTAGAGTAAGCTCTAACTTCTATGCAATGTAACATTATAGCATGACAAATAAGGTATCACGTACTAGGAGGTGTCGATCATAAGCAGAAAGCACCACAAGCATGATGACACCCTCAGCAATAGCAGTCCACAGTTTTCTGGGGGGGGGGTGGTAGCGTTTTGGGGGAGGCGCGTCCCTGTTTTTTTTTTTCCTCAGCCTCCCTGTTCCAAATCTGATGGGGACGACTGAATTATTCAGCACACAAAGGCCCTCAGTTTATGTTGTTGCCTGTGTCTTCTCTTCCCATCAGCCTCTTTCATGTAATCCGTGCCCTAATTTGGGGAAACTGTCACTTTCTCCCGGAGCGCCTTCCCCCTGTTGCATCACCTTTGCGAGACACATTCACAGTAAGTGATGATAGCCGGTTTCATGTTGTAAACCTGTTTAAAGTTGTGCCTGTCTATGATAATCATTATAAGTTGAATTATATTATAATCATGGATGCATTATAGGTCAGGATGTTCGTCTGATTCTCCTCTTCTAAGTGTTCTGTTCCGAATCTCTTTCTGATGATAATGTACTGTAATTCAGGGGAATTGAATATAGAAATTGGAGTTTAAGACCCCGCTCGTCGCTGGGTCTTTATTGATTACAAAGACGCAGTATTTTGGCCCTGCACCATGCTCTGACTTCAAGAGCATGTGAAAACTCAGTTTCGGGGATGAATAAGAGGATTGTCATCCTTTAAGACTCTTATTTTAAAGCTCATTCCATCATTTTAAGTGCTTGGTTAGAGCAAAGATCAGATTGGAACTGTGCTTAAATGTGTAGCTGTCGGTTCTTCAGACTATATAGAGGAGCTAGTCTTTGATTGTAATAGTTATATTGGTACATTGAAGGTGATATGAATAATCTCAGACTTAACCTAGGCCTGGGAATATGTAGCAAAAGATAACCTTAAATCCTACGACCTGACTAAATGAAAACCATGTAAATAGCATACAGTGTAGGTAATCAAACTCACCACAGTTTTATGTGGGACTGCGAACTTGATGTGTAAACTTAAGGAAGAGCTGCCTGAAGCTCCATCCTGCTTCTCTCTGCTCTTCTTTCCAAGTGTGCAGGCACAACTTGTAGGCAAAATATGCCAAAGCTTTTCTAACATTTGCATAACCATTTTTAAGGAACTTTGAGTGTGTGAATGTATGTGTTTTCCTCTGTATAACATGAAAGTCTTTTACTTCTCCAAGTGAAGATATTATCATTTATACGATCGTAACGTGATCCTGTAGAAACTGTCGATATCAGGTAACGAGGGACCTTAAAGTTGTGGTGAGACATTTTGTGAAATACACCAATTTGGTATCTCAACAAGAACTAAACAAGAAGACCGATACCACTCTAGTGTCTGTGTGTTAAGTGCGGCGCTGGAGGGCAAGGTGGGATTTGCCAAGCCTGACGTGGAAAACCAGCAGTACGGGAAGACGAACCGACAAGCTCCATTCAGAGTTTAAAATCTGCTGACCAGGTCCAGAAATACAAGACTCTTTATTTCAGGGGACGTAGCGTGACGTTTTTTGTTGAGATATAGTTGCACGAGGTAATTTAGGATAAGATTAGAAATTAGTTTGTTTTTTCGTTGTCGTTGCTGTTTTTTGTTAAAGTTTTAAAAGATTGTATACAGCATGTTATTTGATTATTGACCTTTAGAGGTGAGGTTGGTGGGGAGGGAACTCCGAGAGAGCCAGTAAAGGAAGAGGCTGCGCCGTCTCCCTCGAAGTACTGCAAGGAGCTGATCGTTCAAGTGAGAAACGGATGCCACTGAGGGGATTTGGAAATACATTCTTCTTGCTAGCTGGACGACAGGTGCTGGGAAACTTTAAAAAAAGAAAAAAAGAATATGATTGAGACTGCCTTTAGTAGCTTACATAAGTCATAATATGAGGCTAATATGACAGCGATGCTGCGAAAAGTGGAGCTTAAGTACATTTTTATTCAAGTCATATTGTTTTACAGTATAATGTAACTGTTGACATAGCATGAATAAAAGTACAGGATGCATATTGTGCGTTGTAGCATTGTAATAATAGATTCAAGAGTGCTCTTTTGGTTTCCATCACACTAGGATTTCTTAGCTTTCCAACCGTACTTCGTCTTGGCGCAGGTGTGGTTAAAGCAGTTGGACCCCGGTCACAGTCTGATGGACACCACCACAGACACGTAGTTGCTCTCACTCTTCTGTAATTCCTTTCCAGTCCAAATTTCTGTACATGCGCAGTATGTGCGCATCTGCTGGGTTTTCGTGACTCCACGTCCAATGTGCTTTGCAGTGCAGGTGGTGCTTCGCGAAGCCTTGCAGACATCCTCTAATAATGAAATGTACGATACTCGATTCAAGCTAGCAAATGCAGAATAACACTACAAACTGATGAGGAAGATTTACTCTTCGCTGGGAACTGCTATGGAGCCACTGAAACTGATTGTAAAACAGAGTAATATAACAGATAATACTGCACACCAATCACCAGAGTGTTCAGTCAGAGGCTTCTGCAGCGCTGCTGCAGCAAAGAATGGTACAGGAGGTCACCCCTGCCCACAGCAACAGCTGTAAACAATGACTGCTTTTAATGACAAAGGACTGTTATGTATTTTTTTCATACACAGCAACAGTATAACTTCGAATTATGGAATGGTAAAGTATCTTTGATTTTGTTTTATTTATGCATGATTAAGACTTGCGAGCGCTCACATCATCTGACAGGTCAAGATGGCAGCTGCCAGTCTCTTTGTGATCCTACTTCTTAACCCAATACTGAATATTCAGACAAATTTAGGTGACATGCAGCATCTCTTCAGATAACCTCACAGCCACAGGAAGCATTGTTTTCCACATTGAACGAGGGTTGTTTTCCTTTAGAGTTGGACATGAGAGGGCTGCTAAACATAGCACAGTAAATTTAAAAAATGGGACTAGCATCAGCGATCTTTCCCGCTCTAGCTTCAGAGTTAATGCACAGACATGAGACTGGTATGAATGATGTCAAATCGTTCCCAGAAGGTAGGCCAAGAAGTGTATTTCCCAAAATGTGGAACATTTTCTTTTACAGTAGACATAATGATTAGATTAGATTAGATATAAAGTGGCATCTTCCAAGTCAAAATATGTTATGAATTTAACAGTGTTGAGCCTTGTGCTTGATTTTCTTTCTTTCTTTTTTTCTTTGCATGTACCTTAACAGTATAAGCCTGATTTTTGCCAAAGCCTGGAGCTTGAGCCTTAATGGCTGATTTGTGCATGCACAAACTGTCGGTAATAGCATACCTCACCTGATTATTGCCACAGTCTAAAATCAGAGTATAAACTGGCCTGCGTGACTGTTTCTGGACAGTGAGTTTCGTGAACCTTAGACTGCACAAACTGTATAATCCCAGTGTTACATGGAAGGCATGATATTTTTAGGTGATATGTACCTATTTTTTGGCATCCTCTGTAGGTTGCCTTACTGCTTTCTTCAAATATACAGCTTCAATACCCTTGTGGATGAGTGGAATGAGGTCAGCCACTGTGTTTGATGCTCTGTTGTGGATTAAGTGTTGCATTCTTGTCTGTGCAGCGAAGAGAAAGAATATTTGGAAGTGGGGCAATATCACCTCATCCCCGAGTACAGAATCTGCTGCATTATTTAAAGAAAAAATAAAGAAATAAAAATAAATGTCTCCATCTGTGGAGAGGAAAGTTTTAGTTTTTTGGATTTTTTTTTTTTCAGACTTGTGGAATCTCTCAAAACAGCATCAGAATCACCACAGGCCTGAATCATAGATGTAATTATATGTTAATCATTCATAAGTGGAAGATTTAATTTAGGTGTAGCTTTTCTCCAAGTTACAATACTAATCTAATGTTTTGGCATTTGCCTTGATATAAGTGATCATTCCTGATTCAACAGCGCTTGCAAACCTAATGTGTTTCTTTATGTGTTAATGGTTTGGATGCCGTGTTTGAGAAAAACAAAAGAAAAAAAAAGGCACCGTGCCAAACGTTTTTCCTACTTAACCCTTTTCTGAGTGACGCTCTTGAGACACGCCATTCTGTAGGTGTCTTAACTCTGTGGATACAGTTTGAAAGTCAGTGCCCTGTTTTAAATGTTAAAACCAACGAAGAAGACGATGTGATCCATGCCTCTCATTTCCTCCTTGTGATCCTGTTTTGCACAATGTTCTCGTGCGGCAGGAGTTTTTCCAGGGAATCGGTGAAAAGCCTTGTTTCTGTACCAACTGAAACCGCTCTGTGTTCAAAACATGCTGCTTTAATTGCTTTGATAAAGAAATAAATCTTCCTCCAGTAGCTCTGTGTCTTTGTGTCATTTTCACTCCTTTACAGCACTCAAGGTGTGTTAGACTGCAGGAAGAAGAATTTAGGTCTGACGGGGGGGGAGGCTGTCACAGGATTACTGAGAGTAAATAATGCAGAGGAGTTCTGCTTTGTGCAAGAGACTACCCTCTTTAAAGATAGATACTTCATTTAGATATGCAGAATATATGAGCAGACGGTTTCTAAAAAAAGTTCAAAAGCCACATCGAGTTCTCTCTTCATGGATGCCTGCTTGATTCAGGACTGGCCCCTCTGCTCTGGGTCCTGCAGGATGTCCACAGCTGTCTTTCCCGTGTTTTCCAGCAGGGGGCGCCACTGTGGGTCATCGAGGTACTCCAGAAGAGCAGCCAGCTCAGTCTCCAACTTCCCAACTGTGTTCTCCACCCTCTGCAGCAGACAGAAGGCACAGCGAATGTGTATGTGGTTGACGTATGAATAATGCATTAATAGGTTGTAGTATGAATTATAGAGTCATCATTCATGAATAATGCAAATATATGAATAAAACAGTAGCCTAAAATTGCTTGTACGATAGGGTTAGTGCACGTTTAGGGGTTTGGATGAGATGAACGTGAAGCATTGTGGTAACTTGGCAAAAAACAGAAGTCGCTGTTATCCTTGAAAGATGGTAAGAAAACCAATAAAACAAAGTTGTCAGCACAAAGAGACAACATGTCTGGAACCCTGATGGTTTCAAACCACTGACAGCTAATGAATGGAAGCCGCACCTTCTCCACCACATCCATGCGGTTGTGAAGGTTTGTGTGCTCCTGACAGGCACTTGAACGCACTGCTCGAGGTCTCAGGTCAGACTCGGGTCCTGAAAATAAAACAGACATGTAGCACAGTGTTATATATGTACAGTACGATGAGGGACTCCTCGCAGAAGCCAATGATCAACTGCTTTGTTAAACCCTGAGCATGAGGAACAAGAATAATGAGAATTTATTTATTTTTTGTGAGACCCTAAGAGATAACGAAATTGCTAACACGCTTTGCAGATTTTGAATGACTCCTCCTTAGCTTTAGTCTCCACATATGGAAATCTTTCCTGCCATCACTATGATATTTCATAGGATTAGAGTGAAGTCTTGCCTCAGGCTGGGCCACTCCAAAATGTGGATACTGCTCCCCATTAACCATTTCTCAAGCAGTTTGGCAAAGTTTTTCTGCAAAAAAATCTCAATGCACTCCTCTTTGCTGATGGTGTTCCATCCCCTTTATACTACTTTACCATGGGGTTGTTGGAGCCGAATGCTTTTCATTTACCAAACAAAAGTCACAACTTTGTACTTGCAGCTTTGTCGCCACATCAGTTGCCTCTGTTCTGGGGTGAAAATTCACCTTTGGTTCAGCCTGAGCATTATTAGAGCTAGGTGTTGACTGATTTTGCTTTCCTTGAACTCAGCCTTTTTCCTCTCATTTCCAAAGTTTGGACTGAAATAAGCTAACCAACTGCTGGCTGTGGCTTTGAATTAAGCACACAGGCACCACAGTATTGATACGTTAGTTTTTTTTTCTTTTTCAGTAAGGTTCCAGCACATGTATAAACTCAACAAAAACAATGGGTGCTATTGATTTATTCATTCTAAACGTGGGATCGTGGAATTCTCATGCAGACAGTAGAGTAGCATTTATCTCATTTAACTTTAAAGTAACACTCGAGAAATTGGCTAATCTTTGGTTCCCACCACAGTTGTGGGAGCTAACACTACTGTCATGAAAACAAATCTCTCTGTCCGCCTTGCAATTGTGCAGCCATATTCATGAGTGTGTTGTCATGCTGAAGGGGTCACAAAGGCAACAATCGAAAGCCCACAAAAATGTTAAGCGACCATAAAGTAAACATGTTGCAGGGCTGTAAACTGCTGTATCTCAGCCCACTAGCACTCTAGGGCAGTTTCAGACCTGGGAATATCCATAACAAAATACATTATATTTCATAACAAGTCTGAGGAATATCCTTTTAAGGTTCACAAGCTTTGCTAGTGTTGCTTTAAGCGAGAAAGAACCACAGCTTTAAGAAGGAGGCTTTTGCTACTAAAGAACATGAACAATGTAGAAAATGATATCCTCCATCCATTTCTATCCCACTGATGTGGTGTCATTTTGATAGCTTCCAGCTGAGATGGTAATTCAACATGCTGCCATTTTCTTTGATTATGACTTTGTTGTTTTGGTAGAGCAATCGTCTACTTGTGTGAAGTCTAAAATAAGGACCAAGTTGTGAAGCACTCCCTGGTGTAAATTCACTGCAGCGGGGGTTAGGGGTGCACATGCATTGTTCTAGCTGTTTCCTCCTCGCAGTTATGTTTCCAATTATCTGTCTCTCTTTGAAGCCAGCACATTCGTGGGGAAGTCTGCCATCGCTGTCAGGACTCTGCTTCCATTTTCGAACACCTTCGGTGCAGCAGCAGAGTGTTAGAAATCTATACGCTGTTCCAGACTGTACAGTTTAGTGCTCGTAGTTTCCGGTCATGTGACGTGATGCTACCTGACAAAAAAACAGTTGCCTACCGAAACACTGTCATCTCACCATTTCTGGTGAGACTGCTGGATTATTGGGAAACAGAAGAAACAATATCAACCATACAGAAGACATGCACAAAGATGTGTTTACCTGATAACTGTTGGTGTTTTTCCACATTTAAACAAAAAGGTATTTCTGCATTCATGAGTTTGCCCTCTCCTTTCTCTCTCCTCTTTGGAACACAGAGCTTCAAATGGGCAAGCGTGTGGAAAAATTTGTGTTAAAGCAAAAACTGCAGGCATATATACAGGCTGTGTTATTTTGAAGTCTTTCAAGCCCATCAGTAGCTGCTGTCCAGCTATTTGTTACCATGTTCACAAGTGATGTAAAACGAAAAGGCTAAAACGTGATAGTTTTTCTGCTCCACTGCAAGCAGTATTGATCCAGACAAGTAATTTAGTCCAACATCAACTATTAAAAACCTTCTCTTGCCAGGAACTATGTCCATATCTCATTCTCTCTTCCCACTTACATATGTACCTAAGCCTTGTACTGCCTCGATTTTACTATGATATCCCTTGGAAACATTTTACAGGCTCCATTATGTCGGCCGAATGGCTGCCAAGTTCAGAACATGCAGGAAGCAGGCCAAGAGAGCGCGACGGATGAATGGACTTTTTGAGGGAGTGGACAGAGCAGATGTTTGCCTCGGTGTGTGCTCCGCAGTGGGGGTTTTGTTGAACTCACTCAGGCGTGTGATAACTTGGCAAATCTCGCCTGTGTGTTGATATGACAGTGACAGATAGACTATCAGAAGTCTGCAAAGGACATGAATTTTTCCTACTCTGGATCTGAACTTCAAAAAAGGATGTCAATTTATCTAGGGGCTGGTTTTTGCTTCTGCTTTTCACAAGGGCTTCATTTGTCTGTTGTAACACAATGCGCTGCTGGTTTCTTAATCAAGTACGAGAAAAAGAAGTTGAAGGAGGGGCCGTGTAAGGGGGCTCTGAAAGGCATCCAAACCACTGCTGTGCTCCCATCTAAGTGTCAGTGTGCACACAGCGCTGCCTGCTCTGTAGAACAGTAGAAGTACCAGGTACTTGCTGACGTTGGTGACAAATGTCTCAACCAGTGAGTCTGCCAGAGCTCAGTGTGTATGTGTGTGTGTGTGTGCGATAAAATTGCATGTGCCTTCAGTGTGGCTGATGCAAAAGAGCTGACTGGCCAAGATGTTGTCTTATCACAAGCTGGTGTTACCAAGCAGAGAGGAGGCGTTTTCTCCCATAGTAGTTCAGCTTTGTATTTATCCGGCTCATTGGAGCACTGTCGCCCCCCTTTTTTTTAAGGACTGTTGCAGGATGTTGGGAAATCTCATAGCAACACTCTCCAAACCCCACCCCCGACAACACAAACACACACCAGAACAAGTAAACACAGATATGATGATCTAACACACTGACTCCACTCAAGCACAAAGGTGAATGTGTTGCTAGCTCAGTTGGTTTGTGCCCTGACCTGGTTCTCGACAGGAGATGTTACATTCAGCGGGATGCAAAAACTGAGAATCGGTGCAGGTCAGCGCATCAGACAAACCAAGCGACTGAAAACATTGTGCCATTTTACAGGCATGGTTCATAAGGAATGGAATACTAATCTGGGCTTGCTTAAATTTCAGCTGCTTTCGTGGCTCAAAGTTCAGCTGCTCAGTTCATTTTCATTGCTTACACTGAAATCTCAGTCTTTTGCACCCTTTTTGCTGTGCAACTTTCACATCAACTGCTTTCAGCAGTTACAAAAATAAGCCAACAAGTATGTTTTTGCTCGCTCTGCAGTAAAATAAAAAGGAATCTTTAGCGACAGGTAGACCTGTTCAGCTGTTTTCAACACTTAAATTCGAGCCGCTTTCTTTTTGCACATGTCGCCTGAGACTTTCAACTCGACGCTACAGCAGATATGTTTAGTTTAGCTGATATTAACACTGGGCGACACGGTGCTGCTAGAGCAATTCTCTGTGGAATTTGCAAGTTCTCCCAGTGTCTGCATGGGGTTTTCTCCCCATTGTCCAAAACATGCAAAAGATAGGTTAATTGATGTTTTTAAACCCTGTGAAAGCGTTCTGTCAAGGGAGTATCCCAAATACAGTTGGGGTGAACGCCAGTCCCCCTGCAGGGTTAGAAAATGACTGGGTGATGCTGAAGCTAGCTGGTATCCAACAAATGCCTCACCTGATTAACTTTAACCCTCTCCTATTCTTCAGCCTTACCAGATCACTTATTTCCCCTCACTTCACTGTTTACTTAATCTTTAGTGCGTCAAGCTCAGCAGAAAAACCTTCATCACAACCTAATTTTTCCAAACAGAAATGATGCACTTATCCTTACAAAATTACATGAAAAGAAGCTTTTGTGATGCAATAAGGGCCTCTCTGTGTAAGTGAGTGTGTGTGTATGTCCCCGTGTGCTTCCTGCAGTCGGCCATTCTTGCGGTATGAAGTCAGTGTAATTCACACTTGAGGCCGTCACTCACAGATCCGGCTCTGGAGGATTGGCCCACATTTTTGGGAATTTCCACTGGATTTCAGTAACACTGGTAAACAGGTCTGGAAACGCTGGCAGATGAACTTGATAGATGAAGTGAATGTCAGAAACCGCTGAGAGTATTTTAGATTAGTTATAACCAGAGCTGCGGCTAAATTAGTAGCAGATGTGTTGCCCAAAACCCTAAACACACAGCCTCACATATACCTAGCCCTGATCTACACACACAGCAGTGAAATATCTCAGATGTGTTTTATTGCCACAAACACCTAATATGTAACAGACAGGATCAACATCCTGAGATTTATCTCCAGATCAAATCCTCTGTTCTGGTAACACACAGATCAGCTCTTCTTCCTCACCAGGTGTGTGTTCTCTGGCTTTATCTGTCTGACCTGATGAACCCACTGCAGACTACACCCAACTCCATCACTTACCTGCCACTGTGTAGCCAATCAGGATGAGGAGGAGTCCAATTGTGGAGCTGCAGGGCCGGGTCATGATGAAGAGGGAAACCTGGCGTGCAGCTGGTGACAACGAGCCAAGAGCTTGTAAAAGAAACAGAGTGAGAGCTCAGAGTCTTCTTTTATTCAGAACCAGACCAAAAAGTTGGATATAATCTCTCCTCCAAAATCCCTCTCCTTTTCTGTGTGTGTTCACCCAGTTTCTTTGTAATTCTTCCCTCCTTGACTTGGTTGTGCCCAGTTTCCTAATGAAAACATTAAAAGCGGGACAAAAAGCTCGGTATCTGGGAAGGGGCGGGAGAGACGTACTGGGGAGGGGACTCATTTCTCAGTTCAGCTGCACACTGGCTGGCTTGTAAAGAAGGAAACTGGTTACAAAAGCCATGAGGGAATCGTTTCGATTACTTGCATTTTATGTCTACTAAAGTTAATTTAAATTTTTTTTTTTTTTTTACATTCTTTACGTAGTTTGAAGGAAAACAAAACATAAAGGGAATTATCTTGCCTGCTTCCAGACCTTAAACCCAGAATGAAAAGGCTGGCTTCTGTTTAATACCTGCCTCTGTTAAGATGCTTTCTATGTTGTATTTACAACTCCAATTTAAAGAATATAAAAAAAGATAAAAACAGAAGACAGTGATTTACAAGTCACATACATCAATATTTCATTGGCAATAGAACACAGAAAACATATCAAATGCTGAAAGACAAACATTTTACTATTCTCTTTAAAATGTTAGCACATCTTGAAATTGGGCAGCAACACACGGAAAAAAGGCCATGTTTACCTCTGGGAACCAAAGAGACCAGTTGCAGGATGTTAGGGAGAGGAATGTTGTCTAATAAAGGATTCTAGTTGCTCAACAGTCCTGGGCCCTCTTTGTTGTAGTTCCGTTCCTATTATGCACCAAATAATTTTCAACTGGTGAAAGGTCTGGACTGCAGGCAGGCCGGCCTGCCGGTCCATCGTCTGCACTCTTCTTCTATGAAGCCATGCTGTTGTTATTGATGCTGCGCGTCTAGCTGAAAAAGAGGAAAAAGCAGAAAAATACATCATCTGGATGGGAGCATATTTTGCTTTAAAGCCTGTATAAACCTTTCAGAATTGATGGTGCTTTTCCAACTTGCCAGTTCTACAGGCACTAATGCCCCCGGCGACAGCGTCTCTAGATCGTGTTCACATATGTGCTGATCTTTGGATAATTGAACCTGCATTTGTGGTTGGCTCAGTGAATTGTGTTAACCGACATGACTTCTGGAAGTGTTCCTGAGCCAATGTCGTGATTTCCATGACAGATTAGCACCATTTCTTTTTGATGCAGCGCAACCTGAGGGCCTGAAGATCACGGACATCCAAAATAGATTTTTTTTTAATATCATCTCAATCCTTTGATGGTATGATGTGCTGTAGATGATGGAATATTTAAAGGATCTACAGTTTTTAGATTTCGATGCAGTTTTTTATTTTTTCTACCAAGAGACTCTGTCTCTCAGGTGCTCTTTTTTATGGCCAATCATATTGCTGACCTGCTGCCAATCAATGTGATTTGTTGAAACATTTTCCTACAGCGGTTTCTTTTTAGTAGCACTAACTTTTCAAGCCTTTTTTTTGCCCTCATTGTTTTTGTTTCATTATTTGAATGGTTTCACATTGAAAACACTGAAAAATCCCTTGTGATTGCCAGAAAACTCAGACAGTATTTCTGTTCAGCAGGAAGTCAGCGAAATCAAAATCAATTCCCTTCAAAGAGTGCCCTTTACATATGATTGCATTGATTACTTCCTGTTACTCCCACCGAACTGACCTCTGTGGCTCGCTCTCTGCTGTGTGACTCATGCCGCTCACTACACACAGGCAGCCAAGGCTGTTACGTTGTAAACATGGTTATCTTCATTAAGCCAGACTGTCTTTGGCCTCCTGCTCTGCTCACTTGTCTGGATGCTTAAGCAGATCTATGGTTTAAGCAGCGGAAAAAACAAAACCGGGGGAAAAGTGAGAGAAAGGATCAGCGGAAGGATGAGAGAAGAGAGGTGGGGGGGGGGACTTCTGTCTAGAAACAGATAAAAAGCAGAGATACAACAGAAGGTCATGTCAGAAAAATAAACAGATAGTAAATATTATATCTCACATATGGTCTGCCCTCTGTGTTTATTATGAATGTTACTAAAGCCAGTCAAAGTTCCTCAAAGAAAAAAGACCTGATATAATGTGATGGAGGCATGTTTACCATTGTGATTCGTTACCCTTCCTTTAAGATAAACATTTTTAATAATCTGGGAACTGAGGATATGAATTGTTGCTGATTTGCATGAAGGATCTGTTTCCATTCTTGCTGAATACAAGATTTTATCTGCTCAACAGTCTGTGGTTGTTGACTGATTCTCCTCCTCATAATGTGCCACACATTTTTAGTGGGAGACAGATCAGTACTGCAGACAGGCTAGTTGTCTGATTCTCCTCTTCATAATGTGCCACACATTTTCAGTGGGAGACAGATCAGTACGGCAGACAGGTTAGTCAAGCCCACACACTCTGTCTACGAATCCATGATGTTGTAGATGGTGCAGAATGACGAGTTGTATTGTCCAGTTGACATATCCGTGGATATTCTGGGAAAAGATGTTCCCTTGACTCCACATCAATGGTACTCTCACACATATACAAGTCACGCATGCCATCAGCACCAATGCTCCGCCATACCATCACAAATAATGGCTTTTGGACTTTTTGGAACATAGGCTATAACATGACCTGAAGTCCATTTATCCGAAAGGCAGCTGAAATGTAGATGAATCTGAGTGACAGGAGAACAAGTACTCGCTTTCCTTCCATCCATGCGAGATGAGCTTGGGCCCAAAGAACACAGAAACCGTTTCTGTTGATATTTGGCTTCTTGCTTAGGTAATAGAGTTTCAGATTACATATCTGGATGCAGCAGTGGGATGTGATGAGTGACATTGGTACTCCCAAGCACATGTGGCTATGTTGACCATGGTGACATGACAGCTTCTTATGCAGGGCAACCTGATGCTTCAAAGGTCACTCGCACCAAGTAGTGTTTTCTGTCCTTTACACAGTGACATTTCCCCCTTACTCCCTGTTTTTTTTATACACTGCAGATGTTGGAGAGCCAAAGTTCTTTGCAATATGACACAGATTTGTTTTGAACCAAAAATAAGCCTTTGGTGGATGCTTCTTTTTTGCCCAATCCTGACGCTCAAACCTGTCAACCTGTTGTAGAATCTTTTTAGTGTGTGGCAGGCATCGAATTTTAGATTTGTTTATGTTGTACAGACATTGAAGCTGGTCAGTGAAGACACTGATAATCAAATTTTGTGTCTGTGTCAGTTAAAAAAAAAAAAACTTTTCTGGACATGGGGTCTGTTAGTCGTCTATGATTAAATGTAAATATTTGTTTAAGTCTATCTTGTAATCCTTCAATCGAGTATTGCGTGTAGACTCAAGACCAGCCAGCAGAAACAAAGGTAAGGAACAAAGCATCGAGGAGAGCACACCACCAGAGGATCATGGCACCCAGTGACCAGCGTCACACTGATCCATGGTGTGACAGACTGCTGGAGGCAGGGTGACCTTCTCACCATCTATTTCTATCCTCGTCTCCTCTGATTGCTATCCATACATCTCTTTGTTTTGTTCAGTCTAACACCTGTCAGTGGCAGTGATGACCAGATGTCACTACAGGCGTGGCGAGATTAAGGAACCCTCAAAGTGCTTGTTTTATCCTGTCCGTCGGTAAACTCCACCTTGACATGGGCCTCATTTAGCTTTGTTGTCTGAGCTCTCTGTGCCCACTTTGCCCCCCGAGCATGCACTGCTGTCCTGCTACTTTTTAAGACGCTAAATCTAATCTGAATGAGATGTGCTGTGGGGTGTGTGAAGTCATTAGTTGACCTCTGATTTCCCTTGACTTTGTCCTCCTAATCCTATTGTGGATTTTCTGTACTTATAGAAAACCTTTTTAAAGTGTTATGTTGGGTGAATGTGAAGTCGATAACTTAGTTACTATTCAGATTTAATTGCTCACGTTAAAGCCATGGACCCATTAGAATCCAGCCTCCTAATTGTTACATCAGATACAGCAGAGATACAGTGTCGACATTATCAAAGAGCACGCCTCTATTTTAATATCGTCATTGTAATGTTACTTCCATTTGTAGTAATAGCAATATACTTTAAATTAGAGACTAATTATTGCTCAAATTTCTCAATTGATTTTTAGAGATAATCCTAACATGCCTCTTGCTTGGTCAGTATTGCAGTCCATGCAGACCAAGATGATCCACATACTTTAACCCCAGATTCTTTGTCTTTCACGTGGCGCTTTAGCTGTCTTGATGTGCTGGCAGCAAGGACAGAGACATCTCATCTGTCACCGATCATCAATTCAATATTGCTATTATAAGTTTTGGACTCACAGTTCCAACTTTGCACAGCACAGTATAGAGGGTGTGGACCCAACATTCTGAAGTTGCATTTTATCTAAAGAAGTGAAGTAAGAATGGACCATTACAAACTCTGGGCAGTCCCAAGAACACCTGCATTCTAATTAGTTTACTTCTTTGTGGCACTTTATTTTGACATTATCTGCCCCATATTTATTGCAGATCATTCTGCAGTTTGATTTAGGGCATCATGTATTACATTAAGGAAGTCTGTTCAGTAAATACTGGCATCGCTGAAAGTGTCATGGTCAGATTGGAGGAACACGTGCAGCCAGACAATCATCAAAGCTAAACAAGATCTGGACCACCTGCTGGGTTTTCGCTGCAGCCAATTTAGCTCTTCTCCATTTCCTTTTAAGAGTCTATTGTCTGGCTGACAGCTTGTCTTTTTCTACAGTCCACTTGATTAACTATTTGTGTGAAAATGTCATTTTCTCCTGTAAGAGCACTGACTGTTGATTACTGTCACACCCTATGTGTCTCCTACATCTTGGAAAATAAAGATAAAATTGCTACTTGTGAATTCTCTTTTTGGTGACACATAAATTAGATCATAAAATGCTCCAGGCACAATGCTCCAGCAGAGCACCCTCTCACCCCACAGTCCTTCACTTCTGATCCTCCCTCCATAGTTCTCTCTCCTGTGTTGTTCAGCTGCCAGATCACTGCTCCCCAGATAAACCTTAATTCTGTATTTATCTCCTTAGACTGTCTTATTAGCTCTACGTCACAGAAAGGGGACGTAATCCAGGTCTGGGCCCAGGAATAGAGCTCTGGGAGGGGCCGGGCCACAGCAGAGACACTCCACAATGGTGGTTGTGGCGTGTGTCCATGAGTAATCCCTTCTTAAATAACCCCTGAGCAGGGAAAGAGGGAGGGAGCTTGAGTAGGGGACTTTACACCGTGGGAGCAACAGCAGCCAGTGTCCCCTCATCCCTCGGACACAACGCAGCCGGAGCAGGAGAGGGATTCAGCATCAGACGCTCATTGGATTGTAAGAGGAACGGCCCTCGACCAGGATGAACTTTGCTGCCCAGTTATTCTACTCAAGCTACTTGAGCGAGCGACTTGATCGTTTGTTCTCACCAAAACCTGCAATTAAAGACAGCGGCGAGAATGATCCCTTCTGGGAGAGGTGGGAATTTCCAACATGTAGCACCCTGGACACTTCTAGACCTCTCCAGACCTCTCCCCAACTCAGATCAATCTCGTAGCAGCACATTTACCCTAGATTTCAGACGTAGCTCCTACTTCCACAACATCAGTGCCTGTTTTTAAAGTTAAGTTTTATCCTTCTCTACATCCTTTGTGTTTTGTATTCTAACCTAACATTCACATCCCAAAATCCCCTTCCACTGATCCCAAATGAATTCCACAAAACCAGCCTTCAACCCTCCATATCCACATTTGGATTTTGCTGTACCAGAATGAGGTTGTAGTGAACTCCATTGCAGCATTTGTCTAGCATTTGCCCTCCTGCTCCATCTATAGCCCCTATACAAATTGCTTTCCCCACTTCCATCTCCTTCACTCCAGCACCTTGTAGGAGTGGTACTTCCTACCCTCCAAACCCTTGGGACAGTATCCTCTACTTGGGCCTCTTCCTTATTCTCCTCTTTCTTTTGTAATTATCTTTGACTTATTTAGAGTAAGACAAAGGGAAATTAAAAGGTAGCACTGGATCAAAAGAGGTAAATAGTCTGTTAAATACTAATTTAAGTGAAGTGTGGTGCCTTTGTCAGTCCTAATTATGTTCTATTCAAGTCTTTGTCTCAGCTTTTATGGAGCACCACAACTGTTAGGATTCAATAATACGAAACAAGAATCGTGAGGCTACAGAAATGTATCTTCAGATACCTAGTTTTCAGCTGCCTGTCTGAACATTCTAGAGCTTCTTGTCCAATATCCAAGGAGGCTAAGAGAAACCACATAAAGAATGCAAGGAGGCTGCCTAAAAGGAAGTTGAGCTGCATATTACAATGAGGCACCATCAGCTGTTAGGGTCTTGTGCAAAGAAGCATTTTTATTTCCCAAAAGAACTTTTCCAGTTGGAAAAGGAACCAGCGCAACAGCAAGTAAGAGCATTTAATCTTTAAAAAGACCTTAAGAAGCTGAGAGTGCAGTGATGAAAGCTTGCTAGGTTGAAATAACGCCTTCCCTTTTTGCTTTGTCCTGATTTTTTTCTTTTTTTAAAGTAACATTTTGGGGTAGAAGCTATTGTTTACCATTTCGCCTCATCACCTTCTCTTTTGATGAGCGTCTTTGAGGTTGCTTTTTGAGGTTGTTTTTCTTCTCTTTGATGCTGTTTTGAACTTGCCTTTGAACCAAAGTACTCTAATCACAAGTGCAGCCTTGGACTTCTCTTATTTACATATGTGAAAAATTCTACTCTTCATGCACAGTACAAAAAGTAATGAAAAAGTGGGGCACTGAATAATTGATCCAGGAGGCCAGGTGAAAGGTCACAGTATTGTATTTAACAGATCTCCGTGCCATAAATAGAGCAGGATGGTATATGAAGAGTGATGGCGCCATTGATTGTTCCGATTCAGATATGTGTGGGGAAGCAGCTCCACCTGGTGGTGTTTGGAAATGATCTTAGCACATAACAGGCTCAATGAAAGCACTTTCACAAGGGGATTCTTTTCAATCTTCCTTTTTATGAGCTCCAGTCATTATGCAGATTAGCCCACCGTCTACTGTATATGTGAATATGAGTGGCAGGATTCCAACACGTAACTTTACTCAGTCTCAAACTTATATTCAAACCGTTAGATATCTGCTTTAGTGGCTTAATCTCATGACTTAATCTCCAATAAGTGAAGGTAATCCTATTGTTCTGTCTTTACTGTGGACAGGGCTGTCTCAGTCCTCATAAATGATGTTGTAATATAAATAGCCACAAGAGGATCTTATTCCTTTTTTGCATTGTGTCATTTCAGAAATGAGAAAAGATTTGGAGAGAAATTGAACAATTTAAATTAATTGTACCATCCATTGTCCATTTACTAAGCTGTTATAAATCAAGCTGTCTTGTTTTTAGCTCTAAAATGCCACTTAGGTAGTGTGTCTCCACAAAAAGAGGAGCCAAACTATCCAATAAATCATAAGCTGACTTATCGACGTAATCTGTCACAGAAAGTGGAAGCTGAGTTGATGTGAAAGGTGACTCAATTAATTTAAGACAGGAGAATGGGGGTGGGGGAGGTGGTTATGGTTTCTTTGTACAACTGTTGAGGTCAAGTCAATTTTCTTCTAAACCTCTGAATTGTCTCTTTAGAACAGTTCTCACAACCTGTCTTGAATTCTAATAAAGCTGGCTACTCTAGCAAGAATGTCTTTGCTGTAATTTCAGAGCATCATTAAGATGTGAATCAGAATTCTAGTTTGTGTGTGAGTGTCTGTGTGGCGTAGACTGTAAATTAACATGAGGCTCACAAACACAAAATCTTATAATCTGTGGGAATAAGAATAAAATTAAATGATTCTTCTCAGTTCCACTTCCACCAAATATTGTATCATACATTAGATTTTTACACAGCAGACCAAAATTACTGAAAGATTAGGGGCTTTAGCTGTCTTTTAATCAGAATTTGGTCGCAGAGAATATGTGAATGTGATTTAGTTTGAAACAGAGGTCACTGCTCTTATTTGTGGAGAAGCATGCTTTTTCATTATTTTCATATAGTTCATGTGCATGTTGCTTTTCCTTGCATGAAGGATCTGTTTCCATTCTTGCTGAATACAAGATGGAGGTGCACTGATTTGCTTTTGGGAGAAAATACAATGATTTCTTGATTTATAGGGGCTCATTAATGACATTATTACTTTGAGAAGCTATTAATCCATGTCATGGTTTTCAAAGCATCCACCTCTGCTCAGTATTCACCTGGGTTTGTACTATGCAAATCAAAGTTCAGAAACTGGAGCTTCTTGACTGCAACATTAAAGCGAGACCGCATGTTACTTTTTCAAACAATGCAAGCCTCCTCATTTCTGCTGCATTAACAAGTTTAACAGAACTTTACAGTTGAAACAGGGAAACCTGTTGAAAGGATAAAGAAAAGAGCTTGACGTTTCTAATTGACTGGTGCAATTTGTGTTGTCAGTTTTCTAAAATTTGGGATCTGTTTTGCAAATCACTGTAAATATCTATCCCTTGTTTTCTCTCTCAGGGAGGAATTGCGCCTGGGACCCAGTCAGCCGGGTGGCCCTTGCAAATCCGGCCCCTTCAGTAACGGCACTGCGGGCCGCCGACCCACCCTCATTGAACCAGAGCGTTTGAAGGACTTTGGTGAGGAGGAACTTCTCAATGGGGACGTTAAGGTCCATGAAACCAAAGTGGTGGGAGTTACTGAAATCAAGCTCATGGAGCCCCCCAAAACCAGAAGAGTCAGCGAGTTCAGGATCATCCCTCGACCTCCAGCTCAGTATCTCCGCTTTGAGGACATCAGCGCAGCAGCGTTTAGGCTCCAGGCAGGGTTACAGAAGACCCCTTGCACGGTACGTTGGCTGTGCTCTCTGCCAGAGGATCAAACATCACCTCTGTCATTAAACAAAAGAGGTCCAATTAGAGTTGGACAAAGGACCAGTCTGAGGCTCATATATCTAAATTAGTTCAATATGAAGAGATCAAATAAAAGGCCAATACAAATTTATTGGTGTGAAATAATTAGAAAAAGTTTGATGTACAAAGAATTAGAAGTTTGGCAGCTAGACTCCGATGCCACATCAGTGCAGAAAATGACATGATGGATGACGGGAAAGGCCTGGAGTCAAGTCATATTGGGCAACTGGAGAAGGCGCAGTTGGGGAGGAGGCGGGATGCATGATCTGGAATGGGAAGGACACCAGAAGTGAGATTTAAAAAGAACAGAAAACAGGCCGAATGGCTGTGTGAGAAGGAAGCCGGAAGACAATTGGACCAGAGCAGTGAAGTCATAACTAATGTGGAAGGGGTGTGACACCCTGGGAAAGGACGGAGTGGCAGGGGAGCGCTGGAAAAGCCCAAGTGGCAAGAAAGAGTGAACAAAATGTATCAGATCTCCCTTCATTTGGTTATATAGTTTAAAGTAAGGATTCTGGTAAATTGAAAATATAATACAAGGACAATACGCATTTATAATACTATCTATCCACCTCAACAGGAAACTTTGGAAGTTGTCTGCTGCTTTGACTTGAGGCAAGGACTATAGAGTTAGTACTTCGCATATACATATGAGAGAAAATTGTTTCATTGTCCAAAAGGGCACAGAATGATTTTTTTCAAAGACAAACTGATGGGCTCTTTACCATTAATATTATGTATGTTTCTTGTCATTTTGCTGTATTCAGAGATTTGACAGCTTCTCTGGAGTTGTACCTTAACATTTCAGTTTTCTTAAATCACACCTGTCTCTATTTAAACTGAAAAACACAAAAACTAATTTTTGAATATTACAGAAAATATTTACCAATGACAGAACTCAGGATTCCTGAATTTACATTTTAGATCAAGTGAACTATGCTGCCTCTTTATTACAGTACTCCAGACTGTCCAAACAGTACGGAATGGAGATCTATCTGAAGAAGGAGCACCTGCACTACACGGGCTCTGTGAAGGAGAGAGGAGCGCTGTACCTGCTTACCTCCCTCACACAGGTAAAACTAGCAGGAAATGGGCTGATAGAGAAGGGATGATCCCTCTTTGTTGGTCAAGTCTCAGCTTGTGTGACCTGCTTTGTATGTTAGTGCAAGTGCATAGGTTTACTGATCACCTCTTACATATAGCACTAAAAATAGTCAAGCTATTTGGAATGGCTCCTTTTGAATGTGTTTACTTTGCATCTGTGAAAAAGTAGGAAAATTACGGTTTAAGCTAAAGTCTTAGGGCACTGCAAAGGTATTGAGGCCAAATCTTTATTTCCGACTGATTGTATAGTATAGTATATATATATATAGTATATAGTATAGGTCAAGCAGTGAGTTTGTTTCCTTTCAGGAGCAGCAGAGAAAGGGTGTGATCGTGTCCACTGACAGTAACTTCTCCATGGCGGTGGCTCACCACGCAGTGGAGCTGAAGATCCCGGTGTTTGTCATCATGCCATCAGGCTGCTCCTCACCTCGTCTCAGGATCTATAGAGACTATGGTGCCATGGTCATCTCTTACGGCAGCACCAACCATGATTCCCAGAATCACGCACGCCATCTGGCCAAAGAAAACGGATACCTCTACCTGGAAGAGTCAGTCTCTATATCTTCATCCTTGGATTTTAGCATGAGTTTATCCATTTTTGTCATTTAAACTGCAAGTTGCTCATTACCAGTTACAATGGCTTAGCTATAAAAGATCTGTATACAGAACAATGACAACATAGGAAAATAGTACAATCCTTCAGTCTTCTGTTGAAATAAGTCTGCTTTTTCCCTCTTTGCTGATTAACAGAGATGAAAATGCAGCATACCTGGCAGGACTGGGCACTGTTGGCATGGAGATCTTTGAGCAAGTGCCCAAGGTGGATGCAGTTATTGTTCCTGCAGCAGGACAGTACGGTCTTCTGGCTGGCACTGCTGCAGCCATCAAACACCTCAATTCTCAGATTCTTGTTGTAGTAAGTAGAAATGGTTATTTCTTCTTATTTTTTCCATCACATCAAATACTTGTACATTCTATTCCAGATTCCCATTTGTGACCTTTTCCCTCAATATCAGTTGTATTACTACTGCGGTTTCTCTCATCTTATATAAACCCTTACTTTTTATAGCAAAGGTAACTTTGACACCGACGTACCACATTTCCCTTTAAGTGTGTGTTTCATTCTGGTTGAACCTCTTTAACAGTTTGTTTCCCAGTTATTTTAGTTATGTTCTCAAGCACAAAAAAATTCTGCTGAGAGTTTGCAGCACAGACATTTCATTAGTTGGTGTCTACTCACTGTCTTGTCAAAGGATGCTGACCAAAAACATCCCAAACACAACTAAAGAAGACAAAACAAGAGAAATACAAGCAGAGGGGGGTGTCTCTACAGAGAAATATACCGCCACACAATCCTAGTGGGTCATAAGACATGATTGAGGGGTATTTATTCTGTCTGAATTTTCTTTAAGATGTTAAGATGGCAAACACAACCTTCTCTTAAGTGCACCATCACCGTTTAACGCCGATAGAATAATAACCAAAGGGCTTCCCTCAACAGGGCATCGAACCAGAAGGTTTCCCTCTGCTACTCCAATCTCTGAAAACAGATGGACCAATTAAAGACATGCACAGCAACCCCAATAAGAAACTATACGGAGGTAAGCTTGTGTCATGTTTGGGTGCCTCGTACAAACCTACAATGCTACTCATGAGTCACTCTTCATGCTACGTTCTTTGTGCAGGACTCATACTGTATATGTGAATGCTGGATAGAATTAAACCTTGTGGTCACAGTCCACCTGTTGGATGTCTGTTTTTTATTTTCATTTCACACCTGCAGTGAATAAATATATGATGATTTTTCTGCAGATCTTTTGGAGCGTTCACTTGGTGTAAACACCTTCCAGCTGGCAAAGAAACTGGTGGATAAAGTCATAACTGTCAGGTACTGCATCTCCACACAGCACATGTACTCTTCAAAGACTTTTATTCAGGAATCACATATGTGTGTCATAATGTGTGACACAAATGAGCTCATCATACCAGTAAAATAACTGTGTTTTCAAGTATATTTTATCCCATAAGGTTGAAAGATATGTTTGTGCGGATTCATACTTGCACATGGAGGGTCACATCACATAAATTTTTGTCTGTACTCTCAGAGAGGAAGAGTCTCTGGTGGCGATGCTGCGGTTTCATGAGTTTGAACGTTCCACAGTGGACACGGAAGGAGCCATGGGGCTGGCTGCTATCTTGACTGGACAACTTCCAGAACTAAGAGGAAAAAAGTGGGTCAGATAAATCAGCTTCGTAATGGCAGCTTTTTAGTCTTTGCTTCAGTCTACCCCAGTCCTCTGTAAAGTCAGGGACATAGTTCAGCAGAAGTTATATTGTGTGGCTCAGAGCTATAACTTAAACAGTGTAAAAGGTCTTTTTTAACTTTTTTATTAGAAATTTCCCTTAGTCTGAAGGCTGACATAAATTCTTTAAGGTGACATCCAGGCAGTACAACAGTGTCAGCAGTGCTAATCCATGGTTCCAGTTAAAACTGGCCTCCTCTCTCTGCTGCAGGGTTGTTATTGTGGTAAGCAGCGCTAACATGGAGTCGGAGCTTGTGAGGCAGTGCCTGGACCGGGCTCTGGTGTTGGACGATCGGGTCAGTAAGTTCTCGGTGCAGTTGGGAGAATGGCCAGGGGATATGGCCAAACTGCTGGATGTACTGTCTAGAGAGGATGTGAGGTAAGGACGGTTCTGCTACTTCAGCCTTAATCTCTTTCATGTTCGTCACCTGATGCCTCCTTTAATTCCCTCCCACCTCGTTTCTTGTTTCTCCCAGGTTGTTGGATGTCTGCCATCGCAGACACGGTGACAAATCAGACCTCTTCAAGGCAAAGGTAGGCGTCTAATCTTTCTTTTTCACCTCATTCTTTGTCCGCCTCTTCTCCAATCTGCAAATGAACTATTTCCATCATTGCCTAAGAAATCTATGCTTGAAGTTGTCAGAGTGGTGGCAGGAACTATATGGCCCAAAATTCAATTCAACTAGAAGGCAGAGCTATTTTTCTTGTTCTTTGTATTAGGTTTATATTTCAAGAAAGACTACTTTCCAACGGATTCCAATACCCTTAAAATGCCTCGCTAATTCTTTATAATTAAAATGATAGAAATAGATATACACCAATTTAGGCATGTCATTTTGAGTAGACTCTGTTTGCTGCTTTATTCATGAAAAACTGGCTCACCTCATTTGACATTAAACTTCCAGTGTGAGGGGTGTCGTGACATCTAGTGGCATAAACTGCGGATTGCAACCAACTGAATACATTCGCCCTCCTTTTCTAAGCTTTTAGGAAAGCTATGGAGGGTACACAATGCAAAAAAAAGCCTGCTACAGAGCCAGTGTTTGATCTGCTTGACTACTGTAGGGAAATGATGGTGCAACATGGCAAGACACATCAGTTGGTGGGGATACACTCACTGTGAAATTCTGTTATGTCAACAATAATATTAGCAGATACTGATTACTGACTGTTTTCCTTTAATTCCAGGGAAACAATGAATTATGCTTTATAAGAAATAAATTACAGGTTTTGATGTTTTTCATGACCTTTCATATGAAATAATAATTTCTGTCAATAAATACATGAATAGATAAATGTTTTGTTTTCCCCTAAAAACAAATAAAGAAAAGAACCTTAAATAAATCATCTTGACCTAACTGTCTAATCCCAATGACAGAGTTGGGCTATACGTGATTACCCCGCACTGAATAAACTGTTCTCTTTATTCACCAGCCTTGTCAAAAGGTGAAAGACCAAGTGCACTAACCAGCAGCGATGCCCTAATTCTAACTTGTGCTTGTCCGTGTGATGTAAGAGTGCTAACTGTATGTGTGTTGACAGGTGGAGTGTGTGGTGGAAACCAGAGATAAGACACAAAGTGCTCAGTTGCGCAAGATGCTGAACGAGCGCTACCCTTCAATATCCTGGCTGGACCGGTGATCACGACACCATACACAAAAACTATACTGAAAACTGAAAAAGTATTGTAATGAAACATGGAATGACTTTAAAGCACATCTTGTGACACACACATACATCTATGACATAAGACCTCTGTCATGTCATACCAACATGTTTAATGCAATCTTGTTCAGCTGTGTGTGTACAGAAAAGCTGTGAGATTATAGAACAAATATAATTTGTATCACTTCCTTTATTTCTGCCGCTGTTCTTGTTCATCATGGCTCTCTGATTACTGTGAAGTGGTTGAATCGCATCCAGGACGAATCTAGTTCTTATCTGAATCACTACATTAGCTGAAGGATGGGCTGCATGGATGAATGCAGGCTTACGCCTGAAGTACACGACACAGATCCATAGAACAGCACGATATGAGATTTATTTTTCAATGAAGGATGTTTATAAAGTACTGTATATATTTCTGTATATATATATATTACCAGAGATGATAGTGAAACGGTGTTCTCTAAATAAAACCAAAATAAATTAGCCCTGCTCATGGACTCATTTTGTGGTTTGTTTTTTTATGCATAGTACGGTAAAAACTAGGGGTAAAGCTCGAGTTTCTCTTTGTTGTATATATTCCTAAGAACAAAAGTGACACATAACACGAGGGTAGGTTGTGTCCAAACTATCCACCCCGATTAACGGCTTGAGATGCTCTAATGTAGACTGGGAAAGTTAAGACGAGTTAATGCTCTTATGGTTGTCAGCAGAGGACATTGTGACCCTATGTTATTGCCTCATTCAGCCTATGTCAAACTGCTCACTTGGATGATACAAACGCCTTCTTGTTGTTAGGAGTCATGAAACAACTTTCAGATTTGTGGTTTTTGAATTAGAGTGGGAGTATTTCAAAGCCAAGATCTGATAAAACTCTAATAAATATTCAGACTTTCTGAACATAAATTCAAGTCTTTGTTTATATTTTTTTTTCATAATATCTCACAAGAATTGCAACCAACAGAATTTCCCCTGCATCACCTTCCCCTAAAATCATGAAAAGTACATTCAAGTGCCTGCGTTTGATGTTTATTCCCCTTCTTGGCTATTGACTATCATAATTTAAGATGGCAGATGAGTGAGAGGCGACCCACTGCATCAATGGTAAAGAAAACAGTGAGCTGTTAACTATTTGTAGGAGATCACTTTCAACTGAGGTAAAAAAAAAAAGTTTTTATAAAGTCAGATGGTATTATGTCCAGAATGCAAGTTGTTGATTTCAGATGCCAAACTGTTTCCTCAAGAATTTTTTTAATCAACAATATTAAATTGTGACATAACATCAGGTCGGTTATTTCTAGGTTTTAGACAGATTAGTTTTCTTGTTTGTCTGTGTGGCATGAATGTTTTGTCTAATTGTTTTGATTTTTTGCCTGAAAAAGTTGGCAAATTCGTTGTATTTCTCAGCGAAGAGGAGGTCTGGGTTTGACTGTTTCGGAGGATTTTTGAGTTTTTCAATCATAGCAAACAGGGTTCAAGAATTGTTGGCATTCTTATTAATCATTTCAGATAAATGCAGCTCTCTGGCCTTGCACAGCTCATTGTTATAACTACACAGGCTTTGTTTGTACATTTCACAGTGAATTTGAAGCTCTGTTTTCCTCCATTTACGTTAAGCTTTCCTGCATTCTCTTTTCAGGTTTTTAGGACCGTAGTGGTGTTTCTCCATGGTGTTTTCTGTTTGCTCAAGGTGCGTCAGTTTCCATTACATTCAAAATTTTCAAGTTGAAATGATCCAGCAGTCCGTCAACCGATTCTGCGCTCATTGTTGGTGACATAAACTGAGCACTTGTTTTTTCATTAATGCACCTCTTCTTAATTAAGAAGCTGGTTGTTTGAACATTCTGAGTGATCAATAAATCAAATAAAATACAAAAATGGTCAGGCTAAATCAATAACCACAACAGAAGAAATATCAACACCTTTAGAAATGACCAGGTCCAGAATGTGACCTTTAAGGTGGGTCAGTTCTGTTACATGTTGCCACAAACCAAACATGTCCAGCATAGAAGAAAATTATTTGGCATTACCATCCGCCGTATTATCTATGTGAATGTTAAAATGTTCAAAATGGTTAAAATCAGTCGAGATAACAGACAATAATTCAGAAAATTCATCAATAAAACTTGCACAGTATCCTGGAGATCTGTAAATGATTAAGAACAGAATTTTAGGAACACCCTTTAAAATAAAACTAAGATATTCAAAATAAGTGAAATCACTGAATGAGCTCTCTTTCCACTGAAATGTATCTTTAAATAAGGCAGCTTCTCCCCCACCTTTCCTCCCATTTCGGCATTTATCCATAAAATTAAAATTTGGGGGTGCTGCTTCATTAAGAACAGTAGTTCTTGTAACTTGTGCTTTCTGTTAACTATGTTTCTGTCAGAAAAAGAAAATCTAAATTGTGTGAAATTATGAAGTCATTGGCTAACAGTGACTTATTGGACAGAGATCTAATATTAAGTAAAGCTAGTTTTGTGGAGTTTACACTGGTCTCTGTTGTATTCTGAGTTGTACATGGTAAAGAATTATAATGTATATTTCTCTGGCGCACCGCTATCGCTATGGAAACAGAAGGAAACAAGCAGTCTGAGCAGAGCAGTTCCTAATAACAACAACACTAATAATAATAATATAAGTAATGATAGATTCACCCAGCAAGTTGACTGTTTTTGATTCCTTCTTTTACTAACTAATACAGGAATCCTACTGGGTCCCAGCTTGTTCTCAGCTGCCAATAGTGGGACTATAGCAGGGACCCTGAACGCATCATGGCATGTTATCTTTTTTTTTTTAACTCTGCTGCTGCTCCTTGAACATCCTGCACATCCCCTTGTGTCCTGCTCTGCCAGGACAGATGATGAAAGAGGGTGGGGGGGGGGGGGGGGGGGGGGTTGGTGGATGGTGGTCGCTGGAGTCCTGGCATACTAACATTCACACTGCAAGTCTCAAACTTTGAACAGCCTCACAGAGCTGCTTCCATGGCTGCAGACTTGTGCCTTATTCATACTTCTTTGCAAACTACGCTGTTGTTCTTTTCAGCGTTTTCTACTTTAACTGGATAACACATTCCACACATAAACAGTGGATCTAAATGAACAGGTATTCAGGGTGAAATAAACTGTCTTTAACAAAGGAAAAACTGCATCGATGCAGGTATTTAATAGCATCTTCACTCACCTCTTAATATTCAGTGTCCGTATCTGTTTTCCATCTCATGCACGATTGAAACCTCTGAAGGGTAAATTATCAGCACATACTCGGAGCCCTGCATTACCAAATTTACTGTACCCCGAACACACTGACATGACAGCGGAGTTTCAGCTTCCCATACATACATGTATATGGGTTTGAATAAACGATTCTGTTAAATTCAGGGACACGCAGGGTGAAGTAATTCAAGCTTGAGCAATCTTGGGCTAACAAAAAGTTCGGAAAAATTCTTTATTGTTAATGCAGTATAAATCGATAACATTAAGACTTTTAGTTTGTTGTTTAAAAGCTCAAAGCACCTTTATATGAAAAAGGAAACCTGAGGGCAAGCCTCTTTATTTTTGATCCCGGAGCACATTTGAAGTCAGTGGCACCCGCAGCCAACCTTTCGTACAATATGATCGTGTTAGCAGCTGAGGAATATCCCTAGAGCTATCATGGAAGCTGATTGTAAACATCATGAGCACAGAACAATTCAATTTAAAACTCCCCTTGTATTGCACAGACATTTCGGCTCTAGGCAGAGTCAACAAGTCAATTCTATTAGGTTTTTTTTAGAAAAACTACAATTTTATTTTCTACATCATAGTACAATCCCCCTTAAGCTTTTTTTGTTTAGAAAATACACGGAATGAGACCATTATCTGTCCTATCACGGAGGCAGAGGTTATAGAAAAAAAACTAAGTCAGAAAAATACGTAGTGTCTCAATCACAGATATATCATTGCATTTACACTCATCTGTGCACCTCAACACTTATTCATATAAAGGGGAAAGAGATAGTGGAAGAGGAAGAGGCACTGGGGAGAGACTGATTCAGCTGTAAGCTCCTGCTGCTGGCATCAGTGCTGTTTGGGACGCTTGGGGTCATACTTGAGGAGAAGGCCAAGGGAGGCAAAGCCAAACAGAAAGGTCTGGACAAACCACAGGCGGCGAGTGGCCGTGTTGCTGATGCCTTTGTTGCTGCAAGGAAACAAGAGATGAAGACGAGTTTTCAAATGTTCCATTGCTTCTGCAGTAACTGCTGATCCGTGGAGTTGCACAATGATTTCAATTCAAATGAACTTTAGGTTTGTTACAAGACACCCAAGTTATGTGGAGAACCTGCGTCAAAAAAGTCAAAGTTCAGATGGTAATATTAGGGTATAGCACCACCTCGTGGACATCGTTCTTACCTGCACACATTTAGTGCAACACAGGACTCAAAGACATGAATAGCCAGGGCCGCCCACCACCTGGGAAAAAACAAAAAGCAAATCTTCTTTAACTTAAAAACAACGTGGTCTAATAACACAGCAACAGTGACAGTATTCTTCAAGCCCAAATCCAAAACTGTTGGGACGCGTTGTAAAATGTAAAAGAAAGCAGAACGCAATGATTTGCAGATCTCACAAACCAGTGTTTCATTCAAGATAGAAAATATAAAACACATCAAGTGTTGAACGAGAGACGGTTTAGTATTACATAATACAAGATATGACCTCATTCTGAATGTCTCAAAAAAGTTGGGATGGGCCAACAAAAGGCTGGAGACACAAAAAAGAAAGACTGATTAGGCTAAACAGCAACAGGGATGTGCACCTTAGAGATGCAGGGGTTCAGCAGTCTGTAAAAACATCTGCTTGGAGCCACTTCACAGTAATCTTCCCTCCAATCCTTTGAATATTCCATCATACACCGTACATGCTATCATCAAAAGATTCAGAGACTCCGAAGACTTCTCGGTGCGCAGGGGACACGGCCAAAAATCAATATTGGATGCGAGTGTCGGGCCCTCCAGTTAAAGCTCTATCATGAGACAGATGTGAACATGATCGTCACCAAAGCTAATTTCAAATGGACTGAGACAAATCGGTTCGGTGGTCAGACACAGCAAATTCTGAGGTTTCTTTTTGGAAATCATGGACACCAAGTCTTCCAGGCTTAGAAACAGAGAGACCATTTGACTTGTTATCAGCGCTCAGTTCAAAAGCATTCATCTCTGACGTTATGGGGATACATTAGTGCTTATAGAACTGGCAACCTGCACATCTGGAAAGGCATCTTCACTGCTCAAGCGTAGATACAGGTTTTAGAGTAACATTCATTGTCAACCAGATGACGTCTTCTACAGGGAAGGCTTTGCATATTTCAGCAAGACAATGTTAAACTGTACACAGCAGATGTTTCAACAGCATGGCTTCATGGTAGAAGAGTGTGGGTGCTGGACTGGACAGGACTGTTGAGCAGCTAGAATCCTTTCTCAGGAGAGATTGGTACAGCACTCCTCTCCCAGGTCCAACATCTGCTGGTTCAGTTCAGTGGGTTCAGTTTTCGTCAAATAGTAAAATGTCTTACTTTCGAACTTTGAAATGTTCAGTTGTGAATAAAACATTGGTTCATGGGATTGGAAAAACATTGCATTCTGTCTTCATTGACATTCTGCATAACAGCCCAACATTTTGGAACTGGGGTTGTAGGCAACATCCACCTGCCACTGCATCACCGCAAGCTGAAGTCATATGACAAGTCTAAAGAGAAAAAAAAGGTCAACCACTTCACAAATGATTCAACATCAAACACTGGGCAATGGGTTCAAGTTACCCTCTTTTTTTTAAATAAAAAGTGCAGCTTAGAAACAACGCTGCATGTCACATGACTTCAAAAAGAACTGAACCAAAAGCTTTGATTGCTGTCTGACGGTGCTGCAGCGGTCATGTGACCTGAAGGGCTAAACAATAATAATAATAAGGACCTGTGGAGATGGTGGTAACGATCTATCAGTGAGGAAAACCATTAAGACTGTCGTTGATTAAACGCTGCATTGAAGCCCTGTGCGGGTGCTTTGCACGTCATTAGAAGTTGTTCTGCTCAATGCAGACCCCAAACAGTTTCAAATAGTCGTGCATTTCAATTTAGGCCTGATTCAAGTCTAAACTCTTTCTGACATTAAGTGAGAATGGCTGTGTTGTTGTCATCCTGACCAAAGTGTTTATATTCTTAACCAAAAAATGTGATAGTGTTGTAGTATTAATGCATCTAAACATTGTCCCTTCATTTATCTAAAATTGTTGACTTAATTCCATGTCTTTCTTCAGGAAGAGTAGGTCTGATGCCAGCAGAACAACAGCGGCATCTACTCACTTACCCTTTGTACATCAAGCCGGCGTGGTTTTCCACAAGGTATTCGCAGAAGCTGCCAAACGCACCGAGGGACCCGAATGGGATTTTTTCTGGTGCAAACACTATACACTGCAAAAAAAGTTTTAAAAAAATTAGTAAAGTGGCGTGTATGTCACGGTATACATCTGACCAGAAGAAGCATGACTCGCTCCTCTTTTGAAAGCCCACACTGTGGCACTAATACTGAGAAGTTCTGGGGTTGTTGATATGACTTTCCGAAGAAGACAGCGGTTTGGCACTATGAATGACTCTTTGGATCATGACTGTAGCATCTGTATCCTCCACAAAGTGCAGCCTTGTTGTGAGAACAAGTACCGACTTTAATAAATGGGTTATACGCCATGTTGTGGTTGTTGTTTAAACTTATGTCACATGAAACAGAACGAACAGACATATTTGGATGATCTGAGTGAGCGTACTCTAAGTTCCTGTCAGACTCTAGAAGAGTCTCACCACCACCAATCACATCAGAATCTCCTTCAGCATATTATCGGTTTACCTGTCAACTTCTCGTTGTGAAACATCCCAAAATAAATTACAACGACCAAATTCGTACAAACGCGTCAGCCAACTGAAATGGCCTTGTCTTTAACCGTCACGTTCGCACCGATGACGTGAATGGAAAAGACAAAAGAACTCGGTTGGACGGCCCCAGATAAAGGCTGGAGTCCATTTATTGGATTGACATTGAAGTGCACACCAAAAGCGCTAAAACTCTCAAACTTGAAATAAGTGCCACTTGTCAACTTTTGTACCACCTTCCTGCCCCCACTGCTAAGCGCGTGGAAAGTGGTAATAAAAGAATATGACGTGTATGAAGAACTGCAACGTTTTCCAGGATAAAAAAAAAAAGGCATTTTGGTTGATGCTGACCCGCACAGCAACATTTCTGACTTCTTCGACAACATTTTGAAAATATAACTGTTGTTGGTCAGTGCAGCAAACGCTATCTATTAATGAAGCACTTCTATGTAAAACCACAATGCAATATCTATTTATTAGCTTTACTGTACACTTTAACGAGCACCTGCCAAAGAATGGGGGAACATTATGTTGCTATATTTTCGTCACATCATTGTTAAGACGCATTAAAAAGACCACGTACGGTGCCTGTTCAAATATTAATGGGTGCTACGTTCAATGGACAGATAAGTTGCACAAGTATAAATAATGGACTTTGCACTAAAGGTTGTTTAACCTGTCTTCCAACTGGGCTTACTGAATGCCGATAAGATTATCTATCATCAGAAAAATGGTAGCAATGGCGACGACAGCATTTATACAAAACACGGCACGATAAACAGCACCAGAGGGGGGAAAAAACCCACAATATATAAATTATAAACATGTAATTTCAGTAGACCCGGACGATATTTTACGCAGCACAGAACGGTGACGTTTACAGAGAAGAGACAGAATAGCAGCTATTCCATTTCTGCTCGAGCGCAATTCAACCGTTTTTTTTAACTTACAGTATAATATCCAACCATCACTGTAACGGTGACAATCCAGAAGAGGCTGGTCCTTTTAAAGTAATCGCTCCCATCACTTTTAGCCATAGTTGCTGTCCTTTCACGTTGGTCCCACTGACAAATATGACCGTGTAATAACAACCGTGAAAGGAATATAAAGAAGGCAAGGGGGCCGGGAGAGGGCGTTGGTAGAGTGCTGGTATCTTTTTTTCCTTCTTTTAAGTACAGATTTGTACATAAATGGACAAGTACATTGAAACAAAACACAAAGCAAACCACAGCTGCATATAAACATGTGAGGTATTCTAACGGTGGGACTTTCGAATCATGCTTTATGTTTTAAAACGTCTATCTAACCTCAGAGGACAGACCAGTATCTGCTGTGTCTCAGTGTTGCCCCCGCGTGGCATCGACTTTTACAATGTAGGCTAAAGTAGATTTAAAAAAACAAATCAAATAAAAACTTTTCATGGAATGCTTGATTAGTTCAATTAGATATTAGAATTTTTAGATAGTTAACTGTTTATCTTGAATATCTTTTAAAAGACGGAAGCCATGGTTTTGTAACAAAAAAAGTACTATCACACTGTAAAACCGCAAACTTTGAGAATTTTTCGCATTTCAAGAGAAACTACTATGTTTTCCATACTTTAAAGGAAACATTATAGCAACAAAAATGCCATATATTTTATATAGAAAATGATCTTCTAGTTCACACATACATCATCATGCTACTCGACATGCTGCTAGAGGTTATTTTATTTTACCCATGGCTCTTTCTCAATGTACAGTATTATATAGAGCTATGAAGGAGTGGAATGGCCTATGCCTATATAACTATGTCACACAAGAAAGAAACATGGTCAGTTTTAAAATGAAACTAAGAGATTATTATTCAGATCTTAATTTTGACCATTAGTGTAAAGTGGGTCTGGGTATCTTTGTGTAATCTTTGTATAATGATTCAATGTAGGAGCTGGTAGGGTTTAGGTTTGGTGTTTGTTGTATATGTTTTGTTTGTACGTGTATGTATTAAGTATATGTTTTCTCATTCATTCTTAGTGTAATGTAATAAGTATGTATTATTTGTCACAAATGGATTTGAAAAGACTCCAGGAAGAATAGTTTTTGCTTGGCAAAAAGCTAATGGGGATCTTAATAAACAAACAAATATTTTGGATTGCTGAATCCTTTTTAAAGCTGTGATGTCCTTTATTTCTACTGAGTAACAGCACCAGGTCTTTGTTTACTTCAAATGACAAACTATCACTTTGTCTCATCTTTTTTTTTTTACTTTTTAAGATCGCCAAGTCAACAACAGTCAATCTTAGCTAAAGTAAAATATGTCTCTCTGATTCATTCCTCCTGGGGTTAAAACTGCACAACATCCACCGTCCACCCTGTCCCAAACTGCAGCACTGCGGCCTCACGCTCCCACACACTTGCAGCATCACTGTTTACCTCACTGGAGGATTATGGTTTACAGTTCACAGGAAGTGATAAGCTGATCAGATGACTTTTTTTTTAACCAGATGACAGTGAGATTGAACTAAACAAGACTCTTTATAGTGATTTTGCATTAGCTGAATAGGCTATTGGCTGAAACAGTGTTTAGTTATCTTTAATCACTCGTTCATTGTATGTAAACTTGAGCATAACAAGTAATCTGATGAGAAGGTTTACTGATAGCACTCTTTCCCTTTTTATTATGTCACCAGATTAATCTGCATGTTAAAGTATTTTCTTTTTTTTTTTTAATAGCAATTATGCAATAGTCATCAAAATCAGTAGTTTGCACAAACGAAAGTTTGAAAGCTTCCACCAGCTGGGAAAGCCCAGAGGATCTTTGATGGGATTTCAGTACAGCACAGAGAGGGAGCTTCTGGGACTTTCAGGAGCCGCGTCCACACACAGGGTCATTGATTCTGGCCCTTGTCCAGATAAAGATAAACAGCATCGGCTCGTTGTGCTCACATCAGATAACTCTGGACTTCAAGCTGCATTGTCTTCTAATACACCTTTAAAAAAAAAACTTTAAACCAGTTCCTGCACTTTGCTCACCATTGAATGGCAGTGTTTACATTGTCAATGCTTTTCACGTTTAGCTGATTTTGACAAATAATTAATGCAACCAACAAGGGGACAGGTCAAAGGGGTAAATAACCATATGTCATAACTATAAATATAAGAAAATAAAAGCAAAGAAAAAGGCCTGGGCATGTTAGACCAAGCTTGCCACTTACTTTGAGGCATCCTTTCACAGAAACGAGGCTGCTGTGTGGCAGCAGCTAAATGTCCTATTAATCACTGGATAAGTCCCCTTTGTTTTTTTGCCCCGTGTGACAAAAGGAAGCTGCTCTGCATATGAAAGCCGCTGATAGGCTTCAGCTCAAACCATTAGCGGTTAGCTAAACTCTGTAAGTTAAATATTTCTTTGAGGCTATTGTTGGTTGATCAACGTTAAATAGTTTGCAGAGCTGCCTGTGTATGCGCCGACCACTAATGATGAACAGTGGCAAAATGGGAATTATTTCATAGTCTTCCTTTACCTTTATGCTCTGCTATTGCACATTTACAGACATCTGCGTTACATTGTATCCTGGCATTTGATCTATTATTATGCATTAGAATAACATGCATTAATGTCAAAATATATATATTAAGAACCACAAAACTCTAACACACACTCAAACAGCTCATGCCATCAGTAACATTAAACAACCTGATAGAAACAAAGTAATTGACACAGAAACATTTATCCTGACTCTCAACTTTGCCGTGTGAATCTAATGTCACGTGTCACATGTTGCTGAATATGTGACACAAATAATCCCAAAGTGGTATCGACGAGGCCATCAATTACAGAGAGATTTTCTTTTGTCTCTGCCCAAAATCATCCTGTAATGTGTCATCATATCTACCATTGACCTTGCCACCACTCTGAAATGGAGTAGGAGATAATGTGAAGTAGGGGGGTGGGTGATGCTGTTGGGGTCAGAGTACTTCTTTCAGCCATCCATCCTCAAAGTAAAGCAACACCCCACCCCACCACTCTGTTCTGGCCCCCGATGGATCCTTCAGGGGGTTGCAGGTGATCATTATAAAAGGTACTCTGGTACACACAGACACTGAGACACTCAGCGAGGCAAGCACACTGCCACACTGACCTCTATCCTGACCATTTGCGTCCAGAGATCCGTAAACTTCAACTGCTGCCATGTGGAAGGACTCCAGCAATGGTAAGATTTGTTTGATGATATATTAGATTTAGGAAAACAAGGGATTTTGCTTGTTGTGTTAATAGAAACCAAACTTTTTTTTCTTTTAAATCAAATGTTCTTCTTTCAATTAGAATCTGCAGCTGTAGGTAGACGTATATAGACAGTTTTTGTATTCAAATTAAATTTGGATGAAATAGTGTCAGTAGAGATGAAATAGTTGCAAATATTCTGTTAGTGTGCAGAAGGTATGAGTGCACCAGTGACAGAAGAAACCTACCGTGAAGATAGACCCAAAAACTAAAACCTGCAGAAAATGTACACATTTTGGCACAGAATCCAGTTTAATCATAGATTTATTTATAGTGGAAGTTCAGAGAAGTAAATTACAAAAAAAAAAAGCTATTTACATATCACTGCGCCTCTGCAATAATGAGCACTTTGTTCGTACAGATAATCAGCTGCATAACAGCGCTATCTTCATTTTACTGCGTGTTTGTTGAGATAGTACAGTGTAAAAACCACACAAAGAGAGAGAGCACATTCTTCAACTGCAAATTGGATAAGTGGCATCTCCTGTTTGGTTACAGCTGTGCACACAACAAACAACTTCTGGTTCAGTTTTTCCATGAAAAAAGTTGCACTGAGAAGTAGGGTTAAGGATCCTGTCTGATGTAGACCCTGCTGCTCTCTCTCCCCTCAGATGATTCCAGGTCCGTGGCCTCCAGCGGCGGCTCCTCTCGCAGCGCCAGCCGCAGGAAGAGGACCAGCTTCTCCAAAGAACATGTGGAGCTCCTGCGTGCCACCTTCGAGACTGACCCGTACCCTGGCATCAGCCTCAGGGAGAGTCTGTCCCAGACAACAGGCCTTCCAGAGTCACGCATCCAGGTACATGATCATGAAACAACTTAAATGGAAACTCTTAAGAATCTGTGAAATTGTAAGGTTACTTCTGGTAAAATCAGGACTTGTGTCTACTCACGGAGGTGAACACGTACATGAAGAACACATACACATGCAGACATGTTGTAAGGTGTTTTGCACCTTTAGGAAAAAGGCTTTGTTTTCAAATGCATCCTGCAAACAACTGTAGATACCATTATCTCTGTATCACTTTATTCCTTTATCTTCAAAGACAACACACGCTCAACACAGAATGTACAACTCTGCCAGCTGACAACCGCTACAGCTGCTCTCCCCCTACTCCACTGGTGCCTGTTTGGCCGCTGATGAACAATGATTAACAGAATGTGTGGTTTATCAGCACTGCCGTCAGTCTAAACTTTAAACTTCTTCACCAGGTTTGGTTTCAGAACCGAAGAGCTCGCACCTTGAAGTGCAGAGGAGCCAAGAAAGCACTGTGGCAGTCTGACAGCCATGGCCATGACGTTTTTCCTCCACCTCACATTGTTGCCAACAGGGGGCCGCTTGGTGTCCCAGTGCGGCCTCAGGGACCCCCACCAGCCTACCCAGCTCAGGTGAAGCAGGAAAATGAGGAAGGCAGCTACTACGAGCAGTGTCCTCCTGCCTACTCCACCTCTGAGGACAGTGGACAGTACAGCTCCATGTATGGACTCCAACAAGGAAGACAACTAGGCAACTCAGCCAGTCCACCCCTCAGGGGTTACTGGCCTCAACCAGGCAGCCAAAGCTCCCCTGTCCCACCTGCGTGGTGCAATTCTCCCCTGGGAGGCTTCAGCTCCAACTCCAACCAGACAGCCTTCATGTATCCAGGATCTGTAGAGCAGCAGATGTTCATGCCTCCCTCCACCTCTCAGTCCTCCACCCCAGATACACCTGATTCTGGATACTGGGACATTAGCCTTGAGAATAGCCCACTAGTAGAAGGTCAGTACGTACAGATGGAGGATTCATGGAGCAGGGCTGCTACAGAGGACTGCAGGGGGTCAGGACAACTGGAGCCAGTCCAGAAAGCCTCCCTGCCTGTTCTGTCCCTGCAGGAGATTCTGAGGGAGTTGAACGAGGACTGGCTGGGAGGAGGTTTGGAGAGCTCCTTTGCTGGAGAGTCATCAGCTTTCTGCTGATGACTCTGTGATAATGATTTACTAAAGAGAATTAAAAATCATATGTATCATTTTAAATTTTAAGCATTTGTATATTGCTTACAGAAATTCTGCTGTGATTTTTGGACAATCCTGCAATGTTTTTTTTTTCTTAGCTTTTTTGCTTATGTTCTTATTCCCACAATGACTAGTTTGCTTTGGTTAGTGTATTTATTCATCAATTCCCTATTTATAACCTCTATTTATGATGTTCTGCACTTTTGTAAAAATAAATCATGAGCCGTAAAGGGTAGCATTGTTGTCATCGCTTTATTTGTTCCATGGTCGACACGGTGTTAATTCCTAGCCAAAGATTTGGCTCTGTTGACATTTGCAGAGCAAATCCATGACACAAATTCCTCTGGTATCCAAATGTGACCGATTTGATTTCAAGCGTGGAAGGAGGTCAATGTATGTCACCCTAGAATAAGTCCTTTGAGTTGAGAGAGTGAGAACAGGACAACTTCTTTCAGACTGTTGGGATGTGACTGGATGTGACTGCAGAAATTAATGGTTTTGGTCCAGATTAAACAATAATCAATTCATAAAGACGAGCTAAAACACTGATCTGGATAATCTTATGATAGCGTGTGCCTCTTGACACAGAGACAGTCATTGTCTATCATGTACAATCCTGGATATTTTGTCAGTGAATACTGTATATGATCTAAAGTTTCACACCGGCACAGAGTGACTATGCTTTGTTCCGTGGGTACTCCAGCTTCCTCCCAGGCTAGGTTCATTGGCGACTCTAAATAGTCCCGAGGAGTGAGTGTGAGCGTGCATGGTTGTTTGTCTCGTTTGTCTCTATGTGGCCCTGTGATGGACTGGTGACCTGTCCAGGGTGTACCCCGCCTCTCACCCAATGACAGCTGTGTTGGGCTCCAATTCTTTCCAAACTGATTTCTGATGACAGTTTGAATAGTAAAGTAAAGTGAGAAGATGACCCTCACCCTAGTCACTGAGTTTAAATCTGGGAATAACACAAATTGCCAAGTCACGAAAAAACTAAGACGCTGGTAACAACAGAGAGTAATCAAAATACTTAATTTCCTGTGTTAGTCAATTCATGTTTCTGTAAATTCAGTTTTTGGTGCCAACGTCTTCTGCAAATATCAGCTCCAAGTTTTGGAATGATGAGCAATAATTCAAATACGTTTATTTATAAATGTCTAATTCAGACAGGGGCTAAAGATAATTGGAATTTATTAGCCATTTCTTTTTATGTTATCACTTTGTATTTACATTCTCTCTTTTCTTCTCTCCTTCTGGTGTTTCCTATCTGCTGGTTTTCCTTTTGGTCATGTTTTGAGGTTTAATGTTGTATTTTGGTAATATCGTGTCTTTTGGTTAATTTCTGTCACCTTTACTTCAGTTTTGGAACACCTTATTTCCGTTGCTAATTGCCCCACCGGTTGTTTATCCCGTCATTACTCCTTCAGTATAAATATAGATTTTCCTGGTGGTCCCTGCCAGATCATTGCACTTTGCTGTTACTCCGTGGATCTATGTAAGAGGGCTTTTAAAGTTATGCAAAAATACACGTTTTTTTTCCAAGCTAAAATACATTATTTTCTTCTATTCATAAGGCATGATAGCTACTTTCACCTGTTTTAGTACAAACGGTAAACAAATTAAATTTCCTCTTATAACTGATCCAGGAACAGATTAATTATACATAGTTTAACAACAGATGACTAAACTGCCAAATTAAGGTTTTATGAAAATGGAAATATCTTTTATCAATTAATCATTGCTATCTCTTTTTGTTGTTGCTAACCTAGCTTTTACTGAATACAAATACAGAAGTGAACAGTTACTTTGTATCAGATTTAACTAAATTACTTGCAGTGGTACATGAAATTCAACTAATTCAACTAACACTGTTTCTAAAATCTTTTAAAGTAACCTGCCACCTGTGGAATGTTAATTCTGATCCCTGACATAGCTTTTGCTAAGTAAACCAACCAGAACCCCAAAATCCAGATGGCAATTTTTCATTTGGTGTTTAGCCACAAGAGCATAGTGTCCAGTTAAGCTTGCCAACCAGCATGCCTCTAACTTCCCTCTTAGTATCATTATTTCGTTTACGTTGGTTAGTTGTTCCAGTAGCACTAACGTTACAGGGAGTGGCGTTTGAGGACTACTTTTTTTTTTACAGGTCTAATGACGGAAGCCTTGCCGGCAGTTAGCATCTTTGACTTTTGACTGTGGCAGTGCAGTCATAAAATCACTTGTTTTCCACTTTTAAAGGGTAAAACGTTTACAGAATGCGACTATATATCTCCTACAGCTCTGAATCAAATTAACACATGATGTTAAAAATGTTTCAGATTATTTTTCTCTTTAGAGATGTCGTTGTTCCCTGCGTTACTATTACAACCCGCTAGAGGTCCTCAGTGTCCCTCTACTCCGCCTGGATCCAGCTCTCCATGCTCACCTCATGCTCACCTAATTTTCTCTCCTTTCATCATCTCTCCGTTAGCTCAGCTGTTTCCGTTCTAATAAGCGGTCCCTTGGTACATACCTTTTCAGGTGTACCAAGCATTTGGTCATCTATCTGAATTACTGTGTTGTTGAGAGCTGTATCAAGTTTGTAGTGTTACACTTGAGACTACTCTCTTTTATTTTCCCTGGACAAACCTTGATCAACCCCCCTGAGGGTGTGAAAGATTACATTGTCAGGTCAAGACTAAATTATTTAATGTAGTCTGTGTATCAACCCTGTGTGTTTTCCCTAACCTGACAGCTCAAATTTATTTATCAAACATGCAATGGAAAAAGCCTAAGACGGCACTCAGGATATTATATGTTTGCGGCTTTGTGTGGTTTCCCGCAACCGTGAAGCATCCTTGTGATGTTCATGCTGTTTTAGCCTCATGATGAGAGGAAGGGTGTTGGTCTTTTGTTAGTGTCTGGTGTGGGTTCCTGTCCCTACAAGTTAAAAAAAAAACACAATAAGCTGAGACGTAGGAGGCAATGTGGCTCCTCACCCTGCTGTACTCACCAAAGATAGAACAGCAGAGGAAATGTTCCAGAATGCACAATAACGTACCAACAGCTGAGGGCTGGAGGTGAACCATGATAGGATTTGGTTTTTAGTGATCCGTAAAGATAATCTTATTTTCTTTGTTAATATTTTCTTTTTTGGATGGAAGCAACAGAATTTAGGCACATAAAACAGGCAAATCATACTTTTTTCTCTTGAATGAAAGTTAACATGGTTAACGAGGAGGTTAAGAAAAAAGAGTTTATCACTGGATCTGTGTTCAGAAGATCAGATGCTTGTCATTTTAAGTCGAACTATTGGGTCACAGGGATATATTTAGTCCTATTCATAAGTGCCCAAAGGCTTTAAGGTGCATAAAATAACAGAAACCTGGAAAATATTATCAGTACCCATCTGAAATAGAAAAGAATTTAGCTTGAAATTACGTGAAAAATTAAGTATAGCTTTTTTTAAAAATGCAGAAGCAATGTGTGTAAAAAACTAGATGCCCCCCATAAATTATTCGCTTATGAAGCCATTTAGCAGAAATCACAAGTTCTCACATTGTTGTGGAGAAAATTTGGTCCAATGTTGCTTTAGTTCACTTAGTTTTCTGAGCATTCTTTTATGCACAGCTCTCTTAAGGTTAATTAGGTTGAGGTCTGTACTTTGACTGGTTCATTGTGACACTTTGATTCTTTTCTTTTTAGCTGCCAGACAGTTTTCTTCCCATTTGACTCTAGAATACTTTGGTATACAGAGGAGTTTATCACTGACTGCAAGGTGCCCAGGTCCTGATGCTGCAAAACAAGCCCAGATCATCAGCCCTCCACCACCGTGCTTGACAGCTGGTTTGAGGTGTTTGTGCTGACAGGCTGCGTTTGGTTTTCTCCAAACGTGCTGCTGTGCATCATGACCAAACATCTCCACTTTGGTGTGGTCTGTCCAAAGGACATTGTTCCAGTAAGTCTTGTGGTTTGTTCTGATGCAACTTTACAAACCAAAGCTGTGCTGCCATGTTATTTTTAGAAAGGAGGCAACCTTTCCAAACAAGCCATACTTGATCAGTCTTTTTTACAATTGTATTGTCATGAACTTTAACATTTGACATGCAAACCGAGGCCTGTAGTCAGAGATGTAGCTCTTTGGTTTTTTGCAGTTTCTCTGAGCATTGCACAATCTGACCTTTGGGTGAACTTGCTCGGATGTCCGCTCCTGGGTAGATTGGCAGCTGTCTTGAATGTTCTCCACTTGTGAATAATCTTTCTCACCATAGAATGATGATCTCCAAACAGTTTGAGAAGTGGTCTTATAACCCTTCTCAAATTGACGGACTGCAACAATTGCGTCTCTGAGATCAGATCATTGGTGATGGCTTTCGTCCTCAGCATTTTGAATGCTTCAGATCAGCAAACTGCCAAAACTTCTGCTACTCAGGAAGCTCACATTCTCGAGGTGCTCACATTTGCTGATGATCAGTGAATCAAATGTGCTTGACTAGTTGTACTTGGCTGCTACTTAACCTTTTAATAGAAACAGTAAAAGTGCGTTTAGTTTTTCGCACACTGCTTCTGTATTTTGGCTTAGTGTTTGTTAAATTAATAACACACTAAGATATCTCATGTATTATTGTTCACCTGAGGTTGTATTTAACAAATTCTAAGACGGCGTACAGACCAGATTTAAAAAGAAATTGTAAAAAATATGTTAAAAAATCAGAATCTTTAGAATTAAAATTGAGTGTATTTCTTGTTTTTAGGACCGTAGTTAAAAGCAACGCAAGTAGTTGGCGTCACTGCTTTGTAGTGTCCATGAATGAAATAGAACAGACTTTTTATTCACAATTTCACTGTGACAAATGAACCGAGTATTGTGTGGCAGAACAATTAGAATCAATCATTACAGCTAAGAGCTCTTTGTTATTTTTAATGAGACTTCTACACCTCTCAGCTGGTAGAATATGAGCCTTCTCCAGTCAGCTGCAGCTGTTCCCAAAGGGTTTTCACGAGGATTAAAATCTTTGGCCTCATTTATGAAACCGTTAGTTTTAAGATCATTTATGACAGTATACTTTATTTCTGAAATACGACAAGCTTAAAAGAGCATTGCTTTAAAAGATTCTCAGAGCTACATTTGTTCTGCATCTGTGACTGATGAATCTCAGATGAACTTAAGCTGAACTCCCTAACAACTTCACTTTATAAAAATGATTATGATTAGTTCTATTACGTCAGGAGCCAGTTGATTTACAATTGAAACAAACTCACAGACAATGGGAAAGAATGTTTGAGCGTCATGTGATTTAAGTGTGTGTCCTGCACAGATTCAAAACATCCTGCTCCAGTAAAGCAGCTCATTAATCATAAACTATGACTGGCCTGAAAGAGCACATGATAAAGCTATCTAATTAATTAATTGCTCGGGTTCTGCTTTGTTCACGTAAGATCCTGATTTATTCATTTTTTAAAAGGAGAGGACTGGCGTTGTGCAGAAAACACACCTTATGCACAGCTTCAGGTTATCTGAACCACAGAACGTAACCGTTTAACCAAAAAGCTTCATTAAAGTAATGTTGTAACAATGATGTTAAACTTTCAAAAAGTAACTGCAAAAACCGCAAAAACCACAAAAACGAATAAATAGATAAATAATAAACAATGGTGAATAATTTCTCAGATATTTACATTTCCCTCATCTGCAGTTCAGACACTGAGAGTTGGAACTTATACCTCTCTGAGGCTCAGTCCAGCGTTGAACTGGACCAAGTTGTTGAAATAGATGAGAAATGGTTGCTGCACATACAAGCTCTTTAGCTAACTCTTGCTAGAACGTTACCCTCTTTATCTACTGCATTCTTTTATCCTCTGAGGCTGGTGGTAGATGTAAGATGCATGCTCCTCGGTACAGCTGACAACAGAACATTTCCACCAGAAGCTGGCTGGATCAGTCCTGCAGGATGGATGCCAGCAGGCAGGACTCAGAGGCCGAGGCTGAGCAAAGGTGGCGTGAACAAGAGGAGAGACGTAACATTGAAATGGAAATCAGAATGGCTCCTTAAAATGAGGAACTTTCAAATAGAGGGGCACTAAAAAAAATGCCAGAGTTGTGGTTTTGGGGAGTTTTACACTTCCTGGTGACTTCAGACACCGTAATATATACTCCCAAAAACAGAAAAAAGCTAATTTTCCGTAACATGTCACCTTTAAGTGAAAGGAAATGCATATTCAGATAATCATTTTTATTTACATATTCATATATTACTTTATTTACATGTATTATGATCACTCAAAGAGAAAGTTAGAAGTTGCAGAGAGTCTCTGTTTCTCCACTTCGGAGGGCATTGCAGCTGTGCGAGCGGGCCGTCCTGCTACTTCTGTCACTTCACCACAAGACACCCAAACAGCAGACAGTACTGATGAATCTCTTGTCTCTGAGGTAGGAAAGGTTCGTCCTAGTTGCCTTAATTAACCAATCGTGTCTTGCAACTGAAAAAGGTCCACTGATTGAGAAACTCCCACTTTCATTGAAAAATGTGCACATGCATTCTGCAAAGACCTATAATTGTCCTGAACTGGCAACCTGCACATCTGTAAAGGTGTGTATATACAGGTTTTCGAACAACATATGCAAGAAATGGAGGGTTTGGATAGTGCGGTCATTCACAGCTCTTTTAACTCATGACACAAGTTCCAAGCCAACATGAGACAACAGCTTATGTACATCTGAGTTACGTTCAATCAATAACGCAATAAGATTTTAATACAACACTTTTGTCACTTCCTGGTCTGGTTTAGTCAATAACATTAGTTGGTTGGAGTCAGACAGAGATCATAGTTTAGGCTAAAACAGATTAAAACCTCACCCTCATGGACATTTTGCTGGTCGCTTGGTTACATGTAAGCACATGTTATCATGAAGGTTTGTCGCTTCCTTGTCAGACTTAGCCAATAGCTTCAGAATATTAGTGTTAAGATTCAAAACTACTTGGTTAGGGTTCTAAAACAATCATACTTAGGATAAAAAAAAGCACTCTTTCTGTAATGTGATGGTGAACATCACCTTCATAGATTCCTTTTTAACAATTCACATGTAGTGAATTCTCTCAAGAGGATGAATATTCTACAAACATAACTCCATCAACAAACACTCCATGGGGGCGCATCTGGGTGGAGAACTTCCTCTTCGGTCACGGTTAAAAAGATTCTGTGTAACTCATGTGCAGGATTTTTAACTGATGAGATTTCTAGAATGCATCTTCCAGGAAGTATATCTGGTAAAGCAAAATAAACGGTTTAAAAAAAGAGTTAAAAAAAAAAAAGTATTCCTTTTTAAGTAGTAGGGGGTTTTGCCGCAGCACTAGTGCAGTCACGACAAGCACATCTTTTCCCAAGTCCAACCATCTTTCTGCCAACAGCGGAGCCAGGGAGCCAAAGCAGTCATGAGGACTTCAGCTGAACTGAAAACTCGCTGAATTGAATATTTTCTCTTTGATCCCCAGTGTTTAACTTCCTTTCTCTCTCTGTGTGCAGTCCGAGCAAAGCTCCCAGAGTAAACAGTGAAAGGCCTTCTCGTCGTCTTCCTGATGTCTTTTGATAATTTGTCGAGCGTAGCCTCTCATACAAAAACTGTGATTCATTTTGAGAGTGAGCTCTGCTGTGTGTGTGTTTCCTTTTTTAAAGCATATCCATGTCCATGCTTTCTGTCTTTATCTGTCTGCTCAGGAGGATGTTTGTAGTCTATGCTTTAAGCAGGATCTATCAGTGAGGATCCAGAGTGTCCGGGGAAATGGGTACACTAAAACCATTTTTAAAGCAGATGTATCTGTTCCTCTCACATTCACACCCCCTGCATTTGTTCACTGTATGACCTCCTCAGGAAGAGCTGCTCCGTCTGAGGTAAGCCTTTACTTATAGCACATTTAGCTTTGGAATCAAAGGATAACTGTGAAATTTTCACTTGTTGTTATCGATGATGTTCCTTTTTTGAAAATTCTTCCATGTGAGTTTGATCAGCAGGTGCGTGTATGTTACTGTCCTTCATCATTTCTCCTCAAAAAATCATCACAACCAGCCTTCACCAATGACACAGCAGGGTAAACCTTTACAGTAACTTGTGACTTCTGCTAAATGGCTTCATAAGCTAATAATTTATGGGGGGCATCCAACTCTTTACTCACATTTATCTCCTTGTCTTACCCTTGTCTTATCACTATCATCCTAAGTGACTCTGGGTCACATTTCAGGCACGCAATATCCTGATGGCTTCCCTCACAGCAAAAAACATATTCTGTCTCTTCAAGTAACTAATTTGCCATGAATTATTTGGAGACATGACTTTCGTTCGGACACATACTGCAGAGAAAGTGACAACATGTAAAATGTTTCTTTCTTTGTCAGAGGATCAGAACGGTGGATGCAACAAACCTGAGAACCTTTAAGCAAGATCTGAATGGGGAGTTACTGCAAACCTTTAAACTTACAATGATTAAATGTCCTAATGGCCTAAGACAATGTCATAGTTTTATGGTCATTCACGTTTGGGCAGGTTTGCTTTAAGTCAGTGAAAATATTGAAGCCAAAAGTCTGGTGATAGGCTAGATCAGCAAGAGGGACACTGTTGCGATCGGTTGCTTGCCTTGAGGAGAGGCCAGGGAAATGGATACAAGTGATCTTTAATGAAAAAATATGTTGGTAGCAATTACTCCCCTGTGCTCTGAGTTGTTGACTAGAAAAACAAGATTTGGAACTGTAATTTCTGTCCTGAGAGCGACTGAAATTACAGCTCTAAAAACAGACACGGATGCTCGCACCACAACATTGAAAGGACTTGAGCAGTCAGCATCAAGTAAAAAAAATTCTAAATGTCTCACTGGATCAACTTAACCAGATATGTTCACTACGTCAGCAAATTTTTGCAGCAAGAGAAATCTAACTTTCCAAGGTGAAGAGAGGACCCGCTGATATGTTTTCTGGTTTCGTGAGTGAGGACTGTTATTTTTCAAAGTGATAGAAATCGATTGATAATGTGATTCAACCACGTGGGTCTGAATCACACCAGTACTGGTCCTGGCCATTACATAGTGATGTAGAAACAGGATGGGCAGGACATATGGGTGGGGCCAGATTAACATATTTCTAGATCCTGATGCCAATGGAACGTTTTTCCTCCTATAAAAGATCCTAGCCATTGTTTTTACATGGCTGTTTTCATTTGGGAAAACATACTGAGCTGAAATATATCTTCTAAAGTAGACTTCAATGTGCTTGATGTTTTATATCATCTCACTCGTGGCTGTAGTTTCTTTTTCTTTGTATTTGTGTTTTTTTTGTGTTTGTATCCTTGCATCTTTATGATTTAAATAAAGGTTGAATGACATAATCCACACTGAAGCAGGGTCACCTGAAGCGACAGTGACCTGTTGTGTCTCTGTTCCTGTTTGAGTGAAAACCAAGTTTCACAAAGTGTGATATAATGCACTGACAGCTCTTTCACTGAATAAGCGTATGCGTCAACAACTAAAAACATGAAAGACAGAATTCTGGTCCTGATTAGATGCTCCTGCTTGGTGTAAATGGTGTAACTTAATCGCGATCTTGTGCTCAGCAGGAATTGCAGAACAGAAACATTTTCTGTGCATAGTTATAGTGAATCAGCTTTCAACATGCGGTGTGTAACATCATGAGGTTTATCATGTGTTTCAGGATTACTAAATAATACCAGGGCCTGTCTACTTGACTGACTGGCCCACTTCCTGACATGGCGTCTTTTACTTGCAATCAGCTGAGCGTTTCTTGTGAAGAGGGTTGTGTGTGTGTGCGTGTGTGTGTGCCTGGGGTTGCCGAGGTACAAAGTATTTCTTGTTCTGTGTAGACAGAAATCTTTAAGGTAAATCAATACAGTATTTGTGATTACTTACTACACCATGCATAAATGAAGCAATCAAAGAGGAAACTGTTTTAAGAAATGCTCTCATTTTCCTCCTTGTCATCAAATGCATGCGTGCCTTCACAAGTGTTACTAGCGCTATATTAGACAAATTTGTAGCAGACGGGCATGTGAGTGATGGCCCTCAGCTGCTGGCAGTTCCAGGGATGAAGCCTAGCCCTCACTAAAAATATGGCCTGTAATTTAACCAAACCCTTTCAAGGAGTCCACCCGGCTAATTTAGGAGGTCATTAGAGTGTTTTGTGATTGCATTGCGCCACTCTCTCCTGTCTACTGCCTCACCCTTGCTTTGCACTCTCAGGCAGCGAGATTGATCTTGGTCAGTGACAGGGAAGAAGGTTGTGTGCATGTCTGTGTCTGCCTGCCTGCACTCATACTCCACAGTCGAGACGATAGTTTCAGGCAAGTGGATTGCAGGCATGATAGTAAAGAGCTCTTGCATTTGTTGCCTTTCTTAAAATAGAAGAGCTAACCTCTGGCCAGCCAGACTGCACTCCTCTGTAAATAGGCTGATGTAATACTATACCGCTTGTATATCTATTTTCAGTACACAAAAAGATATAACCAAACACAATGTCATGGTTATGATTATAGGGAATGTACAGAATTTCTTGAATTACAGTTGATATGTGGAAATGATGAGCTTCATTACGCAAAGCAGTATTTTCCAATAAAGCCTCCACCTTTCATCTTAGCTCCATACAGAAATAGACAGTTGATATTAAATACCTTGCACATGGGAAATAAGTTCAGGATCTCACTGACAAATGCAAGGGTAGCAAAGTCCACTGGTACCTGTCACCACTAGAATACGCTATAGCAACTCACTGAACTGGATATATGGTTTCATAGCAATATTTGCTCAGTACAAATGCCCTTGAAAATATTGTAAAATGTTCTTCAGGGATGTAATAAGAACGTCCTTAAGCACAGAGGAGATGAATGTGTGAGTGGGTAAGGTAATTTGAAAAAGCAATCGTGGACCATAGACACAATTTACACCCATCAGACATAACATTATGTTACAACATAACAGTGTTACAGGTGAAAAAATAGAAAACCGGTGAACATTTTTTCCTTGTGTTGAAAGCAGAGGGTGGTGTGATGCTGGGAAACGTTGGGTCCTGCCACGTAGATCTTACTGTGACACGCGCACCCGACCTTAACACTGTTGCTGACCAAATACTCGCTTTCATGGAAATGATATTCACTGATGGCATTTTAATTTGTCCTTCATATTCTCCAGACTTCAATCTCATGTTGCAATTTATAGGACTCAAAGGATCTGTTTCTCCTGGCTTGGAGCCATATACCACAGCATGCTTTCATTGGTAGTGGAGTCCATACCTTGACTCGTCAGGGCTGTTTTGGCAACACAAGGGGGGCTTTACTCAATATTAGGTCATAATCTTATGGCCGATCTCTAAACTGGAAACATCATAGTGAAACGTGGTGTTATACATGATGTTTGCAGTGCATATATATAACATTTACATACCAATGGGATTCATATATTTGTCCTATCCCTTTTTTTGGAAGCAACTCTTGCCAGTTCTGCTTTTAACTGCGTATATTTTGGCTGCACCACCATGTTCACATCACATGACGTGTTATGTACGTTTGTCCAATGCCGTTTGTAAAAGTGCATTTATCAAATGTCAAACCGCATACATTAAGTGGTGTTAGCATGGATTTATACCACACATCAGAGTAAGAGTACCAAACTGTATAAATACTTAATGACAGCATTAGAAAATATATCTACATAGTAAGCTGGAGGTTCTTGTTTGGTTACCATTTTCCTTATAATGCTATATACTAACCTCCTTTTTTATTCACAAACACCAGTGACCAAAAGGAAGGAGAAATGCAACTGATGTTTGGAGTCTTGGAGCAGGTAGACAGGAAGAGATGAGGCTGCGTTTTCTATTATTTCAGCTGAATGCCCCCCAACAACAGTCTCCCTGTTGCTGCCCAGCCCAGAAGAGGATGAGCATTGTCTCCAACACAACACCTTCAGCAGGAGTACTACATGTATGAGGTAATTGTTGTTTGGTCATGTGAGCTGCTGCAGCAGCTGTCAAATGTGATGATAGCAGGAGAATCCTCTGCTACACTCCCTCCCTGCAGCTGATTGGACAGCTCACAGCAGCCTAGGGACCATCGAGCAAGAGATCAGCCTATAGAGAGGCACAGATTCAACTCTAACCAGGAAACACAGAGGGAGCTAGAATATCAAAACTGTGATCACGGGCAGGTGCATTCAGCAGATTTAACAGTCAGAAATGTCCTTTCAACATGTGGATGTAAAAATGCACGTTATTCATTTGTGTTTTTGTTGTTTTAACTTCTTGAAAGCTAAGCAGTTTAACTGAGCTTATGTTCTCTTTTGAGATGCCTTCATTTTAGTTCTTTATTCACTCAGTCAGATAACCAGCAATGAGATGAAGCTTCCTGTCAGCTATGACTCAGCTGATTATCATGTCATTTCTTTCGATAAAATATTGTAATATGACTGGCTCTTACTCTTATGTTACTGATACATACATGTTACTGATACAAGGGTTTCAAATTCTGACAAAACTAACACATACTTTGATGTAAGATTTCATTGTAGTAGTATTTCTGTGGTAAAATGCAATGATTCCTCAACTGGTTTAGTTCAGACAGAGTTTCTCTGACCCCGTGGTGCTCCAGGCACCCAGACTCTCGGAGCATTTGGCTCAAACAGCGAGGAAAATTTAGAGAGACAGGAAAATAATATGCACATGTGCTTGTGCGTGCTCCTTAGCATGGCTGTGAGTGCACTAATTGAAGGAGACAGCCCACACCTGGCCAACTGCACCACAGAGGTCAAATCTCCGTTCCACCTACTCCTTCCTTTCACAAACACACACCTCCTCCTGTGGCGTCTCCATCTGCAGCTCCGTGGTCCCATCGCACATATCCCATCAATCCTATACTCACACACACACAAACATACATACACATACTTTCTCCATGAGGGTGAATCATCCACTTATCTAAATCATAAAGTCCTGTGAATAAGTTACTCCAGTTCAGGACCTAAACAAGCAGATGGGGTGTGTTTTAGCATTAGATTCTAGACGGTACAGTGAGATAGAGGCACACCAAGGAAGTGGAATCTATTTATCTTAACATTACAGTTGACTGATGTATATAGAGACTTTGTTAAGTAATGACGACAGGCTTGAGTCTGTATCACCCTCATTAATATTCCACATGAGACCATTGGACATTGTACCGGTATCATTATTGGAGAAGTTATGATCTCATAAATCACGGTTTTCCTTTATTTCCGCATCACTTCTTGTGCCTCTCAAATAGGACAACCAGTTTTAGAGAATTTTCCTGCTTTTTCAAAGTCTTTCTAATGATGTAATTTCTCGCAGTCCTTAATTTACGCATCCCCAGCAGACGGAGTGCAGGCTACTTTATCCAGAGCCCCTTGGTTTTAAAGTCCAAGCTCCGCCTCTCCAGCAAGCGCACCCACCTTGTCCAACAGTAGACCAGTGCGCCAGGGAGCGAGAGGGAGCTCAGGCGCAGGACACACCGCGGAGCGGGCACGGCGGAGCGGGCAGCTGGAGTTGCAGCGGCGGAGCAAAACACGGTCCTTTTTTTTCTCTCTCTTTCTTTTGTTTTAACGGGAAACTGCATTAAGCCTTATTTGGACTGAGTAATCTTCTCTGCGCTGAAAATAAAAAGAAGAAGAAAGAAGTCTAAGAGTGCAGAAACCGCTGTTGGGGAGGAGGGGAGAGAGAGATGCTGCTCAAGTCCGTCTCGGTGCGCCGCTCAGTCCGCCTCCAAGGCTGGTGATGCCCGCCGCGTGGGGATCCCCGCCCAGCAGCAGCAGCAGCCGCAGCAGGAGGAGGAGGAGGAGGTCGGAACAACTGGGCGTCGGGGAGCCGATGATGATGGTGGTAAGGTCGGGATCATGGCTAACGGAACCGGTACTATCATGTTAAAATGCGTCGTGGTTGGAGACGGTGCAGTGGGCAAAACGTGTCTTCTGATGAGCTATGCCAATGACGCCTTTCCCGAGGAGTATGTGCCCACAGTCTTTGATCATTATGCAGGTAGGGGCACAATGGTTCTATAAGTCTTACCACTTTATAATAAGCGTCTAATAATGACATCGTGACGTGCTGAACTGCTGTTTTTCTGTGTTTCGTGATGATTTCCCAGACTGAAATCTGAAAAGGGGTCAGATAATGTGAAATCCCTGGCTCCTCCAACACTCAAACTGCATTGCATCTGTTGCTATAATCAAAACCACTTGTTTGCCTTCTTCATAGCACATAGGGGTTGGGGTCCCTGAGACCCCCTCCCCTCCTTACCACCCCTCCCTGCCTGCACCCCCACCCCTCACCTCCCTACTTCCTTCTCTTAACTGTTCTTTGTCATTTCCTTGCAGTGAGTGTCAACGTCGGGGGAAAGCAGTACTTGTTGGGACTGTATGACACGGCTGGTCAGGTACAGTTTATTTTTTACTCTGGCGAGAAGCCAAACACGCCAAGGACACACAGTCACGTATACTCTCTTTGTGTCTTGCACTCTGTCTGTGTCTTGGTCTCCACATGCGCTCCTGGGACCTGTAACTATCCGGCAGTGCCTCTGAAACGCCCACAGGCTTCATACTGAGGCCAGACACTAAGCTGCAACAGGTGATGGTTTTCGCACATGGTTTTACTGCCAGAGTCTGGTGTACCATGGACAGTGATGGTAGTGAGGGGGCTTCAATAGTTCTATTATGTGGAGAACAGGGCTTCTATGTCCAGTAGTGATGTCACAGATTTTGCTGCTTAATGCTTGGACTTTTTCGTGACAATGTGTCATTCAGTGGGCAAGAGTTAAAACTTTACTCAAAATGCACTAGCCTGCACACAAACGCACACACATACACCCACACATACTCCACGCATGGTAATGTTTCCTCTCAGCAGAAGAGCCAGTGTACACACAGATGGAGGAAACACAAGACAGACACTAGACCATTGAGGGCATCGTAGCGAGATTTTTTTTTTTTCAATTATTTGTATTGGGTTTGGTCTGCATGATAATTTAGAGCTGATGAGTTGATACAAACTTGGTGAGTAAGTGTTTGCAAAAGTGCCAACAATACACTTGCTACTTCATGTTTTTCCAATATAAATGTTGGTTTTGCTCAATCATATTTGAGATTACAATGAATGCGCTGGGGTTTGAACCTTTAGTTGGACAAAACATGCTAACAATACACATTTTACTGTTGAGAAGTAGAGAAAATCATCAGGGGGCTTACTGGCCAAAACAGACCTATATAAGACTTTACTCGTCTTTTAGAGAGCACATAGCCCTGATAGGGATTTTCTATTTTTTTAGATAAATAGGTTTCTTGCTGTTAAACATTGATGGATGCTCACACATCCACCAGGGAGCAATGCTGCAGTTGATAAATGCCAAAGATAACTCAGTTTGACAGACATAAAATTGTATTTTCGTGCCACCAAATTGATTTCCAAAGATGTATTAGCTGAAAACTTGGTGTGTCATAGCATGGTGTGCAGTGCGTCCTTGGCAGACCCAAAGAATCGTTTACAGCAGAACACTATCTGAAAGGTAAAGAAATCTAGCAAAGACCTGACAGATGCATCTGGCCTTTGAGTTGATCCATTGAATAATGTTATGTTTATGCATTTCGCAGACACTTTTATCCAAAGTGACTTACAGGTATGAAGGGTGAGGGGGTTTTGCCTAAGGACCCCCACTGGAGGTAATACTTTTCATACAGGGTGTTTGAACCCAGGTCTCCCACACCAAAAGTGGCAATAATACCACTATACTAACCAGTCCCTATAATAATTGTCTCCATGGAAGGGTGGCTGTCTAGATGCCATTCTTAATGTAGGCCAACAGAGAGAAAAGGCTGAGGTATGCCAAATGACAGAAGAAGTGGACTGAAAAACACTGGCAACAGGTCTTATGGAGAGATGAATCCTCCCCAGACCCCGGGTCTGGAGAACTATTCCTGAGGACTACTTGCCAAGAAAGCTTCTCTATGGGGGTTCGGGCTGTGTTGAAGAATAAAGGTGCTCAAAACAAGTGTTAACTTTCAAGCTGGCTAGAATTGCACAAAGCCAGTTTTTGCCTTATTTCCATTGATGTGTGTGCGTGTTTCAATAAATTGCTGCACTTTTTTGCTTTCTTGGAAATATATGAAAAATGAGGGGTGGTTCAATACCCTTGCACAGTACTTTATTTGAGTAAAATGTAAACTGGCAATATTTCTGAACAATCTCACCTGTTTTTTTTCTGATGTTGGTTTTAAGTTTCTGCTCCACTTACAGTATTTGATCAAATCAGAAGCATGGTCGTAACGATAGTTTCAATGGGCTTGATCGGTAAAAATGTTCACAATAAGTTTTCCTTTACTTTAATTTAACATAAATTTCAGGTGTACTGTAGACAGTAACAGCTATCTCAGACCGGGACAGTGGCTGGAAGTGATTACATTATTAGCTTAGGACATGCCAATGTTATAAATAAATTTGTTTTCAAATGGGCAGACAAATTACCATCACTATTCTTGACTGGTTGGACATTTCAAAGTGAGTGATTGCACAAAGAAGCCCAGAGTTTCTACAAAGGAAAAATTGCGGACGTATAAATCCAGAGTGGCATATATTTTTCTTCATTGTGTAGTTACAATACAGAAAGTCTAGTGAGACAGGATCAGAGTTTTGCATTTTGAGATATGAAGTGGGCGCTGCCGAGAATTTGCTGCCTTTGGGACTTGCAGTGCACCAATATAGCCTTTTTCTGGCTTGGATCCACAAGCTTTGACTATTGGCAAAAAGCCATTCTCTTTGGAATATTTATTTTCCCTTGGGATTGGTGCAGTTGTCATCTCTGCTTAGGAGCTTGGCTCTGCCAAACAAACCAAGATGAGGGCTACTTTCTGCTCTCTGCGCACGGACGCCTGTGATGATGTTGAACAGAAAGACATATATTGAAAGTCAAACTGTTAAAGGCATCGTGGGAAGTTTTCAACCACTGATGGTAGAGTAATGTTCCTTCCATGGTTTGTTTTGTGCATACGCAAGAGGACTTTGAGCATGAAGGTAACCAGATACACACTCCTGCAGTTGGTTGAGACTCTATCCTTGTGATCGACAGCTGCCAGCTAAAAAAAAATGCTAAGGCACTGAGCAATGAACCAACAGCGCAGAAGTAGAGGAAAAATATCATAAGTAAACATTGTGCAACTTTAAAATTATTTTGAACAAAAAGCTTTGCAACTGTGCATGAGGAAGGAACTTGAGCCAGCATTTTTTCAACCTGAAGGATGTGTGTGCTTTGGTGAGAAATACCAAAGATATACAAGCATTATTCAATCTCTGCAGTCATTTCAGATGTGTTGCAGTACTCGCCAAGAGTGCAAACATTCTCTGCCCCAAGACCTTTAACCTCCTGGCCATCCTGCAATCTTAAGCTACATATGTCGAATGTTGAATAGTTAACACTTTCTTCTGAGACTGCTCTAACTGTGTGAAGTCACATTTCAGACTGTAAATGAAATGTGATATTGCCTAAAAGACAAATGCTAAGCTCCTAAAGGTCATCTGAAGAATGCGTTGTAGTTTTCGTTCATGAATGATAAATTCACTTGTCGGAGAGTGGTAAAGCACATCCACCCTCTCTTATTCCACCCACCCAGCCTGCTACCTGTGGCTGTGTTATTTTTCCCTTGTGAAAACAGATGGCAGAAGTGTTACCACTCACTAGTAAAAAGAGGAACACAACCTAATTGTCCATTCTAGCGTGTTTGAATGTGTGTCTGTAAGAGGAAGGTTTGTTTTTAGCTGAATCAGAGTGTCTCTGAAATGGAGAAGTCCTCCCAGATGTCTGCTGTGGATGCCGCCAGTCGCCAAGAGTAGAGTTACTGCTCCTTAAAAATGCGGCCCCCTCCGCCCCTGACTCGGCTGACCTCTTCATGTGGAGCATAAGGCCAGCTGGTAATGTTTATAGCTTCAGCTTCTGATCAAAGAGCTGGTGCCCCAAAGAGAGAAGGAGAGAGGGAGACGGAGGCAGAAAAAGGAAGAGAGAGAGACAGATGGGGGGAGGAAAGAGCGGAGGAGGGGGTGGAATTACTCTGAAGTGGATACATTTGGTCCTCTTGGTTTCACTTTTCTTTCCCTCATTCTTGTGAATTTAAAACTCTTCTTTCATCATCTCTACAACTGGCTTGTGCTGTTCATGATTCTCTTTGATATTTATACCCCCTGGCATAGCCAGATCTCCCATAATGCTCTGCTGGTCTGTACAAAGGTATCAGCAGCATAATGTACACAGCCGGTGGTCGCGCCCCCATCTGATGCAGCTCCCTGCCGGCACATCGGTGTCACATGTCAGGGTCACGTAATCATGGCTGGGACATGCTGGGACTGTGCTTTGTCTGCTCTTGAAACTGCTTCCCTGCCTACTATCGTCTGCTACGTCGTTCTCCCCAGCCTCTTCCTATTGAATTATTACATATGGAAGGTCTGTTTTGCTGAATATCATGAGGGAACAGAGGGGAAAGCCTTTACTTATTCATTCGCCCCCCTTCCTGCTGTAGCTGTACTCAAGAAAGTCTAGCATCACTGCCAAAGGAGGAGTAGGAGGGAACAGGAAGTGGGTGCTAAGTGCGGTGGTACTAGAACACTTTGGGGACAGGAACCCAGGTGCTGCGACTCATGTCCCGCTGCCCTAATAACCTCTACTTTGTTTTTGGACTGTTCATTTGCTCAGCACCTCAGATGCTCTCACAGTCAACTGCACATCCTGTAATCACTTTTACCACTTCACTTCACCCATTTACTCAACGCTGCCCCTCTAGTCTGCACTCTGTTTTTTTTCTTCTTCTTTTGACTCAGCAGCCCAAAGTGGCCTAGTGACCCTCAGATGTCCCAGCAGAGGGGTGGGGCAGGAGATGGTTTCACCCAGCTGGGAGCCTGTCACCACTCAGCTGCTCAGACACACAATGACAAGAATACTATAGACATGCATCACCTGACACTTTCAGCATGAGTGACTATAGCACCAACTCTTCTCTTGTACAGAGAGAACTCCAACCAATGATTACAACTGATTGATCCGTCAAGCGGGATACAAATAATTTGATCCACCTTTTGTCTAACTGGATGTCACAGTTGTGAAAACTGCCCATCAGGCTTTCAGATAATCCATCCACCCATTTCCCATGCCTGCTTTATCCTATTCAGTGTAGTGGGGGGCTTCTTGAGCCCATTCCTGCTACCACTGGGCAAAAGGCAAGGTACACCTAGGACAGGTCAACCATGCACACTAACACTTCTACAGCCACTTAAGTAGAATTAATCAACCTGACATGCATGTTTTTATACTGCAGAAGGAAGAATGAGAACCTGTTTGCCAGGATACCTCAAATATTTCAGTTCATATCATGACAAGCACATGATGAATCAATGTGTTTGACACATTGGGAATTTATGTGCATGATTAGGTTTACATGTTAAAAACGGTTAGGGTTAGGGTTAGAAAAATATAGATGGTTACTACCTATTGAGTTTTATACTCAGTGCTGACAGTTTCTGTTGTGTGACATGATGCTATCAGACAAAGAGTGAATTGTGAAACTAGTATGTTGAACATGTGGACAAATGTTCATATTTTAGCATTTCTAGTCAGGCTGGGCTGGAAAATAAGAGGAAACTGTGGCTCTGTCTTGCAGAAAATCTTACTTCCTGTCCCTTAAAGCTCAATCTTTGTTTTCTAAAAAGAAAAAAAAAAAGAAAAAAGAAAAACCAAGTGTAAAAGCAACCTGCTCAGCCAGCTGCCAGGCAACCCAGAAGAGAACCCAGGAGGATACTGGTCCTGTCCACAAAATGCCAACCAATCCCTGCATAAAATAAAATTAATAAAAAATTTTAAAACATCAAATTGTGACTTTAGATCACAACAAAGTGACAAATATCAAGCCTGGGACTAGGTTTTATTTATTAGGTATATAAATCTGTAAAAAAAAACGTAGCAGAGCAGCATTAGCAGTTTTTTGTGTCTGCCAACCAGGTCTGAACCTAACACCTTTCCACTTATTATAACTAGTGTGATATGAATTAGTGTAACACTGAAGGGAACAGTGAGAGAAAAGGGCTGATATCCAGTCATCTGAGATGACTGAGATGAAACTAATTGAAGTTTCTCATGTTTATTTGATCAATTATACTCTAATGTGTCACCTCTGAAAAGTTCAGTGGAACCAGAATTTATTCAATGTCAACTAATTTTAGCTTCATGTCAGCTGAACTCTGAGCAGCAGAGACAAAGACCTGACCTGATTTTATAGGCATAGAGCAGGTCAAGCTCCAAAGATACTGGATCCCATCTTACACAGCGCAGTTAGAAGTGTGTTATCCTTTGACCGTTCCTTCATGGTGAATCCACATTTTCCCAATTCTACTCCCGAGCGTGTGATCAAAACTGTCTGTTAAAAGATGGAGCTGACATTACTCTGTACTTTCCTTCCTGTAAACTAAAACTTCTGACTCAGGCACTTTGCTTTGAGCCTATTTGCTCTGAGTGCAAGCTAAAATCCAAACTAACAGAATTGCATTCATACAGCTGGACACTGACTTCCTTTTTCTCAGCAAATGTTAGCGAAACACTTGTTGGGGATTGTCTGCAGCTGCAGATTTGCACACATTTGGGCCTGTATTTATTTCTGTTTCTGGCAGCAGCGCGGTGTAAGCTGCCTTGCTTGTGTGACTTTAACATTTTTTTGGACAGCAGATGAGCTGTAGAGCAAAGCCAAACAAAATACTGCGTATCAGGTGTTAACTACACAGAAAGAACCAGTTGACAAGCAAGAGTTTTGTTCTGTTTTTCCTGTCAGCTTGAGAAAAGTAGAGAATTTCCAGGTTTGGCAGTTTGTAGTCTACAGACTGAATCTGACACAACCTCTAATGATATCATCGGGGATTTAACAAAGCTCTCCCAGAGCTCCACTGGCTGTGTAATATTTTCCATGAAGAGTGAACTGAAATTCATGGATACAATCGTTGATATATTTCCTGCTGATCAATCGATGAATCTCTGATAAATCTTATGTACCATCCCTACTAAGCAGAGTAGCTACTTTTGTTTTATTGGTGAAACATTTTATTTAAAAGTGTTGTAATAGAGTAGCAGCTCCTAATCCTTCATAAAATGTTAGTTGTCTCATGCCCTCTACCATTAAAAACCATTAATGGCAACATTGAATCGTTAGATTTTTGATTGGAGTCGAGCAGGATGTTCTGACCATGCAAGCATGATCAGACAGAGCCCTGGCTAGAAGTAATCATCATTAATCACCGTAAAGAGACCAACAGAGTGGTGTATAGCTTTCCCCATTCTTGAGGTTGAATCCATTTCACTGAAATGTGCAGATTTGCAGATCAGAGGCCACATTTTTTCAACAGAATATTTGCGTTTGTGTCTGGGCTTGCGTTCTCACCCAGCGGCCGTGTTAGTGCAGGCGTCTCTGACTCTGTTGATATAGACGGCTTACAAGAGCCCCCGAGGAGGCGATAGGAGTAGAAAGGGAGAAAGATAGAGAAGAGAGAGTGGTAGAGACGGGGAGGGCTGTGGGAGGTGAGGAAGAGGAGGAGGGAATGACTCACTGATATCATAGCACTCATATGTCACTGAGTCAACAGAGCACAGTCATACAGCTGAGCTCACACTGCAGCCTTGCCCTGGTGGAAATGTATGGACATGTATGGAGAGAAGTTAGAGTTTATAGTTTACCATGTATGCTGCGTTATTTCTGTCTTTCTTTTCTACTGATCATAATATTTACTGTATGCTGACAACCTTGGAGAGAGTGTCATGCAACGTGTCAGTGATATACTCATGAACTATTGAACTACACTTATAAAACTGTGTGACTTATTTTTGTTGGAAATCTTCATCCAAAGCGGCAGGAGTGTAAACATATCTGGACGAGATGCTGATTAAAATCAAGACTGAGGGGCGAAGCCAGGCTGGAAGAAACTCTGTATCCAGAATTGAGCGGCTGGTTGACTGTCTTTGGCAATATGTCAGAATATGGTCTCAGACGAGTTATAAACAGGCCTGTTTACAGTAAACTGCTGAGCGCCTTATACTGTGTCTGCAGCTGAGAAGATTCACATGTGCAAGTAAAGGTCATGAATGCACACTGGCACATAAAGACACTGTGTACTTGATCCTGCGTGACAGATATTGTGTATGGGGACTGTGGAAAGCACATAGAGCGATTACGATTAGCTGGCTAAAGGTTAGCATCTAACAGAGGTGGGAAACATGAGGTCATACTGATTTATTTTACAGCAATAGTAAACCAATCAAAGCGGAGTGGATTGTGTGTTGCAAACTAGCTTAAATGGCTCCTTAAGAGTGTTGCACTTTGAGCTGTTTGGTGTTTAACAGAATTTTCTTGACTAAAACCAGACTTTGTATGTTTTTTAAGAAGGTCAAGTAAATCTCAACGCCGACTAAGATGTGTCCTGCAAATAAACTCGAGCCTGTTGGATAATGGATTTTTGGAGTCAAAGCCAATACAAATTTTCAGGGAGTAAAAGGTTATATTTTAGAGATTTTATAATATTAGCGACCAGCGTTTTAATGTTGTAATGTATATATACATACATAGATACATGAGGCATTTCTTGCTATAGACATTGCATGGTATTGCACGAGCAGCAGGCTGTTGCAGTAGCTCTGGTCATGTGCTTTTCTTTCGATGATGAGCAACCATGCCAAAGGCAAAGTTGTTTACACATGGATTGATCCAAAGGCAAAGTTATGCATGGAAAGGTACAAATTCAAATGAGTTAAAGAGGAGCCATCATGTAGAGCAGGTGCACAACAGACAGCAAGCAGGAGGAAACTTAAACTTTTTTTTCCCTGACTGTCATGAAGAATGGAAGATGGCTGGCAAATGAAGTAGCTGAGCTTTGAGCGCTGATGAGAACATCTGAAATGCAGCACTGGGTGTTTCACTGAGACTGTGGAAACATATTCCCTACTCCCAACACCTCTCTACCTGGCTTAAACACTTTGGGCAGACAGAGACTCCTGAAAGAGATTTAAGAGTAAAGGGGGAGGGATTGCAACTCTTGTTAACAAAAGACAGTGTAATCCTGGACATGTTACTGAGAATGCATGTCTCTGCAACATTGTCCTGTTGGCTTTGAGTTTCTGTCCGTGTTTTCGACTGAGACGCTGGTCAACAGGTGAACTGAGAGAACTCAGCCTTTTTACCTGCCCAGACTGCATGTGACATCATCAGCTCAGTTGTTGCCAAGCTGCAAACGCAACACCCCATTCTTGTCAAACTCTGAAGATTCACCACACATCTCTCTCTCTCTCTGCCACACTTCCAACTTTCCATCAGTTTATTAACTTATTTATGTATGTTTTCATTTATTTATTCATTTGTGTATTTATTCTTATTAATTTTTACTGCCAAAGATATATTTTCTTTTTTGAGCCTGAATAAAGTATTGTTTAGTTCAGTTAAATTCTTCTTGACTTATAAGTGGAACCCATAAGTGGTAACTGTTAACCGACGGATTTCACAAACCACTTAGCCGTTTACTTTGAAGACATCACCGAGCACTGTCTGTTGTCATGTGCACTGTGCTACATGTGCTGCAAACATTGATGAGAATATAAAAAAACGATGGAGCCAGAGGCTTTCTGCTTAGGGAACTATCTGATGGCCTCATTTTTAATTGCCTGAAGGGATTTTTTCTGATTTATGTTCTATAAACTAAGCCAGTGTCAGCCAGTAATATTTGTCCATGAAGATGTAGGTAAGATGTTGGTAGATTTCAGCTTTAACAGACACCTCGCTCATTAAATGCACGGTATTTAATGTTGTATGAAGGCTGATTTATATCATGATATGGGCTATAACAGGTTGATAAGCCAAATGTTAAATTTCCACAAAGTATGTTAGCTTTTTCTAACATCAAAGGTGGTGCTTGATATTTGGGATAAGGTATGACCCCTTAACTCTAAAACAAGGCTTGGAGCCATAATACACAGTACCAGTGAGAAGGGTGGACACCTTTTCCATCTTCTCATGCATAGATTTTCTTTTATTTCTGTTATCTTCATTGTGGAACAATACAGAAGAAGTTTAAACCATGAAAAACACATCTGGTATTTCACATCATGTGGTATCGAATGTGTTTCTTATTTTCGATTCTTCAAAGCAACCAGCATTTACTTTGATGGCAGCTTTCCACACTCTGAGCGTTCTCTTTCTCAGCTTCACAACGTAATCTCCTTGAAAGCTTTTTTTTAAAGTCTCGCAGGCATTCCCAGATATACTGAGCAACCGTTTGCTACTTATCTTTCAATCTGCAGTCCAGCTCATCCGAAATCATCTCAGGTGGGTTTTAGTAAAGGGATTGTGGAGGCCTGTGATGCAGCACTCCTTTATGCTTCTTCTCAGTTGAATTGTCCTTACGTAGTCTGAAGTTGTGTGTTCATTCACCGTCTTGCTGAAAGACGCAAACCTCAAAGTGTGAAATAGATGGGATGGCATGATGTTACTGAATTCTGTGGTAGTGATGCTAGGTAAATGCCCTCAATTTAGATAAAAAATGGGGTGTGGCGTCACCAGGAAAGTACGCAAGCACCATCACATCTCCTCCAACACGCTTCACTGTGGGATCCACACATGCAAGATACTATCCATTCACTTTGCCTGCGTCTTGAAAAGGCGTGGGACATAAAACCAAAAATTAAGATTTAGATTCAGCAGAAACATTCACAATGACAGCTTATGATGACAAAAAGTATAACTTCCCTGTGCTTAGATATAGCAGATTATTAAAAGTCTAAAATATTAACCATATGCTGTTTTTCTAAAACTCTTTTCTTGTATTGAAAACAAGTTTGGTATGTTTTTATATTCTTTTCTTTTTCCAAACTTTTGTATTGGGATACTTATTTTCAGTTGACAACCTAGAGCAGCAACTCGCAGCAGTGATTATCACACATTTGTTCACCTCAACTAGCAGAAGACATTCTAACCTCCTGTCCAGCATTTATTATGGATGTCAATACAACCTACATAACATTGCCTTTAACATTATCATCATGGCGTCTGTTGAGGATTAAATGACACAGCCCGATTCCAAGTTTTTAAAGATGACCACCTGTCAGGCTCCTTGAAAGAACCGTGTAAATGAACCTCACAGGACTGATGACGTTTTGAAGGAAAAAGCTGCTCACACAAAAGAAAAAATGTATTTGTTTTTAGCACCTTTATAAATAAAATCTCCTTCTCCAAAATCAAATGAGTCTTTATTAATGGATGAACATGACCAGACAGGAATGTTTATGCTTTGGCTAACCCAATGAATTAAGTACCTGACAAGTCATGGCCCTTCATCTTATTGATGTAAAGCATAAAAATGCCAAAATCCAATATTGCTCCACGTCAGTCTTGTGTGCTGATTTGCAGCATTGCCCAGAATGAACTCTTTGCCCTGAGATGAAAGCGTTTCCAATGTGACTCAAGCGTTCCACTTTCAGAAGGCTGATGTTCTCACAAGACAAAAACAGAATGCTCACAGTGAAAGCAGCAAGCTGACTTCATTCCCTATTATGTGTGAGGCTCAGACATGCTGGTTCCTATATGTCTTATAATGCAGCTCTTTAATATTTTTCTTAAGATACCCAGTGTCCTAAATGGTCATTTCTTTAAACCTCATTCCTCCGTTTTGTAAAGGAAACTAAGATCTGAAAGTCGAATCTGTGATAAACCACACGGCATCATTGGAGTTATCCTTTTTGGATGAGCTTTCTTCGGGCACAGGATGTTATCCCACTGAGTTTTATATGTAAAAAGCAATAGCTGAAATGACACAAAAACCACAGCAGGATGCGACAGCTGACAAACTATATCACTATTACACAGTGAGTTCTTCAAGCTTGAGGACTTAAGTTTATGAAACAAAAAAAATAAATGTGTGTTAAAAGAAAACGTCCTTACTGATTGTTTCAGCTCGCTTAGAGCACCAGATGGTCCGCACTAGTCTCAGAACGAGGAGTTCGGTGGTTGTAAGCTGTCAGACACAGGAGGGAGTCTTACCTGACAGTGCTGTCAAAACACTCAATCCAAAATGTCTCCTTGAATGCAACGTCCCAACCTTTTTGCTTTTTTTTTCAACACATCTTTCTTGATCCAGTCCAGTGACACATAGGTGACTCCTCTGATGAGTGAGCTCAGGCGTAAATATTTGTATGTGTTCATCATCTACCTCAAAGCAGTTGAGTCAATTGCACAGGAAAAGAAGAGGACACTACTACCTGTTTTTTTTCCTCCATCATTTAGCTCATTTATCTTTCAAATGTTGTGGAAGAAAGCCCTCTTTTTGTGGGGAGCGAATTGGAATTGGACTCGCTTTAGACCGAAAAAGTGTCATGTAAGTGTGAGCTTGGCCCTGTGCAGCTATCCCCAGCACAGTCAGTCATTGTATCCAATTTGCTTAGATTTTTCAGTCGCTAATATAACATTTCCAAGACAAGAAAGTGAGGATGGTATACTTGGTCTGGTTGAGTCATATGTAATTACTAGAGATCCATTGATTCTGGATGTCTGCATGCCAGTGGCTTAAAGGCCATGTGCCGTCAGCAGAAGAAATGAGATGGGTCATGAATATTAATATGTGTGCAACTCAGACAGTGTTGAAAAGGATTTATCTTTGGTGAGAACAAGGGCGAGCCTGATCCGATGAACAAAGTGGCAGTCTGGCATCTGTGAGTTATCCATTTCAACCTTCTAAATATCAGAGATGACAGCGTGTTTGGCTGTTGGCGTCTCATGGCACTGTCATATGCTCAGCCTGTATTAAAAGACTGAAAACCTTAAATTATCCTGACCAGTCTTCGCTAGAAAGGGCGAAGCACAAGTATGAAGAACGCTCACGTAGAATTATTCTTCTGCAGCTTTTTCAAGTGTATAACTCCAGTCATAACACCCCTCTTCATTCGTATAGAACAGCAAAGGGTAAAGTAAGCTAAGCTCTCCAGTGAGAAGCAAAAGCCTCTCCGTTTTGAGCTGATTTTTTTTCATGCTTTAATAATTGATGAATGATAGTTTCTGACATGTTAAGAAACAGATGTCTGGTTTCTGATCTCTGACGTTAACATAACTTGTTGTTTCTTCTCCCAGGAGGACTACGACCGCCTGAGGCCTTTGTCCTATCCGATGACCGATGTCTTCCTAATCTGCTTCTCTGTGGTCAACCCGGCCAGTTTCCAGAATGTGCGTGAGGAATGGGTGCCTGAGCTGCAGGAGTATGCACCCAGCGTCCCCTACCTGCTCATTGGCACCCAGGTTAGCTCTTGACATGCCTTCCAAAAACAATTTTTCTCTCTTAAGTAGTAATACTTCAGTACTGCGTTAGCGCCCCCTGCTTTTGGCACCACTTTAACAATACTAATTTATGCTTTTTTTTAGTCGCAACAAATTTGGTAGATATCCATTTCTGTAACATTAGTATCACCGACTCATTGTTACGACACTGGTATTTATTAACTAAATCACAGTTTTAAAAGTAAAACTGTATTTTCTATAAATATTTCTTTGGCTTGGTGGTTTAATATGTTTAAGAATTCTAGGCTGTTTATTTTGACTGTACAATTTATGAAATAGCATCATCTCACAAAGCGGAAGGGGAAATATGCTTCCTAACATTTGTTGTTCACATCATTTGGTTCTGCCAGAGGTTTGTCTGGTTCTGTCTGAGGTTTCTTCCTGTTAAAAGGGAGTCGTTCCTTTCCACAGTCACCTCAGACATGCTCAAGATGGGAGATTGGACTGAAGACAAGTTTCGGTGCAATCTGTTGGTTTCCTTAGCTAGGATATTGTTTTTGAATTGGCTCTATATGAATTAATTGGATTATCTTGAAATTAATTACTTGGATTTCATTGGATTATGATTACAATGAATTGAATTCCAATTGGCTTGAATTGGACTATATTAAGTGCCTTGAGATGACATTTGTTGTAATTTGGCGCTATATAAATAAAACTGAATTGAAATCATTTTTCACCTGGAATTATGCATTGTGCTGCCCCATGTCCAATATTCCGTCTTGGCTATATGGGCGTCACATTGTGATCTTAAGCAACAGTTTGTGGAGCTCTGAATTTAGCTGAATAAAGTATTTTAGTCAAATGTTCATGGGTTTGGCAAATCAAGTGAGGTAATTTTCTCCCAGACCTCCATACAATCAGACTTCTTTCAAGTGTAATAACAGGGGTCACCACCTGCTGGCCATTGGAAAGAATGCAGGTTTAAATAGAGATCAGTTGTCAGCCAATCTTCTTGGTCGATTCCGCTGCTGATTTGACTTTTTTTTAAGGTCTGATCTGCCATACTCAATTCTCTCTATAAGTATAATTATAACTATAAGCATACATTCCTTTTTTTATTTCTTAATTTGAAAATAAACAAAGAAATTGTTATATTACAGGATTTATGATAATAGTTGATAGATTAATTATTGGCTGAGCCTGATTTGCTGGACAGAGTTGATCGACCAGAATAGCAGTGGCTGCATCCCAATGTTTATGCTACATCTGTACTGACTTCACTTTTAAGACCCTCACAGTTAATGGTTTGTACCCTCCCAAGGGACATATCTTCCCCTGTGACTTGTTCACAAGCTGGCTGATAACTACAGTTTGTCTGTTATTTTGTGGTTCTATATGTTGACACACAGTCAAACTAGTGAAGTCTTAGACTTTGCTGAAAAAAAACCCCAATAAGCTGAAGTATGTTCCAGTGTTCAGTAATGTTGTGATAATTCTCTATGTAATTATGAATTATGGATTCATAACAACAAGGGGGCGAGTTTTAATTTTTGTCAGAATAAGTACAAACCTCGGTGGGAAGCTCAGGCTGATATTGCTGTAGAAGGTCTGTGGTCTGATGTTAAAGTCCTCCCAGCTTTAAAGGTAACCATTAAATCAGAGCTTCCAAAGCACCAATTAGCTTTTCATTAAAGCTGCAGTACATCTGGACTAATGTTATTTTTTTTAACTGATGCAGTACTGAATGCTTGAAGATTTTAAGAGCTGTCATTAATTTCTAGGATTAGGTTGTTTCTTGAACCCTTAAAACCCACTCCTAATACCAAATGCCCTTTAAAAACTCCTCACAGACTTGTGGGCGATTTATTTATTTTTTTTCGGCCTGTGTTCCCTGGCAACCAAATGCCAGTGCAGCCAAGGCCCAGCGGTGATGAGGAGGATGGAGTGGGTGTCTGATTTATATCTTGTGTCAGCTGATGTTTTCTGCTCTTTTATCAGTTCCCGTCATAACTCAGCCGCTGCTCAGCGGCTGGATGCAGATATGTGCACACAAGCTTTAAAGGGGAACGCCGGTAACCTAGACCTTAGCTACTGTTATGTGGCTACTTGCAGCTATAGGAGAGCTAACGGAGGGAATTCTATACACACCTCTACTGGGACGACTTCATCGAAACGCATGGCTGCAGCACAGAATGTCCATCTTACTCAAAGTCGTCCACATTGTCAAAATTTGATAAATATCCTGCCATGTTGCACAAAACTAGCAGTAGCAAACTCCATGTGAAGTTAGCCAACTGTCACAGAGCAAGAAGTAAATAAACTGTGCTCCAGGGGGGCGTGTGGATGAAGTGGTCCCAGTAGAGTGCCTGTGTAGAAATCCCTCCGTTAGCTCTCCTATAGCCGCAAGTAGCCACATAACAGCACCTATGAGCTAACAGAGCTATAGTACATGTTCTTTCATTCAATCGTCTTAAAGTATTGGTGAAATAAAGACAGATAATGCCTTATTTAGAGGCTGCATCGTCTTTGCCCCGTTCACTCCGTTATATGGATCGCAAGTTATCTAAATAGCAGATGGATGCGTTCACTTTGCCTGGTTATTATTATTGGTAAATGGGATGTGCGAGTTTGCACTGCAGTGAATGAAAGAAGAGTCAGTGAGTGAGTGAGTGAGTGAGTGAGTGAGTGAGTGAGTGAGTGAGTGAGCGTGAGGGAGTGAACCTTGTGGTTGGCTGTGAAATTGCTTTGCACAAGAGCAGGAAGTGTGGGTCAACAGGGCTTTGTTTCAAAAGAACTAATCGCACTAATCGTCAGTTACTAATCTCTCAGTTCAACTATTTGACACAGCGAGCAATCCAAAAAGTGTCTGATTTGGTGTTGACAAATCAAGTTAAAACGATAAGTGCCCCTTATCTTTTTTCAGATTGATCTTCGTGATGACCCCAAGACCATTGCCAAACTGAATGACATGAAGGAGAAGCCCATCACCACTGAGCAAGGACAGAAACTAGCGAAGGAGGTTTGTTTGTTGAAATAAACAAATACGGCTGCCGTGTGCGAAGCCTCGATTTTCACTTTCAGTCAAATTGAGCTGTTGGGCCCCGTTAGATTCCTGTTTCTTGATCCGACCCAGGAATGCCTCTGTATGAATGTTAAGTCTTCAGTGAATTGCTTGGAATCAAACCTCTGTGCATTCTTTGCCTTGAAATGAGTCCAGAAATACATTCTAGGTCAACGTGGATGTCCAGCTCAGTTTGGGACTATAGGAGACAGATACCAAATGTGGTCTGTGATTTATCACTCCTGTCCGGCAAAGAGCAGGTATAAAAATCAACCTTTCAAAACTCACAAAGTGCATTCATGTAAAAGTTTTAGAAAAGTAAGACAAAATTTAGGTGGGATTCTTGTCTCATGGCGTGACCAACTATTCTGAAGCAAGAAGGAGCCTCAGGAAGAGGAAAATCAGCAGAAATACGTGCTGTTTCTCTCAGTGTTTTATGATGGCCATCATGAGCTACTGTTGCCATAGACGACTTGTCTTACAAAATAGTCACGGTCATCTAATAAAGCTTAGTTCTGCTCCAAAGGTGTTTGCAAAGGCCTATACCACTATCCTAACACATCCAGAGAAATGATAAAGCAATTTTTAACGGTACAGTTAGACATTTCGGCAGACAGTCATTTGAGAAGTTTACCCCTGTGGAAACTGCTCTTGGCGTTCTTTGTTATGCATTATCAGGAATGCAAAGTGCCTTAAGGAAACTTTTCACATTTGGCTCAAACTCACAGTTTTTTCCACAACTCAACAACTCATACTTACAACAGTGTACCAAAGTTTAATATCACAGCCACAGCAGTATAGAGGGAATCCAGTGAAGTCACTGTTCTATCCAGACATGCCCCAGACAAGCCTTCAACATGACTGCTACCGCTAGTTGTGGAATCCAGAGTTTAACAAGTGATAGGAATCTAAAGAAGGCTTTTGGTATCGACAGGGCCTACCAAAAGATCACAAAAACATTAACATCTGGAAAAGAAATTGGCTTTCCAGATGTAAATATGTGTTTCATTTATATGCCAGGAAAGTTCACAAACAAAGCCTGAAGGCATGAAAAAGTCCGGATACCTGTTCATACTTCAAAGAGGGATTTGTCAGCACAATAAAGGTGATGAAAATTAATTAAATGAATTCAGTTAAATTAGATGAAAAATACTGTATTTATCCGAAAAGGGGAAATTATATAAATAATAGTGATAAAGACCCTAAGAGACATTCTCATAGTATACAGACAAGTTTGCACTAATAGTTTTGATAGGCAGGCAGTTTCAATATGATTTTAAATGAAAGTTTATGTAACCTCCCTCAGCTTAAACATATTTGGAACAAACTTTAATTATTAAGTCGCTTTCTGGACAAATATCATTAACAGAATGCCCCCATTAATGTTACTCAAGAGTTGTCATTATTAGCAAACATCTAACCCTTATCTTCAATGCTGACCTTAACAAGCATTGGTACATATTTTTTTCCATCAAAAACAGTTAATTTACATCAACTAGAAATGGGAAATGCTCGATAGCTAAACTACGTTTGTCAAAATATTAAAATAATAATTTTTTACTAATCTAACAGCGGACACAGTGTTCACCGCAGATCTACATTTCCAAGCCTGGACTCCAGGTGTCTTTATGAATAGCAGAAATCCATTTGGCTCTCTTCTCTATGCTTTTTAGAAGTCAGTAAAAAGATAAAACCGTCCTCCTGCTTCAGTTGATCGCATAACAGCTCTTTTCCATTTCAGATGTGTTTTTTTTTATTTTCCCACTCGGTGAAACAGTCTACGGTCGTGGAGTCAGCTGTGCTTTTGACACTCGGTGGACGTATAATTACATGACAGTCTGATGACATCAAATGTATTCTCTCTATATTTGCAAAAGCACCTTTCTGTCCATTCTTTGACACAATAACTCCCAAATAGAGGGAATCTGCAGCATCATACACTGAGGCAGTAATTCTGAAATTGGTGGGCTTTATAATCGTTGTCAAGAAAGTGGTTCTACTATTTGATAGATAATCAATTTTCAATATTTGGGTTTGGATATTCAGATATTTGAATATTTTTTTACCCTCTTTGGGCTTTTTTTTCTTTAATACCTAGCAATGAATTTACCAACTTTTTGGACAAACATACAATAAATAGTGCAAAAAGTGCAATTTGGGTCAGCCCTACAAAGTGTATATCATTACACTTCTACCCCTGTCTAATCAAAGCATTATGTCACAGAAAGACACTTAGTCTTCCTACCTGATGTGATCTTTGAATATACTTTGAAGAAGTTAATATTGGGATTGTGACTGATTTTCTGTCTTTCCCATCAGATTGGTGCATGTTGCTATGTGGAGTGTTCGGCACTGACCCAAAAGGGCCTGAAGACAGTGTTTGATGAGGCCATCATTGCCATCCTGGCTCCCAAGAGAAAGAAAGGATCTCTGAAGAGAAGACTGGGACCCCGCTGTATCAACTGCTGTCTGATCACGTGATCCACAAACCCAGAGATCATTGAGCAACCAACCACAAACCAAACCTGGACTGAAGGCAAAAGAAAAATGCACAGGCAGCCAGACAGAGGACTAAAGAGGACAAAACAAGAGCTAATTTTAAGCTGCAGGGCTCTTGAAAAGCTTCAACTCTCCTGCTGTCCAACGCCGGGGTTGAGGATCCAGTTTTCTACCAAAGGAGCACAAAGCCCGGTCATTCTCTTCTTCTAAAAACTTTTGCCTCAAATGTACCTTATTTTATAACCATTTTTAATCTTTTCTTTTTCTTTACTATGTCGCTATATGCTGTCATATGAAAAAAAAAACACAAATTGACATTTCAGATTTAAGAGAAATTCTAAATATTTGGGATTATTTCTACGGTCTCTGAAAGATTGTCGATTTGTTCATTTATAATATCAGAACAAAAGAGATAACAGCTAAGAAACATGAACATGAATGAAAGTCTGTCTTGAGTGACTCTGTGTCTCTCAGTATACTTACATTTAGTTTAACTTTTTTCTTTTTCTTTTGTTCTTTTAATTTTATGATCCTCTAAGTCTGACTTTTGTAATTTGTCATCTGAGGATTAAACCACAAAACCTCACCCTATGTGGTTCCACAATACAATTCAACAAAAGTGAATTGCCATTTAAATGACAGAATAAGGACCTACAACTGTACTTCAAGTTTGAGTTTTTTTTCCTAACAAAAAGTTAATTGTTTTGTAGTGTGGCATGCCAAAATATACTGTAAAATAAGATGGAGCGGAGGTCTTCATAAGAAACAGAAGAAGATTATTATTCATTTTCAAAATCTATATTATCCAGAGTTTATGATTCTGTATCTTTAGAACGCAGATTATGCAGTCAGTGCAAATAATATTTTATCAGCTTATTACTTCCTTTTTTTTTTTGTTACGCTGCAATATTATCCTTTTATCACCTTTAAAAAGGTTTGGAAGAGAAATTAACTCTGATTCATATTGAGATTTATAAATGTCCAAAGACGCAAATGCACACTTTCATCAGAATCAGGTGGCTAAGATGACCCAATACTGTATTTCTAATGCACAACATGAAGCACAGTCGGTGCCACTTCATTTCGTAGCACAACAACGCACATTCCCATGCTGTCAAAACTCTCCCTGTCCCTGAAATGGCTCATTGAAGCACAGAAGATGCACACTCTTCCATCAGGCACAACAAGCACAGAACATTATCCTAGCAGAGTTGCTCATGTCACCAAAATCCTTGTACAAGACTCCCTAGTATGTCTCAGATGTCATCATTTTAGGAAAAAAGAAAAAAGAGAGACACTTTTCCGAACCGATTTGTGTAAAGTAGGATTGTAGCTGGTTGCACCAGCCGCTAATAAGTTACAGTCTTGAGTCTTTCCCAGACAATACATACACACTACTATAGCAGGTTTCCTTACAGACACTAGTTCACAAGGACACTTTGGTTTATCCCTACTTACACCCATTAGTGGCCTTTAGCTGTTACGCAGCATTAGCTCGCTAAAAGAAGTGTCAAAGCTAATGTTAGCTTGTAGTTTCTTCATAACTGACCTTACACTGGTTAATATGCTGTTGAATAATTCCTTTATTGATAATATTCTAAATTCTGTTCTCCAAAAACAAACAGAATACTGTGGCATATAAAACATTATTTAACCCCCTCCCTTAAACTTTACTTTTTGGCTGTTATGTTACAGCCTTTGAACCTTCATTCTACAGATGTCCCAACTATCATATTCTACAACCCCCCCACACATTTTTATAGGAACAGCTATTAATTCTTCCTTATAAATGGGCGGGTGGTTATCAAGAACATAGAAACACAAACAGATTTACGAATAAATCTTGCAACCCAATCTGTTTAAGGTGATATTTTGATAGAATTTGAATGCAAGTTTTCATTTTATTTTCTGTTATTCTATAAGTAATCATTCATTTTTGTAGTACAGTCCCATTTGACAACAGTTTAAAGAGATGCAGAAAAAATATGTGGTTTACCTGGATTCAGAGAGTAGCTTAAATATCTATGATCCCCCAAAGCGTATGCAAAGGTTCCAAGCTTACGTGTTTATCGTAGGTGCAATAGGTGAAAACTTGAGATTGTGACTTAACTTTCTTTGCAAACCAAACATCAATTACATCAGTTCCTCTTGATTTTTATGCATTTTTATTTGCTTTTTCTAACTTTTTGAAAAATATGTTAATCAAAGGTGCCAACTCATACTATGAATTTGTTAGATATGATTAATTAAAGCTTTAATGTAAAAGGTGCTCCTGCTCTCTGTCCCAGCCTGTGTTGTATAACTGTTGCCTGAGCAGCAGAGACGACTGCAGGGTGAACAGCCTTGTCTCTCCGACAGTTTTGCTTGCTTATGTTGTGTGAAGGTCCACCCTCAGGATCCAGGACCTAAGTGCCACAGCCACCAATGCATTCTGCCAGTGATACTCCTCTCTTCTCAATAAATGTGTTTACTGTGTCAATAAACTGGCTTGGGGGGTTTAACTTTGCAAATGTCAGATGTGCTGCAGAGTGAATTTGTGTAATTAACTTTTGGTCTGTTTATTTCTGGAAACAGGCATTGGTGTTCATAATGGGTCAGACATCACCAGGTTGACATGATTACTAGGTCAGCATGATTAGATTGTGAGACATATGAATGAAAACAAATCATAAATGTCCACAGATGCATGCTTTGTTCATTGCACTTTATAGGCTGTAAACTAACTTTATATGCTGCTTGCACTCTTCTTCTTTCATCTTTGTAAGAGTTGTTTTTTAAGAGTTGCGTTCATATCTGGAACATGAGCGCCCCTTGCTGGGTGCAGTTTTGTATAAAACTTCTCTAATATCTCTGCTGCAGGACCTTTGCAAGCGCAATACAAAATTCTGCTTTGCTTCATGACTATTGAGTCTGCTTCAACTAAAGGACACTTTCTGCACTAGTTTTGGGGACAGCTTGACTTAGAAGGTTAAAGATAGTAGAACAAACATATGTTCTAAAACATGTTTGTTTGCGACAGTTCTGCTTTATGTTCTGACAGATCAGCTTGCCTCAAAATAATTCAATTTATGTAACAAAGATTTTGAAAGAAATTATTCAAACGCTTATTCTGTATCTATAAAGCTGATTTTGTTCGACAGATACAACTCAAATTTAGGCCATGACTGTTAGCAGTGCTTCGAATGTTTCTACCATTTCCAAGACATGGATTCTTCTCACGGTCAAGTAACAGTTTAGCTCAGAAGCCAAGAAAAAAAGGAGAGATGCAATGAAAGCAATGAATAAAGGTATTCATTTTAAAATAATATAATGACGCAACATGAACAGGAAAAACTATGAGATATGACAATCAGCGTAATCAATGAAGTGGATGAATGGTAAATGGACTTGTACTTGTATAGCGCTTTTCTAGTCTAACTGACCACTCACTACATGCCGCATTCACCCCACTCACACCCCTTCATACAGCACGTCTTAAGATACTTTACTACGTGCTTTTTCTAATCATTCATACACACATTCATACCTACACTGGGAGGCAGTGTCTTGTCCCAAGGACGCTTCGACATGTAGCCTGGGGAAGCCAGAGTCGAACCACCGACCTTCCGATTGGTGGGCAACTGCTCTTCCTGAGCTACAGCCGCCCCCTGGATGAGTGGATGAGAACATTGTAGCGATGCATATGTAGTTAGGCATAAAAAATAAAGAGTGGCCAGGCGGGGTTTTATAGGAGGGAGATAATCAACACTTGGATCTGCCTCCAGCTGCCACAATATAGAAATGGAATAAATTGATATTAACAGATGAGCATCAGACTATCAAATGACTATCAAATCCTTCTCCACAAGAATAGAATCCCAGAAGGCACTCCCAGCAAAAAACAATGCACTTTTGCAACATACAGAATTAACCTACCAAATCAGTTACCAAAGTGTGAAATAAAAGTGTAACTGACAGGCATTCCTTCCAATATTTTCCATCTCAGGAGGCTTTTAAAGAATTGGAATTAGGGAAAAGGACAACAAAAGACAGGCACACGATTTCGACGTGACCATTCATCTGGTGACCCTGAGAAAACGCACCCACCACAATGTGGTCAGTTCTCTTTACATTATGGATGTCTAAGAAGAAGGACAGCAGGAGCAGAGATAACCAAATTAGCCTGTGGTTCTGACACCACAATGAGTTTAAGGTTAATGGATTGTGGTCAGTATATACAATCACTGGAGTGCTACCTACTACATGAATGTCACAATGTTGTGAAGCCGAAATCTGAGACACAACTTATCTTTTGATAACAGAATGGCTGAACTGACAGGGATGAAACTTTTCCATGGAAAAGCTTACAGATCTTTCTGTTCACAGATCATCATCCTGTATAAGGACTGCTCCTGCACCTTCATCTCCTGCGCACAGGAGAGTTAAACAAGGTCATAAGCTTTTTGACATTCTGGGGTTCAAATGATCAGTTCAAACAGTTACTGGTGCTTCTACAAAGGAGAAATTCCTGTGAAACTCCTGCAGTAATCAATGAGGCAGGGAAACCCCATTAGCTCTTTCTTGGTTGTCAGAACTGAGTGTTTTTCGACAGCCTGGATTTTTTCACTAACTGGACGCATCGGGATGTGTCCAAGCACTCAGCTGAGGTAGGTCATGGTTTCTCTGGCAAACTCACACTTTGTATGGTTGACCATACGATACTTTATAAACAGAGTTGAAAGAGGCAGTCCCCTGAATGACTGTTTAGTGCACTACAGGCTGAGACAGGTGAACAAGATAGAACGGAGTGGCTATGTGGTGGTGTTAAGCGTTGCTTGGCTGAACACACATGGACTGCATTTCTACAGACAGTCTAATACTTTGTCATTTTACCAGGCTAATGCTGATATGGATCCCTTTTTCGTTATTGCCATGACAGTTTGGTAAGGACCATAAAAACTGAATCTATGGACACAGAGGAAATAATAATTAAACACAAACAGAACAAGCACAGGAAGCAAAAGTGACTGAATTGCACGGAGAAAATGACAATAATCTCATTTTAAAAAAAAATGTCACCATCTATTGGGGCAGCTTCTTCAGAGCCAGCTAAAGAATATTGGACAACACTGAACCGGTATACTGAACCAGTATAGGAGGTCATTTCTGCCTATAGTGATAGCTTTTTACATTGAAATGTCGCGTACTGATTCATACAGTACTGTATGAAGCATACTGTATGTATCAGAAAAGGAAGCTGAAAATAAAAATGATAGCTAAATAAAAGCTACATGGCATATAGTTTGTCCTCCACTGATTATGAATGCTTTACCAAAGACAGACTCGTTCATGCTTTTAATGTTTATTTTTGCATAGAGAGTAAATCAATTCCTTTCTTTTGGAAGAAAACAGCAGTCCCAATACAATATGTACAGGTATACGTAACTTCACAATTACCAGTTTTGTTGACACACAGCACTGCAGTCTTCCCAAAGTCGTTGATAACCGAACAGTCCAATAAATTACCATATACAACGTCTTCTATTTTCTCCAGTTAATGCCTTAGTGTGAATTCTTCGCATTTAACACATCCATCCACTGATTCGTGTACCAGTTTTAATCTGATTTTCTTAGTTAAAGCTTGAGACTGTAAAGTATGTAGTCTTTATTTCTTTCTGATGAGTCCTTTAAATGAGAAAGACACAGTAAATAGAAGACACAGAGACCATGAAATGCTATTATGGTACAGTCTTTGCAGGCATTGTGAGTATTGGCTGTACGTGCGTCAGCTAAACACATGTGACTCAAAATGAGTCTGCCCACATACCATGTGACCGAGCCATATACACTTTAAATAGAGATGTTTGCTTTTAACAGTCTGCACTGAAAATTGATTCTGCATTCATATAAATAACAAGTGTCAGACTTATAACGCACACACAGAAGAGACATAAAATACACACACTGAGTTAGATATGATGAATGTCAGCTGACTGTTCCACAGACCAATTACACTAAAACAAATCAGCAATTGTGAACCGTGAGGACAGTCAGGAGATGTTCCTGCCCATCATTCCTCTGGTAACACTGACTGCTTTGACCCTCCATACACTGCTGCTGATGCACTGATCAAGATCTACACAATACCTTAGCTTCTCATGTTCTAGTTTCTTATTACCATAGATGTAACAGTATCTCCTGCTCTCTGTGTCGAGTGTACCTCGATTGTATTTGTTCTAAATCATTTACTGTTCAGAAAAAGAACTGCTTATGCAAAAAATATGCAGCTATGTCATCCCAACCATAAATGCATAGTGAGCTGACACTCCTTGTTCTGGACGTGCCTGTGAAACACTGATCTGTGGTTACTGCCACAGTTTGGGCCAAGGCTTTGTTAAAAGGAACCTCAGTGGCAGTAACAGAGAAAAATTAAGTGTGTGAGTTAAGCGGTTTGATATTTGTTCCTTTCCTTACCAATTCTCCATGCTGTTCAACAGCTTTTTGCCACCATGGCCTGATTCTTCTGGTTGTTATCCTTGTGTAGTGACAACTAGTGAATAAAGACTAAAAGTATGCTTTGTGTTCAAAATGAGACCAAAAACTATCTCTGCTGACTGTTTGTAGGTTACTAGTTTGTAGAGGGATACTGGTATCTGCGAAAATAGTGTCTGGGCACCCGTATATATATAACAGCAGTCTGGCCTATGCAGTAGTCACATGATCCGCAAACTAATCAACAGTCTGGTTTCTCAACATCTGGAAAATCTTTTAAATTGTTTTTATTATTGTTTATTATTCAACACTTAAGCTCACACAACTTTCAGCAAAAATACTATCCCTAGCAACAATTGTCAAAAATAATTTCTCAAAAAGAGCAGGTTGTTAGACGCATTAACGGCAAAGTTATTTTCATGGATTGTGCAATCCATGGTCCTACTGAAATGTCTGTGCAAGATACAAAATTCCTACACCCCCGCTTCGACATGCTTCTCTAAAACTAACCAGTAAAAGCAGATGACTGCCCAACCTGACTCTGTCTCTGTCTGAGAACTTTTCCTCTTTAAATTCTACATTGTTCAGCCATAACATTATGACTACCAGTGTAATATTGAGGAAGTCCTCCTCATGCAGCCAAAAGAGTTCTGACCATTTAGAGGTCTGACCATTCAGAGCAACAAAATGTACAATAAGTCCAAAATGTAGTATTGTTACAATAAAGGTGCAGAAATTGTGAGACGGTAATGTTTTCCCGTTGGTTTTGGTTCCATAAAAGGAAGCTTTCTGACAATCTATAATCTAACACATATAAATATTTAGAACCATGTTCTTTTGCCTCCAATCAAAACCATCCATCCATCCATCTATCCATTCTCCAGTTATGCCCTATATAGGTTGCCAGTTCGTCACAGAGCTAACCAAAACTATGCTTTTATCAATATCAAAACCTAACCCTGTAACTATTTAAGTCAAACCCTAACTAACAGTGACTGAAAGCAAAGCTGAATTTTGAGGTTTGTCCTGAAGTCTCTAGCATCTGGACATTAGCAATGGGTTTTTTGGACCCTGTGAATTTCGGAGTGTGGTCTTGGTGGATTGAGCTTGCTTCCCACAGATGCCATCAGATCTCTTCAGATTGGTATCTGGGGAGTTTGGAGGCCTTGTCAACACCTCAGACTTTTATGCGTTCTTTTAGCCCTTCCTAAGCGGTTTTTGGTGGCCCACCGTTGTGTTGTGGCTGATCAGTGTATAGGGCTAACGAACAGTGAGCGACAACAGTTCAAGCTCCCACACTAACACCTACTTGGCTCACTTTTGAAGCACCAATTAAATATGTATTTTGATTGCATGGGAGCCAAAAGGCCTGGAGAAAGGCCACACAGGCATAAGAAGAAACTCCTAAAAGAAATACCTCAGCTGACAACCAGCTTTGAACCCAGAATCTTCTTACATGCAAAATTCATCAAATTACTTGTGTGTGTTTAAAGGTACCTCTAATAAAAGGAATCTAAATTATATCTAAAATAATACATTTTTAAAAAAAAATGGAAAGTGCATCATGGGAATATGACCTAACCTGTGTATACATGAGGGATGAAGTGATAAAAAGTCAAACTGACAGGACAAAGGAATCTCAGAAACACAGTTAATGTATGGATGGAATTTTGTTCTACATGAAGGAACAGAAAGCTGAAACCAGCATCTCTACTTTGGTATTTTCCTGTACGACCTTATTCAAGGCTCTGTGTTTTTTTCATGTGTTTTTCTCCACAGACTTGCCTCTGGCCATTAGCCCAAATTCACGAGGTGCTGTTCTGCCTGTGATGCCAGAGTCACAGAACTCTTTTGTACTGTTTTACTCATATTAGGGTACTCTTGATTTCCCTCCTTGCCATTCTTATATTTTCCTTTAACATAACCTGAGAGTAGTGTTTGACGTGAATGTTGAAACAAAGTATGTATGCCTCTGTGACCGAGATAAATGGATACCTGACTGGCAAGTACAACAATGAAAGCCTTTTGTTTTTTTTAGCTATACATTCAGCAGACGTGGGTATTTAGCAGCACACGCTGTTACTAGAAATGATGATGTAGATAGTTTCTATCCTGCAGCCACAAGATGGCAACCCTGCTTTTGTGACCACATGAACAACCCCGTCAGTACTCTCCATCAACATTATTGCAGTAAACCAGAAATTATGAAAACTCTTTTGCTTATATTTCACTAGTCTGTGTTCTTTTTATTTGTTTTAAACAGATTTCCCTACATGTACTTGTGGGATGAAATGTTCTAGCAAAATATCCAACATAGTAAAAGACTCAGTTGTTTGGATTTTATACCGTCGATTCACATGGACTGAGATGCTGGACCAAATGATATCGGCATCGTAAGGCAGTTGAATATTCAATGACAAGAATAACTTTGTGAACCCTATGGAACTACCGAGATTTTTTAAGTGATTGTTAATCAGTTTACATCTGCTCTTCATCTAAGACACATTTATAATCTGACTTAGCTGACAATCTGATCAAAGTAATTCCAGACAAACAAATCCAACAACCTCCATCAGACATTTCCTTACGGTTAGGAGGAAATTTGGACTATTTCTCATAACACTAGTGTTTCAAGGCATCAAAACATCTTGGGTCTTGGTTAAACAGCTCTCTTTAGATCATGCCATGGCATCAAAAATAAGTGCAGGTCAGGAGTCTTACTTTTTTACTTAAGTTTTCTTCTTCTTATATGTTCTTTTATTGATTCCACTTCTGTGCCATAGATCATGATCATGATCATGTTCCGTCACCCAACCTCCCATAAATTTCATGCCATGTACATTCTATTGCGCATGTATTTGTTACAATTTTGAGTTCATTGTTTTCCTTAATGGTTGCTGCCCCATATCGTGATGCTCCCTCCGCCATGCTTCACATTGTAAATGAGGTTTTGAAATTTGAGTGCAGCACCTAGTTTTCTCCTCCTAACATGGCATTGTGTTGTACATTATAGACATTAAGAAAAATATTTTTTCTCTTCTGTCCTAATAGCATTTTCCTGAAAGTGTGCTTTTGCGAGAGTAAATCTTGCTACAAGTATTTCTTTCTTTCTTTCTTTCTTACATCATTCTTTTTTTGTGTTTTTCTTACAGTGGAGTCAAGGTTTCGGCAAGTTGTGGACATTTCTGCAGATGTTTCACTGTTAGGGTTTGGCGTGTTTTTACCTTTTACAGTATTCAATTTTGTGCTCTTAGATGGATCCTTGCAGGACGCCCAGTAGCATCAGGGGGAGGGGGAGTAGCATCAGTCCTGAATCTCCTCCATTTTTTGTCATTTCAGTGGTCTTTTCCACCGCCGTGCAAGCAGCAAATCTTTCTGGACAAGATCAGACCTTGTACAAAAATAAACTTTGTGTCACTTTCATTGTGGATTGGGATTCAAAATATACTTCTATTAACTGCTGGTTTTAGAGGCTGATCCCTTCTTGTTTAAAAACACTAGCAGTAATTATAGACGTTTTGAATATGCTCTCTACTTCACACACAAAAACCCCATGTGGTTTTCTCTGTCCTGTCACATATGAACCATTAAACGCCCTACCAGCCCACTTTTCAATACTATGTCTGATCTATATCCAGATCTATTTCTATGTTGAGTGACTGTCCACGCCCAAATGTTAACTCTAAGCACTTATGATTTGTATTTTTTCATTTAGAAGTTGGATTTGGTGCTTGCTGCAATTGATTAAAGAATATTAGATTGATCCTGTTAGACTCTACCTCCAACTGTATCAGTCAAATTGGGTAGCTAAGTGGAAGAAACTGCTTTAAGCTAGACTGTTTACTCTCTTTTGTTAAAGACGCATTTCTTCTTTATCAAAGAGAGCTCATGCGAGCCTGTAATACTGTCAGAGCTTTCTTCTTCAGAGCGAGCTAAATCGCTCGGGTAGATTATCACATCCTTCTTGTGGATTGTTCGGAGATGACGCAGCAGTGACCTGGTGGGAGAGGTCAGTGTTGACTAAAATAGTGTGAATCACTCCTGATAGAAGAATCAGTGCTAATGCAATTTCCTTTCATTTCCTTTCATAAGCACAAATTAGATCAGCATCACAGAGATGTAAAAGCTAATGTGTTCCTCTGGTGGTTTCCCCCTGAACTCCATCTCAGATCCAGCTAACTACTACTTTACTCATCCCACTTCCACCTCTCCTTCCGCCAAGTGTCATGTGCTCATGAAGAGTCCAGAAGATGACATGTGCGGGTGCAAGTGACTATGAGGGCTTGTGTGAGAAATTCTAATTGTTCTTTGTTGCAGGATATGACACATATTTTCTGGTCTGAAGCACTTGAGGTCTTGAGAGGTTGTCTGTGATGTGTCTGACTTAATTTAGCACACATAAATACCACAAATGAACGCCTTTATTTTCTATATGCAGTGACAAATTACATTACTCCATGTTTTAAAGTCCAGTCAACATGGCTGAGAATGTATGCCGCTTCAGTTGTGATCAGATTATCATTGTACTGAAACCCTGGTACGAATTGCCTCTTGGGTTTATAGCAGGGAAGTACAGAGCTGAAATGATAAAGATATTTTAAACCAGATTTTAACGCAAGGATTTTTCTCAGAACAGGCCACGAATGCCAGGAAACAATGTACTTCTTAAAACCTTTTAACTGCACAGTTAATATTGAGCTTTGGTGATACTTCATCTCAAAATAGTTTTATTTCAATCTAATTCTCAATATTTAAGGCTTGAATTTTCCACGGCTCAGAAGTTCGGAGGTTTGGGATTGAGTTGGCTTCCTTACCCAGCTGTAGTCATTTGAACACATTCTTTACTCATGAGTCTCATTGGAAAAAAAAAACAAAGAAAAAGAAATGCGTTAAAACTTTACCTCCCTTCGTTTTCTTGTCTTATGATTAACTTCACAGGCAGATGACTACTGACACCATGAGTCAGTGGTCCGGCCTGGCCGGGATACCACCAGCATCACTTCACGTCTCCACGTTTCCATGTCGCTGCCAACGGAGAGCGTCATCCTCCCACCCCGTTCATTGGTGACAACGGACGCCTATCACGAGGAGCCAGCTCCGGGTCATTCCCTATCCGCGTGCTCAGTCGGAAGTGGTCGTCCTTTCCTTGAGCTCCATTGGATCCAGCCGTTGTCAGTTGGGTTCGCTCACGTTGAGCACTGTCCGCCTCTCCGGCTCTGTGTCTGCCGAGACAGCCGTCATATTGGTTGCTACAAGCTGCGGCGACCACGGCAGAAAAGAAGACCCCACCATGATGAAGAACGGGCTGTTGCGGCATTTGAAAATTAGTTTAGCTTTTAAACAATTTTGACTTGTATATAAATATATATATATTTTAAAGAATTCGGGATGATACCATCAAGTATTCGCGTACGTTTAGTGCTTTCACCCGTTACCGTGGTCCGCAAGGGGGATATATGCCTGACTTCTCTTAATAGCCATTTTTTGCAGACAAAGAGAGCTGTTGAGTAGGGCTTTCAGAAGGCACACGGGTAAGACATGAACACTCCAAGCAAACCATTATTTGCCAACCATGTCATACTTGTGTACTCGGCACCTTACAACAACACAGCAGCACCTGGGTTTATTTTTATAATTTTGTGCCGATTTTTTTCCAAGGCTAACATGCTAGCCCTGCTAGTTGGTTAGTTAGCCAAAGCTAACCAAAATGTTAGAAATCCCTATTCTGGGGGGTTGCTAACAGTTAGCATTTTTGACAGCTTGTAAGCCTGAACGGTGACTTCACATCTATCCCTACTTAAGATTTTTTTAAATGTTTTTATGACGTGTTTCTGTACAGTATTATGCATTTGACTGAGGTCACCGAGCTAGTTTGGCAAATGTGAGCCTGTATATCGTTATCTTTGGTGTGTAGATACATTTAATGGTGTAGTGGGACTGACTGTGGATCGTTAACGGGTTAGCAAGTCCGCTAACTTGGCAGGGACCAGGGAAAAATGGGGCCTCCAGAAACCTAAAGGCCTTCCAACCATTTCTATAGAGCCGCTATGATGGCTTAATAGCTCGATAGATATTTATTCTGTTGAGTTTAGGGATAAATAGAGCAGTAATCTCTCTATTTTTTTTTAAAATCTTTTAGCTAACGTGGGTATAACGGGACAGTTGTGTCCACAGAAACGAAGACAGTTTGGGGGTTTCAGGGTTAATTGAGTGTGTTAGCAATGATTCTTAACAGATCTAATTTTGAATAACATAATATATATATGTATTATTTGGACATAGCTATAAAGTCTGAATAATTTTTCATTTAATTACCAGCAAAGCTATAACAGAGTACAGTACAATAGTTATCTTACAAACACAATGTTGATGCACTTTTGAAGAACATTGCACTCTTGAATTATGACATGGTTGCATGTTTTGCCTCAGTTAGCAAAGGCTTACTTGCAATGCAATTTACTGTCACGTCCGTCTGCCAGATCAGCATTTATGTCAAAACATTTAACGGTGGTTGGGATTTAAATTATATGAATAAAAATCAGCCTGTTTTATCAGTTGGTCACTGACCCAGTATGGCTTTCTGCCATCCCACGTATCTTTAAGAACACAAGGCGCTGCAAATCTCTCATTAACTCTGGTCTGGGCTGAGTGGAGCAGAGAAAGCGTCCTTCCCTGAATCCCGTCTTCTCTCCAGCCCTCTCTTAGATCAGTATGATCCCAGGAGAATGGGTGTGTTGGGCTGCCGGAGAACAGAAGTAGCCCAGTTCAGTTTCAGGGTGGCTCAAAATGGATGTGGACTGGATCACACCGTTGGTGTAGTTGCTGTTGTCTGTGGCTTCAGTCAGACTTGTTCAGGATGGCTTTCTCACTCTTGAGTTGGCTGAGCCTAGATAATTGCAGACAGAAATGCGTGATGCTGCGTTGTGTGTCCTCTGTAGTTTATGTGTGTGGTCATGGTTTAAAGTCCTTCAAGTAAATTTGTCATCTAATTTTCAGGATATTAGGACACAAAACGGTTTGCACCACAATCATCGCATGAATTAAATGCACATAGTTAATTAAGTTAATATGATTGAGGTTTTTGTTAGATCCAAGAGTTGTCTCGTGTCCAATCTTACTAGACCAAGAGGCTAACTTGCTAAATGGCCCTGTTTCCTTTCATGCACAGTAATTCAGAGGTCCTGTTCCCAGCATTCAGCCTCTTTTTAGAATCTGAATTATTTTGATTTATTATGATTTGACTTTTAAGACTTGGAAATGTTTGTGTTTCTCATTCAGAGGTAATCTGGATTGTAGAGGAGAGTTCAGATACTTTGGCACAATTGGTAGTAGCACAGTTTAGGCAACATATTTCAAAGACAGACAGAATAGTAGAATAATATTGAATTGTAATAGAGAAGTTTTCATTAGCTTAAACTTCTCATTATTTTTTTTTTTTTTTTTTGAAGGTGATTAGCAAGCTGTGGGATAAAACACACCAGTCACGATGGAAAGTCTAAACTTTTGACATTTAACTGACAGAATATTAGCCTCAAATTTTTGGTTAGTAAAGAAACTGCTGCTTCAGTTGGTAGATTTGTGCTTTCAAGTTGACCGCACAATTGCTGAAAACTTACTTTGGGACTGACAGGACTTTGTGCCACAAAAAAATTTGAACAAAAGAGAGATTATTTGCATATTTTGCCTTCTCAGAGTGAGACTTGGCAACACAAGTGGTAAGGGTTCACTTTGAACCATGCTTTTGAGTCTCTTTCTAAATCGGGCAGTCTGAGACTCGTGCACTTTCTCAGAAAGCCTGTTAGCATGCTTTTCAGCTTCACAACTAAAAGCTTTCTTGTGACTCAAAAGATACATCTGTGGCATGTTTGGAAGTGCAATTTTGTTTTCTATTGAAAAAAAAAATATGCAAAGCTCCCTGGTTAGAATGACTTATTTGCTTCCTTCCTCATTGACAAGAGTAAGAATTTCAGAGGTTTAAAATTAGACGCGAAATGCGTCTGATATGATGGCAAATGCTGATTTTGTATTTAGAGGGGAAAAAAACTTGCAAACTCCAAATTTCCACTTGCAAGTGAGGGCTGGGAATCTTACACTGTCAGTGGAAAAATCTGAAAATGACCCTCTTAGCATTTATAATGTAACCCTTTTACTGGTGAATCTGTAAATATATAATACAATATGTCTTAAGTAACTAGAAATGAGTCACGGCATGTATGAGAAGTTCTTGAATAAAATATCTAATATATATATATTATATATTTTTATGTATGCCTGTATCTGTTGTTGCATAATTATTGTATAAAAAATTGACTTTCTCACTGTCGTATCAGGTTTTATTGGCGAACTTGTATAATCAATTGGGGCATCACTAAATATGAGAGTAATTTTGTAATAAATGTTATTAATTCTTATGGCTTTTACGTCGGTTCCGAACCACTAGAATCATTTACAGCTTGATGGAGTTTACGGCGGATGCTAACAGTCGATTTCACTATCTCTTAATCTTTTAGTTATTGACAGTTTGGTTTATTAAACGCCATTGAATATATGTTTTGTGATTTACATATGACGGCTTAGAAGTTGTACGAAAAAATGAAATGTATTCGGTATACAGCGAACAGATCTGCTTAATGTGCAGATCTTTTAAAAAAACATCTTAATCAAGATGTATTCGGTTGACAAATTATTTGGATCCTTTGGACAGCTGAGATTCCATAGTGTGGATACTTGCCGTAACATAAGGAACTATTTTCAGGGCCTGTTCTGTGACTACAGATGACCAGTTTCAGTTTTCTTGGCCTATTCTGATGTCCATTTTTATTGACTGACCTGCTGACTCCCATTTTCTTCCCAAAAACTGCAATTGACAACAGAACAAAATAATTGATTCCCTTTTTGTTTAACCTGGAAAACTCAGTTGTGTCCTCATGATAAAAAGAGAATGAGTGGGGGGTCTTTTTAGATTAAAGCTGAGATGGATGCTTTGGCTTTTCTTTCTTTTTCTATCTATCAAAAATGTATTTGGAGTTTGGTAAAGTGGTGCAATGTGTATTTGTCAGCAGCTGGATTTTACTTATTCTGCAATAGGAATGATGCTTTGGAGCCTTGGTGTTTTTTTTTATATTAAATTAACCACATCCAGCTTGTCCTTTACTAGAACATTATAGAATACAAAGTGTCCCCCAAGCCTTGCCTTGGACTGGATTTCTTGCTGCTCCATATTAGTTAAAGTACAGACTCTTGAAAGATGAGTATGAAGACTGGCTGCTCATCTAATGGCAGAAATACCATTAGACCAGTACAGTTGCTTTAATTTTGCATTGTTGGGAGCAGAGGTTTCCTGTGGCTGGTTGTGTATTCACGTTAGCTTTGATTTTAGCTGCATTGCCTTTGTTTGCTTCGTCAAATTGGGCATGCTCACTGGGGTCATGGTATTTTAAGTGTCAGAATTAAGTTTGTTCTCACTAACTTTTTGGCGGTTGTTTGTTCACGGCTTATTTTTGCTTTATAGAAATGACAGATCGTGGGCTGTGGATATTCTCTGGGAGGTTGGAGAATTGAGTTTTGCTTTAGATCCTTATTAAAGTAATTTAAGTGCAGAATTGATTAGCCAACAACAGTTCAATATAAAGATAAGCACATCTGAATAGTGTAAATGGAGAGTTTGCAATTTTTTTTTATTTTTTTTTAACTTCTGATGTTATGTTTTTGGAACTTCTCTTTTAACAAAAAAAAAAATCCTAACTGTATATTCATCATAAAACTTTGACTTTTAAATAACCCTCCAAAAGAGCACCAGGTTAGAGGACAAGGTATTTTTGTACAACCTGAAACCTGAAAATGAATCGCAATAAGTTGCAGTTTATCCAACGAGATAAGCTGCTGCTCTTAGGCCGGTTATTAAACTGTCTGCATGGGTGTTTCATAGCAGGACACACAGCATGTTCATCTTAGAGGACATATTTTGATTAAGATGAGGCTTCCTACAGTTCTACGGTTGGAAACGGACGTTCATAGGGCTTTTCCATGTTTAATTCATGAGTTGTTTCGATGCTTGAATCTGTGAAATGGGAACAACAGGCTTTTGGGAGACGAGCTGCTGACTTGTACTGGCGGTCTGTGTTTGTTCCAAAACATCAAAACAAATCATAAGCTTTGTGTCATCCGGACAAATGCTGAAGGACTTCCATAATGATGAGATTTTATCCTCCTGGTCTTATGTTGCTGTGCACACGAACGTGAACCATTGTTTCTTGGATGTCTTTTAACTCGAGTCTCTTTCAGACAGCGCTGCATTCCAATCGATCGGATGGCAACTGAATGCCAGTTCTGAATGAGCACCTCAGGTGGTTTTCTGTAACATTTTGCAACAACAGTCTGACAGGAACGAAAAGGCTAACATTAACATACCGCTTTCAACTTGTGTCAGTCGGAATCCTGGAGCGCCATCTAAAGCCAGTGATGACAAGATGAGGGAGTGCAGAATATTTCTTTGTTTTTGAATGACAAGAATTAAAGAAATATGCCTGAACTAAACATGTCCAGACATGCATGAAGCATTTGCTGCAGCAGATTGGTCATCATGTCACATTTGGTGATGTACGATACCTCTGCTGTATCAATAACAGTGACACGGCCGGCTCTTTTCTGGTTTTATCTGTCACACACAGTAATGACTGATAACGGGAGAGACATTGAAAGATTTTCTTGACTTGGGCACAACTTTGGCTGTCAAATCTATCATCTGCATTTATTGGCTAACGTCATTCTTTGTGCTGATCGATGGAATGCCAAAATGTTGGTCAGTAGCCTCCAGTGAATACCAGTTTATTATATACTAAAAGGAAAAAAAGAGAAGAGGGGAAAGAGGTTTGTTAACTAACCACAGAGGGACTCCTTCTTGTGGTTAGTGAGTGGCACATGAAATCAGTGTTGGCAAGATTGAGAATCATGGTAGTTAATGTTAACTCGGATAATTGACATGGGTCTCATAAGTATGATATATTGGGTTGCTTGTATCTTGCACTTGGTTGACCTCAGTAGATATTGTAGCAATTAGAAGACTCTTTCTGCGTTAAGAATGGGATAAAACTGAAAAATGACCAGTGTTGGGATACATTTTCCAAGAACAAATAGCCTTAAAACATGTGAAGATTTGCAAAGCTGTTTAGTTGAAGATATTTGCAAGTTTTTTTCAAGTAGTTATTTGCTAGAGTTATTTGTGTACACTGTGATTAGCTAAAATCATCCTGGGTGATTCTCATCAGAAACTCGTTTTGAAGCAGGTATGTAAATGCTTTGTTGTGGCAGGTGGTTAGCTATCTGTGGAGACTTTGTTCGCTGATAAATTTGTGTCATTCAAACGCTGGTGCTGCTCCTTCCAAATATCTGTCAAAATCTAGTAGTGTGATAAATCAACAGCATGTGTGTGCGTGTGCATGTACATGTACATGTACCCTGTCTGCTGCTGGTACAGGGAAAGTTTTTGGTCAGGTCTAGACTGGCTCTGTAATACAGTACATACCAGCAGATCAGCTGTGAGCAGATCCCAGGTTCATTTATAGCTGTGGCCTTGTGTCCCTGCACGTCTGCCTGGCAACTCCTATCTCTGCTGTTCCAACTACTCAAGCTCACCCACGTCTCAGACACTTTGGCCCTGTTACACTCTCACCATGTCTAATTACTAGATACACAGTAGTCTGTGGAATTAAAATGTAAGACATTCTTTATGTGGTTTGTTCCTCAGTGTTAAATGGAAGTGCCATCAAAGTTGTGAAATGTTAATTTGCTTTGTCTCTTCTCATCGTCAGGTCCAAGGGGCTCCAGTTAATGAAGAAAGTGGGCAACATGTGGAGCAACCTGAAGAGCAGATGCCAGACGTTCTTTCACGGCTCAGCACCCAGTGAAAGCAAAGTTGAGGCAGATGCTGTCCACTGTGTGGTGGATCACGGCGATGGAGGCAGCTCAGGCGAGGCTCAAAGCACAAGAGCCTCCAGCCCATCATGGAGCTTCCTACCAGTGCCAGTGGTAACAACAGGACGCCGCCATCATAACTGTGTGTCAGACATCCCACAGATTCTAGAGATTACTATTGACAAAGACAATGAGGATGTGCGGGGAGGTTCAGGGGGTGTTCCCCTGGCAAGGAGGGACTCTTATTCCCGTCATGCTCCATGGGGGGGCAAGAAAAAGCACTCGTGTTCCACTAAAACCCAGAGCTCATTGGAGGCAGAAAGGCGTTCTGGGCGCTTAAGGGGGAGCGGGAATCGTAGAGACAGGCGTTTTGGAATCAGCTCCATCCAGGAGATCAATGACTCTGTATCTGGAGGGCGCAGTTTAAATGCTCGTTCTTTGCGGCAGCGGCTAAGTGACACGGTTGGGTTGTGCCTACCCCTGCCGGCACGCAGACGCTCTCGCACTTCTAAGAACCCTGTCGCCTCCAAACGGAAGATTCACCTGACAGAGCTCATGCTGGAGACCTGCCCCTTCCCACCAGGCTCAGACCTTGCTCACAAGTGGCACTTGATCAAACAGCACACCGCACCAGTCAGTCCGCATTCCTCCACCGCCCTCCTGGATGCATTTGACCCAGCCCACCCCTCACCAGAGGATGAGGAGGAACGTCTGCGTGAGCGACGTAGACTGAGCATCGAGGAAGGTGTAGACCCACCGCCCAATGCACAGATCCACACCCTGGAGGCCTCAGTGCCAAGCTCCTCTCTTTACAAACTGGGACCAAAGATGGCTCCTGGCATAGGAGAGTCCTCTGGGGAAGGACGGTCCTGTGGGGCTGGCAGCTCTGGGGGTGCCGGATCATCAGGAGCTTGTGGGCCGGTGCTGGGGGCTACAGCATCAGCCCAAGACTGTGATTCTGAGGAGGATTCAACCACCCTATGTCTGCAAGCCAGGAGGCCCAAGCAGAGGCATGCCTCTGGGGATGGTCACGTGAGCCGGCAGCAACCCGGGCCGTGGAAGGTTCACACCCAGATAGACTACATCCACTGCCTGGTGCCAGACCTGTTGGAGATTACAGCTCTGCCCTGTTACTGGGGCGTAATGGACCGCTATGAGGCTGAGGCACTATTGGATGGACGGCCAGAAGGCACCTTCCTGCTGCGTGACTCAGCCCAGGAGGACTACCTCTTTTCTGTTAGCTTCCGCCGTTACAATAGGTCCCTGCACGCACGCATCGAGCAGTGGAACCACAACTTCAGCTTTGATGCTCATGACCCTTGTGTTTTCCATTCTTCCACTGTCACAGGACTGTTGGAGCACTACAAAGACCCCAGCGCTTGCATGTTTTTTGAGCCGCTGCTCACAGCGCCTCTCCATCGGACCTTTCCCTTTGGCCTGCAGCACCTGGCACGAGCCGCTATCTGCCGTTGGACCACTTATGATGGCATAGGCTCTCTGCCGTTGCCCCCTGCTCTGCAGGACTTTCTCAAGGAGTATCACTATAAACAGAAAGTACGAGTTCGCTGGCTAGAGAGGGAACTGCCACTCAAGGTTAAATAAGGCGGGCTTCTCCATCGCCTGTACACACACTGCAGGAGAATTACAGAACTTTAGAAGTTCCTCTGTTTCCAGTTGGGGGCTATACTGACATGGCTCTCTTTCTGGTGAGAGATGGAATTAAATATAAAAAGCTATACAGAGTTCATTCTAATCTTTGTTTTCGTTATTACTTACATCACAGAAAATACATATGATTATATTCAGTGTAACGCTGTCTAGCAAGCACATGTTTTTGAGTTGAACAGGTTGTTTTGACAGGGAAGGAAGGCACAAGTATCAATGCTTTGCATCTCTTCTCTCCTCTTTTGTGCTAAATGTCTGCCTGATCCCACAACAGCACCCTACTTGTAGACCTGCCTGCATGCCTCCGCCATTCATACCAAATAGCTATTTCAGCCAGCAAGGCTACGTTGTACAGCTCACTTAGTGCTTTTTCTTTTTCTTTTTGTTTTCCCCATTGTCAAAACAGCTAGTGAAGCACCTTACTGAGACAAAGGTGTGGGTTGAGAGGGCATCTGGAGGTGCTATTGTCATATGCAGTCGGTGCTGATTCCATGGATAGAGCAGCATAAAACACATTCTTTGCTATCTTGTTACAAGTATGAGCATCAGTTAAACCTGAGAAAAAGATGGATTCTTAGGTCTGTAGGGTTCAGGACAACACATCAGGGAAATAATGGACTATAGACTAGTCTAACACCAGCTCCTCCTTAAGCAGTAATGATGAGTTTTGAATAATGAATCAGTCCACTGTGTCCTATATTGTGAGCAAGCGTAGCTTGTTGGATTTTTTTTTCCCACTGTGAGGCAGTACTTTCTTAACATGAGGGACAGATTGTAAGGGAATTCTGTCATTTTTGCCATTATTAAAGCTGAAAAAGCAGCCAGTCAGTTCTTCACAAGCCAGTGACACATTAGGACGCATTTCGGGGCACAATTTGCGGAGTACGCGGTCTGCTAAAAGGTTTTATGGAGGTGGTACGAATCCACACGAAGGCCACCATCCAAGGTCTCCTCCAAAACGAGAAATTACTACAAGCTGATCGGTGTTCTTCACTCCCTGTAACTGGTTTTAATGTTATGGCTTACCGGTGCAAAGAGTGTCAACTAATCACCTCTGAGATATTGGCATATCCTTTAGAGCTTAAGATGTGAAGAATTTTAGTTGTGGCTTGGGGACAAAACCTCTGCTGACTAGTCTGTCGTTTGTGTCATCTTTTCAGCTTCAAGAGAGGGAAAAAAAAATAATAAGAGTAACCTTTGTGCCTTTTAGTAACCTTTTTGTTTTTTTTTCTTGTTCCATAGTCTGTTTGCTTTTTAGTCCAAACCAGGGGCAGGAGGTGCTGCAGCACAGTCCTCTCAGATGAGACTGAAAAGACAAATAATGAAGAGGTGCATGAGCTCTAAGCTCACTAACTTATGTTGCAGGTTGCAGTTTAGTGGTGCTATTTCGAATTAAGATCTCATTACTGATATAGGCTGTATGTTAGTCGTCTGTTCTCACTCACGAATGCATGCATCCGTCTCTGCTGCATAGTATTAGTTTATTAGTGGCTTAGTGGGTAGCCATGTTGCTGTTGGCAATATCAGTGCAAGATGCTGATGTCCAGCTCTCCCATGTGTTGGTGCTCGTCTGCAAACTTGCCACAGAGCTCTAATGAGAAGACAGGAAGGTTAACTCAACTTCTAACGCCAGCTCTGCAGTTACTCAGTAACGGTGTTTGTTCTTTTAATTTGTAACAAACACGGATGAATTGATTTTTAAAAAGTGGCAGTTGTAATAAATCCCTTCACATGACTGTAGCATAAGATGGATGGGGACAAGCACAGCGGTTCCCTTAAGCATTTTTTGAGAAAATGCACTCGGCATAAAAGGAATTCCGTTGAAGACGAGAAACCATGCCAGTGCAAACTTACAAGCAGTTTGTCAGCCCACATTTGACTTCACATCGGGAAGGGAATCTTTCTCATTTCCCAACAATATCTGCATCTGTGGCCTAAAGGTCACAGCCACATCTACATATATTAACTCGCAGTTTAAAGCTTGTTTTATTCAGTGTATTCAGAGCTACGTTAAATCAGGTTTTAATGCTAGGAGCAAGTAAAGGCTAGTTCCATACGATGGAGTTAAAATCCATCAACATGCGAGAGCCTGCTTGTGTCAGACTTGAACACCTTTAATTCAGTGCTTGATACCTTTCCACTGCAAAACCGTTGTCCAGTTTTCATCTACTTATCAGGCAGACATTATTATGCAGCTAATAAAGGATATTTGGTGACGGTAAGGAGATTGAAATCTCATTTCACCAACGAATTCCTGCTTTTTTATTTAATTTTTTTTAAACGGCATTTTTTAACATCTACGTGGTTATTTCCTCACACACGAGACGGAAATATCTTCCGCTGCACTGCACTTTGTCGTGAGAAATCTTGCATTCTGTATGTTACACACCTATTGGTGTTAAAATTGGCAGTGACTTTTTATGTTTTCGGACTGTTTGGCATCCACTCTAATTATCTGAAAACCCACCCGGTGCATACATCTGTCTCTCTTTACCATCTGTCAGGCTGCTCCTTGCAGTGCGCCGTCCCACTTAGAAACACCGATTACGGGCTAACTTTGCCACGCTGGGATGTAAATGTATTTGGTACTAAGGAGCTATTGTGTCGCCTTATGGCTATCGAGTGATAGGGGGAGGCCCCTTTTTATGATATCCAGGTGGCCGCATCCCTGACACCCCTGTGGTGTCGAGGAAAACCCCGTTTGTCCTGCCCTCCAGAGAGATGGAGCTGGCTCACTGAGAGCTCTGGCTTCAGTTGGGACAGCGGCGAGCGACCAGATTTTTAGACGTAAATGGCACTTTAATTGTGTATTTGTGTTCCATAATGCAGTCTGAAAGTATTAGGACAGTGACATGCTTTTGTTTGTTTGCACTTTACTCCAGCATATTGGATTCAGAACGACACATTTGTCATATTTTTATTTTATTGCAGTTCATTCTTGCAGAATTTGACACGCTGTCTGCTACGGTGACCTGAATCCAACACCTGAGATCAGGTGAATGACTTGGCTCGTCAAGAAAGTTCAGTTTGGGCCTCGCTGGTTGCCTCTGTATGCGGAGGGTGACTGGGAAGATTTTCCCTGTGCACGCATGCATTGAACGCCCTTAAACGCCATCAAAGAGCTGGTCGTTGTTTGATCAAAAACGCTGCCCCACAGAGCAAACTGCAACAAATGAAAATGTCCCAGTGTCCAAATGCTTGCGTGTGTGTTGGCATGTGCCGGTGACAACATTTAACTCTTGTTGGGATGCCATGTGCTGCGTGGATGGAGTTGTGTTCGCAGTTTTGTTGCAGATTCGGCGCACGCGTGTGTCGTGAGGGAGGATGTTAGCGTATGGAAAGCGCCACACGGGGATCCTGTGGAAGGGGTGCAGAGTTCGGTGTGAGGGGTGATGACAATGACTCCTATGAACAACGCCTCTGCCCTCACCTCTCCCTCCATTCTCAGGCAGGCCCATTGCAAGGAGAGTCCCTGGACCCTCTCAACCCAGTTTTCCCCATGGGAAGTATCTGATATTAACAGTAGCACATGTTTGCCATGTAGCCCGTAAATTTAGGGGAGGGGGGGGGGGGGGTATGTATGATGATGATTGATGGGCTCATGTAATAGCTTGATGAAAAGACTTTATTCTTCTGTGGTGCATAAATTGTCTGGAACACTCATGCATTTGCACACTCTTGCTATCAGCGCTTCTTCTGCACTACCCCAGGTGTTGGCACGCACACCCACACCCCCTCGCAACCCTACCCTAAGCCAGGGACAAACATGGACCACATTTGACCAGCACCAGCTTTCTGTTGGACTCGCCCCCCCTAAAAAAGAGGGAAGGCAAAGATGGGTATTTGTGTATATTTTCTGTTCTTAAATCCTAACAAAGCAAACGACACAAATTTAAGTATTTTTACCTTCTGTTGTCATCAGGATGACATTATTTAGCTGCACTATTAGCGCCTCACTTGTGGCGAGAAACCACTGGGTCAGGATGCGAGACAGGCTGCTTGTGTCGTCGGTTGTCCCATTTTAAGAAACAGCAATACCCCTGAGTGTTGGAATCCTAACCCCCCCACCACCACCCCGTACGACTCGTCGTTTCAGATCGTGGAGGAGAACAAAAAGAGAAAAGGTTATTTTTTTCCTTCATATTCCCACATATATTGTAAAAAAAACAAACAAACAAACAAAAAAAAAAAAGCTGGTTTAAGTGCGATATGCAAACAGAAAAAGATTTATGAAAGAATTATTTTCATTATTACTTCTCCCGAATATGCAATGGAGTGTAGTTTAACAATGGTTGCAATCCTCTGTCACTTTAATGCTGTACGTGCACATTGGTTGCTGTGTGGATGTGGGTGCCGAGGCAACGGGACTTGACAATGATGGGAACTAATGGCTGTCACTCTGCAGCACCGCCGTGTTCCCAGACTAACTGCCTTATTCGTTCTGGCCGACAAAAGCCCTTTAAAACCCGGGGCCGCAGCCACCGCCACAGACCGATCGCGCTTTGCTGTCGTCAGACGAATATCGCCGTTTTCTGCTTTCTTCTGCTTTTTCCTCCCTTTTTTTGCTCCTTTCTTGTTTTTCCTTTTTTTTCTGCTGTCAGATAGGATTTTGAGCGTGTAAATGGCATTATCATGTTCACATTTCACTGTCTGTTCTGTGTATCTGCTTAACCATTCAAAGAGAAGAAAAAAAGAAGTTTTCCAGTGTAACCTGTTCATTTTTAAGAGCCGTATGATGCGACACTTGTAGCTGTCACTCTTGGTGCTTGGCTTATGCTTCATTGTCTTAATATTCCAAATAAAACTGTTAAGTGTAATCCACACTGGTCCATGAGATGATATTGAGTGTTTTTTTTTCTTCATTATGCAGTCATCACACCAGAGATGAAACGGTGAATTAGGGTGGGATTTTAGGCTGCCGTGTACACCAAGGTGCTCACTATCACATTTAATCATGATTGGATTCACTGCTGCCCTCATTTTCAAATGTTTAACTTGAAGTTATAACTTTAAGTAGTCTATTTCCACCTATGTCAGGTTGTCCCAGAAAACAACAAAGTGTTCAAACATAGCTAAAGGATCCAAGACTAAATGAGATTTTTTTTTTTTAAAGTCTGCCAGCTGCCACAAAGCAGCCTACACCTGTAAATAAAAAGAAAAGTAATAGTTGTAATGTAATGAAACTAATTCAGACATTACCTTATGAATCTCAAAATCTACGACCTGCTTAAATTTCTCACTGTGCAGTGAAGTGTGAAACGTGAGCTTCCTCAATTTTGCGTCTTGTAGCTGCTTGAAAACTGAGGTGTGAAATTGCCTAAAGCAAGTTGGCGAAATAAGAACGTGTGTGTGCAAAAACTGAAGAATAGAATCCCACCCCACCCACAGGGGAGTAACAGTTTTCTACATGTATCGCTCAGATATCAGAATCCTTCACAAATTAGTCAAGCTACCAAATCTGTTTCTGATCGAATGTCTGCAGCAGTAGCTGATGGGATGTAGGGCTAAATGGGATCAAAATGATTTAGCTTTTTGTTATAGACGCCCGCAGCGCCCCTTCCCACTCGCTCTGCCATCCCCTTGGTCTTAACTCCCTGGCTGTTCCCAGCATTAGCTGTCCAGACAGACGCGACCGAGCTGCCTGGAACTTCACAGTTAAGTATTTGTTCATTTGAAATGAAGTATAAATAGCATGTGGGTTATCGGTTTCAAGTTAGCTACCCAAGGCTTATGAATAATTGATGCTCACCCAAGAGGAGAGAGATGGTGAGGGTGAGCCACCATACAGGACAGAAAAGTTTCTACAAAGGCAAAGCTAGGACACGAAACAAACTCATAAAAATGTACTAAAGTGCATGCAGGCCATGCTCTCAAAGCATAGCCTCAAGTCCCCCGCTGAACCCTCTGGCACATCCAAAATAGAAACCAAGCAATAAGTTACGGAATCTGGAGTTGGATGTGGGTCACTAATGAGATGAGGAGGAGGATGAAAGTGCTAATGATGAAGGTCTAGCCAGTTTATCAGGAGGCCCAACCTCACAGATTGTATCTGGTTGTGGCCCAGTCAGTTGTGTCGGAGACGCCTCCTTATCAGCCTGGTGTGCCGGCCTCCACTGTACTCATTGCTCTATCTGCGGTTGGCACATTGAGCTGCAATACACAGCTATGGCTGGCAGTGACATCAAGAGACGTGTCAAGGGTGAGAACCATCGTGCTATCAAGATTTAGAATTCTTTGTTGTTGTTCTTTGACAGAACATTCTTCAGTGTTTTGATGTCATTTGCAAAACGCAGTCACACTTAAATTGCTTGGCTTCACATATAGCGTGCTCTCCACTCTTTATTTATTGCAAGAAACTGGAAAATGTTTTGGTGTGGCAATAGTCTCGACATTTTAGGAAAATACATTAGATCGCTTTCACGTCAAAGGTTTCAGAGGGAACGATTGAGCCCGCCTGAGCCAGAATCTGTTAGCTTAGCACAAAGACTAGAGAGAGAGCTGCTCTGCTTTGCACAGAAGTCCAATTTAAAATCTGCCCATGTGTACCTCTGAAGTTCCCAAATACAATGCGTGTATGTTGCTGTATTGAAATCCTCTAAACTCGCTTTGTTTTTGTTCTGAGAAAGAAAAATAAAGCTACAAAAAGTGTAGAGCTAGTCTGAAACTGAGAAGCCTGTGTTGGTATTTTCTAATATGAATTCCAGACACAGTTCATCCACAGCTAACCGTACATATATGTACTACAAACCAGGAGATTGGCCGTGTGAGGCGATCGCTACCGCTGGAAATATTCTGGGAATGGCTTCCGTGTTGAGTGAACAGAAGGCCAATTATGTTCTTGCGCTGAAATCAATACACTGTGAAACAGTGCAAAGCATATATACAAGCCAGCCATAAATGTGAAACAGTTATCGACACACACACTCTTGCTGCGTAAAACTGACAGCAAAGAATGTCCGGAGAACCTACGGGCTGCAGTGCACCTGTGAAAAATGCTTAAAGCTTGGTACACGAGATGAAAGACGATCAAGGTGAGGCAATGGTTGGGGAATATTTGATCTCGGTTTGTATGGTAGTCTTACGTCAGAGTGTGAGAGGTTCAAAGACTGCTGTTGCCAGAGTTCTTGCGACCAAAGATAACCAAAGGGGAATTTCTGACTGTATCGGAAATTTATGGTGATTATCTTGCAGTGCGTCTGCTTTATGTCTCTTAAATCAGCCGATTGGACCATGGAATGGAGGGACATTTTGATCAACAAGACACGGGAGCGGTTCTGTGAAAACCAAAAAGCTGAACAGTGCATATTGAAACCAGATGAGATAAATGCATCTTGTGGAATATGAACTACGGAGCTAATCTGGTTTAGTTGTTGCAGCAGAAGTCTTGTCTCTATGATGTGTCCTCCAACTCCGACCATGACGCAGAAGGACGCAGCAAAGAAGGAAACAGAGGAGCAATTACAACTTGGAAAGAAGTTGCAAACCACAGTAGTTAACAGAGCAGTCTTTTCATTCCTTAAGCTCACAAAACATCCATGCCTGTAATGTATAGAGTCTGTGTTGCTCTTCACAGTTTGGGGTTGCCATCAATGGATTAAAGTGTTGTTTTTGTAGTTTGGCAGCAACTTAGCTGATGATGTCACACACAGCATCTGCAGGTAACACAGGTGAACTCTCAGTAGAGAACATGGACAGGAACTTACAGTCACCATCTGGGGTGCTGTCTGCACTCTGCTGCAGAGATGCTCCCTCTCAGTGACATGTCCAGGATTACATCATTATGTGCCAGTGATCTCACACTTCCATGACGATCAAGGGAAGAAATAGTTTAAGCCTTTTGCATCCAAGACATATCCTCTTAAACTCATCTTGATTTGGAGGTCTTATTCCATTACTTGGACTTTGGAAAGCTCAGTTAGTTGCTTCAGCAGGTTAACAACTCTCATGTTGCCATGGTTAAGCATCATAACAGATGTTTAAAAAAAAAAGTTACCAGCAGAAGTCCTTCCAGCAGCACAGCATCCAAACCAGCATGGAAAAATGTTACAGAAATCTGTGCTTTCACAGAAAAAAGCTCAGTAGAAAATCTCAAGAAGATGCTAAGAAAGACCGTATGTTCACAGCTGCTGCAGCAGGCCGTCTGCCTGTAGGCCGGCGCCAAGATCAAACAAATGCATATTGCCCTGTGTATGATATTGCTGTCTATAGCTGCCTTAAAATCACTATTCGTTAGCTTTGAGCCTAGAAACCTAGAAACAAAAGCATAAAGCTTATCTGACTCTGTCAGGATAAAGCTCACTCATAAAAAAAGTTACAATTTGTGATTTCAAGTGGGGTTATGGATTACAAATACGAGTTAATGAGTGAGGATTGAACATTGGATAAGAGTTAAGAGATGCTGGTGGGTAGATTTTTTTCCCCTTTCCTTTCACCTTTGGAAAGAGACATTTGTGGGCTACGCTAAGCTATCTGATTTCTAGTTAACTCCATGTGCAGTGTTAAAATGTGCGGCAGATGTTCAGAATGCTGACCTATGTCATTAGGTTGTAAAATACAATCAGTGAGATTTTGTATTTTCAGCTTTTAAAATGGCAATGATACCTGTGAGGCTAGTTTTACAGCCCCATTTTCTGAAATCATCTGCTGTGAGGGGAAACTTTCCTTCTGTTACACTCGCTCATCTGATTCCTGTTTCACTTGTGAATTAGGTAGGCTTTTCATTTCCTTCACTTCTGGTGCTCTGAGCCCACATTTCTCATGCCACACACGGAGCTAAGCTCAGAGCTCAGCTGAGATACACACCACATTGCTCGCTGCGTGTTATCTGCACGCAACCTACGGCAACACTGACCAGAAGTAGAAGAAGACGAAGAGGCAGAGAGCTAGGACAGGGAGTTAGAAAGAGACACTCTGCTGCTTTCTGCTTTGGAGCGCTGCCAAGTCTGTGGCGGCAAACTGAGCATTGCCCTCCAGTTAACCTTACGTGCAAGCACATGCACAGACAGGCACACGCTCACACAAGGCATACATCCATTTTTCACAGCAGAAATATATCCGCCCAGCAGTATTTTACACCCTCTGTGGAGCTCACCTTCCAGTGGCTGAGAAGGGCTGGGCCTGGAGGCTGCACCTCTTCCACCGACCAAGCCAAGAGCAGCAGGGCCAAAAGAACAATCATCAGGAGCTGATGAGTCAGTCTCTGTCTTGGCCTACTATCTATAGTTTCTCATGTTCACTAACTGGATCTAATAGAGGTGGAACTTGCATACAAAAAAACTACTGACCTATCCCCCCTGTGAATTCTCAGACCTCCTGGATAGTTGTCCAACATCTGCAAGCTAAATGATATCCAGGTTCTGCTTCACGTAATTTGATTAAAAGCAACCTCCCCCATTCACAATTAACTTTCCTCTTCGACACCCCTTCTTTTTGAGAATCTCTCCACCCCTCATCTCTAAAGAAGTTGGACCACATGTGTAAAATTTTTTTTTTATTTGGGTCGCTGGCAGAAACACTGGAAAATTTCAGTGGGCATGTCCTGTTAATTCTTCTTTCTTTCCCTCCTCCTTCTCTCTTTCTCATTTTTCCCTTACTGGCTCCCAGATTCTATCTCAGTTGCTTTCTGGATATAAGTACAGGACATACACAGGTTCTGAACATTTACAGCTCTGACAGAAGAGTTTAAGTACATCTTGGCCACCCTCTTTTCTTTCCCCTTCTCTCTGATTTGCTGTCTGTATTCTGCCACTTTTCTTCTCTCCCATTTCCCTCTGCCATTCTCCTCCAGAGCAGTGTATCATTGCTGCTTGGCTGGCCTCTGAGTAAACCCTGGGCCCGTTCAGCAGCCCTCCGTACTCTCACCCTCATCCTCCCGAAAGTTCTCCTCCCTCTGAGAACTGGCATCGGGAGACAAATCCATGAATGTGTTTACGGAGTTCTGACAAATTCCTTCCTCTTCGCTCCCTCTCTTGCGTTACAGACTTGACATGTGAGCATTATATTTAATCCCTCATTCCCCATGCAGGCAGAAGCAGTGTGGTGGAGGAATTATGGGGCCTGGAGTTTAAGCCATGGCCTCTGTGGTGGCTAATGCACCATTATGCAGGCAGCAGGACAGACGAGTGATGGATTCAGACAGATCTTGTGGTTAAGCTATGGGATATGTGGTGAGGCCATATTTTCTTATGGTAGGGACTTGCCTGGGTCATTGGCACAAGGAATACTGGTCACTCTGTAATTAATTGAATTATAAATAGGCTATTCCACCCAGTGATATTAGGGTTTCCAACAAATCAAAAAGAATGTTCCCCCTTTTGCGTTCAACAAACCTAGTTGTAGAACAGGTATGGTCGCAGCTAAAGCTAAGACATACGGTAGAATTGTGACGTGTAAAGTTACCACACATAAATTTACAACAATTATTATGCTTTGTGTGCTAGACATACAATCCAGTGTTACCTACAAACTGGTATACATTTTTCAAAATGCTACTACTTTGGAAGTTAACTTCACTGAGATGATTAAGAAGTGTCACATGACTTCTAAGTACCTCGATAAATACTTGTTGAATCTTGCTGGATCATCTCACAATGTTTGAATGTGGTCTCTCAACAGTACATCCTTTTGAAACAGACCACTCCCCCATCAGGTCTAATGTTCCCATTAAAGAGGTACCCATGAAACAAAGAGACCGAGCTGCTTGGTCAGAGCTGGACCTTGGATATAGCTGTTAAACCACATTGAGCAGCCGTGGCTCGGCTGGTAGAGTAGTCCTCTTTCAGATGCAAGGTCAGTGGCTCAATCCCCATTGTATACATGTGTTAAAGTGTCCTTAGACCCAACATTGCACCCTAAATGTTCAACAGTGTTGCTGCAGAGAGAAAGCTTTGCATATGGTGTTTGTGTGTTTTAAAAAGCTGTGTAACCTGACCGTTAACCATTCAGTTAACAAGGTGCTCCTTAAGGTTTGCAGGAATCCCTCTAGTTCTTGCTGTTTGATTAAACTCTTCACTAATTCCATCACTTGTGTACAACCAAATGAGCAGCGATTGTTTTTGATAGATCGGCCAAAGGCATCCAAGACTTTGACGGAAATTGAAGAGGCGTTGTAACAGGAAACTAGGAACTGTATTGTGTGATAATTGGCACTGGTAGAACACATAAACATAGTCAAGATGCAAATTGTACAACCTATTCGTGCAAAAGATTATCAAGTCTGATATTTTTAAACCCATCGTAGAAAGCCTCAAAATCCATGGTGCTTCCAATGTGAGCAAAGTAATAAGCAACCTTTTTTATATGTAAAGTTTTCAGACTTGAATGTTTCCCACAGAGCAACCTGTTTTACAACCTGCTTAATTTAGTTAAGCTGACTCAGTCATGATGGTACACACAACTGTCTGTAGAGGTTTTGCAGTTGAAGGTGTGACTGTAAAAATCAAACCATGAGGGCAAAGGAAGTGTTTGTAGACTTAGGAAGCAGGATTGTGTCAGTATGCAGATCTGTGGATGGGTACAAGAACATATTCTGCAGTAATCGATGTGCTCATAAGCACAGTAGCCAACTTCCTCTGAAATGGAAGTAGTTTGGAATCTTGGATCTGATTACCCAGTTAAACTGATTACCCAGTTAAACTTTAAACTGAGTAATCAGAGTGTAATAGCCCCGGTCAAAAATGTAATAGTCACTATAAGTGAGATCCAGAGTTCCTTAGTTGAAACGGGAGAACTTTGTGAAAGGACAAGTTCATCGGTTTAGAACTCCACCTTTATGCTAGAGTTACCAGACAGAGGCCATTCACTCACTGAAAACATAAATCATCCCCTCCTGGGAAGTTCCAGCCAAACGTGGTTCGCGGCTGCATCGTTCCATGGGTTTGTTTTTTTTTGGGAACAGGGACAGGGCGAGTGAGCAGTATTGAGGGAAAGATGGATGCAGAAAACTAAAGAGCAATCCTGAGAAAACTTTTTGTAGACCCCATGCTGAGGCAAAGGTTTACATTTCAACCAGACAACGACCCCAAGCATGCTGTGAAGAAAACACAGGAGGACTCTCAACAAGACTTCAGGGTATTAGTACTAGCATAGGTACTTTAAACTGGTACTTAAAGAAGGGACTTTCTCCACCAACCCCTGATAAATACATTTGGCTTAGTAGCTCCAAGGTGTTCCCTGGTTTATGTTTAAATTGGTGTGTAAGTTGTTGGGGGCTTGGCAAGAAGTATACCTTCTGAGCTGAAAGATCAAAAATATGCTTCACAGGGCTCAGGGTTGAAAGTTCTGTCACATCACTCATTCATCTAATGCAGCATATTATAATATTAAATCATTGATGGGCCAGTTTTGAATAAGCTTATAACAAAGGATACAGTGTTCTTAATGGCTTCCTTAAAAAAAAGTGTAATTATTCATTTTTATTTATAGGAACAACAGCTTTAACAAAGAAAACTCTGTCACTGTCTCGTTTTTTTCTTTCTTTTCTTTTTACAACAAGTTAAGAAAGAAAAAAGCAAGGGAAGGAAGAGAGAGGCATGAAGAAAGACATTGAGAAACAGCTTGTTTCTGCGGTGTCCTTTTTGAGTTGTTGGCTTTCCCAGAAGAGTGAATCAGCTAAGGGTGACCACAAAGGAGCCTAGAGGCTTTTCATCTAGGCCCCAGGGTCTCTTCCAGGATGATTGGAATGAAGCAGAGAGGGTATTGGTGGGAGGGTATTTGATCTGTCTTCTGCTGACTCACAAAGCTGTTGTCTCACCACTGTTTACAAGTTATATGACCAGTACCCACCCAGGTTGTGTAAGGTTCACTTGAACTGTAATGTGTTGATACATCTTCTCTGGCAGATCTGGCCCCTCAAGTCTCCATATGCTGTTTACATGCTGCTGACATGTGTGTTTTATTTTGTCTTGCAGCTTTGACACATGTAACTCTGCTCCATGATAATAAACAAAATATATAGGCCTTTGTGGCACTGAATGATCTTCTTTGATCAGCTTTAATACATCCATTATGGCTGTTGATGCTCCGCTTTATGAGGGTTTTATGACATTATTTTCAGAACACAACAAGGAATCACAGCAGTCACCATTCTTGTCCATAACATATCAATGTATGGATTGAATTTATTTATTTTTTTCCAGGAAAAAAAGTGGTTCCAACTGCCAGGATGTTCATTTTCAGCACTTTTGCTTCAGGCAGTACCTTTATTATCACGCATACTTTTCTGGAATTTGGCCTGAGTCATTTTAGCTGCAGTTTCTTGTAATCTTTGTTTCACTAGAAAATGTTCTTGGCAGTCCCTGCTCTTTTCTCAGCAAGACTGAGCTTCACATCCTTCACAAGGAGCTGTCTAGAGCCACTGCAGGTCGTAGAGCAGCTCTGCTGGAACTGTTGTTTGTTGGCTTACTTACTCAAGGGCATCTCTTCATGTGAACCTGGTCACGTCTTCCTTATCTACCCAGTTATTACAAAAGGGCCTGACTCAGGCGTTTGCTTTGTCTACTACTGTAAGTAAAGTCCAAAAGTCATGATATTTCTTTTGGGGTTAAAAAATTTAAGATGATAATGCTGCTCAAAGTTGGAGTCTTGACCCAGTAGGGACAGAGCAAGCTTTTACACAGAGAAAGAAGAAGAAGTAGCAGGTAACAACAGAGAATGACCCACAAGGAATGGAATCACATTTCTACAGAGCTGTCGATTTATTATTGTTATTTTGGTCTGTGAGGTAACAGGTCAACTGGACAAAGACCAATCCCAACAAGCTGAAAGGGGGGGCATGTCAACACCTGTCGTAGTGGATTCAGACGTGCTTCAGTCAATATACTGATTCCCCTCCAGTACTTGTACATTGGGTCAAGTCAAGCTGAAACTGTAGAGTGACTTTACTACACTCTACAGACTTTACTACACGTGAAAATGTCTCTTTAAGGTGCTCTTTCTGAACGCTGGGGTCTGCTCTGATTGATCAGAAATCCTAACTGCTCAGTCTTGGTTGAAGATTTGCCAAAATCAGTGTTGTCAACTTTGATTTGATTGATGAGATTTAGCTACTCAGACACCCTCAGCGACTTTCCTTTTAAAAAGCAACCAGCAAGAAATGTAGTGACTTTGAGGACAAACCTTAGCTACTTTATAAGGAAGCGACAGGATCTTGTTGTCTGCTGCATGTGAGTCGTGCAATCTAGAGAGGGAGAAGAAACAGATCGAATCGAGCTAACATCACTATGCAGTCTTTAGCCTTGCAGTGCTTTTGAATGGACCATGACTGAACAGTTAGTCTTAAGGGGCCATTTTTAAGTCACAATTTCAGGCTTTTTTTTACCCTCTGACTTTAGAAGCAAAAAAAATGTGCAAATAGAGCAGCTTAATTGGGAAGTAGGCTGTATTAAAACACAGTTTATGTGAGCACAGAGAGCAGAAGAGGAAAAAAATATGGAAAGAGCTGGAGCTATATTACATTGGAAATAGTTGGCAACGCTGGCCAAACTGGCACCAGTCAGGCATTATGAAAATATGTTTTGTGTTGCTGTTGTCAAGAGAAGAAAAGCCTGGAGTCCTCTGAGGGAGAGACACTTTGGTGTGGCTTTGAATCTTTGTTGACCTCCTACTCAAATAATGATAAAAAAAATTTTTAAATGGCTAGAGCTACTCGTAATTTTCTTCGTATTTTTCTTCCAAGGAGCCAGAGTTTTCTATGAATTGGTCTTGAGCAATAGTTATCCATGCCCTCTTGAAGACTTTTCAGAGTTTTCCCTTCGACATTGGCTTCTTTTTCACTCATTTTCAGTTCAGTCCTTGTACCTGACCATTTTCAGGAGAATGTGTTTTTTTGTTGTTGTTGTTGTCAAGCCCCATGACAAACCAAAGCCAAATTTCCAATAAAGCTGTCTCTCGTCAGATGGCTAAATGGGCCAGAAATTGTGACGGAGAGGCAGCCCTTTAAGGCTATGTGTCAATTCGCAATTACTTAAAGCATATGCAGACTGTCACTCTGCTCTAATAGAATCCTCATTTTATAACCGCAGCGTCATCTGACAAAAACACAATTCAAGTAACTTAAAGCCAATGTCTGCGCCATGATTTCGGCTATACTTACATGTACGATGATCTACTACAAAGAAAATTAGAAACAGCAGGACAGCAGAAACAAATGTCGAGATTATTTTCTCAACCAGTGCACAGCGGTAACTGATAGAGGATGGACATAACTCTGTAAATAATTCCCCTTCTTGCAAGTATACTGGGACAAAGACTGGACTCTAATTAAATAGCCAGCTCGACTTAACTGTGCATGTAACTGTACTGATTGTTGCTTCACTGTTCTTTTACCTCTGGAGTTTACCTCTGGAATACAGGACAGTTCCCAGTATGACAATACATTTCACCTTCATATGATTCAGGGGCTTCGATGAGCTAGAATTTTTTTTTTTAATCAACTTCTATGACTGAAATTTTATTGTAATTCTACCACCATGTTCAGAACAGCAACCTTTGCAATTGTAATGTGCTCACAATCAGGAAATAAGTCCAAAGCTGTGAGAGCAACAACAAGGCCTTAAGAAAATTGATTAATCCTTTACAGAGGTAATCCTTGTGTCATTTCATTTTGGTCCCAGCTTTGATCTGGGTTCTTAATTTGGTTAATGTTACTTCCTAGAGTGCCATGTGTCAGTCAAATTGTACAGCTCCACCTTAATCCTTTGATAAAGAAATCAGTGCTCATCATGACTTCTTTGTTCGGCTGCATCAGTCCCCATGCAACCCCTGAGTTCCAAAGAAGTTCTCAAGTAAATTTAAAACTACTATAAAAAAGCCACAGACGAAGGATATTATGATATTGCAGTGTTATAAGCTGAGATTCTCCATAATGTTCTCTGTCGTGGTGTATATGGTGGTGTGGTAATATGTCTGCGGCTTTCCAACACTCTCCAGGGGATTCATTTCATTGTTTCAAGTCCCTGATGATCTGAAAGCTCAGCACACATAGGTCCGGTCACCACTCTTTCCTCCACAGCTGCAAGCCGCCATTCTGCTGCCTGCTGTATGTATATTTGTAGAGTGATCTGTATAGTCTACTGCCCAAACTTCGTCTTGCACCATGTCTTGCATGTGAGGTCCTCAGTCTTTTTTAAACAAGCATTTACTATGATGTCTCTGTGCCAGTGTAAAAAAAAATAAGACAGAAAAAAAGATCATCAAAGTGCGGGATATTGTGTAACTTGTTTGCTGAAAGAACTGGCTTACCAAAGCAGTGCTTTATTTAACCATCTTGTCTTGTTTTGTGCTTATTTTGACAGGTGTCAGTCCTAAATGATATGCAGCTGTAAATCACAGCACAAGCATCTTGGAAGTCTTGCAAGACAAGAGACCGCTCTCCTTGCTGGGGCTTAAGACAAATGGTGTTATACTAGAAGAGGAGCGCAGAGGCTCAGTGTTTGAGTCTGCTTGTGGTCGAAGGCAAAGCGAGCCCTGCAACAGGAAATGACCGAACTCTACACAGAGGCTAAAAATAATGCCCGTTGTTAAGGGAGAATAGAGCCAGAGAAGCAGTGGAGTACAGCAAATATTATTTCAATTAAACCGCAGGCTCAAAACTAAAGCCTTATTTTCAGTGAAAAACCCAGGTGACTGCCAGGGGGGAGAGGAGAGGTAGAGATGATGAGTTGAAGCTCTCACAAATGAAGTCAAAGGTTGGGTGTTGGTGATGGTGGTGGCTATGGGAAGGGTGAGGGGGGTTTCTTTTCAGAATTCCTGTGAAGCGTTGCCACAGTACAGAGTGAGTCACAGACTACATTGTGGTTTTTGGAGGGGTCTTTTCGCAACAGCTTCCACCGCCTCCTTCCCTGAATTTACTTTTGTTACCACGAGAAAGAGGAGGGGCCACAGAGAGCTGTAATGTTGGCATCAGGCTGACACTAACGCCACTTCGGTTTACCTACCCCTCTCACGCACACATACACACACTCTTGCTGACACACTGGCAGGCTCAACATAACCCTGGCACTCAGTGGTGCCGAGCTAAGAATGGAGCACTCCTTCAGCTCACGCAATGTGGTGTGGCTGAAATTTCCTGCAATAAAAATGTGATTGGGAAGATACCCATTAAACGTGTGAGGAAAAGGGAAAGAGCCCAGAAACCGCCAGTTTGGGAGGTAGCTGGCTGGAGAGGTAGATCACAGAGGGATATTCTCTCTGTTGACCACTGGTGCCCTGCTACCAACCTGCATAAAAAAACACATTTTGTCCTCTGAGGCATTTTCTCGCACCTCAATCCCCTCAACCCCCCCCCTCAACCTCAAACACCACCCCCCAAATCCTGTTTTCATTTAGTACATGGCAGTGCTCCCTCAAACTCTTCAGTTTCCCAAACCAAGAGCTATTTCCTGATTCACTCCCTCTCTCATATAATTATTTTGCTGGACTGTGTTCCTTGGTTCTTTTTCAGGCCTTCTTTTCCAAGACTGCCTGTTCTGCATTCAGTGTGACATCACAGCCTCAATGGGACAAAGGTGACCCGGCTCATACGCTATAGGTCACAGGTCAGGCCTGTTTCCTCTCATTCACACATACTCAATCCTATTTTGTGCTAGCATTACATTACATGGTGACTTGATGGAACTTTATGAAACACTTTAACACGGGATAATAAAATTTGCTTGACTTATACGTAATTTAAGAACTTGAGTAGTATGCAAGGTTTATGACACGGTTACATGTTAACCGTCACATGGTTAATATGTTGAGGGCCCTTGTTAAAGGCTGTGGTATTCTCCCCATAAATAGCCACATTGTTCCCGCTCATACACACACACTTGCACATACACTGAAGCTTTTTATACTTTACTGAATCACTTCAGTAATACCCCCCAACTTTGCTGCAAGTGCAATTCAGTTGAATTTGGAGTTCATTTTAGCCACTGAATCTGTGCAGTTTTCCAGACCCTCTCTCTGCATCTGCGGGTGTTAACTGTTATGCTGTGTTAACACTTGTCTCTCATTCTCGGGTTCTCTCAGGACCAGCTGTGTGCTTCTGTCCTCTTCCCAGCTGCACGGGTGTGGCTGCCCCTGGCACCGTGAAACTCCTCCACAAACTTGGTAAAGTCGTTCTCATTAACTGACTGCTGGTGATGAGGCTCTGAGAAGCCAAGCAGGCATTAGCTATACCATCAAACATGCATTCATACACAATAATTATGCTAATAAACCTATATGACTGCTCCCTCTACATAATAAAAACATCATTTAGAATATCCTCTGAAATAAAGTCATGTGTACCAATTCAGTTCAATTCAATTCAATTCAGTTCATATATACAGTTATTGATCAATAACAACAATAAAAGAGGCTTTTAGATAATGTGATAACAAATTCAAGCACATATTGTTACCACTCTGTTGATGTGAGATAGATAGGATTAGTTCCCAAAACAAAATTCTAAATAAATTAGACTTGGTGATTGGTTTTAATTGTTCACGTAGGTGCTGTCTGGAGGTGACCCATGTCGGTGTCCTCTAAAGTACAGTAAACTCAACTCATATGTGTGATTCAAAATCGGAGCACGCGCCAAGTCTTTCTTTTAACAAGCCACAAAATCCTTTGGGGTGGCTCAATCAAACTCCTACCTTCATGGACACCATTTTGTTGGTCATCGTTACCTGTAAACTAAACACATAACAGAATTTTGTCACCTTCTGGTTAGATTTAGGGATTCACATCAACTGATTAGGTTTAGCAATCAAAACAACTTGGTTATGGTTAGAAAATGATCGTGATAAGGGCCTAAATACATTCTTTTCACAACGTGACCCTCAAACTTGTACATAGTTTGAGAAAAAGTATGACCCAAAAAAATCTAAAGAGCTTTGAGCTGACTGGGAGCAAGTCTTTTGAGGAAGCAAAAGGAAGTCCTGGTACTGGAAGCACTGAATGTAACAATGAGAGCAGAAAATTATTATGGTATTTCAAAGTGATACGTGTTGGCCACTGACCGAAAACTTGATTTGAAGTGAAGCTATTGAGTCTTTAAGCGAGTCAGCAACCCAAAGCATAGATCCAGCTGCACAAAAGATTGGTTCAAAAAGAAAAGATGTAACTGGCCTGCAATCAGTCCTGACCTGTAACCCACTGAACACCATTTGCAAGAGATAAAATCTCCCACTGCCAAAAGAACTCTCGCTAACTCTCTGAGCTTGAACACAGTGCAAAAGAGGAATGACACTAGAACTTTTTCATAGTTTCTTCAGCCATCCATGACCTAATCTGCAGTGTGACTTGTGTTTTATTGGTGTGATTTTCAGTAATTTTTGGCATTTTAAAAAAAATATTCAGATCCATATTGTTGGTGAATTTGCATTGATTTCTGAAGTGCGGGTTTATATTTATATTTCAGTTGTTCAAATAATTTAACCACGCAGATTTTGATCCACTCTTTCAACATATAACCATCTGTGTCAAACTGCTGTCAGTTAATTAGTCCAAGGTTGCTCAGACTGAAGCCATTTCTTCATATAATAAGTATGTTTTTGTAATAGGTTGCTCAGTTGTTGAGACTAAATCTAAATCTTTCTGTGTTTGAAACTGAAATTTTCCCTTCTTGGCACTTTGTTTCAGTCGGCACATTTTAGTACCATAAAAAGCCCTTGAAATACAAATCTGATCTGTAATCTGATTTGTTCTATGTTATTCTAAGGGAATGAAAGCAATTATTTTCCCATTTGAGTGCTGTACATACACAGTGCCTGTAGAGTGAGATGGGGAGAATGCATTATATTTGGGCCCAATCGTACCAAAACTTCAGATTCAGCAAGTTTCTCTAGTTTGGTGAACTTTTAACGTGTACATTTATACTGTTGACCAAGAGCAAAGCTACCCTGAGTATGTTTCTCTCGTAAAGGGTTTTTAAAATGTTGGAATCCAAAATCCCTGAACAATTGAAAGTTACAATGCTGCGTACAATGTAAATAAACATAGAATGGAAGGAGTTGCATGTCATCCAAACATTATATTTACCTAAAAATAGCACTAAATAATATATCAAATGTTTTTCATTGAGAAGCTTTAAAATCTTGAAACAGAATTTTAGTATCATAAAGGTCTAGGATGTGTAAAATGGTAAATTAACAAGCAGTTCTCGTTATGAACCCGCTGGACGTAGAAGAAATGAGAAGGTATAAAGTGACTTATAACGACTTTTTCAAGGGACCGAATTGTCATGGCCACATGACCGATTCAGAGCATCTCACGAAATGCACAAGGCCTCTGGGGTGTTCTTAGTCAGAACTGGTGGGTACTCACCAGGAGTGACCTGAAGAGTGACAAAAGACGGGCAAGCGACAGGATGTTGAAAGATGCTCTGGAAAAAGTCTGATCTGTGGCAACTGCAACAGACAACTCACAGGACTTTAAGGTTTTTTTCCTGCAAATGTCCTGCTGCCAGATACAACAGGACACCTTCAAAGGTCTTGAAGAAGCTATGAGTAGAAGCTGTTTAGTTGGAAAAACTGCCCTGTAGGCAGGGCTGTATATGATATTTTGGTCCATCAGTTTGTCTCATGCATCTTCTTTTGGAATTTCCTCAGTTAGGAGCTTCAAATCTGTAGTGACTGAAAAAAAATGGAAACTCGCCTCAATGGCATAATAATACGTCCGTCGTGGAGATGACGATTAGTGGAAATACATGGCATATATCTGATCTGCGTCTTTTAGAAGACCTCCAGCTCTTCTTCTCATGCTTTCACTTATAGTGCAGCTAAGAATAGCCTGCACACCAGACTACAATATGCACTGTAATAGCAGCAGACATTCTATATTCGACTAGAGGTCATACTGTGTGCACGCAAAGCGCCGGTCTGAAATGAGAGAGCACATATGAGTTTGTGAGGCAAAATTTAGCCTACATGTGTGTTAAGTTGGGAGGAATGCGCATCTACATGAGGATGAGTGTGTGGGGTGTTACAGTGTATGATGAGCAGACACCTGCTCAGCGAGGTTACGATGGCTTGCTTGGGGTCAAAGCGGAGCTTAGCGCCACTCACCATGATATAACATGGCAGAGGCACAGTGAGAGACAGCACGCGGCACTTTGAGACCGGTTAGTGTTGCCATAGTTACAAGATGCTGACACACCCCCACCTATGACAAACAAGCTGTTGCACAAGGGGGGATGCTTGACAGTCATCAGAAATAAATACTTGTAAACAAGATTGCACAAACAAAGAAAAGTCATAACCATGAGGTTGTGAAATAACCTCACTGAATACAATGAGGTAAAAAAACATACAGAGATACTCCAAGATTAAAGAGTGTGGTCTTTTAAGCCTTTCTTCAGCCCAAACAACAAGAGAAAAAGTGTAAGAAATTGCTTTTATAGTGTGTTTAAGGATAGAAAAATCATATTGACTATTTAAATGGATCATGACAGGTGGCTTTGTCAACTTTTTGGCTGGAAAATGCAGGTTTAGGTTCAGTTATTGTCTCTATTTAGTTTTCTCTGAAATCAAGGACCCAAGGAAAATATAACACTTAAAGCAAAAGCAATGCTAGCAAAGAATTAGCAAAGAAAGAAAATTTGATATGACTAGATCTAAACAGATAGAGATGGGTTTTGATGTGGTCAAATATACTTTAGTCTCAAGTATACTCATCTTGCTTAGGTTACAAAATTGAGTCACAGAGGTATCATAAAAGATGTTGTGAAGAAACCAAGGTACAGAGATGTAGAAAAACGATAATTACACCATGCTACTTTCTACCTCCTCCAGGCCGTTTCCTCTCCTGTAGCAGTGGGAAAGGGCTTGGACGGGGTGGCAGACCTGGGGGCAGAGTATCATGCTTGGGTTTTAAGAAGTGTCTTTGAGGACTACAGGAGGCCCATGGAGCCCGTAAAAGGCTGTCGGGGGGGAAAGTGGACACCACCTAGGGAGTCTGGAGCAGGAGGAGGCATCCAGACAACAGCTCTGCAAATCCACTGGCTCCCTTTGCCAAGCAGCTGAATCTTGAGAACCTCACACAGGGCAGGCTGCCACACGCCACAATTATCTCAATCGCTCAACAGTAAAGCTGAAATTTACGTGGAAGAGTGAGAGACAAAGCTACTTTTAAGAGCTCCGGTCAAAAAAGATATATATTTTTAACATAGTTCAAAGTTTAAATGCATAAGTTGAAAAATGCAACGTCTTTGCCCAGGACAACCTGTCCAGTTCAAACCTGCCTTTCTTGGCTTTATATCTTTAGCTGGGAAAGATGAGATTCCCAAGGCGCTGGGTAATGTAACATTCTAAATTAGTTAAATATCCTTAGAGAAGGACACACTGCACACAGTATCACAGCACCCACAAGGGCACTGAGAGGTTGGTGCTGTACACAGCACTTTCTGCGGAGTCATAATGGGTACAATGGTTCCCATTTCACCTTGCATGCTGGCCAAGGGGTCAGAGAGACCAATTCCCAGAATGACACGGGTTGTAAGAGTACGGTGAAGGACAGCCATCATTTCCTTGCCATCATTTTGTCTTGCCTGGTCCAAGAAAAACAAACTATAAATCTGTTTAGATAAAACGGAAAATAGGAGATTTCAAAGAGCAAGTGTAAAACTTCTACGAATGCTTTCAGCAAAACTATCTATCATGTTAGCTGCATGCTATTTCTACTACATTTGTATCACGTGGGATGAAAGAAAGTGGTAGATGTTTCCATGACAAGCATAATGATCACTGGACACCTCAATGTGGTCTTGTGGTACAAATAAATACATAAACAATAAATAGCATAAATAAATTAAGTTTATGATTCAGACAGAGTAAGTCACATGGGAGTAGATGATATTAATTTACCTCAAATTTGATTTATTGATTTGACATTTGTGTATTGTATTAAACTGGTAACATGACAGCATTGCTGTGGAAGATAATTCTCTGTAGGTTCAACTTTTAAAACATCCCCTCTACATTAAACATGAGCTTTTGATTAATTGTTTTTAACATGTTTTTTCTTGTCAGTTGTCATAAGGTCTTCTGTTTTTTGTTTTTTTTTCAAACTGAAACTCAAATGCGGTCAAGTTGGGTGTGATGTGATTCCCAGCTCTGAGTTCCAATTTTCGAGGCAAATACTTCATAGTATAATTGTCTTGATATAAATAATCATCTGGGGAAGTTTCATGGTGACATAGTTATTCATTTGTCTCCACATAAAACGCAGGCCAAAGAAATGCTGAGATGTTTCATTCACACGATCAAATTACACTGGCTCATAGTGGCATCCCTTAAAGCAGTGTTTTCCAACCCTGGTCCTCAAGGCACACCACCCTGCATGTTTTCCATGTTTCCCTGCTCCAGCACACCTGATTCAAATGAATGGGTCATCCTCAGCCTTCTGCAGAGCTTAAAGACCTGACCCAATTAGGCAGCTGTGCACACTCACTTTCTTCGTCAATTTAGAATCTTAAGTTAACTTGACATGCATGCCTTCGAACTGGGGGAGGACACCAGACCACCTGGAGTAAAACACATTGTCAAGTTTTGTCGGTGGAGGCGAAGGAGGACCCAGATGCAGACACAGGACAGGAGCCAGGAGGAAACCTAAATGGTTTATTATACTAGAAATCAAAATCACAGCCAACGCTGGAGCACCACAAAAAAAATAACTTGAAAAAAAAAAAAAACACCTGAGAAAATAACAAAACCAGATAACATTAACAAACAGGCGCAAGGCTGAAACCCACAGGTACAATGACAAAGCATCTGCCCAAGACTGAAAAGAACTGGGAGACTAAATATTGCAATGACAGTGCTAACCACTGCACCCTGATTATGCCCACGTATTTTCTTTTTCATTTTATTTCACTTTATATGCAATTAACTACCTAGATAACTGCCTATTGTGAGGTTTAAGTGTCTCGTTATAAGCTCCACCCTGCTTCCGATTCTTGTAAAGTCCTCGTTTCAACCACAAAAGATTACACCAACCATAAAGCAAGTCTGTGCGCTTCTGCAGTGCAAACCAATGGATGACACAAGTGCTTGCCACATCCATCTTCATATACGGTCTGACTAACAAAGAAAGTAAATGTGGCTCTTAGATTAGCATATTAGCTGTGAATTTCAAGTCATATCAACGACAAGCTTCTATTTGACGTAACCTTATTTGGTGGACAAAACCATAGATCACAATGACTTTGTCCATCTTTTTTACAATCCATGGACTTTGGTCGTTTCCACTACTGTTACACTGTTGTTGTATTGATGATTTCGTTTGTATTGACCTTGGTATAGAGTCTCATGGGTTTGCTCTTACTTTTTTGTAACATCTGATGCAACATGAAAAATATAACATGGCTGCTTTTGAGAATGTTCCTTTCTCTATGTGGTTACGTAGAGCTCCTTGGTCAAGCTTGACGCATTTCATGCTCTGAGTTGTATAAGAAAAAAAACCAGTACTGGACTACGTGTCCAGACACTTAATGTCAAACTCCAAGCAGATAGACGTTTCTAAAGAAATTAATGTTCATCTCACTGAGCTAACTCTGACTCAGAGTTTCATGAATTTCTGGGAGACAAAAGATGTTTCTGTCACCCAATAGTACTTCATGTTTCTCTGTTCTTGCACAGCTGGGCCAGCATACTGCTGGATGGTTTGGGTGTGGGGTGTGGAGGGTTGAGGGCGAGATGGGGGGAGTTGAGTTACATTCCTTCCATTGGGGCTGTGTGTCTGCCAACCAGGTCACTCCCAGTTCAGTCCCAGGAAATTAGGAGGGAAGAATTTCCTCTATGTGTCCATACAGCCACAGCTACAGAGGCCAGTGTGCACCGGGGGCACGTGTGCGTGCACGATGCTTGAAACTGAGCACCCGGTATAATATGACTTGCATGTTATATTCTTACACTCTAAGGTGTTGGAATGTACGTTGTCTTTAAATGTGTACACGTGGATACTGTATTGAATCATGCAGGTATGTTTTTACTCTGCTTCAGCTGTATATACATTTTCACATTTTGTTGAATGTTATGTATATGAGGTAACAATGTGCAAGAAAAAAAGTGGTTCACAGCCAATTCAGTGTGACTCGCATGCCTACTGATGGTCTCGGTAATGATGAGAACTCAAAGCAGCTTACTGCATGTTTATTGCTCTTTTCTAATAGGCATCCCTGCATCTGCTATCCTGCTCACCACTTACATGGATGATAGATGCCTCCAGATGATTCCAGGTCTTCTGGCCCTCATTGGTGTCTAATAATAGCAAAATGGAAAAACAAACTTACAAGCAGAAAGCAAACTTGGTTTATTCTTTGTGTGCTGTTGGTTAACGCTGCTTTTAACATCAATCTCTGTAGGTCAAGAGGGAAAATTCAGTGTGGGCACAAGCATGGTCTAATGTTATTGCTGAGACATTAAAAAGACATATATCCTGTATTGTGCACAAACAAGAAGAACATGTGAGTAGAGAAATCAAGATCTACTGCCATTATAGCTTCTAAAGTGGACACTTCACACTCATGCTAATGGTCCAATTCACCTTCTTTTGTCTTTACGGTTATTATATTATTATATGCAAATCATTAGCACTTGTGGTAAAATCACATTAGAAAACCTAAAAGATTCTCAACATCGCGGCAAGGAAACTGTGAGAACGCAGACTGAATAAAACATCAGCGGCTCTATCAGCTGTAAAGGTGTCAGCAAAAAGTGATGCAAAGACAAGAGAACATATTCTAAAATCTGCACTAATCAGCTTTTTCAGTACAATGTTCTGTTTTATGGTCCATCATTTAGTTTGGTTCAGTCTTTTCGTTCTAACCATCCATGAGCAGGCTGGAATGTTACGGCAGAAGATAAACCAACTAACTGCTCAGCACTAAAACAGCTAATGTCTGATATTTGTCTCAGAAGAAAACAGGAGATAAAATCGTGTAAAAAGGACACTGATTATTTGAACTTACTAAAATTTCCAAATTAATCCTAATTTAGACAATTAGAATGTGTCTTGCTGCCCCCAAGAGGCTTGAAAAGGGAACCAGTGTTGCTTTAAAGCTGCTTGCCCTTTTTGAATAATTAAAAGGTTAGTGAAATATTTCTTAAGCAATTAATTTGTGGTTTATGTTAATGTCCATTAATGTTATACTTTCAGGACATCAAGACCTTAAAGCAATACATTTCCAAAGAAGCTCATATGCTACTTTGGTAGCTACTTTTTAAAGAAGCCTGAGATTAAATTTTCATGAACTGACTTCTTACACTTTCATGTAAGTGCTGGTACCACTTTCATGTAAGTGCAGGATACATATGTAAGACGTACTTTTAATCAGGATATGTGGACAACTCTTACTTATATCCACATCAGGCCAACATGTAGCAAGATTAGCATTTATTTTAAGCTGTATTACTATTTTTCAAGTAAATTTTATTTACTCATCTTTAGGCACGGAGTTTCTCTAATTGAGTCTGTTTGCTGTTTTGTGTTCTGCTGGTGTTCACGTTGGGTTGCCTTTGTCAATGAAATAAAAAAAATTTGAATTTGAATTGGAAAATTAGTAAAGCTACAGAGTAAAACCTCAACAGTTTGCTAAATGATGCTAAGTCAGTAGCTAAAGGATGCTAAGTCAGTAGCTAAAGGATGCTAAGTCATGGTTGTCAGGTTGTCATCATGTCACAAGAAGTTTTAATATGATCTTTTGCTAAAAACAGACTGACTACTCATTATTCCAACTATGCAAAGGCTGAGAACTTTGCTGTAAAATAAAAGGAGTGAACAGGTTCTTATCTTGACTAGCAACCTGTCTGAACATTGCTTCGGTTTTGCCATTGACGGTTGAACTTTACTTTTATATTTTTCTGTGCCTAAACATATAGAGCAAGGAAGAGGACCTACAGACTCAATGGCAGCTTGAGGTCTGGGGTTTCTCTGAAATCATCCTGATTTTGTGATCTAGACATTTCCAAACAAGACCAACCAAGATTTCTTTTCACTAATGAAATATACATTCATTAGCAAATTTGTGTTCGCTCGAAATGATACCCATCAAAGAGACCAAGAGAAGTGGAAGTACAAACAGAACACAGATGGGCATGGCTCTTTTCTGAAGGGTGGGGGATTGTGGCTGGGTCCTTGTCTGGGACAGGAAACATGTGAGCAGAATATGGGATGCCTAGAGAACTTGGCAGCCGTGTGTGCATAAATACACAGGGCAGGATGGAGGCTCTTCCAGGACACACAAAACTTGGCTCTCACAGACTGCGTGTCACAAGAAATTGAATTAGATGTGAGTGTGTAGAGAGTCCGGAACAAGGCAAGGGACTTTCTCAAGTAATCTACAGTAAAGTTGGTTCGGTCTCAAGGGTTATTTGTCGATTCAGCCAGAGAACTAATATGTAACAGGCAGGCCTGCTTCCTCACTGGGTCACTGAATCCCTGCATTTTGTTCGTTACACTTTCCAGGCAACGCTTCTGGTCGGAGGGGGAGCTACAATCCACTATATCAGTCTGACACATCTCAAGTCTACGTTTGCACCTCTGATTTACTGGTCTCTGGGAGTCACATGTATCTCTAGGGTCAAGTGACTTTTGATGTTACACAAGAAGGAGAGGGGCTACCCAGAATTCAAGCACACCCCTCAAGTATAATAAATTCCTTAAACCTCCCAAAGTATGCTACTTCCTTGAATCAGCTGCATGCCACTATATAGATTCACACACACAAGCAAAAAGCATTGTTCAGCAAATATAGTGCATGATGATTTACTGTCCCATGCTGAGCCCCCATAAAAAAGCCAGCTGCCGCTCGCAACTATGTGCTATGCTGCCCTGTCATGACTCAGTGCTGAGTGGGACACTGGTGGGTTTTTTTTCTGTTTCAGGCCATTCCCCAACTCTGGCCCCAGTCTGAGTTTAGCATCATTTGAGCTGCAGATAGTTGCTGGGGTCCTGGAAGGTTACACAAGAGTTCAGCTGAGTTAATCCAGGCGACGGAATGCCTGTCAGTCAAGTTACAGCCAAACAAAGGTAAGAACAGGTTCTGTTTCTGGAAAGCTGGGTAGTGGACTCAGCTAGGTGGTCTTCACTCTCATCCCCCTAACCCTCTTTCATAATATAGATATAACAACACATGTCAGACATCCATGTTCTGTAAAGCTTGCCTCAGGCTGATGTAACAGGGCCACCTGCTGGTCTCACAGGTTGTTGTGCTTCATCATACCTCGGTATAATATCTCGATATGACAATGCTCAGAATATTCCCACCATAGAATATTAGTAATAAAATTATCTGCCATAAAAAAACGGTCTATAAGATTTTGATTAGATACTTATTAATACAAACCCACCTGACCCAAGACGAGTCGCTCTGAAAACACCTCTGAAATACCTGTTACTAAACATAAGGCAGTCTGCAGTACATGTTTTACTGTTTCATTTTTATATGGGGAAATAATTCAAGGGATGTCTCTGGAATTAAAAGCAAAGGACTGATAATTTGACAAAGTGTAGTTGCAAGTGGAAATGGGTGCAACATTTACAAATATGGAATCGCCACCATTCGATGATGTTTGTTTAGCCGTTTTATTTCACAGAAAAAAAGATCACAGATAAAGCAAAGCAATATAATTCAAGAAGTTCACTTTATTGTTTTATAAAGTGTAGCCCCCAAAAATGGAATAGAAATATTGTTATAATGTATGTTTTCAGATGAAGTAGAGGAAAAGATGTGGAATCAGGATCCAAGAAATCCAAATCTGAACTTGGTTGCAGCTGCTCTGGCTGGCATCCCGGCTTAAAAAGTTTGATACATGAGTTTTATAATGAACAGCAACATTCTCCATCAATCAGGTTCTTACTTTTTCTTTTAACAGTTGACAGATCAGCTTTGCAGGATGGAACCTTGTCAGGGACCGATGTTTTCAATTTCCACCATAAATTTGACTCAGTGTGAGATCCAGTCACTGAGCTCCGTATTACTGAGTTGGGATCCTTCCTGAAGAAACGTTCGAACAGTCTTTTCTATGTGGCAAGATGTCTTATCATCCCTAAAGGGGACTTCATCATCACCAAACCCTCTTTTGATTGATGGGAGTTTTAAAAGAAAGTGTCCAAAATTTGAATGTCCACCTGTGGAAGAGATTATGATGGCCATCTCCACTGGTCCTTTAGCTGACATCAAGCCAGTATCATTAGTGGTTGTGGAAATTTGCTTTACTTCAGGCAGTCATCTTTCAATTTCCTAAAGGCCCTGCACAAAACTGAAGTTCCGGCATTATCTGCTTGCCCAATGTACATTCCTTCATCTGATTTCTTAAGACTTGGGCCAAAAACATTGGCTCCTTTTTCTGCCCACTTGTTATCCATTTGTTCTGATTCTCAGGCATTTTTTTCCAACCGGGCGCTTTGACTTCTTCCTTGGTCCATCTGTACATTTCCCTTTTACAGCCTCCTCATTCTGCTCGAACTTGCTCCAAATTTCAGAAGCAGCCAACATCTTATCCCACACTTTATGCTGAATTACATCCTTTAATAATGTTTTATAATCAAATGATAGCTGTAAACATATATATGGTCAGGCACGGTCAGTCGTGTCCTCATGAAATGTCACATTTCAACATGTTTATTTGTTTTTTGTCTTTTATCTTCTAACTTTCTCTGTATATTTTTGTAAAATTCATATCTTTTTCTCTGATAGCATTAGAAAATCTTTTTGATTTATAATGCTAAGCCCCACCCTATTTTTGGCTATGTGAGCAGGGTTGCAATGAGGCTCAATTACCTGTCGAATGAATCTGTGTGAGATTGCCTACTGTTGCCTGCCTTCATTCTGTGCCCACTTTGACTCTGATGAAGACAGGAGTGTCGAAACGTTCTGTTTGCACTATTAAAAAACTGCAGAAGAACCAGGGAACCCCATTCCTAATTTTTTCTTTGATAGTTGCTTACTGTTGGAAGATACACAGGGATTTCTGTTTTTAATGCTTTTAATTAACCTATTATTAATATTTTGTCATTTTTCTTCATACTGTATTTACACATTTACTTATATTTCCACGTTTATTTTCTTACTGTTGAATAGATTTCTTCATTTCCAACTCGTTTCATTCTATATAATAAGAGGTCCTGGTGATCTGTGGCCCACAATCCATCTATACATTTTCTATACATGCTTAATCTAATTCAGGGTCACTGGGGGGGTCGGAGTTTATCCCAGTTGCCATTTGGCAAAGATAGGGTTAACCCCAGAGAGGTGGCCGGTCGTGGCCTACAATAACAAACAAAAAAGAGAAGCTTTGCATTGACTGAAGCCTTAAACTGAAATGTTCAGTATTTAACTTATTTTATTTATGCAGTTAAATATCAGTCAAACCTAAACTCTACAGGCTTCATGTGGACAGAAGTATTGTTTAAGACCACTTTGAAAGGTTTCAAGGAAGCAAAATATAAAGAAATGAGGGACAGACCAAGACCTTAGCACAGCACTTGTGTATTTGTTTTGGAAATGGAAAATAAAAGGTCAGTTAATAATTATTTTCTTTTGATCTAAAAAGGATAGCATTAATCTTCTTAAGTGTGTTTAGCAACAGGAATGTTCAGCTCTTAAATTAGAAGAGTTTTTCTGGCATAACCGGGATTTTCTTTACCCATACAGTGAAATAGCTGCATGAACATCCTCCAAGAGTGAAAGTGAAAACCTTTGCGTCCCCGCTGAATCTCAAAATAACATCTCAGTCATTTGAATTCAAAAGCATAAAGTCATCAGAGAAGAATTAAGGTGGATCAGCAGAGACGTATGGTGCCTTTCTTGCAGAATTCATCCCAATGCATCCCATTGGCTCCCACACAGGTAAAGGCGAACCAGATGGGTGGGACGTGTGACTTTATGTTAAGCTGTGTATCCGTTTGGGGATGCAGAGCTGAAGAGATGGCCCAGGTTAAGGTACCAGGGGACACGGTGAGGACCCACCAGGATTACACAGACGTTTACTCTGACATGGCGACTGTCACTTCCAGTGCAGGTGAGTCAAAAACAACAAACATAACTACATTACAAAATTTCAAATATAAGATGTCTGGTTTTCTTGCACTGTATCTACATTTGAGCTAAAACAGTAAGTACGCTATTGGTTCTTTATACATTTAACTAGACTGCAATGCAAAGTGTGGTGTGTGTTAAATTGTTACCTACTTATGTACACATAGAAACTACATTGATGTTTTCAGTGGAACATGGAGCTGACTTCTGCTGTCACATTAACAGACTGTAATCATATTGTGATAAATAAAGACATTCAAGCCAGTTTTCAGTCAATATGTCTCAGGGATGAATGTTATTTTCTGTAGTGCAGCACTGGTGTTCCAGCAATCAGTGAATGAAGGTGTGTGAATGATAAAGAGAACAAAAAAAAACAAATGTTAAAGTTACCTAAACAAATCTAATCATCAAATCTGTGCATTCCATGTCTTTTCTGGCAATAGTGATGTGAACAGACAAGTTCATCTCAGTCCTCCATTTTGACAGATTGGTCACTTTGTTCGTGACTCTGGTCATAATCTCGGTCAAATCCCTCAGTTTCTGGTATCTCTTTCTCACGAGCTTGTGTTTGGCAACTAAAGCTCTGTGGTTCTCAGGTTCCCTGGTGGCAGTGGGAACCAGAAAGTCAGTGTAATCCCTCTTTTTTCAGGCAGTCATCGGCGAATTGCGCTCTTACAAGTTAAGGCAGCTCTTTTTTTGTATCATTCCAAAGAAGTCAAGAAACAGGAGCTGGAGAATTGTCACTTGAAAATTAAGGTCTTAATTTCCCCTCGACTCCTTTTTTTTTCTGCTAATGAAAAACAGATATAGGCGAGTCGGTGAGGAAGGGGGCACTGTGTGAGACCTCCATGGCCGTGGGCCTCAGCAGGCGGAGCAGGGCTTACCCCTCTCCTGCCAGGAGACGTCACCGCACCACCTTCAGCCACAAGCAGCTGGAGCAGCTGGAGATAGCATTTGGGCAAAATCAGTATCCTGACATCTACTACAGGGAGGAGCTGTCTCGCATAACTAAACTCAATGAGGCTCGCATACAGGTGGGATCACATTTCTCTCACAGTATCTTAAGTTTTAGTAATTTTTCTGCTTTTCTAGCTCAGGCAAAAAAGGAAATACATTTTTTTGTCCTTTATTTTGCTGTTATATTGTCAGATGTGTATGCCTGCTTTCTTGGCTCAGCAGGTGTGGTTTCAGAACAGACGAGCCAAACAGCGCAAGCAGGAGCGGGCATCACAGAAGGTTCTCCCGGTGGGTGTGATGCCGGGCCACAGAGCGCTGCTGGGAGGCATGCACGTCCAGCCACCCGGCATGGCTCGACAGTACTACCCCCAGCCCCTGGCTCACATCCCCCGCCTCTCCCCCATGCTACCCACAGGGGCGTACTCCCGCCACCCAGGCCCAGTCAGCCGATGCCCCTGCCCCGGCGTCCCCCAGCAGCCAACCTCCCAGAGGCAGCACGACGACTGGTACAGCCCTCTGAGGACCAACCTGGCCTCACCCATGTTCTCACTGGCCTCCATGCAGCCTCTGGAGCCGGCCTCGCATTGGAGCTAAGAAGTTACCGGGGCAATGTTTTCAAATAAAATATTAAAGAGAAAACAGTGTCGCAGTCATATACTGATACACACATTAACCCCCCCCCCCCGAAAAACTAGACCGTAGATTAGCCACTGTCTGAGGCGTCTGTGTGGCTCAACTTTCTATTAACAAGCATCCTTCTCTCATTTCTAAACCTTCACTGAAGGAATTGTCGTGTGTGTTAAGACTTGTTTGCACCCACAAACCTTAATCAGAAGAGGTTTGGCTGGTATATATTGGGAAATGCAAATAATTAAATAAAAAGATGCAGTGATTCTTAAATTTGTGTTGACTTTTATTTAATTGCAGACAGTGTGTCTGTTAATATATACCCATTTTTGCACTTCGGAAACACATCCCAACAAGAGTTAGGACAAGGCAATTGGGGGGGGGTATGTTGTTAGAAAACAGATGATGTCAACACACAAAAGCAAAATCCACAAAAGGCTTTTGAGGTGCAAAGATGGGCAGAGGTTCTTTAGTTGATTAACAAATGTGTGAGAAAATCATTAAAATCTTTAAAAACAACATTCCCCAAAGAAAGATTGGAAGTGATTTGCATATTTCACCCTCTGCAGTGCATAACGCCATTAAACAGTTCAAAGAATCTCAAATGTTTTGGCGCTTTTTCCGACATCTCAGACGACAACGCATCAAGAACAAGTTGTTCATCAATAGCTGAAATAACCACACGGGCGAGGGATTGTAGGAAAAGCTTTGTCAAGCACTGCAATACAGACTTCCATCCATAAACGCCACTAAAGACTTTCCCGTGCAAAAAAAGAAGCCTTATGTTAAGCTTGTCCAGAGGAAGCGTGAACTTCTCTGGGCTCAGAGGCAATCTGGGATGGGCCATTGCTCCAACAAACTGACAGAAAAGGATCATCCAGGCCTTTATCAACATCGAGTCTAAAAGCCAGGTTTTGTGATGGCATGGGGTTGCGTCAGCTCAAGGAATTGGGTTGCACTGGAAGAACAGGACAAAATAAGAAATGAATCCTCCGTATGTGAAAGTCATTTATGAGATGGAAAAGCGGGAAAAGCCTTACGGCCCCAACTTTTTATAGAAAGTGTTGCAGGACTGACACACAAAAATGGAAGCATATCTCTAAAATAAATCCATTTAGCTCTGTAATAACACTCCACCCCCCACCCCCCAAATCTTTCACAGCTCCCCAATTATTTAAAACGAGGCCGAAGTGTCTTTCGAGGCTTTGGAAGAGGGCCCACAACCCAACAGTTTAGACAGGCTCATGTTCTCAGAACTTGACTGACACAGTCCAAGTCCGCAAGTTTCATCTCCGGAATGTGTTCGACAGCGCAGCAAAAAGAAGCCCCATGGTGCTGAAATGTCTTCATTCATTCAGAGCCACACAAAGATCACAGCCACTGAATGTGTTTTCATGACTTTAATGTGACAGGAACAAACACCATAATTTACCTCAACAGCAACAGAGACAACATCACCCACCAACCCACACCCCTCTCTCTTCAGATTCCAGCCTTGCATTTTTTGTGTCTTTTAATGTTTTCCTTAAACAAACCGAAGTGACTAGATAATAAACACTGGATGGTAAAAATATAGAATTCATCTATATGAAAAAAATTATATTTCAGAAGAAATGGATGCAACTGACTTGACCCGACATATTTAATCCATATCTGTTTAAAAGGCAGCTAATGTCCGAAGCAAACGTGTTGCATTCAAGTGATTTATTGTCACTGCAGCGGCAGCAGCATCAGCCAGTGTGCTTTCAACCTAGCTTATCAAGTGAGCTCAGTGTGGCTCTGTTTTACATTCCTTCAGCGGTGACAGATTTGAGTCAAGTATCTTTTGGTTGACCAACTACAGTGAACAATGATGGCTCATTAAAAAAAAACAAAAAAAAACAACAAAGTAGAAACCACCTCAGGAAGGGAACTGAGGCACCACGCTGGCTAACATGCTGCAGAAAACATGCTGGCTTCACCTCATCAAGATTTAGCCATCAAAACTCTTCATCTGATCAAGTCGAAGCAACTCTGTTGTCATGAAAACGATCAGTTTGTCTCATCATTCTCACCGCAAACGACAGGGATTCACAGAAGGAATCATTTGGTCCACTATGCTGAAAATCAAACAGCAGGTGTGTGCTACTTAAAGTAAATATGTGTGTGTGTGTGTGCGTTTGAAATGCTCCATTTAATGTGATGACTTTCTGTTACTGCTACCCGAGTGGACTGAGTGCTCAACGCATGCTCAAGAGTTGGTTCAACCAAACTACTTTCAGGCTGCGTTTATGTTCAGGGAGCTCCGCTGCAGCTTCTGCTGCGACACTCGTCACCAGGCACGAGAACTGAAAAGAGGTCAAGTGTTACGGACACTAAATGTCACACCGTAATGTGAAAAAATAAATTAAAAATTCTGTGCTTCATTCGGTGCCACCACCGAGATCGTTAAAGCTCGCCGAACAGAACACTGAGTATGCCTGTTTGGCTACAAAGAATGAAGTTAAAAAGAAATGGAATTTGGTTGAACCGACCCTTCAAAAATGACACGATTTCAAGGAATCAACAAAATGGATGGGGTTCTTCTACACCAGAGACAAACTAAAACAATGAGCATCTTGTGTTCCAGCTTTTTTCATCATTTATCAGTTCCGCTCCAACTAGCTTGTATGAAAAGAAAACTGTTGCAAGCTTTGTAAATTACCAATACCCCTTATTGATTCCCCTGTGAGAGACCAAACAAAGATAATCTTCTAAAACACGGTGCAGCCTTGAAGTTTAGCTCCACGTACGCTCACTGGTGGCCCCTCTCCTCTCCGTTGCTGTAGACGTGAAAACACGGGGAAGACGCTCTACTCCAGCGACCTGGCGAACTCTGCGTAATCTATGTACCCGTCATTGTTCTTGTCATCGTCCTTCAGAACGTCGTCGATTAGCGCCATGAGCTCTTCCTCCTTCATCGGCTGGCTGTGCTCTCCTCTCTCCTAAATCCACAACAATGGGATGTGTGTGTGTGTGTGTGTGGGGGGGGGGGGTTGTACAACAGAACTTAGGGGTATGCTTTTACATCAAAGAAGAGAAAAACACTCGCACACGCTATACCTACCTCTCGGTGTACATGCGTGATCGCTGTGGCCAGCTCCAGACCGTCCAGCAGGTTGTTTCCATCGTAATCGTGCATCTTGAAATAATGCAGCTGAAGCTCCTGAGGTGTCATGTCTTTCTCCGGTTTGTCTATCACTCCTTCCAAATGTTCCATGATGTGGCTGACAGCAGAGGAAAAAGCAAAGTAAACACAACTTTCAGTTAAACAGAGCGTGAACCCTTCTTCTGACTGTGGTCAGAGTTCACCCAGGCCTGAGTCATGCGTCTACATGGCAGAGAGGTGGCTCACTCTTTGTCTTGCACCATGTTTTTGTCCAGGCGTCCGTGGTGGGATATGTGAGCAGCGCTTTCTATGACTGGAGGCTGCTGCTGATGGTATGGAGCCTCCTGAGAGTGGACGCACAGCAGCAGAGAGCAGGACAGGAGGAGGAGCGGACTCCCCCACAGAACACTGAACTTCACACTCTGCATTCTGCTGGGATGAGGGACAGATAGATAGACAGACAAACAGACAGACATACAGACATGGAAACGGCAAGTTAAAGAGTACTACAAGTTTAGAGTATATATATATCACCCTTTACATACCCTGTTTTTGTACTCTGCAATTTAGTTTTCTTTACATATACAAGTGTTCTTACAGCATACATACGTACATAAATAAATACATATGTTTCCCATATTAATATCTTATTACCGCTGTATTCGTTTCTTAAGTGTGACAGGTGGCTCTGTCGAACAACTACAACATATTGTAAACAATAAAGGTAACACCAAATCCGTGCTGTGTAATCTCGTAATTGTTTGAAGTTCATTTTCAATTAACGCCAAAGACAAACAGTATAACATAACATGTGCATAGGAGCTCACGGCGTTGCTGTTGCTCTGCTCGGTGCACTCAAACGTTACATTTCAATGCTGTTTCGGGTTAAATTCCCACAATAAGAGGAAACAGGCATTGATGTTAGCAAATAAAAAAGATTACTAGCAAGAGGATTCATTCTGATTCGCCGTTGAAATAACAAAGCGTAAACTTCAACAAGACTAACTCTGACATGACTTGTAAAACGCCAGTTCCATACTTACTTTTATAGGTAATTTATTTCTTCGCCCCGAATTGTTGTGTTATTTTCAGTAGTTGGCTGTTAGCAATGATCATTCCTAGCTCTTTATGGACCAACTGGCTTACCGTAGCAATGCTTGGACACGACAGCTCATTATGATTGGTTGAAGGATGCAGAGAGTATACAACTGAACGAAGAATATCATCCCTATGAAGCTACACATTCAGTAAAAAACAAAAACATAAAAAAATAACCCGGAATTTTAGACTTTTTGGAATTTGGTACTGTTTAGAATTATGATATAAATACACTACGAAGTTGTTGCATTATATTGTAAAAGGTTTGAAATATCACGATATATGTAGTTATCAAAAACTTCAAACTAGCCTGTTTCGAACCGCAGACAGGAGTCACCATTGGCTGTAAAGTATTTCGAGTAAATTTAGCGTAATTGACAACAATGAGGTCAATATTATATAAGGTCGCCGGCCAACATTTAATTTGTATGTCCGTGACTGACAGCTTTTTCACAAGGCACCAGTTTATGAAGTGAACTATCTCTACAGAGTAAAGAAACATTGAGGTGGCTCTCTGTTTACGTCGACTCTGGGAGTGACGCTGACGCTCAGCTGTTAGTCGGGTCCACATCGCACAGACACCCTGTGTAGTGAACGTTAACAGAGACGACGGACAGGCGCCTTTCATGTCAAGCAAATGTCAACTTTCCAGAGAGAAAATGACGCTCCAAAATCTCTGTTCAAGCGGCTCGAGGTTTTTCTTAATGTCATAAAGTAGCTCGCATAGACTCTCAGTAGTGAGTGACAATTGAGTCACTCAGTTTACTCCCAGTGTTTAATTGTGGTTTAATTGGCACACTTATACCCTCCTCCCCACCTTTACCTGAAGCTTCTCCACAGCTTTATGTCCCCGTTTAGCTCACTGGTTACTTCCTTTCCACAGCCTTCAGTGCATTAGATAGTTTTCACTATCCTGTGCTCGACTAATTGAAACTATGTGTAAGGTTTACAGCGGCTAACAGACAGTATTATTTTGTAACTGAGCCAGAGGGTTAGCCAACGTCAGTCTGTCAATGTTGCAGCACCCAGAACCGGGAAACAAGCCAAACCAAGCAATTGCAAATGGACCCCCCCCCCCCCCCCCCCCCTTCAATGAACCCATTTATGATAAATGAACACTATTAAAAGAAGAAAACAGCACTTTATATGCATCATGCTGCCCCTTAAACACTTGGATCCTAGTTTAGTTGGGCTGCACACTTTGCTGCAGCTTTGTTTGCATTGCTGTTTCTTAAGCCCCACCTGATCCAGTTAAAGTGTTAACAGAAAAAAGATTAGGGACATGGGTTTTATAAGCTGGACTCCTCTCCCTTCAGACAGCTTCAAATCAAACTCTCAAAATGCCACACGTATTTCAAGAAAAGATCAGAAGTCACATGAGTAAGGACATGCTTTGGTTTAACTATGCATATTGTGACGTTAGGGAAATAAATATGGTTATAATAACAGTAAAATTACTGTAACAAAAAACCCCCACCCCCCCTTTGAACTTGTTGTCCATGTTAACATTTATATGTGAACAGTGTTGATGATTTTCTGCGCGTGTACAGTAATGACCCACACCCCACCTCCTGCGCTCTCACAGATTACACATTTATTTCTCCCGGTAGTCTGCAGTTACTCCCATCGTGTCCGGGGAGTACAGCCACCACCACCGGGACAGAGCAGCGATGGCATCCCGGGTCTCTTTCACCCAAGTCCGACTGGACGCGGAGCTCGAGCGCTACCGGGCAGAGGGCCAGTGGGGCAAGATACTGGCGATGGTCGAGCAGATGCAAGCTGCGCGGATCCACGAGGACGGTGAGTGACAGCTGTCCACACACGAAGGCTTGTAAACCGTGGTTTCTCCTGTCACTTCCTGGCTGTTTTTCTTTTTCTTTTTCTTTTTTTTTTTTTTTTTTTTTTTTTTTTTACCGCGCTGCGATTTGCTTACTGTTTCGAAAAAATCAAATATTACTCATCCACAGGGTTCCGTGGTCAGGTTGACAGTTTATGGGATTCTGCCAAAGGTTGATTAAATACCACTTATTTATACTGGAAGTTTCAGGAAGTTGTTTTCAGAGAAAGTAGACTTATCTTCTTTTTTATGCATAAAGTGCGCTGAAATTATTATTATTATTTAAATGTTTTAAAAGAAGGAGGATTGAATGTGAAATAATACTTTGCAGATTTAGTCAGACAACTATGTGAAAAGGCTCAGTTAGAATTCCAAATGTTTGTCCAGAGTGGATATTTCTTGCTGTGCGGAGATCACACTGTACACAGGTTGGACCTTGGACTCTTGTAAAGGTAGAGCGGATTACTTTAGTTGAATGTTCTTTCAGTAGATCTATCCTGCAAATAACTTCTGTGAAATTATGGAATTTCATGCAGTGGATCAGGCCAGAGGCCACAGAGGGGTTACCGTTGACCTCCAACAATAAAACGGCCCTCCTCAGAAATTTACAGTGTATACAATGGAAGTTTGTGTGTGCAGTCAAGGGTTGGATTACCTTCCAAATGCAGGACAGAAAGTAACACCTGCTCCAGTTCTAAACTTTGACATTTCAGGTCATTATAATGATAAAAGAAAGATAATCTGGTCCTTACCAGGTCTTAAAATATGGTAAATAAAGCCTTAGATGAACAACAACACATAACATATTTTACTGTGGAATCGTTTAACGAAAACTGAGCCAAAATACAGAAGCCGTGTGTGAAAGACTAAGTCCAACGTTACAGCTCTCATAAGAATTAAGAGGGTCATCAGCAGCCAGATGCTGTTAATCAAATTAACTTGATTAATTAATCATCGTCAAAAGTTAACACCCTCGTAAAGGCAGAGGTTTGGGAGTCTGGAGCATTCCTGGTGTGCATTAACACGATGCCAAAGAGGAAAGACATCAGCAATGATCTTAGAGAAGCAAGTTTCGAAGGCCATTTCCAAACAAATTGTCCATCATTCTACAGTGAGAAAAGTTATTTACAAGTGGAAACCATTCAAGAGAGTTGTCGATCTTCCTAGGAGCCGGGGTCTCAGCAAGTTTAACTGGACGTCAGACAGCGCAATGCTCAGAGAAACTGCAAAAAACCCAAGAGCAACGAGTACTGTTAAAAATAAATAAAAAAATCATGAAAAAGTTCAATATTTTTTAATACTGAAAACCCAAAATTAGAATCTTAAATAAGATCAATAAAAAGGATATTTTAAACAAAAATGTCAGGCTTCTGAAAAGTATGTTAATTCCTATGTACTCAATACTTGGTTGTGCCTCCTTTTGCATGTATTACTGCATCAATGCAGCGTGGCATGGAGGCGATCAGCCTGTGGCACTGCTGAGGTGTAATGGAAGCCTCGGTTGCTTTGATAGCGGCTTTCAGGTCATCTGCATTGTTGGGTCAAGTGTCTCTCATCTTCCTCTTGGTTCAGGTCAGGCAAGTTTGCCGGCCAATTAACCACAGTAACACCATGGTTATTGAACCAGCTTTTGGTACCTTTGGCAGTGTGGGCAGGTGCCAAGTCCTGCTGGAAAATTAAACCAGCATCTCCATAAAGCTCGTCAGCAGAAGGAAGCAGGAAGTGCTCTAAAATGTCCTGATAGATGGCTGCGTTAACTGTGGACTTAAAAAAAGACAGTGGACCAACACCAGCACATGACACGGTCCCCTAAATTGTCACTGGCTGTGGAAACGTCACACTGGACTTCAAGCAATGTGGATTCTTCCTCCAGACTCTGGGACCTTGATTTCCAAATGACTTGCAAAATTGACTTTCATCTGAAAAGAGGACTTTGGACCACTGAGCAAGAGTCCAGTTCTTTTTCTCCTTAGCCCAAGGTAAGACGCTTCTGACTTCACCTTTGCAGGTGTTTTGAGTTAATTAGCTGATTAGGGTGTTACACAATGAGTTTCCAACATTGAACTTTTTCATGATATTCTAATTTTTGGGGCTGTAGTTGTAAATCTCAGACTCTACAGGCCTCAGTTGGCATGTTGAATGTTACAGCTCATGACAGCACAATTACAAAAAAGACATGGCGTGTTTGGATAGGTTGCAGGAGAAAGTCCTTTCACTCTAAAACAAACGTGGCAGCACAGCTTAGGTTTGTGAAGTTTAATCTGTACAAACCACAAGACTGCTGGAACAATGTCCTTTGGACAGACTAGACTAAAGTTGAGATGTTTGGTCATAACACCACATTTGGAGAAAACCAAACACAGCATATCAACACAAACACCTCATACCAACCGTCAAGCATGCTGGTGGAGGGCTGATGGTTTGGACTTGTTTTGCAGCCTCAGGACCTGAGAGATCATTGAGTTGACCTTAAACCTCTCTATATACCAAAGCACTCTTGATTTAAATGGGAGGTCATCTGTTTGACAGCTAAAGCTAAGCATGACATTGATCCCAAACACAGCAGCAAATCTACAACAGAATGGCTGAAAAAGACAAGAATCCAGGTGTTGCAATGCTCTATGCAACCACTAAATGTGGTTCTAAAAGTGATCGAATCATGACATTTGCCTAGTTTTTCACATACTTAGACGAGTTGTTGTAAAAAGTGGTGTAAAATGTCATGTGTTGTTGTTCATCTGAGGCTGTGTTAAGGACCTGGTAAGGACCAGAATATTTGTTATTGTGTCCTGATAGTTAAAACCATAGAACTGTATATCTAGGGCAGATTTTTCTAAGAGAAACTTAGTTACTTGTCTTTACACTTGAAATCATTCCACAATGTACGTGTGTTCAAAGAAATGCAAACACACTTATCATTCTCTGCTTCATAAAGCATTACTTTGGCAAGCCACTAATGCACCTGCCTCCAACCTTTACCTTCTCAGAGTAAATATGGGTTCAAGTGACCTGATGGCTACAGTCTGCTGTTATTGTGCTTATAACTGCAGACCAGCAGTTTCTCCCTGCCTGCACATGCACTCAAATGTTAAATTAATGTGATATTGCTGTGTACATGCATTGACTGATCTGAAGATGAGTGCACGTAGTACACCAGGAGATGTAGTTTAGGATTAGAGATAGAGGAACTTTGCGGAAGTTAAAGCAATAAATGATTCCCCACACCCAATTGTAAAACTGCTAAAAGCAGCAATATATATTGTACACTGCTTTCATACATCAGGTATCCTATTGTTTGAAGTGTTTTTCTCTTGAGAACTTCTACATCTGGTGACATATTGATGAAGAAAGGACTGTGAATGAAAGCTGATATTTCCAATAATCACACTAAGAGATTTCAAATGAAGATGTGGCAAAAAATACTGCCACCTTAATATAAATACTGTACTATTAACAGGAGAAACCTCAGTCTACCATCAAAATAACAAATGGTAATTTTATTGGTTTACACTAGCTCTGTATCTGTTTACTAAATTTCAGTGTCAGAGCAGCACATTTTTCTTCATATATTGAGAATAATAAGAATTGTAAGTATTAAAGTGTGGCCAAGGGTCATGTAGTTATGGTGAAAGGATAGTTAAACCAACAGTTGCATTTGATGTATATTAGCGTGTTAGCTAGCTAGTCAATAGCGAATTGGCTGGCTAGCTGTTGGCTAACTTTGATTGCTGGTCGTTTGAAGGTGGTTGCTCAAAAATCAACATACATTCTGGTCACAGAGATAACTATTGGTATAGCTGCACAAATGAGCTTAAATGTAGTAAGATAATAACAAAAAAGGACATTTTTGGGGGAGTCTTTATCACAGTAATGATCCAAAGTGATTGATTACAACAGTTTTTTTTCTCATGGTGAAGGTAGTTCTGCAGCAACCATACACCCCAACTGAACCTATTTCCCTTTGATTCTTGAATTGAAACAAGAATATTTTTTAGCTTCCGTCTGTAACCTCTTAGTTACTTTATTACAACACTAAGTCTTTCCACACTTTAGGCTCCAGCTTGTCTGAAATCATGAAATAGCTCTGACTGTGGTCATAGGCTGAAACAAGTCCTGCTGCCTGTCCCCCACCCTCCTCTCTGAGGTAGGTTTAGCCTTGGCTGGGCTGATAATGGACTAGCAAGTATATCAGGGCCTAAACACAACTCAAAGAGTTGGCATCAGAACACACACACACAGATTGAAAAAGCTAAACAGGAAATCCTTAATCGAGACTGTGTGTGTGTTTACACAGACACCAAGGTTTACCACTGAGTAAATGTAAGACCCAGTGAGAGTAGAGTTGCTTTTACATTTGTGTAAACTTTAATATCTTTATTAAGTGAAGGTGGAGGGAATGCTTATCATGTGCTTACAATTGCTAAAGCAATTGAAAGAAAGTGTCGGGAAAATAGAGACTGTATCTTCTAAACAGAATTTAGGTCTGAGACATGTTTGAATTGCTCTTCCCAATTTGGTGCTGTTTTTAACGGGCTGAGAGAGGTTTGCTTTGGCTCCAGAAGCAAATGACCTGCAACCCCAACTGCAGACTTACTCCAACAATCTAAGTTCATTTTTAACTTTTTCAATCCAAATCCCCTAGATGATTACGGGACACTGTTGATGGCTGAGGCCCTGCTGGAGGAGTGCTTGCTGGAAAACATGGATCTATTACGGAAATCCATACCTTTGATGGACAAGACCCAGCCCAGACTCTCCAAGGCCAAAGGCTACATCAACACCATCCTGAGCCGAGGCCGTCTCACAGTCAGTCTAATCTGGGTTCCCTCTGGTCATCCCATAGATGCCTCTATTCCCCTCTAAAGTTTATTTTCTTTCAAAAGCTTCAAAAAACCTTTTTGGAATCATTATGGCAGATGTTAAAAACTAAAATCTTTTCTTGTACATTATTTCCTTCAGGCTTGTTCAGTCATTTGTTTCCTGTTGTCTTGCAGCCCAGGTACTTGAACGAGGCCCTCCTGCTGATGGCCAAGGTGCACTATATGCAGGGCCGCTACCGGGATGCACAGGGAATGTGTGCAAGGGTGGGACTGGAGGACCTGACGCAGGATGACCAGCCTACTTACCACCTCCGCTTACTGGCTGAGGCATTTGTTATTAAAGGTATCTATGTCAGTGTTGTTGTTAGCATTTGTTATTCAAGGTGAAAATCAAAGGATTTTCACTATAGTAAGAAGTGGAGGGTCAATGTAAAACAAAATGATCAACACACACACAAGCACACATATATTAGAGGAAAGGGGACAAAGTAACAATGGCTTCATGGGAAATATCATGATTAAAGATTAACTCAGTTTGAAGGTTTGACTGGGAGACTGCAGATGCCAATTGTATGCTAGTGATGTCATCCATATGTCAGCTATTGATTTCTTATTACGCTACTGATTCACACATGGCAGCAGCACAAAGAAAACTAGGATTGCGTGCAGGGTAAAGGCAAGTTTGATTTCAACAATTATTACAATGCTCAGCATCCCATAAATTCACATGTGAGCTGTGCTCTGAGAAAAGGGTATCCCACAGTTCGCATGGTTCTCATGGGCCACGTCAGTCAAGTTGTTTGTGGGGTACCAACAGTATAAAAAGTTCTAGGACTATTCAACAGACATAAGGAAGTTTATGTGTATGATATGTTGGATTCACAATGGGTTTGATCATTTTTGTTCAAAACATAAGAGGTTATTGTAGAATTATGACATACGGTAATCTAATAACACTTTAACCATAAGTATGAAACTGGGCTAATCTTAAAAATTATGTTGCACTTCAGGAGCAGATCACATTCCTCTCTTTGTCTTTTCAGTGAAGGAAAACCTAGAACTTTGCTCTGTCAAAAGGAGACACTGGTACATGAACACACCACACAATGAAAACAAAAAGCTTACGAGCAGGAACTATGAGGCAGGCAGAGTGAGAGATGTTGTACGCTCTGGTAAGAACATTGAAAAGCAAAATTAGTACATTAAGTCACAAGAAGAACTTCACTGCTTCTGAATTCTGCAAGTATGTGTTAGGACAGACTCAACATATCCTGCTTTGTTGTTTTTTCCCTTTCCTACAATGTTTTATATGTATATGATTTTTATTCACGTATAAGGTCTGTTATATTTAAAATAAAAAAGTTATCGTCTGGTGACATGCATACTGGGCCTTAAAGAGACAGGAGCTGAAACAAATAAGCATTTCAGACAGAAGGTGACGTGAGATAGTGCAGTAATGTACAGTATGAGAAAAATAATGTGCTTTTTTTAACTTTGAAGGATATAAATTGATTCTAATAGATCCTAAAACAAAATTCTGAACTTGTAGATGTGCATGAAATGGCATTTTTAAATTCTCAATGATTTTATTAATGTGTAAATGCTTGTATATAATCTGTCCAGTACCACATATCTCACACCGGTGAGACCAAACAATTATTTTTAGGTATTTCTGATAGTGTTTTATATTTTGTCATTTCCTCAAAAACTATTTAAACATGCTAATGTCTCACATGTGCTTATTTTGCATCCAGTGAAATGTGCTTTTCATTCAGCTTCCGATTGCGCTGACCAATCAGAACAGACTGGAAATTTTGGGACGGCGTCAGAGTTCTTAGCTTCTAATTTCTCAGGAAATCTAAATATGCTGAGACAAATAGGACTTTGACAACTGTTTCATTTGACTTTAAAAAATCTTTCCCAGCTGTATAGCGGCTCACAGACGTTGTGTAGGACAGACACGACACATGACTGTGTGACCTTATGGAGATGCACTCTTTGGCTAGAGATTGGACACTGTAAGTGTAACAATACCTTCATTAGAAATGAGTCAAATAGTAACTTTACTATCTGTTGCTCTCACAAAGTTTTTAACAATGTGTGTAAGGACTGTGAGTATTAGCTGGTTCACATAATGCACGTCAAAATGACTCGTTTGATTAAACGTGGGAGTTTTATTATTGTTTTCGTGGTGTTACACCTATCTATGAGTGTTTTTGCAATTCAAGCACAATAATATGATGTGCTTCATAAAGCTAGGGTATATCAGCTGGAGAGGATGGGTTACCTACAGACAAAACAACTCCTAATCCCTTTGGTGAGAGTTATTACAGCCCTAAATTCTAAATGACCTTGTATGGGGATTGGAAGTAGAAATGGAAAGGCGGTGGCAGGCTGATGAAATCCAGCCTGTGGTAATAAATGGAACATGGCTGGAAAACATCAGCTTGATTGGACAGATTATGTCAGTGACCGCCTGATGTTTTTTATCTGAATCTTAACCTCAGTTTGTGGATGACAGTATTGATGTTAAAGGGGAAATGTGAGATTATGGCACATGAAGATAATCTAGTGTGTTGGGGTTTTTTTTGCCAAAAGCTTCCCTTTGAGTCTCATTTGGAAGGAAACATGGATAAATTCAAGGCTGGGTAAAAATGTAAAAGCTGTCTAGGAGGAGTTTTTTTAAAAAATTTTTTATTTTTTTTACCACTGGTGTTTTAGCAGATTAAAAATGTTTTTAAAACCCAGTCATTGTGAGTCATAGGTGAAGGAAGGATATACAGGTCGCAACAAAGATGTATTCACACAAGTTAGCTCAAGTACAAAGGAAAAAGATGGGTTTGGTGCTGAAAATATGCATTTTTGTTGTGACAGACTGAAAGGAGGCATTATTAAAGGCCAAAGATCACATTTCCAGAACATCACACTCAAATAGTGGATAATTTTGTTTCACTCATCATCATCATCATCATCATTATGTCGTTACACTCCCTGTTTCCTGATAATCGGACATGACCTCATGCTTATGAAACATAAGAGAATTCTACAGCAGTAACTGTCCGATTTAGATATCCTTTGTTTGTTTTGATTCCCTCTGAATGATATTTATGGTGGACTGTTATGGGGATTGGAGAAAACAAATCAGATCCTGAGGGGCAGCAAACTTTCCCTTGCATGCTTTTCTGTGTGATGTATAGCTTATTGCTGTGGGAATTAAGTCAGATGTGGATGTTTGGATGATGATGTCTTGACAATTGGCAGCTGTCTGCTTATTTGATTTGGCCTGGCGTCAGGCCTGAGGCTGTGCCCTGCCAGTCTTGGAAAGTTCCTGACCCTCTGCTTATTTGTTTTCTCTGTATTCTTATATCAAGAGGCATATTTTTGCTAAAACCTCATGAAAAAAAAAGAAATATACACCTATTTGATTAAGAAAAGACACTAAAAGTACAACTCCAACTCTAAAAGGTTGGAACGCTAATAAAAACAGGATGCAGTGGTTTGTGAGTCTCATAAACCTGCATTTTATTCAGAACAGGAAATAGAAAACAAATCAAATATTAAGAGAGCCATGTTACCATTTTAGTTGGGATGGGAACAATAAAAGATTGGAAAAGTTAGTGGTACTAAAAAGAAACCGCTTGAAGAACATGTTGTAAAAAATTAGGTTAACTGGCAAAAGGTCAGCAACATGACCGAGTACGAAAAGAGCACTGTAAAGAGACAGAGTCTCTCAGAAGAAAAAATGGGCAGCGGTTAAGCACTGCAAAAAAAAATGTGTCTATGAAATGTGGAGCAATTTCAGTATTTTGTTCCTTAATGTAGAATTGTGAAGATATTGAATTCTCCATAATCTACAGTGCGTAGTATCATTATAAGATTCAGAGAGTCTGCAGACATTTCTGTGCGCAAGCAACACGGCACTCAGGCAGAACAGCGATAAAAAACTGCGATAAAAAACATTGCGTGGGCTCAGGAACTCACCCAGCTCACCGTGCCATCCACAAATGCAGGTTAAAGCTGTATCGTGCAAAGAAGAAGCCATACATGGATATCTAGCTACCATCGTCTCTCTTTGGAGATCATGGAGACAGTGTCCTCTTGACTAAAAATGACCAGCTTGTTGTCAGTGGTTAGGGCTAGGCTAACCCTAACCTTAACCCAACCTCGGGTAAAAGTTCAAAGTTGGATGTAGTGTTCCACCAAACCCTGTAACAGTGTTGCTAAAAGTTTCTTCAGACTAAGCCCACGAAACTTGCTCAGCCGTTTTTCCCCTTCTGCCTTTTTGGAGTTTATGGTCTTAAGCTGTGAGGTGAGGAAGTGAGATCCAAATAGATGCCGATTTATTTTCACATGGAGATGCATCCAAACTAAAATAGCCATGAGAAAAACCAGAAAAAGGATATGGAGCCAAAGATAAAATGTCCCACAAACTACAAGCAAAAAGAAAACTGGAACACTGAAATGTGTTGCTATCTTCAGTCATAACAAGAAAAAAGGTGGAAAAAGAAACCCACCTTTTATTTAGCTCGAGACATGATACACTGCAAATCAAGTCCACGTTCTGTCCTGGATGCCACAGTTCAAATGTTTCTCACTGTAATCTTGGTGCGAACAACCTGCACATTCTTACAGGAAATACCACTGTACATTCAGAGCCTCACACTTTTCTTGCATGACAAACCACACAGCGTTCATAGATGGTTCCTACATTCAGGATAGTCTGTCCTCACATTTCAGGTCTGTCTCTGGACCACCAGACACTGTCGACGGTGTCTCGCATTCGTCTTTTAGAGAGAGAAGAGGAGAGTCTGTCCTGTTTCCTCAGGGCCTGTGACGCAGCTCTGTCCTACCTGCAGGAGCTCGATAAGGTGGCTGTTCATACATGTAATGTGGGCGTGTGTGTGTAAAGTCCAACTGCTTTAAGAGGAGATTGTTTCAGTTGCCTGCTTATGTGTCTAGAGTTAGGGTTAGGGGTTAAAGTTTCTATTTATCCTATATTTATTTTAATTGAAACATTTATGTTTACACTCCTTTTCATTTTATTAGTTTTTATAGTTCTTTACTGTTTCTGGTAGAATTCTCTGTCATGATGATGCAAAGAATATACACATGTAGTAGTTAGAATCAACTATTATTCTGTCTCAAGTACCTTGAATATTATAGTTCAGCTGGGACTTTTACTTGTAATAGTAAACAGTTTTGTCTAAATTGTTTTACTTATGTTCAGGGTCTTAGTACCTCCTCTAATGCGTATCATTATCTTTATCTATCTGTATTTTCAGGTAGTAACAGCACCCCATGCCAAGACAGTCAAAGCCAGTGTCCTTCATTCACCCGTGGATGTCGACCTGGGCTACTTCCTGCAGGCTGCGCTACAAAGTGCTTACCTTTGTCTGCTACAAAGAGGGTGAATAGATCAACCACACATACCCACAGTATATTCACACATTGTGTTTTCCTTCTGATGGGCCTTACACTTTTCCTGTGAAAGTGTCCATGTATTGGTTCCTCTATGATAAAGGGAACTTAGCCTGAAGACGAGGAGATTAAATCAGAGAAAAAAACAAAACCTTTTGACCACAACTTGACCCCAATGCAATGGAGAGACGTTTTGATTTCAAACCAGCAGGTGTCAGTGTTGCACTTAGACAAGTTAAGGTTTTCCCTGTCCCCATCACAGCTGCAGAGCTCCGATTTAACCAGAAGAGCAAATAACAAGAAAAAAAACAAGAAAAAGCATTTGAGTTAAACACTCCAGTCTATGCAAAACTCCCTTTTGCTTATTATAGTAGGCCGTAGTTAATCAAGGTCTCCTATCACTTTGATGAAAAAGGAATAAATCTGTTAAAGAGTAAGAAGGTGAATGAGGAAATATACATGTTGTATAAATAAATCTGAAAACACAGTATAAAGAAACTTATAAACTTAATTAAAAACTTTCTGATATAGTTTCAATTGTTTCTGTTAATTTATTTTTGTACATTTTATATGTATTTACTAGTTGTACATATAAAGTTCTGTGCAAAAGTCTTTAGCCAGTCTTTGTGCTTGACTTTTTTTTTCTAAATGTTTATTAGTTAAACCACTTAACACTGACTTGGAATCATTCAAACATAAAAAAGGCACCTAACTCTAGGAATGAACCAGTTCTGTGTCTACACATAACAGAAAGAACCAATTCTAAATTATATTGTTAGGCACTTTGTTTACCAGCAGCCTGACACAAAGACACAGAATTTCTTCCTATTTCTTTAATTGTATCTGAAAAAAAACAGCCAAAGATAACGCAGTTTGAAGACCTGATATTTCTGCACCAACAAAGTGATTCCCAAAGAGCCATAAGCTGAAAATCTCAGCCCGGTATGCAGTGTTTCCTTAAAAAGTATTAGGGAAACTAGACAGATGGGTGACAAAAGAAAAAGTTTCAGGCCTAAAAAAACTCTTTACAGTAGATGAACAGTATCTGAAAGTGATGTCCTTTAAAAGAAGAAGGTAAAAAATTCAGCTAAGACCTGACACGGAACCTGCGTGATACATCTGGCCCTTCAGTTGATCCACCTACTTTTCACTGAAGCCTCATCAGAAATGGTGTCCATTTAGAAGGTGGCTGTCAAGAAGCCATTCTTAAGGAAGGGAAACAGGGAGAAAAGTCTGAGGTATGCAAAAGGACATAAGAATTGGACTGAAAATCAGTGGCAACAGGTCTTATGGAGGGACTGAATCCTCCCCAGAGCCCTCCACATTATTGAAGCAGTGTGGGATCATCTTTACAGAGAATAGAACAAAAGGCAGCCGACATCCAAAGAAGAGCTTTGGGATGTCCTTCAAGAAGCCTGGAGAACTATTCCTGAAGACTACTTGAAGAAATGACAAGAAAGCCTGTCTAAGAGAGTTCAGGCTATGTTAAAGAATAAATGGGATAATAACAAATACTGACCTTCAATCTCATTAAAGATAATTTCTAGTCTATATTTTCTCATTTATATGAATATTTTCTGTATACATTCTTTCTTTTCATGGTACTTCTATCAATTCATATTATCATTCCTTTATCACTGTAACGCCATAGTGGGCTTAGCAGAGTATTAGCTGCTCTCCTCTAATGTCTTAAATGTGTGTCAGCCTCCACTTGTGTATACTTATTTCTGTCTAATGTTCCCAACCGATGCATCACACTGATATGCCCTTACTGTGTTAGTCATCTGGCACAGGGTGCTCACCAGCTGCGCAGAGTGCTCAGAGTGGTGGAGTCTCGAGGGTCTCAGAGCTTCAGGAAGGTGAGACGCCCAACACCGTTGTCACGCTATCTTTATCTCCATTATGAATAACTGAACTCTTTGAGTCAGTTTAGCCACGATTAATGCGTTTGTTAATGCATTGCTGCTTTTGTGCATTGTGGTTGCATCTTAGTCTGCAGCAAGGAAGCTCGCACAGGTGTTGCTGAGCTCTGTGAGTGAGGACAGCTTCTGGCCCCCCCTGGGCCCCCCGCCCTCAGTCTGGCTCCACAGAGAGGGAGCCGCCGCCCCCAAAGATGCCATGTACCCAACTATTAAACCACCACAACGTTACAGCACAGACTGGTTCGTATCGTCCTCATTCCACCACCTTTGTTTTCTGAGCCAGTTTATGTTTCAGTTTGTCTTAATCCGATTAAATCTCTCGTTCAGTCTCTTCAGTTGTCAGTACTCTAAGTGCGATTACTTTCTCCAAGCTAAACGTTTAAGGAGGTTAATGAGTCCCATGATAGGGTTTTGTTACTCGATTGTATCAACTATAAATAATTCAGCTAACAGTTATGTCTGGGTGTCAGTTTTCTTTATCAAAGTTGTGCTTTCAAGTCATGAGCACACTGCCCAAGCCTGGGATCATCCTGTTAATATCTTGGCACTTGGTACAGTCTGAGTTATGGACAAGAAGAGGTGGGGATCAAACTGCCAACTCTGTGATTACCTGGAGGCCGCTAGTTTACCAGCACCACGAAAAAAGAAATATATTATCAGTATGAGACAAAAGATAAGGACCGACCTTTCCACTGGTAGCACTGAAGCCACGAAACTCCACAAGTGGGTTCAATCCAAATATAAAATTAAATATTTAGAATGAAAAATGCTTGTTTTTACAAGTGCGACTCTCCACGTGGTGATTAGTCTCATCTAACTGCTGAAAACTATACCTGAAAGGTTCAACTGTTTCAGGTCAGTCCTTGTAGGTTTTAGATTTCTGTTGTTGTGCAAGCTGGAACTTTAAAATGTAAAATCGAAACTGCTTCGGCCCGGTAACATGGAAACACCTGGTAACAAGGTGCCGGCTTTAGACAGGCCACATGGCCTCAGCACACACACAGAACCACGTTCCCACTGCACCACAGCCTCGTGGGTTGTGTCTTCTTCACCGGCTCTGTCGCTCTCTCAGTGGAACTGCTGTCCAACCCAGTCTCATGAACACAGTACCTCTTGAAAAAAATTATTGTCATTTCATCAAATTTGGCACAAACACTGAGTTTTTATTTGATTTTGGTGGCCAAAGCTCAAGTTCATCGTGACCATATCTCACATTTGGTTGTTTACTAGAGTTGCTGATATTGACCTTGAGAGCTCACCATGAAACAAACCGTGGTGATTGTGTAGCTCTTCCATTCTGACAGGTTTAGGGTTATTTTTTTTAAAGTTTACAGGTTATAACAGTTTACAACACCCACATTTACAGTCAAAACAACCATTCTGGTTGCAGTCTATAGGCTTGCAACAAAAGATGGACAAAAATCTCACTTGTGTGTCCTCAGAGAGATTTAATTGCATCTGCGGTTTTGCTCTGTTCTACAGAAACCATCAAAATGCCACTAGAGGTCATGATGTCTTAGATTTAAACCTGTTGCAGGTTAAAGTGACGGAGCAGGCACATTGCTAAAGTTCAGCTCACTGATAGTTCAGTTTTGATACCAGAACGAGAATGAAGGTTCGTACTTCCAGACTCGGTATGAAGCCAGTGTATGAGTAATGCAGGTGGATGACACCTGTGAACTCAGTTCTATTGTGGGAAAGAGTATTAATCACATATTTTACATAACGTATCAGCAAGGCATGATATGATATATAAGAGCATCGCAAGCTTAAGATAGCATGAGAAATGACATGACACAAAATTATCTTCCTTAGTCCTAAAGGAACACACTGGTTGTCTGATCAGCGCCCTAAACTGCATCACCATAGCGTTGCTGCATTTCACTGCTTGTGGGGATCCTGCGCTGGTTGCTCAGCCCCCTGCGAGCCATACTTAGTCATTGCCACATGACTAATCCTGCCCACACTATCATAAGTGAAGATCTAAATCCATGTCTGAGATTAGAAGGAGTGGAGGAGCAGCAGAAATCACCCTGAGGAAAATTTGTATGTCAGTTTTGTTCATGGCCTTTGTCATCACTCACTTCTTTTAAAAAGGCCATCACGTCATCTGATCAGTGTGTCCTTTAATATGACACAAAGCCAACCAGAGAGGGAAAGGGGACTGAGAAGTTGATGACCGGTAGTGTGTGTGTGTGTGTGTGTGAGACATCTGAGATGGTGCTGTATTGTGATACATCCATGGTGGTCAGGGTTGTGTTACAGCCCTTCAGGTGAGACAGAAACCAGACACTCCTAACAATTCACCTTTGAACCATCTTTTATGTGTGTACTTGTTCGTGTGTGTTAAAGGGATAAACTTCCTGTTTTGTACTATTTCCTGTTTTCTGTGTCCTGGCAGTTGCTTCTGTCCACAGGACGTAGTGGAGGAGGCCGTGTTGCTGCTGCTCATCACGGAGTCTATGGTGAGATGCACACACACTCATATGCACTCTCTCTCAGTTTCTTTCTGTTTTCAAAGCACGTAAGGAATTGGAACGATCCAACATATTTATTGGAAAAGCCTGCAGCTAGAACTGTCTGTCAAACCACCTTTAGCTTCCTTTGTCTTCATCCCTTCCTTCATCTTCCTCTTCCTTTTCTTCTTTCGGTGTGTGTGTCCATCCAGGCCAGTGGTGACGCCGTGATAAGTCGTCTGCCAGACCAAGCCGAAGCCCGGCAGGCCAGCCTTCAGGATGCCACCTCCGTTTATGACCTGCTCACCATCGGCATGGCCAGGAGGGGGCAGTATGCCATGCTGTCTGAGGTGTGTAGATACATGCTTGCCTTTATTCTTACACTGTGGTGGAGGTCTGAAGAGGGCTGGGGCAAAGAGTGAGAGATGAGACGTGCTTGTGAGAGCTTTGCCTTTGCCAAACTTTTGAATGAATGTCCTTATCACTTTGAGCTTAGGGATTATGTGTCTTTTCCTTTTTGCTTCTCTGTCTTTTCCTCATCTCTCAGCATCCCCCACAATGTCTGTCTTTTTCTGCTCCTTCCACCTTCTCTCGCTCAGAATTCCTCCTCAGTTTTTCTCACCTTTGTTTTACAAGCTCAGTTATACGACCTCTACCCAGATGTGGGAAGTTGGAGAGGCGGAGATTTGAGAGGTTGTCTCAAATTAGGTTTGTCCACCTGTCTGACTGATTCATAGATAGCATCAGTCATTTTATAAAGCAGACCACACACACTCTGAGATAGTTCCTCCTACACTGCTGGGTTGATTTGCTGATATATGAGGCTGGGATGGGACATTTATTTGAAATTAAATGTCAGCCAGTCAGTGCCATGCCTCTTTGATGTCAGGAATAATATTAACATTGACTGATTACATACTTTCTGCTGCATTGATAAATTCATGGAAGCTGCCGGTGTAACATAACTGTGTTATATCAAATATCAAATTGATATCACACAATTATGTCTTTATATCATTACAAGGCTTGATTTTTCTAATGCTTTCCAAACACAGTAAGAAAAATGTTTTCAGAAAAAAAAGTCTGATTCAAACTCTGTGAAGTCTACAGAACAGCTTCAGCTATCTGCAGTGATGGAAGATATTTCAGAGTCAAAAAAGCAATACCGCATCAACAGTTCTATGTTCAGAGATTTGCTTTAAACTGTGAAATGAAAACTAAACATTTAATTTGTATATTACATTATCACAGCTTGTGTTATTGGGTTATTTTTGAAAGTAATGCAAAAGTGATATAGGTTATTATTTCAATACCAAAGTTAAGTTTGTGAACATATTGTTTAAGTGTTACAGTCCCACTCCTGCACTTATTAATTCCCAAAAAACTCATCTTTGTTCATCATAATTGTACATTTTGAAGTTTTTGCCATTAAACCTTTCATGGTCTTAAAATGGCTTGGTTATCACTCTACACCTTTTTCCTTATTTAGGGAATAGGGAACTGGGAATAAATATGTCTCCTTCCATTAGCAGGTAGTCTTGCCAGTTAGCCGCAAGCACCTGCTAGTTGCTTGCCACTAAGTTCTGGCAGTTAGCAACAAATGTCCGGTCCCCTTTTTAGGCCTTGTCGTAACAGCTGGTGTTCACTCACTCAGCTGAGCCAAAATCCTGGCTGCTAGCGGTTAGAGTCTGTTCACTTAGCTGACCGAGTTCTGGCAGCTAGCAGCCGACACTCGCTCACTAGAACGGGCCTAGTCTTTGCAGTTTGCACCCGCTTGCTCAGCTGAGCCAAGTTGCAGCAGCCAGCACCTGGTCACTATCACTCACAGCCTGCGCTAGCTTCTGATTTCATCTGTTTCTCATGCCGACATGCAAAATGTCTGTATAGCCCCACCCCATAAGCCATTGATTTCTCTAATCTTCTATGTAGAAAACACAGGCTATATAACCTTGCCTTGTTGGTGGTGTTTAAAGCAAAAATCCACAGCAAAAATCCACAGTACTGAGGATATTCATGATATATCATGATATGAAAAAGATATGTTATGGAAAGGTTAAAGATTTTGGGGACTTAAAGGGTTTTGTCTGAAATATATTGGTGAAGAATTACATACTGACATAAGGCTGAAATATTCCATGCAGTTCAGCACAGTTCAATTGTACTGAAACCTGTATTATTTATGACTTAAACGCAATGCAGTAAGCTATAAACTTACTACTGTCAGTATATTTAATTCTGGCCAACATAGCTAGCAACCCATGCCTCTTTACACACCCACATGACAAAACTATTCTGTTTTAGGTCAGCTTTAACTACAGTATCCACTTCAGTTTCCCTAATTGCAGTTTGACTGAACGCCAGTTTTAGCTTTACACATTAACCCCAGAGCTTAAATAGAGATTTGTAATAGTTTGGGCCTTCATTAAGCTGTATTAAAAATGGTCAGAGCGCTATATATCAGCAAAGACAGTAACAGCATCACATTCCTCTTTAAATACCACCAACCATCCATGAAACATTAGAATTCACACACTTAGTTCAGTTGTTCATTTAAGAGAAATCTAGAGCTCAGTCAGGATTAACATTTAGTTACTTAGTCCACATTCTCTTATTAAATGATTAGATCCTGATAATGTCCTGTGGCTCTATCCAGCATGGGCATCTTTGTCTGCATGTCACATGGTCAGTGGCATTTCCAGTAAAAGCATTATGCAGTCATAATAGCAGGCAGGTCTTTTTCCTGGTTTAGCTGGCTTCTGCATGACTGACAACATCTCACTGAGCGGCACCCCACACATATCAATCACATCATTATGTATAGAAACAGCACAGAGTGGGTGGTGAGCGGTGACTGACAAGCAATTTCGAGCGAGAAAGATGTGGCCAAGAACAGTGGCCTTTCAGTTGAAATTATCTGTAAAGAGGAAGTAGTAGATGCATTTTCTACACCTAAATTACAGCATGTTCACTAGGCTCTGCCCAGAGCTCTTCTTGAATGTCCTCTTTGTACAAAGTTAAATAACCAAAACATATTTGTGTCTGCATCTCAGTGTCTGGAGCGAGCCATGAAGTTCTCATTCAACGAGTTCCACCTCTGGCATCAGCTGGGCCTGTCACTCATGGCGGCCGGGAAGGTGAGCTCATTTCTCCTTATATATCAGCACCAGTGCCTCACATACACAGCACACCACACCCAAAGGAGACATCTATCTTCTGCAATGCCTCTGTCCTGTTCGTCACAGTGCTCCTTCCTTAACCTCGTGTCCACAGGTGCAACAAATAGCTCCGTCTGGTTGGCGTGGCAGATATAGAGGCTACAACTAGACTAGAACTGTTTGGATGTTACCAAGTACACTGAAAATTGCTAAAATGAACTGTAAAAGTGCATCTATCAGCATTCTTATTCTAAACCATTTGATAAATCTTGTCTATGTGAACTACATGGCAGTCTCATGTTGTGGTGATCTTGCAAAAAAACATTCTTTAACTCCTCACAAGGAGCTGGGATAACTCACAGATGTCGCTTATTCTTTTTCTCCCAGTCCCTTAGTGTGTGTTTTCATGTGTGTGTGCCGATGTATGTGACAGAAAAATTGATTTGAGTTGCAGGATAAAGTGACACTGCAGATCAATGGGGATCTCTTGAAATAGTCTGCTCCCTAGAAGGAGAGGGGCGCCGCCTCAGTGTCGTCAGATCCGCTTCTATTTAGGGCCAGCCCATGTGTGTGTGAGCACATGTGTGTATGCATGTGTCCATTAATGATTGCCCTACATGTATTAAGTGTCTGTGTTTCTAAATGGGTCTATTAGGGCTGTGTAAGGACAGTTGATGTGTGTTTAATACGCTCACTTAAATCCGATCCATGTCATCTGTGCCTGCTGTGTTCACATGAATCACAATCTGATCACTGACATTTGTGTGTGTGTGTGTGTGATTTTGTGTTTTCCAGTGGGTTGGTGCTGTGTCTGTATTTAAAGAGTGTGCCAGGATGAGACCCGAGGACCCTTCATTGCCCCTGTTGGCTGTTAAAATCTGCATTGGTCAACTGCACTGGGTGACTACACAGAACATCCACCTACACCACCTACATGATGCACGTAACACGCACGCACATTGACTGAAATACACGCATTCAGTTGGGTTTTCTCATCTGATGCAGCTACATAGATTATTATTAGAATGCTTATCATATAAAAGTATCCTTACCTCTTGTTTATCGGTCTTGGTGAGATGTTTTTGCACAGACAAGAAGCTGCTTGAATTTAGTCAGGATAAGCTTCTGTGGGGGGCGCTGTTTTTTTACTTGTCTGTTCGGACTTGCTGTGGAGTTTATCATTCTTTCTAAATGTTTTTGTTCAAAGATTAGACATAGAAGTTACACAACAGGAAATTTGCTCCCAGCAAGAGATTTATGAAGGGGTCCACACAACCTGAAAATGAGCACTACTGCTACACAACACAAAGTATATTTATATCCACCTTTGCAATGCTCCAAAACCCTTCAACTCAAAAGATGTAAAAACAGAGGACACATTCTTGGCTTGACCTGCTCACAACTGTCTCATAATATTAGCTCAACATGTGATAAGGTGTCACAAGTTGAGGAGCCAAAACATTATATTCACTACCTCCTACAATGTTGTTGTCCTTCCAAGTGCCGTCGAGGCCTTGAACTCAACGGGACTTCCAAAAGTGTCCCGTGGTATCAAGCACCAAGAATTTATCAGCAGATTGTTTGAGCCTTAACTAACTGCTCACTCCTTTTACCTTCCTTTACTAGTAACAAACGAGAAAGGGAATAGTTTATATCCTGGAATACTAGTTAGTCAGTAGTTACTCACCACATCTGAGCGAGAGCGGCCCACAACCGTTTTGGGGATAATGCAGCCATGCAGTTTGGCCAATATTAGTGTTTCTCTGGCTTTTAGATCTGTCCGTTTGTTGTGCTTTCAAAATATTACACTTTGTGTTAACCAACCAGCCACAACATTTTGCCCACTCCCCTAATATGAAGTGGGTCCTCCGGATGCCCTCAAAAGATCTGAGACAAGGAATATCTGAGGGTGTCCTAGAGTGTCTAATGTCAGGATCTTAGCGATAGACCTAGTTTATGCCGAGGGGTCTTTGAGGATCTGGCTTGTTTCTCACAGATGTAATTTGGGGAGTTTGGAGGCCATTTTAGCCATTTGTAGCCTACAATAGGTCTACTACTGTAGGGGGAGTACTGTTGCTCATAATGTTATGGCTAATGTCAAGATCTGAGAGTGATAAGTTCTCACTAGTTAAAAGAGTCAAGAACCAACAACTTCACAGGAGTTATTCTTAAAAAATTAGTTAATGAAGTTCTTTTTATTGTTGATTTAGAAACAATTTTTTGTAACGTCCCAAAAAGTCACAGTTTGTGTTTCTTGTGCATCAGTGCTGTTCATTCCACTGACAGACCACAAGCTGCAGCTCCTCTGCAGTCATATCAAATTCTTTTCTTGGCTTCCACAGTTGCAGTTTACTGACTTTTTTAGACAGTAGGCATTGGAAGCACTGCAATATATTTTTGTCTCCGTCCTTTGCTTTGCCGGAATATTTCATCCATGTACCATGTACAGGTCCGCAGTCAGTCAGTCAGTTCGTCACCTGGCTTTGTTATGATCAGTTAAGTCCAAATGAGTGAATGAAGTATGCTCATGTCATAATTACTGTTAAATCTTTAGCTTTTTATTACATTTATGAGATATGAGAGAGTATTAACATCTAAAGAAAGGTTTTCTTAATATTTTCAGGGCATCAGAGACATCAAAGTTAAACAAATGTATCATATGATGTGAATATATAATTTCCAAAGGAATGCAACGTCTCTTCATGGAATTTAGTGTAACAGACATAAAACTGCAGGGTGTGTGCTCTCTAAGTTTTAGCACAGCGTCACTCTGTTGCTTGCGTTTTGGGGTTGGCTCTGAGGTCAAGCACATCACTGTTTCCTGGGTCAGCTTGGATACTCATCCGATTCATGATCTGGGCAAAAGGGAGAAAGTAACAACAGCTGTATTTAGCGTGCAGGCAGAGAGGGAATGAGCGAAAAGGGTAAGAGTGAGTCACATACGCAGACAGAAAGGGGTCAGATTAGAAAAGAGGAGCCAATGGCCGAATGAAGAGAGCACATCTGTCAGTGGCTGGAGATCATGGCAGGCCAGAGACACTAAGGAGCTTACAGTTTTAATCACAATGGGACACTATGGCCATAGTGCAGTGTGGCATTACAGAAATGGGCCACCTTTATCCACCATCAGCTCCACTTGACAGCCTGGACTGTAATCTATCCAGCTACATTTTGTTTTTTTACGTCAGTCCACCAGCTCACAGAGTAAACAGTAGCTTTGTGATGAGGTTTAGTAGCCCCATAGGTGGACAAGAAAACCATCTCAAACTTGTGATGTCGCCACAAAGTGCGCGTTCAGTGATCTAAAAGTAAAGCTGCTTTTCTAAATTCTTGAAGAGCAGCAACGCACATGTGAGGTTTCCTCTGAACGACAGTGACATGGAGAAGACAACGGAGAAGAAAAAGAACCCAAACCATAACACTCTTAAGATGTGCGCGGACGGGCTGTTTGTTTTAATGACTGCCTGTTGTGTGCAGTCTTTAAAGTAGAAGGAGATCAGAGAGAGTGAGAGCAGAGCAGGAAGATGAAGGGGAGGGTGCTGGAGCAGTTGGCTCGCTGTAGCGCTGGCTTGCTGTCAAAGGCATTACCCCCTTACGACCACCTACCCACCTGCCCACCCGCCACCAGCTATACCTCACACGGAGTGACAGAGCACCTCGGCTCGGCTCAGCCACGCAATGCCTGCAGCCCGCCGTTGCGTGTGTGGGCGAGCGTGTGTGTCCTTCAGCAAACTCTGTGCTGTCCTTCAGCAGAATCTGTTTGGATGGTTCTCACATAAAACTCACACAAGGCTCAACCATCAATACTTTGATCCCTGCTGCACCATTTTCTGCACAGTGCTGCTAAATTTTCGTGGACAAAGGGATATCAAAAGTCTTGTTTCCATTACAATGTCTGGATTATGCTCTGGAGTTAATGATCTTGGTGGATTTATCTATGCCTATTGTTATAAATCTCACCTGTCCTTGGAAACAGTACTGAGAAAAAGTTTTACACGACTCTTATCTATCCTGCTCACCCATGTGCGAGGCTATTTCAACCCCAAAGCACTATGTTGGCTACAAAAATAACTGACAACAGAGTGAGCTACAGTAGCTACAGTATTGTCCCCACAGAGCCTTGCTCACAACATCACTAAAGCAGTCTGTTAGTATGTTGAAAAAAAACCAGACAGCAAGCCCTTTAAAATAACTAGAACAACTTGCCTAGTCAGTACTGTTGCTGAATGCATTCCGATGTAAAGTGTTGTCACGTCATTTACTGATTTGATTATTTTTAATGTGAATAATAAAAACTTGCGCATTGAACTATCTTTTAAATGAACATAAGCTTAGTTTTATACAATACTGCACATGCAATTAAGAGTATGTGTTTATGTGTTTGTGTTCAGCTCAAAGAGGCAGAGGCTCTGTCCCAGAGTGTGGTGTCTATGGGGGAGGAAGCAGGGGCATTCCTGCCCAGGGCCTACCTGGCTCTGGGACTCTGCTTCAGTCTTCAGGCCTCTGGGGGTAAGAAAAAATGAACAAACAAAAGGAAAAAAATATACGTATAATATGCTCTCACTTAAAAACAAAAAGTGAAGGGGAGGGAGGGACAATCATTTTTTTTCTGATTGGAGCTATTTTGTCATGAAGTTTGTGACTTTTTTCCAAAACCTGACTTTTAAATCCTGTATCCCACCAATGTTAAACACATCTTTTTTTTAACTATGACAAAAATCTTTCAGTAAAATGTATGTCAAGTAGTTTTGTTGCTGAGGGTTAACCAGATTTGAAACACTGAACTCAGTGAATCCCTGTGACTCTGTGGGTTCTCTACATTCCAAAGACATGCATGTTATGTTAACAGGTAACTCTAAACTGGCCATCAGTAAGTGTGCACAGTTTCTGTGTCAGTTTTTTCTTTTGTGGAATTACCAAAAATGTAAAAAGCTACAATTGAACTAAGCCTGATCTTGTTCTCTCTGCAGCTACTTTGAAAGCAGATCGGAATGAATTCAACAAAAAAGCACTGGAAGCTTTGAACAGGTATGTCGCAATTCTCCTTCACATGTTTCTCAGTTGCTGTGTTTTTTCTTCACACATTCATATAAACCTACATGCATAAAGGTATACTTGCTTATCAGCAACAACATTAAAACAGGTGGAATTATTAAATTTTATTATCATGCTATGTCGGTCGTTCGCTTCTACCATCAAAATGAATGGACCCAGGGCCTGCCAGTGGTCTCTTGAAAGGGGAATGCTAGTCAGGGAACCGTTGTATGCCATAGATACAGGAAAGAACTTATCAGTGTGGTATCTGGTTTTCTAACTGCCTCTGATTTAAGTCGCTGTTCTCAATTTAGCATACTGGTATATGGCTCAAAGTGCCACTCCACTTTGCAGATTGGCAAGAATGTTGTTGTTGTTTTTTTAAATATATATTTATATTAACATTTGGAACTGTGGTGTTGGTGTTGGATTTTTGTAGAACTAAAACAACATGCTGCTCGTCAAGTGATGCAGCATAAGGGTTAGCTTCCAAGCTAGCATATGTTGACGACAAGAAATATGGATCTACACAGGAGTGTTAATGCTAAAGAAATTGAATCTATCAATTCGCAAGCACGTGACAGACCAAAGCCTTAAAATTATGAGCCTTCTAGGTGCCAAAGAGACCAGGAAAAACAATGATTAGAAGGGGTAACTGCAGAGAAATAAGTCAGTGTTGTGAGAAAATCCAGTGAAGAATTAAGCCAATTTGCAGGTGAGATAATGGCACTAGCAAATGCTTTCTAACACTGTGTTCAGAGAACTGTTAAGTTCGTCATCAAATATCTGAATATACTAAAAACTTGAAATGCTAGAGTAGTAAACAATACTACAAACAGGACCAAATGCTCACAGATTGACTGGTAAGCTATTAGTCATGTAACAAACTGTTTAACATAAAGTGACACTATGCTTTAAGATGCTGAGCGAGAAAAAGAAAGGGAAATCAAAAGGGAAACGTGAACTGTTAGATTAGCAAATAAGAGTGAACAGTTCCTGTCTCTGTGGAGCTGGATCTGTCACCGTTCTGTCACTATCGCTTTCTCGGTCTTATATACCAGCGTCCTGGCAGGCTGTTGCTAATGAAAGCACTGAAGTGGCTGCAGGGAGCGAACTACTAGCTACTCTCCATACTCCATACAATCTCTGGGTACAATATGCTCCTGTCTAAAATGAGCACATGTTTTTTGAGATACGATTGAAAAACCTGTAGACTTTGTGTTCACAGTGCAATCTGCAGAAGCTATAAGGCAGAAATAATTCACAGTGATGACAATAGCAAAGAAAGATCAATGCAAATTTATATCTCACAATATACATTAAATTGATTAGTAACTTTTAAAACACATTTCCACAGTAAACTTTGCAATTAACACAACCTGCCAATGGCCTTTTAATCTGTTTAGCATCACCAACATCTGATTTATGATACTTACAACCAATTAAAAAGTCTCAGTTCTTCTTATGTAATTTGTTTTTGACACAATATGACGCTTCTATCTGTCGTTCCTTCACAGAGCTCGGACATTAGACCCTCAGGATGCACAGATTTCTATGTACCTGGCTCTGCAGCTGGCCCTTGTACGCGAGGTAGAAGCGGACACATAAGAATGACTTTGCAGTGTTTTTCATCAGCTTTTTGTAAGTTTTACCTGGAAAAATGGGTTTGTAACTGTCAGGTGTCAGCAGCTATGGAGCCCCTGCAGGCAGCTTTATCTCTCCGTGGGGATGACTTGCACTCCCTCCACCTGCTGACCCTGCTGCTGAGTGCCCAGAAGCATCACCGTCATGCCCTGGACACCCTGGGCCTGGCCCTCAGCCAGCACCCTGACAACTTCAAGTAAAACCCACTGCACCATCCCACTCATGCGTGAAACAGAAAATGTTGGCAGAAGTGTTGGTGAATTGAGGATAAGAAAATCGATTGCTGTACTTATGAAACTTGTTTATGATACTTTTCTAAGTTGGCGCGTTTGTGAAGAAGAGTAACTCCAGTGAGTTGTGCAGCGAAGGCCTGTCCTAACACCAGCCCTCTCAGTAGGGATAGGGTGTCTCAGCTCCACTATGTTGGAGGCCAAGCACACAAACACACTCACACTCTTGAAGCCTTATTTAGATGTGCCGAAGCAGAAGCCTGCATTGCGGTACCTATGCCCCTCATACACCCTTACCCTTTTAACACTGCAGCGTGACCCCAGTTTAGTGCTGCTTTTTTGAAAGAACTGGCACGTCCTACCACACTAGCCTACCTAATGCTACACACAACAGGTTGACACAAAAAAGTAATAAAAGTAAATAAAAAATTATACTGACTTTTAAACCCTAAGTTAGGGCCTTGAACCTATAACATTTAATTTGTTTCTAACATATGGATCCATGCATGCCTGAATACCTGCTTTAATACTGCACAATACTGCATACTTTTTCCAGTATAACAGACGTGATAGATAACATAAGCATGAGAAAATTAAGGAAGTACTGAACAGACTCAAATAAGTAAAGTAATTAGTATTGTTAATATTCCTATTACAACCCAGCTCACGCTACTGATTACTACTAGACATGATTCTAGTTACTCTTCTGCAGCAAAAACACCAAAAACATGCTCATTTGCTGTGGAGGATGTCTGTTGTATTAGACATTGACCACATGAATTGTCATGGCTAATTATTTCACATTAACAATATTATGGAAGCATGTTGTATCATCTTTCTGATGTGATCTTACTATATTACAAAGCTCAGTAAAGCATTTCGTAATGCAGCCATTTGGGGTCAGTGTTGGCCTCCACGGCCCCGGTGCAGACAGATGGGTTGCATTCATACATCAGGAAGGAGAGGAAATGCAGAAAAACAAGATAAAATTGATTAAATAACGAAGGACACACAGTAGGAGCCTGACAGGAGGAAGAAAATGAAGGGATAGAGTGGGTGGATGCTTTTATAACTATGCAAGCTTTGCGGATCAGTGCTGTATCTACAGTTGGAAGACAAAATCTGTTCTCTGTCTGTCTAGATGCACAATCGCACACTAAGAAACGCACACACCTCCTCCGTAGAGACACTTGACTGCTTTGACCCATTTAAGAGCTCTTTTCCGGGCTCAGCCAATCACATTGCTCTCTGCGCCAGGAATCCCCATCGCCCCGGTAACCATGAGGTCATATGGGCAGAGCAGGCAGCATCAGTTGTTGTTTCTAAACTGTTGTTATGGATTGGCAGAGAGACATCGAGTCATACAAAAATAAAGAGAGATAACAATCTTTGTATTTTTAGTTTGCTGAATGAAACATCTTGAGTTCACATAATTTGTTTTTGTTTTTTTTCGAAAATGGATTAACTGAATCGTTACCTTTGCAACTTATTTCCTATAGCTTTGCAAAGACAAGACTTATTTCCTATAGCTGTTGCAATAACTTCGCTGTCACACCAGTTAAAGCTATCTGACATGAAGCAAAAGATCAAGAGACATACAATGAAGCTCTGCACAGGCATGAAATTCTAAACCAAAATCTCAAATGCCAAAGAGTACTGGTGTAAGTGTATTTGGGTAATAGAAATATGGTAAGCTTGCACTTGAATGAAGCTATCCATAATAATGAAGAAAACAGGCAAAGGCAGCTTTATGGCCCACAGTGAGCATTAGCATTCGCTAACTAACTGAGAGTTGCCTAGAGTTACCCTTTAGAGTTTAAGTCAAAGTTAGCAACTAGCCAACTTTACTAGTCTGTAAAGCATTTGGCAACTAAATTGCATATTTTGTTATTGGTTGGGAATTAAAACCAGAACTGAAGGGAGAGTGAATGTTCCTCAAATCAGCAGAGACACAGCTGTAGCTAAATTAATACCAATATAACTCTATGCCTCCTGCTTAGTAACAAACTAAATGTTTGCTAACACATTAGCCTCTATCAGTAAATGCAGTTTTATATACCAAAAGTGAATATATTGTGCAAATTATGCCCGAAATCTCCACTATTTGGCAGGAATATGGGAAAATAAACAAAATGGGAAATTAAAACAGCCAAGTTTGTTAGCTGATAAATTGGAGGCTGTTAGCCTCTAATGGAGAGGTGTTGTCCCTTTTACATTCCCGAGGATTCAAGGTTATGTCTTGGTGTCCTTCAACTCTCCCGCAGTTAAACAAAACTCTCAGATCTCTACATTGTGCAGCTAAGTATCTTATAAAAAGTTGTTATTTGTGTCAGCTTTTAAACTGTTACTTTTATATACCGCAAAGCCACACAACAATGTAACATAATTCAACTAGTTGCCTCTCAATAACACCATGTTTGTTTCCATGGAGATAGAAGAAAAAATTCCATGTGAGAACAAATACAGCATTGTGGCTTTGCACTGTAAACAATATGGTATTAGAATTGCAGTAGTGAAGTGCTGGATTTCAACATGTAATCACCAACATTATTTCCATTCTATAGTAAACCGAAAATGCAAATGGAAATCGACTGAAATCCAGCCACCCCGGACCTGCCGAGCGGAGGCCAGGTTGCAGACCTCAAACTCAGAATGAGAGATCAAGACAGAGACAGAGAAAAAGAGTGAGAGGAGGTGTTTTCTCAGCAAGAAGCTCATAGAATAGAAGTGAGCATCTTAGATCAAAGCTCAAATTGTGCACAGCGCTGGGCATTCTGCGACTGTCATACGTGTGTCTGCGCTTGTGTGTTGTGAGGGTGGGAGGATGTGAACATTTGTACAAGAGCACAATCTTACACATGCATGTATTGTGTTTTTGCATGTATGCATGGATGTGTGTGATTGTTGTTAGCCACTGGCTCTCTGCACCACAGCAAACTGTCAGCTCGCTGTAGCATACCGAATTTCTCCTTCCTCCTCTTCTCCCACATCCTCTACCCCCGGCTTCTGCCTTCCTCTCTCTCCATTGCTTCCTTCCTCTCTTTCTTTCTTGCCCTCATTTTCTTTCCTTGCACACACTGTCGTTTTTTATTTTCTTTTATTTCTCTCTGTCTCGATTTCTGCCTTTTCTTTGAAATTTTAATCACCTAGTAAATGGGCATGCATTTCAATGTGAAATGGGATTCTGCTACAGATTGAGAGAGAGCTGAGGCAAGAGAGGGGGAGGGTTGTGTTTGTGTGTGTGTGTTAAAGGAGGGGGGGGGGGGGGGGGGGGGGGGTCAGTGATTGTGGTCTCGCAGTTTGTACTAAAGAGAATGATTAATCCCTGCCTTTGATTCTTTATTCATCTGACGGGTTGTGTGTCTTGGGTGCACGCTTGTGTGTGCATCTGTTCAAACATATATTAGCCTGCACTTGCATGCCTAGCTCACTGTGTGATGGGCTTCACAGTGTAGCATGTCTGCACAGGCTTGTGTGTGTTAATCTCTATGCATGTGCCTCATACATTCACTATCTATGTGTGTGCACAGACAGTATATACTTGTGTATGATGCACATGTGCACTTGTGCGTGCTCAGGTCTCATGTGCTTGCAGCGAATGCACACTCTGATCTGTGGGAGTGCAGAATGAGTAATACTGTAGCTGGACCATTTTTTTCAAGGGAACATTATTAGCTATTTTTATGTGGAGTTTACGCTGGCACTCACCACTCTTAGCCGTCCACCACCGAGCATTTACTCCGAGCTACACTACTCACTGCCTTCAGTCCTCAAATATGTCACTGTGCACACGCCAGGCTGTAAATGAACGCCTTTGTAATCTGCTGTGTAGTTTTGAGTGTTGCAATCTTGATGAAATCCATCTTCTCTGAATCTGCTGGTGAACACACGGATGGTCTTGAAGCTGTGACTAACAAGGAGATTCACAAGATTCTGTGCCTTGATAGGTTGGATCAGTGTCTCATTATTAAATAGTTATCATCTTTTTAATTCATCGTTAATTTAGTAAAAATTCATGATGTAAAATTGTGATTTAGTTGCTTTCCTAAAAAGGCCATATTAGTTTACTTTTCTATAGTACTTTTCAAAAAGCAATAGGTTAAACATCTTAAATCTTCTTAAATGAAGAAGATTTCCTGTTTTCTGTTTTACTACCAGTTAGTAATGTTTGCTGTTTCTCCAACTCAAGCCTTCCTCCATGTTTCCTCTCCAACAGTTGCTTCTGTGTATCTGCTTTTTCATTGGCTAATCATGATGGTGATTGATGCCGCTGTCTGTCAATCAAAGCTATGCCTTGCACAAGGGGGCCACATGGGTCAAATGTTCACGTTTCCCGGCAAGCTTTTAATCTAAATCATCAGCAGCTTTATTGAAGGGGATGTGTGTGGAAAAAAATCACTGTTTTCTGTACTTGGCAGCTTATTGTTGGAGTCTTAAGTCACCACCAACTCACAACCTCAGAAAAAACATGATCTAGCATTCCTGGGCCCCCTAGATCTGAAAATTCGGAGAGCCTTTCCCAGCCTTCTGTATCTCCACCTAGCTTCAGCCTCAGCTTCAGCTTCAGATGATGCTGCATTCGCTGCTCCTCAGAAGTGAAAAGTCATTGAATGCACCATCTGTACAGTGTCATTAGCTGCTGTTTCAAAAACACATATGGGTGAAATATTGGATATATAAGTGGAAGTTGTTAATGTTAGCCTCTAAGAACATAAACAAAACACAGAGGAATGGAGCCACAGGGAAGTTAAGAGTTTACGGAGCCGATATGTGACGGAGGAATAAATTTGGGAGTAGTTATTAACCAACCGGAGGCTGTTACATTCTTACTTTCAACTTCGGCCTGTTTAACACATGGCACTAGTGACAACACAGTGCCTACAAGAGGGATCAGTAGCTCACCAGTTGTCTGTGGTTCAACTGAAATTTAAGTATATAAGAATAAAATTGCCACTCAGATATTATATTTTATTTTGGTTTGGTGTGTGGTCTGAGCTCTTAGGCTATTTATTGAATGCTCTCTTTCACCTTGATCCATCTCAAAAGAGGCAGACCCTGAAGAAGAGAGGGGTGGGTCCACAGTCCAGTGGCTCACGCCACACCCCCTTGATCCCCTTGAATAGAGATGTAAATTAATGGAAGTGTTTAATGAAGTCATGGAGTTGCTGCACTGTCTCTCTGAATTATTTTGACCAAAGCATGTTCCAAACATTTTATAAGGACCTCAGAAAATTGCGTGAGCTTCTGACGAAAAAAGGCAAAGCTTGTCTCATTTAATAATAACTCATACTGCACAGTCGGAAAACATGTTAAACTGTAGTTGTGCAGTAAAAGAAGAAACAAGTAATGGCAGTTATTTAGTCAACAGTCAATTAGAGCGAAAATCATATCTGTTTTGTTCGCACTCATGGCCTAGAAATATGAATACATTCCAAAGGATCTGTCTCAAAAAGTGACCTCGTCAGACATTTTATTTGCAGCTCAGTGAAACTTGACACTTTGTATTACAAAGTACATATCAAAACAGTTGAAATGCTGTGTATTCACTGCAGTACAAACTAGAAACATATCAAACTTTTGATAGTGAGACATTTTACTATTTCATGAAATAGCAAGCAGGCCGGTTCAGCACCTGAGCTCTTCTATTAAGAAGTCGTGCTGTTTCTAACAGATGCAGTATGCGATTTAGCATTGTCTCGCTGAAATATGCAAGGCCTTCTTTGAGAAGGACATTGTCTGGATGGGAACATATGTTGCTCTACGGCTTGTCTACACCTTTTAGCACTGATGGTGCTATTCCAGATGTACAAGTTGCCAGTTCCATTGGCACTAATGCACTCTGGTGGGTGGATCATGCTTCCATATGTCTTACTCTTTGCATGATACAGATTTAACCTGCTTTTTTGGATGGCACAACGAACTGTGTTCACAGACAGTGATTTATTTGATCACATTTGTTGCCCTCCAGCTTCTCAAAAAGGGGGGGGGGGGGCTGTGTCTACAAAGGTTGTGTTTTATATTTATATCTATATATATACATTTGTCATCCGACAAAAAGTTTACAGCTGATCCAGTGCATTTTATTCATCTATCAGTTGTGGATATTCCCAATCTGACACCGAAACCAAGCAAAAGCACCGCTCACTCTTTTTTTCAGTCCTTTATAGCTGTCTTCCAAAACCTTTTGATTTGATACTCCATTTTTTGTCAGTTTCTGTTGCGCTATCTGCTGTAGGAGTTCGGCTGCATAGTTCTGTGCATCCGTAACTGTCATAACGTGTCTGTGATAGGTCTTGCAATAGGCAACAGGCATTAATAGTTGTATATACAGTATTAATACCTGAGATTGGTGCAGAAATCACTACAAGGTCTGTGGCTTGCAGGGTGCAAGCAGACACAATTCAGCAAGACACATTCATGGTCGATCTAAACTGTGTTCAATACAGCAAGAGGAAGCTGCCACTCGTAATCACACTCATTTGAATGTATTCAAAACCTCAAGAAATCAAAAGTTTTTTTTTTTACAACATTAGCTGGAAAGCTTCATACCCGATGTCGATAATGAGTTACCAGAGTTACCCCAGAAATATACTGATGCACTGCCATGGGGGGGGGTTAAGAAGAACTATGCCTTCCCATGTCTGCCTGCGCTTCATTCTGATCGGTATCTACTTGTGTAAGAACAGAATTTGTGGTAAATATACAAGTAGTGCATCGGTTATATGAGACTCGATTTTGTAACACAAATCTAAGCTGATTTTCTGTTTTATATCCAGCTTACAAAGAGAATCCGTTTTTTTTTTTTGTATGCATAATATACAGCCCTACACAAACACACACCCACACTCACAAACACTTTGTCACATATCAGCACCCTGATGGGTTTACACCGTCGCTATCCTTCTAAACGCTTTGTCACACTGGTAATGGGAGGCCCAGAGACACACAATCACACAGACACACTCTCTGGTGGACTCCTACTGGCAGGCGTATCCTTAACACAGCATCCCTTGGCAGCACTTGTCATCTGCATGTCAGTAAATCCAACCTCCTTCTCCCCACACGCATGCACTTTCAGTTTTTTCTTTTCAAAATCCCATCATTTTCACTTCTCACCATTCACACACACCCATCCCCCCAATCTTCCACCAACCCTTGAGTCTGTAACGAGGCCCGTTTCAACAAGAGTTTTCTCCCCTGACACAAGCTCCTTTCTCTCTCTGCCATTGATCCTCACCCTTCTTCCATCACTACTTCCATCTCCTCATTTTTACTTTGCTCCTTCACTCTTTTCCTCATCCTCCACCTACCACTCCCCACCCACCCTCTGACAGGAGAGCACAGAATAATTGGAGGAGCCTTCAACAGCAGGGCGGGCGTCAGATGTGGTGAACTCCATAGTCTCTCCATCTTTCTCTTTCTCTCCTCACTCTCATGGATGAGTGATGCCCACGACAGACTGCCTCCTCTGAGAGTCCCTTCTGGCAATTACTCAACGTGCACACACACACACACACAAGGGCACACAAACATGTTCTCGTTAGAGACTCCCACATCACTTAACCAGTTGTCTTCAACTTAAAGGGCCGAACGGAAACACTCTATGGCGTCTACTCATCAGCCTCTCAACACACCGCAACATGGACACAAGCACACCTCACACACTCTTAAAGCTTGTTGTTGATGGCTATCTTTACCCTGGGTCTGTTTTTATTGATCCATGTTAATGTTGCCTGCACTTTACACGGTGATTGCAGGACTCCAAATGCACACATCCAGTACATACACACATGCATGACCTCATACACATGTTTATATGTGTCATCCACACCACTGTTTCAGATAGATTTTTTTCTTGCAAATCTATATTGTTTGCTTACTACTTTTTTGCTGAGTCTCATGTGTTTCTTCCTCTTTTATTGTATGTTCACCGCTACTGTGATCAATGACAATAAGAATAGGTTTGACTTGGTTTGGCTCCAACTAGACATGACCTCGAGCTAAGTTTTTATACAGTTTATAGTTTGATTTCTCGATTGGTGTAAAAGTAGTGGTCCACCTGATCGTGTGATAAAGTTATCATACATCAAAGGGCTCGTTTTTTACACAAAAATGACTGTGTTATAATTGGCTTTGTTCTTAGACATTAAGGATTCATATTCTGTATTTTTCTGAACAATCTATGTTCTTATTTTGTCCACTCTGCTCATACTACATAATGTATGGTTCAGAACTTTAAGATAGTTAAAAAACTGGGACAGGTCTATCTTGTCAGATAGGTCTGTTATATTAGATACGCGCCTAAAACAACACTCACACACACACACACACATTGTTTAACACATCCCAAAGAACATGATGTGGGCAATGGTTGGCCTGTTCATGTCACTAATAACTGGCCAATTATACTCAGTTGTGTGTAAGTCTGACCTCTGTAAGACAAATGTGAAGAAGATAGATATGAACTATTTCTGGATATCGGGGGCTACACAGCTGACGGATTTCCTGTGAGAGCTCTGTCACTCCGAGTCCAGCGCTGCCATTCTTCACCTGTGACCACTAAAAAATACTTTGTTTGATTTAAGATTTCTCCGGTTTGTTCTTGGGCTTCCAATGAAAGAATCGAGCTGACAATTGCCTATGTATTTCCCGTGTCTTGGTCCAGTTTGCTGCTGACAAAGGTGAAGCTTGAAGAAGTTATGTTTGGCCCTGCCACAGCCCTGCAGACCTGTGAGGAGATGCTGCAAAGCTGGCAAAGCCGTTATGATGTCAGCCGCTCCAGGTGAGTGTGCTCATTCTGCTTTGCCTATCACTTAATGCTCAAACGTTTTTCTGCACGGGCCTCGGATTCAAGCACAACTACTGTCATGGTTAAGTCCTTACACTTATATTGCTGATGGCTCCTCCATTTAATTTCTAACATGTGAGAGAGGTTGTAGCTAGAAAGTAAGGGACGAATCTCGTCTTATATTGATTTCAGTGTGTGTCAGATCAGTGATGGAACCAGCCATATTTAATATACTCTCATTGGGATGGCACAGAAACCAAGGACTGATTATTATTTTTCCTGCATGGCACATAGCTGTAGGGTGTAAGAGTAATATTTTTGGTCACCCTTATTTACATACATGACTGCTATGTAGTAGTACACTACGTTTATTTAACCTTTGACTAATCAAATGAGATCAATCATAGTGTGTCATGTAAAGTATCATCCCTACAAGCGGCAGAAGGGTAATATGACTCATATGAGCGTTTCCACACGAGAGTAGAAATTATTCTTACGTTTATGAAACCACAAAGTCCTTATAAGGAGGACGTGCTTTCAGCCATGCACCTTTGTGTGACATGAGCTTGAGATCAACATATGTTTCCATAAATGACACAACGATACTTTACTAAAACACTTTTGACACTTCCAGAGTTACATTCAAATCCAACGTGTTAAGATGAAACTTTGTTGCTTGGTTGGCTCTCGGCAGTGGCATCACCTGGTTAGGGTCAGAGATCAAAATTACTCGGGCTGGGCTAACGAATGCAAGTTGCTCTCATGACATCTAAAGGTCAGATATTGTTTGAACATAACTATTGACTGCGTAGGTGAACAAATACCCCATGAGTATGTTTTGGAAAGAAGAAGAGCCTCATTGGTTGTGTGGTGTGCCAGACTTAAGTCCACCATGACAATGGCCACCCCTGGCCCCCTCTTGGCTCCACCCGTGCCAGATTTTTAAAGGACCTGCTGCATCACACATTAGGTCCAGTTAAGGGCCGTCTTCATCACTTTTTCTTTAATACCTTCAGCAATATTGGAAACACCTATCCATTTATCCAGATGAAAAGATGGCATGACATAACTGAAACTGAGTCATTTTTTATCCTTTTTTGCTTTAATTGTAATGGAGTTTGGGCGCACTGCTGAAAGGTGTTCAGTTTAGTATACAATGGAGGTCATTACTGAAAAGCCACTTATAGCAAGCATGGATTGCAGAGCCTCGCAGGGTTTTCATCTCAACACTTTTTTGTCCAAAAAAGCCTTTTTAAATGAAGGATGTGCATTACCAGGAAAACAAATTAATTAATTAATTTGGATTTATTTTGGACAGACTTCCTCTTTGAACTCAAACAGACTTGGAGCTTTTTTATCTAATGCACCACAACCCAGGAGACACATTTTTATTCCTTAAAAGGATTTGTACATGTGTGCATAAAATGTCTGTATTGACCAACAAAAAAACATTACTAAGTCATGTTAAGTTTCTTGTACGTGTACATGTCCATGTTTGTGTGTTACAGTGAGACAGATGACAGCAGCAGTATACCGATGGCTGAGAGAACAGAGGTCAGCCCTGGAGGAAGGAAAACCTCTATCCACCTCAACCTCCCCGATTTCCAGGACACCTCCACAGGTAAGCTTCCTTCTTACTTCAAATCTTTTCAACAGCGCTATCACTGTGCATATTTGGATTGCAACATGTATCGATTACTTTAAGGTAAACACCCTTCCCTTCGGCTTTGGGTAAATATCAGTAAGAAAGGTTGATTTGTAGGTCAGGCTAAATCTCCCCACATTTGACCTATGCGGGATTAAAACCTTGTTTGCCTATCTGCAGCTCAGTTTGGGGGAGCAGATGTGTTGTTTAAATACCAATTATGTGACTCAGCTCTACACCTGTGTTTCTTGCAGGATCACACTGATCAGACAGAGGATATATTCTGGAACAGAATGAATGTTTGCTGTTCTCTGCCTGACTGCACTATCATACTTTGTGAGCTAAATGAGCAAACAAATATTCTTGCCATATCTGAAAGGGGTTGAACTGTACTTCAGAACAAAATATCAGTCAGGATTCACTGTATTAAAGTGTCATCGTGATGCCAACCAGGATCAAGCTTGTTTCTGACTGCATCAATCTCAGCTATAACAGTTTATTTGTCTTTTCCTCTCTTTCGGATTAGGTTCGCTCAGCCCTCCGTCAGTTGCAGTGTCTCGTCTGGAAGCGGCGCTCTCCGAGATATCTGACATTAGCTCCGCCCGCCGCCAAGGACCTACCTACATCTGGGCCACCCTGGAACGCATTTGGCTGCAGGCTGGTATGGCAGCAGCACTCATGACTTGTAATGATATTTCCAAAAACCTTGAGGTTGGGATCCCTTGGGAAAATTAGATTTTAGAATTCCCCTGCCAACAAGGAGTTGTTTTTCACTCCTGCTTGGTCTTCAGGGTCAGCCACTTATCCTAATTTGTTCCATGTGAAACCATTTGCTTTTGATAAAAAATAAACAGGGAAACTTCTATTGACTTTAAGCGATGAATAAGATGACTATGTTGAAATGTTTGGTGTAAATAGAATAATTAGATCCTATAGTTTTTTTTTCCCAGAGATGTAAAGCTTTGATAATATTGATTTTATTAGCATGTTCAAAGTGGACGAGATGTAAATCTCAGACAATAAATCCTCATTTTTTTAATCTAAACTGTGAAACCATATGTATTTAAGGAGCATAGCAATAGACACCACCTGTAGCAAAGTGCATCATCTGTTGGTTTGCGGATTACTGCTTTGAAACTTTGAGTTTGTAATATGGTTGCCGCCATCTTTGGTTTCAAAGCCCATACATGATCATTGGTTAAAAGTTGAGGCACTCACCTGTCACTCTAAGCAGCCACACTACAAACTACTTATGAGCCTTACCTGCAGTCAGAGCGCTTTCAGTTTGGAGAATCCCTGAGGAGAGCCAGAAAGAGAGCCGAGTTTGGGCAAACGTTTTTTAACACTGTGTCATTTGTGCATCAGAAATGTACTTACTTACTGTGTCATTACATCTTCTCGTCAGAAGCTAGTCTGCCGAGAAGATGGCTCCTCCAAATAGACATATTTGTTGGTGTCTCTGTGTCAGTCACTCTCCTTCCTCTCTATTACAGTACACAGCAAAAGTCTTGAGTCACCCCTCATTATTTTATATTTTGCTTCCAAAGAGCCAGACTTTCCTGTAATCTTTTTCAGTGGTCTTGAGCAATAGTCCATTTTTTAGACATTGGCTGCTTTTTCACTCATTTTCAGTCCAGACCTTGTACGTGACCATTTTTAGAGTTTTTTTTTTTGGCTTGTTTAGCCACTTAACACTGACCTTTGAATCATATCAGCATAGAAATGCCACCTAACTCTAGAAATGAATCAGTACACACAGACAACTTAGCAAAGAACCAATTATAAACAAGGGAGACTTTTGCTCCGCACTTTATATTTCCCTATGTTTGTGTTATTGCAGTCACATGAAAGAAACATCATCAGCACACATGCTTTATACTTTTGAGCTGGCAGGGTAAAGTCTGCACATGTTCGGTGTAACTGATTCAAAGCTTTGTGTTCTCCCTTTTAGTCCTTCGGGGTAATTTTGAGGGGATTTTTTGGCTGCGCTGCACGTGTGAAATGGATGTGATTAGCATGCTGTCATGCTAACGCTTGCTAATTGGCTCTATGCTCAGTGAATCACCGATTACATTGGTTTTATTGATGTTCAGGCACTTGGTCATAATTCTGTGGAGCCCGTGAGTGGCCACAGACAGAGAATTCTATTGTGTGCACAGGAGAAACAATTCATCTACATATTACGATTGTGCCCACAAGATAAGTGTATATGCAAAGAGCGAGCATGGTGCACAAGCCTTACTCCCTGAAGCTTGTCTCCCTTTAATAAGACATGAGCTCTCCTTTGTGAATCATGTTTTCAGGGGAGCTCATGTCTTATTAAGAACAACCAAGCTGGCTTTAGAGCACACTGTAGCGCGGCGGTCTGCTGTGCTCACTTTGCCTATTGCCTATGCCTATTTTATGCTCACAAATTCAAAGTGGAAACAAAATAATGTCTTCCATCTTAGGCCATTCACAAGTTCCATGTTAACCCAAGTGACAAAATAATAGCGAAACAGCCGTAAAGTCAAACTCACTACCAAAGGTTATTCTGAAGCCAACATGAGTTTCTTAACCAAGTATTTTGCTCTCGATTCCATGGTTAATGAGGATGTGAAATCCCAAATGCCAACTATCTGGTAGCGTTGTAGGAGACATTAGGATTTCTCTGCAGTAAGTATTTTTCATCTTATGGCAGCCATAATCTAAATGCTAAATGTGCTGCAATCTATCCAGTTGCTGATATTTGAGCTTTGACTAAAGTCATGAAGAGTACCTCACGAGGCCTTTTGGTGTAAAATATATTATCTGCACCAGTTTGCAAGGGCCCACCAGGTCACTCTGCAACCTGCATATTTGTAATTACATGAAGTGAATGTGCCTAATACGCATGCGACTGAGTTCACCTCCATTCAAGGGAGAATTATCATCTGCTACAGCTCTACAATGTACAACGATGCTTCAGCACAGCTGACCCAAAAGATATCATGAATAGAACAGTATGTGCAAACCGACCTGTGCTCTTTAGACACAGAAACCATGTGTCCGGCCTTAGACCGCACATGCCTTTACTAATGCTTGAGCATACTGGTCAAATGGGCCTTGTTAATGAGGGTCTGAGTGAGGACAGAGACTCTCCTCATGCTTGGAACAGAAATCCAGATCAGATTTTAATAAAAAAGAATTTCTGATTGTGAAGGTGCACTGTGCAGCTGTGCTGCCTCGTTGTCTTACACAACTTGCTGACCTGCTTATGAGCTCAGTTTAATTTCAGTTTCTCTTGGGAGTGAGACTTTGTTTATGCACTTAGTACAACGTGAGCGTACTTTTTTCTTGTTCTGAGCACTGCAGTAACTGAGAAATGCAGTGCTGAGAAATGCAGTGCCCATCCAAGCTATGACCTGTTTGAAACCTTGTTAATGTTTAACATTACATAACTGCATAATTGTATTAAATTATTTTAGAATTTAACATGGTCAATGGGATCACTGCAGCCATTTATTGCAACATCTGACTTTGCAAACAAGAGTAAATGAGTGCAATTTTAACTGGTTAGAGGTCAAAGCCTTTTCAGTGTAGCTAAGTACAGCCCACTTTGTATGGGAGAGTGTTCTGCATCTGCATACATGTGTCTGTTAAGGACCGAATAACTACATCCCTTCAGTTTTCAGCCTGTGGAAGTTTACAAGAGAATGTAGCATTAGCAGGAAAGGAAGGGAGAGGGATACAGAGATGTAACTACACTCCATACGTCCTCTCAGCTGGAGGGGGTGAGGAGAGCAAGAATGGGAATCAATAGTGAAGAGGTAGTGTTGCATCCAGTTTACCAGTTCATTACAGTGCAAGAGTGGAGGTCTAAGGGTTTCTGTCTTTGTATTTAAATGTTACCTTCTACAATCTCACTTTTTAAAAATAGGGACGCTATGTAAAAGGTAAATAACAATGTGCAAATTTCATAAACCAATATATTCATTCGCAGTAGAACATAGAGAACATGTAAAATGATGAAAGCGAAAAAGTGACTGTTTCATTCAAAGTATTAGCTCAGGGCGCCGGTTAGCTCAACTGGTTGAGCAGGCATCTCATATGCAGAGGCTGGAGCTGCTCGATGCAGCCGTCCCCGGTTCCAGTACCGGCTCGGGGCGCCTTGCTGCATGTCCTCCCCCTCTCCCTATCTGCTCTTATTTCCTTTTGAGCAACTTTCCAATAAAGGCCACTTGCGCCAAAAAAAAGTATTAGCTCATCTTCAATTTGATGGCAGGAACACATCTCGAAAACTAAGTAAGTAAGTATACAAAAAAGGTAAATTTATTTATATGGCACTTTTCGCAGAGGAAAAAAAACTCACAAAGTGCTTCACATAGCATCGTCAAGGTTGCTAGTTAAAAATCATGAAACAGGTACACACACAAATAAAATAAAAATACAAAGACAAAACCAACAGACAGAAACAGTCAAAATGACACTACGACTCCTTAAAAGCCAGCCTGAGCAGGTATGTTTTAAGATGTTTTTTAAAAATGTCCACGGTAGCTAAGTCTCTCAGGTCCTGAGGAAAACTATTCCACAGCCTGGGTGCGACTGGAAGGCTCTGTCTCCTCTGGTTATGCACCTGGTTCGACGCACAACCAGAAGACCCAGGTTGGTAGACCTGAGAGACCTGCTAGGGACATGAGGGCGAAGAAGTTCAGACACGTAATCTGGTGCCTGACCACGAAGTACTCTAAAAGTTAAAATGAAGACTTTAAAATTAATCCTAAAACTAGGCGTTATATGGCAACTCCGCCTAGATTTAGTCAGCAGCCTGGCCGCAGAGTTCTGCACTAACTGCAAACGGTTAATAGCTGCCTTGCTGAGATATGTGAATATGGAGTTGCAATAGTCCAGCCAAGATGACACAAACGCATGAATTATCAATTCTAGCTCGGCCTACGACACCATGGTTCTCAGTTTGGCAATGTTTCTGAGTTGGAAGAAACAAATGCGAGACAAAGAATAAATGTGTTTGTCAAAGTTCATATGTTGGTCAAAGATAATGTCCAAATTTCTCAGGGAGGAACATACATTGGTGCATATAGACCCAACGTAGTCCTTCACAGCAGAAATACAACTCTCTGGCCCAATAATGAGAACCTCAGTTTTTCTGGTATTTAACTGAAGGAAATTGTTGTACAGCCAGACCTTAATAGCTGACAAACAATCATGCAGCACATTCAGACCATCGATTCTGTTGGGGTTAAAAGAAAACTGTAGCTGAATGTCATCAGCGTACATGTGATAAGAGATGCCCTGGAACTGACTTATGATTTCACCAAGAGGCAACATGTACAAAACAAATAAAATAGGACCTAAAACCGAGCCCTGGGGCACTCCACATGATAGGGGAGCGGACGAAGAAATAAACGGGCCAATAGCTACTGAGAAGGTTCTGCCAGAGAGGTACGAGGCAAACCAGTCAAGGGCCCTGCCTGAGATACCAACATGGTCCCTAAGCCTGTCAGTAAGGATGCCATGATCCACAGTGTCAAATGCTGCACTGAGGTTGAGTAGCATAAGAACAGTACATTTACCGGTGTCAGACACCATCATGATGTTCTTAGATACTCTAAGAAGAGCTATTTCAGTTGAATGCCTCTGACAATAACCGGACTGGAATTTGTCAAAGATCCTGTTCACATTCAGAGCAACGATGAGCTGATTAGCCATAGCTTTCTCCAGGATATTTGACACAAAAGGCAGCTTAGAGATGGTCCTAAAAGTTTTGTGGGAAGACGGATCCAGGTTGGGCTTTTTAAGAATTGGTTGAACAATGGCCTGTTTACAATAAGAGGGGAAACAACCAGAGACCTGTGAGCAGTTAACAATATTGAGCAGAGCAGGACCAGTGGATTCTAAGACTTTTTTCAGTAATGATGTGGGTAATACATCTAATGGGCTGGAGGAGGTCTTCATACCACTAACTAGCTCAGTTAACTGTAACGGGGAGATGGGCACAAAATGAACAAGTATTGGCTGCCTTTTATATGGGGTGGGTAGAAGGGCTGATGCTTGCCCTGATGCTGGCGACTTTGTCAACAAAAAATGACAAAAAGTTATTACAGTCGTCCTCAGAGAACACCGGAGCAACAGGCAACTGGGAGGAGACAAGGTTGTGGATAGTGTCAAAGACAACTTTAGGATTCCTCTTATTGGAGGAAATAAGGTATCTAAAATAAGGAGCCCTGGCAGCCTTTACCCTTGAGTTAGATTCAGTTAAAAGTTCTTTCAAATAAATTCGGTGGACTAGGAGACCCTTGGATTTCCACAGGCGCTCTGCACGCCGACAACTACGTTTCAAACAACGGATGTCCTCATTCATCCAAGGATTCGGGTTTACGGCAGCGACAGAGCGAGATTTTACTGGAGCAATGTAATCTAAAATAGATGAACAGTGCAGGTTGAAAGTGTCAACTAATGAATTGACATCAGAATCATCAAGAGACGGCTGCACTGCCCGGTTGATCACATTCGTGAACGCTTGACGCGCTTGTTGGCTGGGCAGTCAGAATTAAAAGACACATTAAAAATAATACAATCATGATCATTGACAGGGAACTCCACAGAAATCACACTGTCAATCATGAGACCGAGTGTAAAAACCAAGTCAAGAGTATTTCCCCTTACATGTGTGGATCCACTAACATGCTGACTAAAGTTAAAATATTCAGTTACCTCCAGAAAATTAGCAGCAATGCGGCTAGTAGAGTAATTTATAGCCATGTTAATATCACCAAGGTGGAGGATTTTCTCAAATTAAATGATGATGAGGCTAAAAAGTCACTGAATTCTGACAAAAACGTTCTGACAAGCGTTCGTAAGTTGCGGCTGTCAACTTCGAACCGCCTCGCAGAGCGTTTTGCGGGATCGAAGGCGGTCAGCTGATGTGCCGATCCAGGGAAGACGGGCCTGAGACATGACAGCCTCACATCGGGAGCCGCAGACAGCCAAGGAAACGGAGACATCGGGCCCTCCGAAGAAGCAGGAAATGCAGAGGAACAGCGGTTCCAAAGACGATGAAGCCTTCTCCGCCTTGCCCTCGTCTCCTGGCCGCGGAGGGAGCACCCGCGAGGATTCAAAGTTCCAGCTGGGAGCTGGGAACGAAGATTGGGGCAAAACGCTCAATATTCCGGATGCCGCTGAGGCTTTCATTTCAAATAACTTCAGGCGATCGTAGATGATAATTGACTGTACACTATCCAAACAAAGTAGTAACAAAAACAGAGATAAAAACCACAGGACAGACAAGCGTGAAGATGACAAGCAGCCGGAAACACAGGCGCGGCCATGATCAACTGCGGCTCAGAGAGGGCCACGTTTGCCACTGTCAAGCATCTCCTCTTCTTTTAGCAACGGTCTGTAAAGCATCTGGGAACTGAGGAGACCAGTTGCTGAACCTTTGGGAGAGGAATTTAGTCCCATTCTTGTAATTCAAGCTGCAATTGGAAAAAATGTTTCCAATTGGTGAAAGTTCTGGATTGCAGGCAGACCAGTTCAGCACCTGGAGTCTTCTGCTATAAAGCCACGCTGTTGTAATGGACACGATACGTAGTTCAGCATTGTCTTGCTGAAATATGCAAGCCCGTGCATTGGTCTAAAACATAACTTTCAGCACTGATTGTGCCTTTCAAATGTACAAGTTTCCAGTTACATAGCCACAAATACACCCCCATACCATCAGAAATGCAGACTTTTGAACTGAATGCTGGGTCCTTTCCTTTTAAGCCTAGAGGACTCATGATTCCTAGAAAGAATTTCAAATTTCGATTTGTCTGACCAATTTTCCATTTTGTCTCAGTACATTTTAAATGAGCTTTAGCCTGGGTCATGTCCACATTTGGCTTCTTTTTTGTATGATAGAGCCTTAAACCACATTTGTGGAAGCCACAGCATATTGCTCTTTTCGTACCCACTCTTACTGCTGAGCAGTTTACCTAATTAGTTGCAACATGTTCCTCTATCTGCTTCTTCTTTGTACCACTTACTTATTCAGCTTTTTGTTGCTCCTTTCCCTTTTAGACGTGTTACTTCCATCAAATTCAAGATGAGTTCATTTTTTTTCCATGAAAGACGAAGACGTCTCACGCTTATTATTATTTGATGTTTTCTTTTCTTTCTTTTTTTTTCATATTTGCAAATGATTGCGTTCCGTTTATTTACATTTTATACAGTGTCCCAACCTTTTGGAATTGGGTTTGTATGTCTTACCTTTAAACTCTGTGTCTCAGGCAAGATAGAACATGTTTGTCAAGCTATGTTAGTGTGTGTTTGTGTGTGTGTGTGTGTGTGTGTGTATGCGAAATCCCCCCACCCCAGTCCCTTGTCCCCCTTTCCCAGCATTCCTCTTCTCATCAGTCACTTCCTCTCTCAATCTCACATCCTCATCAGCTACACAGGAAAGCCACTTAGGGGTTTTTAAAGGGGATATAATTAGCTGTATACATACCTGCAAAATTAAAAACTGTCTTTTTTTTATTCTGAGAGCTCAGGTGAGGAGCGAGAGAATAAAATTTACGTAAGCAGTCTCTCAATCTGCTCAGCAAAATGAAGCTACGAAAAGGAACCCCGAGGCTGGTAAAAAGCTTTTTTCTTTTTCATCCTGCATAGATTGGTTGTATTCATGCTCTAGGTATTCCCCATCTGCTCACCTATGAGACACAAGTAAATAAACAAAACATCCGCTACCAAGCACACACATGGGTTCTTCGCACTCAGGAGCAGACGACACTCTCAGTATATTTGCCCAGCACAGTTCACTTGATCTTGTTCTCTATAACACACGCACATACACAAACAGAGGTCTAATAATGTTTAACGCTGTGGGGTTTATTTCTCAGGGTTTCTCTGGGCGTTGACCTAACGTCCACTCACAGAAATGATCGACAGCTCACTGTTCCAGCTTCCTGTTCAGACATTGGCCTGCTCCAGCCCTAGGGGCTGGTCCTCTGGTCGGCTATTTGCTCGAGGCCTATTGGCAAGGGAAGTGCTTGTGGGCGTGATTGTGAGTGTGTGTAAGTTTTCTGTGTCTGGGATCTGTCTACATCTTCCCAGAGCAAGGAAAGGAGGCAAGCAGCTTTAGTATGTGATGGCCATATTTAGGCAAGAGTTTCATGACTTCCCAGGCATTACACTGCTCCCGCACTCTCCTCCAATCTGTCTTTGTGCGTGTGTATATACATCTCTATACGTGTATGTGTCCATCCAAGTATTTGAGGGCCGTGCTGTTTATATTTTACCATGAAACTGCTGAACTCACAGTTAATCTCTGTCACTGTCACATGTAGCTGAGTGGATGAATTCCACTGTATTCTTGTCCTGTCTGAACTACTCAACTCATTTTTTCATTGCTCCTTTCACTCCACTTCTGCTCCCACACCACCTCACCCTTCTCCTGTTTGCCCTTTTCTGCCGTCCTTCCTCTGCAACCTCTTACCTGTCTCTCCATTCTTTGTCCTGCCTCTCCTGCTGCAGGGGAGCTGTTCATGGCGGACGGTCGGCTCAAGGAGGCCCAGTTCTGCATAGCCGAGGCCAGCTCGCTCTTCCCCAACTCTCAGTCTGTGCTGCTCCAGCGGGGCCGCCTTGCTGAGCTCCGGGGTCAACTGGACGAAGCCAAAGGCCTGTATGATGAGGCCCTGGCCATCCATCCCACAGGAGAGCGCATACTGGTGCACTTGGTGAGAGACAGTGAAAGCTTCAGAGGATGTAAAATTGAATTAAAACTTATATAATACTCTGCTCTGTTTAGTGTCACACACGCAAGCAGTGGTCAGTGTGCACATACAGAGACACAAACCCCCCCTCACTCACAACATGCATGGATACACTAATACATTAAGTGCTTTATTTGAGTCTATTAAATTAGAACTGACGTAGTATGCAGGCTGAGCATGTGCACACACTCGTACACATTTCTAATGCTTTACTTGAGTTCACAAATTACATTAAATTGTTTGTTATGCAAGTATTTCAGAATTAAATCGAACGTGGTCTCTTACACGTAAGGTAGAAAAAAGATAGTCTTCAATCCTTTAGATTAAACTGACCTGAAATGAAGCTCTACCAACTGTCTTTAACATTTATTCCCACATATAGGCACATTGACTAATCATTGATACTGTGATTCTGTTAGGTCGAACAATCACATTACACTTATGCACATGTTTATATGCCAGTTCTACACATTTATTTTGTGAATAGGTGAATTCATACACACTCAGCAGGTCTATGTATGTACAGTTCATTCTGTTAGGTTCCAGATTGAAGATTAGATCTCATACTTGAGAGACCCAATCTTTTTAGTTAATTTAATAATCTAAAGCAAAAAAAAATACTGGGGTTATGATATCATCTGAATATTTAAGAACATCCTGATGATTGTTATATACTAGAATGACTGGTGAAAGTATCAAAGTACCCAACATAGCCTTACACTTAGTAGATCAAACTAAACAAGTTAAAGAATAAATCAGAAATGGCAGCTGTTTTGCTTCCTCAGACAGAACAAATCTCTGTTTGTAAATTGGCTCCAGATAATGATAACGTAAAAAACGTGTTTAAAATGGTAATCATCTCCATTTTTTCTTTGAAGAAGCAGAAATGTTAGCGATGAAATAAAAAGATTTTTGTTAATCCAGCACAAATTTTAGGCTAGTTTGCTATTAGCCACTATCAGAGGTTAGCATCCTTGTATCAGCAATTGCAGCTGCTCACAAACAGTGTTTTTCTCCTGTACACAGTTTCCTGTGAACAGACACTCACACAGTAAGAAGTTAATTATCACATTACAGTCTCATATAGTCTCAATTCCAAAAAAAAAAGAAATACATTTTCATCCATAACTGATCAATTAAAAAAACAGTGCTTAAAGACTGCCTGTCTTTCTCCTGATCACTCCCCCACCTTCATTTCATCCCAGCAGATCCTCTCTCTCTCTCTCTCTTTCACTGCCACACTATAAAGATCCTCTCTCGCCCACTCCCACCCACTCTCCTGCTCAGTCTGCCAGTCTGTCTTCCAGATGATCCACTGGATTAACCACAGCTACTCTAACCTCTGAACTTTCTCTGTTGTCATGGTGAAGGGACCAGAGAGGGATATTCCTCAAATCCAAAACTAACACCACTCGTCATGTGCTTACACATGAGCGCATATGGTTTTGGTCTCCATGGTTACAATAAATGTGCTGCTTGATATCTCTTTGACTTAAGAACAAGCCATCTTGTGACCACATAAGGCTAATGCGTTCGCTCCTACTGTGCACTTTTGAAGGGGTTTTTGTGTCTGTAGAAGTGCAGTCCCAGGGGCAAACAGAGGTACGCATCTCTTCCATATTTGGCCTGTGGGAGAACCAATCCCAGTGGGTGAAAAGTTGAAACAAAGCCAGCTGGCAGGGTCCTACTCTGGGTCTCTTACTAGACAGATGTGTTCTCAGTCTAAGTTTTGTGTGTGTGTGTGTGTTTAGGCATAACTGTGTTTGTGTATGCCAGTTTTCCTCCATGGATTTGGCGCACATGCGGACTATTTGTGCTTTTTGGAGTAAACTATTCGGAAGCACTTGCATTAGGTCACATATTTTGGCAAGAAGTAAATGACCCAACTACAAAAAAATTGTGCATTCTCTATGGAATGGAATGTCGTAGAATAGTCCGTCATTAGATATGCTAATGGAGGATTGAAAAAAATAGCTGTATTCTTACTTTGACCGGGACGAGTGGGACATTTGATCTGGAGCATGCCTATATTGTGTCCTGCATCAGCTTCAAAATACAGACCACAGTTGCTGTTACTTTGCGGCTCTGTCTTCATGCATGTATTTTTATACTGTATCTGCTGTGGACACTTTGTGTGCCAGTGGCCCACTTATTCCGTGCTGCCTTAAGGGGAATTCTGATGATATTCTTGGTTGATATTTTTACACTTGAGCCATTATTCTGCAAAAGAACATACTGTACTTTCCTTGACTGTCCTTTAGATGCATTGCAGCTTTTATTGATTTGGCTGTGGATAAAAGTGTGTAAGTGTGTGTAAATACGCTTCTAATTCTAAGGTTTTATGTATTACGCCATAATACTTAAAATTTATTATAGAAGTTTGCTAAAATACAGAAGCGTGAAAACTTATAAAAGACAGAAGTTTTGGCAGTTTGTTGGTTTTGAGCATTCAGGTTTGTATTAACATAACGCCAAGGAGGAAATATATCAGCAATGATCTTAGAGAAACTAGAAAAAGTATAGCGTATTTGAAAGGATGCCAAGAGAAGCAACCCTTTCAAACAAGGAGCCCATTTTCTTTAAAAAGAACAGCACAGCTTAGGTTTGCAATGTTTCATCTAAAATATTCACAAGACTCGTGAAACAATGTCCTTTGGACAGATGGGACCAAAGTGAAAATGCTTGGTAAAATACATTACCGCTTCTGGTGAAAACCAAACACAGCATATCAGCACAAACACCTCGTACCAACTGTTAAACACGGTGGTGGAGGGCTGATAATGTGGGCTTGTTTTTCAACCACAGGACCTGAGCACTTTGCTGTAATTGAGTGGACCATGGACTCCTCTGTATACCAGAGTATTCTAGAGTCAAATATGGAGCCATCTGTTTGACAACTAACGCTTGGCTGAAATTGGGTCATGCAACAGGACAATGATCCCAAACGCAGTAGCAAATCTACTACAGAATGGCTGGAAAAAACAAAAGAATCAAGATGTTGCAATGATCAAGGGGTCCAGACTTCAACCTGATTGAAGTACCGTGCCTGTTCCTTAAGAAATCTGTGCATATAAGAATGCCTGGAAAACTCAATGAACTGACGCAACACCGTAAAGAAGAAAATTCCTTCTCAGTGATAGAAAATGATTATTACATATCATCTGTTTTTTGTAAGCTTTTCTTAAATATTAGTAACATAGTGTGGTATGTCAGTTGTTGCTGTTAGTGATGTTTTTACGTAATTTGAAGATCTGGCAAGGACCCAGACAACTTTTTATGATGTCCCGAACATGCAAACAAGCTCTCAAGAATCAAATAAGGGTGATAACAGGCATGTCCTATGCATCATACCACTGAATTAACTGGCCTGTGCCAGAATACCAATGGTATAAGTGTTTATATAACCTAAAACATATTTGTTGTAACCTAAAACTAACAAATAGAGAAATTGTTAAGATTTGAATAAGTAATTTAAGTCTAAAAATAACTGACCTTTTTGCTCTCTATACCTAACCTTATTTTTTTAAGCCTTTCTTGCTGAAAGGATTTGCTAGTAACTGTCACCACATGACACTACAGCCGCGCACAGTTAAGTGCTACTTATTTGTTAATGAAGGTTATTCTTTTAAATGTGAGACAGAGCTGACTGCATTTTGGTGCAGTCCAAAACAGCCCACTAATGTTCCACTGAGCTCTCGTTGATCACAACTTGTAGGTTTTCTAGTTAGAGGAAAAAGTCAATTCTACTTCCTTGTCTGTGTGTTTAGCCTAACTAGCTTGGCATAGCATAAAGAATGGAAGCAGATGTGGAAGCCAGCCAAATCACCAAATTGTCAACCAGAACTCCTAGAAATTTAAACTGACACCCATCATTAAATTCACTTTAATGAAAATAGAACAAGACATGAATGTAGATTTTTATAGAGCTTCTTTCAACCAGTGTTTAAAGAAGTCATTCCCCTAAGCAGCCAATGCAGGCGAGGAAGGGGAAATGTGAGTCAGGGAAACCCATAAGTGGAATCCTTACAGAGGCTCACCAATCAGTACTGAATTTGATTTTATATACACCACTTCACTTAATCCAGCTCTTTATATTAGCAACAGCCATCTCCATGTGGTTTTTGAGCATGTGTGTCAGATCGAGAGGGAGAAATTCGGTGATCAGACTCACAGCTCTGGTCAGCTGCTGGTTTCAGAGTATTTTTGGTTGAACGAGGGTGTGGTTGTGAACTGGTGTGGTACTATGTGTGTGTGTGCATATGTGTGCTTATGTTTTGCAAAAGTATTCTAATGTCATTATGTTATTTGGATCTCCAGGCTAACTTCAAACATGTATTATGTTTGTCTGTCAAAGCCGAAGCAGTGTCAAATATTCCACATTTGTCTGTCCGTGCTGTTAGCCTCATTATGATAAGTGTTTGGTCGACACGTGTGTATGTACGGCATGTGATACGTTTGTGTGTGTGTGTTCTGGTGGGTTGCTGATCCTGAAATATGGCCCAGCCTCGCTTCTGGCAATGGTATGCAATGAATCTGACCCACTCCCAGCATCCTCCACATCTCATCCTGCTCTGCTCTGTAGTGGAACTTGCTCTGAGTCAGTCAGACACACACGCACACACACCCCCACCTTACTTTTACTCCCCTTCAACAGAGGCATATTCATACACAGCCTCACATATGCATGTATACTCTCAGGACGAGGACTTGTGCTCATTGAATTAATCGCGTTCCAATTATCAAAAGCCCCCCCCACCCCCCTTCATTTCTCTCTCACTCCCTCTCTCTCTCTCTCTCACTCACTCTCTCTCTGTGGGTGGGGGTGGCTGTCAGCTGATTAGATAATGCAAATACATTATTTATAACACTTTGGTCGTTCTCATCGCTTTATGGGATTGCCTAGCAACCAGGGAAATATATTCTATTGAGCAAGACCTCTGATAACCATGAATAGAGAGAGAAAAAGACAGCGTGTGAGGGAAAGAGGGAGTGAGGAAAAAAATGGAGGTGGGGGGGCAAACAGAGAGACAATTAGGAGTTGGCTGGTGCCTCTTGTTTCTATGTATGGCTCATGTGAGCTCACTTATTTTTTCCTTTTTCTTTGACGCCTCTGTCTTTTTCTTCTCTCCATCTCCCTCTCTCTAGTCATTGTTCCCAGTTTAGCTCTTTCTCGCTCACACTCCCTTCCTTCCTAGCTTTCCTCCTTTTCCTTTCCTCCATGGCGCCAACAGCAGCCTCTTCTTTCATTCTTCCTTCTTGATGCTAACTGCTCATGTCAGTGTGTGCATGCTTGTATGTTTGTGAGCCACATTGACTTTTGTTCTGTTATATATTTATATATGTGATGTAATCTCTGGAAAGGTGGGAATATACCGAGAGGGGTTGATTTTGACACATGCACACCACAAACATAGATGGTGCATGTTTTGCCACAGATTCTTTGTGAAAACATGTTGAAAAATCATTGCTGAAAATGTGAAAGCTTGGTTAACTTTGCAATACGGAATTTTGGAGTCATACCTCCTTTAAATGAGTAAATTTGGAATTTGTGAGCTGATGATTATGATAGGTAAGCTGGAAGAGGTTTCTGAACATTTTCACTCATAAGGTTGCTCATACTGACTCTCCTGTGACCGTGGTAAATACAAACAAAAATTCAAACAAAAGCAGTATTAGACACAATTGAGTTTCTTGATTTTCATTTTTGTGTTATTTCAACGACCAGAATTCAGGGATTGATACAGTTTTGTAAAAGCTAGAAGGCATAACCATATAACTAGCTAAATATGCTACCAAGCAATGAATCTAGCTAGCGACCTATGATGTCTGTATACCACAAATGCAGATTCCGTGGTTCTCAGAATCCTTAGCTAGGCCTCCTTATTTATAAACCTCTGATAACCATAAGGACTCTAATAAGCATTATCTTTGAAACATAAAAATACTACTATTAAAGAAAATAAAAATCAGAACTGAAAATGAGGAAAATTAGGCATCTTTTTTTTACTTCTCCCTCCCTGACCGTGCTGCTGATGGGTTTAAAAGTTCAGGTGAAGACTACCCCTGGTTCAGTGACTTGGGTTTTAGGCTACTGGGTTAAAAGGCACGTATGTATGTCAAGGCTGGTACCCTAAAGGGGCTCAGCAGATGGCTTCTGGGTGACCTAACAAGCCCCATGGCTGTCAAATTGCATTATTATTGACCTCATTGATGTGGATCATGCCATATGCATACATAACCTCAAGTACAACTACATGATACATTTCTTACCTTGAGCCTAAACTAAATATTAGAAATGATCATTATTATTTTGCCAGTTCGTCTGGACAGTCACAGCGCTTCAGTGCAGTAGCAGCATGGTTGACAACAACAGATTGCAAGTCTAAATTTAGTGTTCAGCTGTCTCTCCACTGTCTCAAAGACATTGATTTCTGTTCTAAACTTCTACATATAATAGTTTTATCACAAACTCAGTTGGAGCTTATGTCATGTAAACATGTTTCCCTTACTCTGCTCAGTTTACTTAAGGGCAACATTAAGTTATACTTTGATGACACATCGCCTTATAACCCTTGTGGTTTTATTCTTGAGTTGGACAACAATGTAATGACACTTTTCAATACTCATTTGAGACGGGGAAAGTTTTTAGCAGTAAAGAATTGCTATGATTCCTGAGCATAAATATGTTGCTTAGCTCTATGTGAAATATAAGTAATTTTCTTTTGTGCAGTATGAAATATGAATAAGATCAGGTGACACCAAACGAAAACTCCAACAATTCCATAATCAGATTTCTGTGGGGTGTTTGCTGTTGACATTCAGGAAGCTTTTCCTTTTTCACTCTGTTTGGTCTAATTAATGAAAATGCACTTGATTAAGGTTGTGGATTGTTTGCAGTGTCTCCAATGTTTGCTCAAATTTGGAAAGGAAGGTGGTTTGATTGAAAGCACCACCGCCCACGCGCTCTGTTTGGCTCAACTCAGCTCAGTTGTGCGTTAAATGGCACGACAAGAGACAAACCTGCACTGCCAAGCACTGTGGGATCAGCTGAGGTAGAACTCGAGACAGATGGCAGGCGTGATTAAGGAAAAAACAATAGATACTGTACCGGTCTTATCAGAAACAATATGACAGTTAAAACTTTGTCAAATTTGTGCTCTTGATTCACTTTCTATTTGCTCCCTCTGCCACATTTGGCTGCGTATGGCTTTTGGCATGTATGGCTGCACTTGTATTAAAGGTACAATGTGGTTTGGTACCTCCAGTGGATGACCTGTGTTGAATTTACTCTTCTAATGCTGACTGAAAATTTACTGAAAATCTTTCTCATATTCCCGGGGAATTTGCTTTGTTATTAGGGATATTTCAAAGTTTTTTCTTTTCCTTTTTCTAAGTAAGGTTGTGTGAAGTATTTATGGTTAGGAAGTGTCTTACAAGCAGTAGACAGCGGCCTTTCAAATTGGAGAAGCATGGAGGAATTCTGATGGGGAGCCAAGCTAACACCTACTCAGAGGGGTGCAATGGACGAGCAAACTTTTGCCATCTCCTTACCAACGACTCAAACGGTTCCAGTGGTATCTCTATAGTGATTTTTACCCCACCTTTTGCATCAGATAGTTGTTTACATCAAATAGCTGTCACTTTCTCAACAAATGTGCATCCATGCTGCTGTGTCATTGCATACATGATAGCTAGGCAATGTATCTTGCCACTGATCAGCTGTTTCATAATTATGCTAGTCTAATCCCAAAATACTACTAGACTGTAAAAAAGTCTGTAAAAACACAAACAATTACCATCTTTTAAATGTTTTCAAAAGTAACAAGTCTGACACAGCTCCTGATGGATTCAACTGCTCAGTGGAGGCAATTGAGTCCAAAATTCAGTTTGATTAAATCCCCCATGATTGACATGATTTAGTTTAATTCAATCCATCAGGCGATAGTGAAGAAGGAAGAACTGTTTTGTTCTCAGGGATCACCTAATTTAATACTATAAAGAGTTTCAGTGCAGAGGGAAACAAGCGAATGGCTAACTGTCAGCTAGCTCATGGCAAACTGTCAGTTGCCTAGCTATGATGAATTAACAATGTGTCTGGTAGTTAAGCCCTCAGTTGTTGCTCCGTTAAAGCATTATGCCACTGGAGCACATGTGTTTCTCAGTTATAGACTTTGCAGCACTGTGTTCCTTGAGAGATCAGCTCCGTAAAGACAGAAACTCACCAGTGTTTCAGATGAAAAGATGCTGCGCAGGCTTTAATGCGTAAAATCTCAACAACAAATTAAAAACTAATCTATGTCAACCAAATGAGGCATCGTTGAAGGGCTTATTCGTTCACTTCAAGAAGAATCAGGCCCACAGCTCTGTATTTACTGTTGAAATAGGAAAAGGAAAATGTTCTTCCCAGAAACAAAACAAATATATACTTCCTAAAATGTTGAAAGATTTTTACTGGAATAACTGTTAGTGTGTGTGCATGTGTTTGGATATTGTGTTGTATGTTCATGTCCATAAATAGTATGTACCTGAGTGTGATTTGATTGAGTCACTGACCTAGAAGCATTACCTTTTCCATGGTTACAAGCATAACTAACACAGGGGTTCTGATGGAAGGATGTGTAAGTGTGTGTCCAGTGGTCGACTGTGTTTATGCAAGAGAATGGTAGAACAATGACACTCTCGTGTGGCTGGAGACGTGGAAGAAGATGGTCAAACCAGCAGATATTCATCATACACCTCCAGCGTACACCCACACACATTCATATGGTCCCACACATGAACTTGTAAACCAGTCTGCACAGAAACCACTGTCAGGTTTCTTCTTACCCAAGAGTTTTGTTGTTCCTGTGTTGTCCTCACAGCAGCGGCGAAGAAAAGAAGAACTGAGGGAAGAAGTAAGAGAGAGTGTGTGCAAGTGTGTGTGCTTTTATTGAAAGTTGCATCAGAGCCCCCAGACAGCTATGTGAGTTTCAGCCCAATTAATCTGGAACTTGTGAGCAGAGACTACATAACAAGACTCCTCTGTCTGACCTCAGGCCAGCTCAGTATGTGTGTGTATGTGTAAGTAACAGATAGTCAAAGGAAGAATGGGGGTAATACTGTGAAAGAATGGCTGACTGTTGTCACTTTGAGTGTGCATGGGACACTGCATCTTGCCTTTGTGTGTGCGCCTGTGGAATATGTTTGTGTGCGAGGCAGATTTGACTCCATGCTGTTGGTTATTTGCGTGACACTCTTCTGCTTCACTCTCAAACACACCACAACTGAGCTGAGCTCCAAAGAGACAGAATGCACGCACAAACACTCTTGACCTTTAACGTGGTGACAGAAGATATTACACATAATATACACATAATATACTCATGGAACACAATGCAACAGACACATATAATATACACATGGTACATATAATACACAATCCTTTCCACATAATATACATATTACATCCCTCTCTTTCCCAAATATATTCATTCTTCTATATATAAAGAATCTGAATTAAATTAACTGTTTATTCATCCTTAATGGTGAATTATAAACAAATAATATTCACTGCATGGAGCTATTGCTGTGGGCAGGAACGATCTCCTGTGTCTTTATTTGTTGCAGCAAAGCTGAAGAAGCCTCTGGTTGAACAGAAGCCTCTGCAGTTTCTTCACTATGATTTGTCGAGGGTGAAGTGTTGTCCATCATGTTTAGCAACTTGTGCAATGTTCTTCTGTGCACAATCAGCTCCTGGGACTCCGTAGCAATACCCACAAGCTGTTTGCTTGTTCGTTTGTGGAACATAGCTTGATATTTATTTTCTACTTCTGTTTTCCTGACATCCAAAATGCGTTATGAGTCAGTGTTTAGGATTTCTAGTTTTTGGAACGCATCTTTGAAGGATCTAAGATTGGTGATAATGGGGTTATAAGTCAAGGAATGAGTGTTTGCAGTTGTTAATATGTATGTGCCATCCTCTGACAAAGAAACATAAAGCCAAAACACTAAGTGCCAAAAACTGTAGTTCACTGAATGGCTCCAGAAGAGAAATGTTAAAATGCTCAACTTTACAGCAGAAATAGACATGATTACAGCCTGTAACTAATCTTCATAGGTAACGTATCCCTTCTTGACAGCTGCACTAGGGTGATTGTTTAAATTCTTATTTGTTTATGTATTTTTAATAACGCATGGAATTTAATTATATTAAGACTTATGCATTACTATGGGTAGGGCACTTTGAGAAAATATTTTCTTCCCAAATGTGTTCTTAATGACATCCATCACCTCTGACTACTTATGTTTATCTCTCCCTTGTAAGACAAAATGGTACATATTTAGATTCAAGGGTTACGATATGATTCCGGGATAATTCATCCTTTAGAGGAACGATTCTTTTCAAGGTAACGTGAAGGGATTTGATTTGATTTTTAACGTTTCTTTAACATAGATATTTATTTTCCATCGTAAATGAGAAGAAGTCATTTCAATGAATGTGGCACCCGTAGCTAACTTCAGCTGGATATATTAGATAAGAGACCAGGGAATCACACTGTTTTTGGTTGCTGATAGTACTGGGGAAAATGCATGCATGCAAGTCTGGCACACATTTATCAGTGAAACACTGTTGACTTTTTACCAATAAGTCTTTGGCCATAAATCGGCCAATAACTTGCATGATCACCTTAGAGCTTGCCAAGTTGTGTCAAAGTTGTGGTTATAAAAAGTCCAAATAATTTCAAGACTTTAGATTTCAAAGCATATTGTAAACTGTGTCATCGTTAGTCATCAGACACGTTTAGGGTTTTTTGGAGTTTAGCAACAATGCATGCACATACAGGCAAGGCAATTCAGTCACTGTACTAACCAGCCACTCCAAAACCTCAACATCCCTGACACAGATAATCATACTGGAAGTGTAAGATGTAAATATAATCTAAACTGGACCTGAAAGGACCACAGCTATAAACATCTGGCTAAACATCTGGTTTCCTAATGTTAATGTGTATCTCATTTCTGACTGGAAAATTCATGAAGCACAGCCACAGAGCACATTTTCCCTCTACAGTCCAAACACATGCATGTGGGTGATTCTAACGTGAACACAGGTATGATTGTGAGACTGTGAGAACGGATAGTTTAATGGACACAGGAGTATGTTGGTTGTGACATTGCACTTATCTGGTACAATCTGCTGTAATCTGGTAAGAATTTACATTTAATTTATAGTACTAAACAGTCAATAACATCGAAATATCAAAAGTGACACTAAATGACACCGTCTTGGACAGAATTTTTATTTTTTATTTTTATTTCTGCTATAAGTTTAGTGCTATTCTGTATTTACCCAGGGAGGGTATGTTATAGCCAGTGATAAACAGTAATGTAAAGTGCACATAATTCTAATCCACTTAAATGCTTCCTTCCAACAGTCTTTCCTCTGACCACGAACACAACATCAGCTTTCACAGTCTGGTGGGTGCGCACATGCTAGCATGTGTGTATGCCTGACTCCCAACATACTGCATCATTTCTATCCAGAGGGTTACTTGTAATCTCATCATTTGTGGATTTTCTCCCTGCGATTGTACAATCTCAATTGAATATTACTCCTGTTGTTGGAGTTTTTGGTTTTTCTTGTCTTTTTTTCGGTCCTAACAAGTCCACGGGGCAACATGGAATTACGGTTCAGATTCTTATGGAAAAACACACCTGCTTCCTTGACCTTATTATGCGATAAAAATTATTTGACGGTAGATACTTAGGATAAGAGAAATACTGGAGACAAGATATTGAGATTAAAAAGTAGGTTTTTGCTTTCAGTTGACATTTAGACTTGATTGAATTTGAATATGAGTTCATAAGCCTGACAAAAATACTCCTTAATTTTAATCAGACTAATATTTCCTCTGGTTTCCCCCATCAATCTGTCCATTCAGGGTCGTCTGCTGATAAAAACTGGACGAGTCCACCTCGGAGAGAAGGTGTTGCGGGATGCGGTTCAGGTCCACAGCACGTCCCATGAGGCGTGGAGCTCCTTGGGTGAGGCTCTGCAGGCCCAGAACTCCAGCCAGGCTCCAGACTGCTTTTTGACAGCCCTGGAGCTGGAGGCCTCCTGCCCCATCCGGCCTTTCACCATCATCCCCAGGGAGCTCTGAAAAGCCTGGGTGAAGATGGGGTGGGGGTCTGGCTTTTGGTTTTCGTTAAGAATTGGCCTTTTAGATGATACACTAATAAAGATACATAGGAATGTGCTTTAAATTAATTGTTTATTTATGGAAATATCTTGTGTTCTTGTGGAAAAGGAGATGAGAAAATACCATTCTCGTATATATTCATCAGCACATATACTTTGAAACCACAGCTTCTCAACACACTAGTTTTCTGTTTTATTATTCAATCAGAATTATTAATTGGTAAACAATGAAAGATGGCAGTGTGCAGATTTGCCTATTTGTTACAAAATCAGACTGTTTAACGGTTTCTTCCATCTTCATGCTAAGCTAAGCTAACCATCTCCCAGATGTAGCTTCTTATGTTGTAACTTGATTTGTTTGTTTGATGAACAAATACATCATTCGTATCAGTTTTCTCATCTAACTCTTCACAAGAAAGCACATGAGCGGGTTTTCCAAAATTTCATGTATAATCTCATGCATATTTTCAACAATGCAAATTGATGCTGTCTGTAGCCCTTTTCAGACATCGACTCCTTTCCAATAATCTGATAACAATCGTGATAGTGTTTCACGTCTGAAAGATATGTGGCGATGGCAGCTAGCAGAAGTCATTGGAGAATATATCGTGCTGGGCTCCAAACCATCAAAATGGTAAATGGACTGCATTTATTCTTTCCTTTTTTAGTCTAGTTGACCACTCAAAACGCTTTTACAAAACGAGCCACATTCACACACACTCTTCTGGGACTTCTTAGTCTTAACAGCGTTACAGGTTGTGCAGTCCTCTTTAAAGCGTTTCTTCACCCACACTCACACACAGATGAACGCATCGGAGGCAACCTGTAGAATGACATTTCGACTGACCCAACGACCGACCTTCCGATTCCTCCTGAGGGGAAGTGTTGTGCCCCGGGTACAGGCTTGTTTAGGGTGTGATGACAGCTCCTATTGAGCTCCTATGCACTGACTGGCTTCAGTTCTGATTAGATTGTTTGAAGTTCACATGTGGTGGTGATAAACGGTGATAGGGTTTAACCATCTGGTACTTTTTAATAACAAGCAATCTTAGGTCGTACACCGTAGCGTTTCCACACCACTGTCAACACAAGTCAAAACTAAATACAGAACTGTGCAATACAAACTAATTTTGGCATATGATCTGCTATCAGAGGAATATTAGACAATGTGTCACAGCCTGATCCAAATGAATGAGGAAAAAAAACGACTTTCCTCTGCCGTGTTCTGTCAGGCCCACACGAGCAGCTGTGGACACAGTGAACCCAGGTCAAGTGCAAAATAATGTTTCTCTTGGCTTGTCACTGTGGGTGCAGTGAAACCTTAATAATAAAAAAAGCCAATTTGAGTCCTTTGTGACACCACCGATCCAAAAGGATTGGACATGTTGAAAAGCAATATTTTCAACCGCTCGTAACCATCGGCGCTCTTCTTCACACAACCACAGTGTACTTGTCGAGCTAATATGAACTGTCCCAGGAACACGGCACGTTGAAGAAAAATAAAAAAGCTATTTTGTTGACTTATTCTTCACTTAAACTGTCCTATGAATGACGGAATACCATCGCTTTAACAGACTGATGAAGCCATTAATGTTTCGTGTCCCATGTCTGAAAGGGGCTCATGACTTTTTGATGAGCTATCAGACAAGAATGCTTTTTTTTTATCTTAGCGTAACTGCTTCACCTGAAATTGCTGGGTAATATTTTCATTTGTGCAGAACACTTATGAGAGTGCTTCGGGGCTTTGCAGATAAAAAATTGGGGTGTATAGAAAATGGATGTTCTGATGCAGCTACTGTAACTGAACCGCATACATCTCCTATGGAGTTATGCCAAAATAAGTCATATTTCTGTTGTGGTTGGGGACAAATGAGGAGTAATGTTGTAAATACTCACTTTGATGGCTCATAAATCACAGAGATGTGCTGGTTACATCTTAAGATGAAATGTTCTGTATACTGTTGTGCTCCATATGTGTGGCTGTCAGTCATCTTTGTCGTTATCTTGGACTCTTGATGTTTTGTTTTTGGGTTTTTTTGTTGGGGGGGGGGGTTCTTGATCATATAGAAGACTGATGTAGCTTTTATGTACACACAAGTCTCTCTCTTCAAATGAGAGCAAATATTTTTCTCGAAAATGAATCCAACAGTCATTCCATATAACATCATTATATATGTGTGTGTCCACAAGCATGTGTCATCATACAGTAAACCATTGGATTTTCTATCTTCATGCATGTATGTTTGTCTTAAATTATCCCTCTGGGGTGTTATCAGTCCCTGATGCCTCTCTGTTTTATAGTACAGGAGACAACTCGTGTATGTGTGTGCTTTCTTTTTTTCTTTTTGTTTGTTTTGACTCATTTGTTCATAATGCTCTCAATTAAAAACAACAATGGCTATAAAAAATCACTGCTGGATGCCGCATCTTCACCTGCCTTGTCACTTGTGACTAATGGACATCACTTCCGAGTGCCTAAACACATTAATGTGAGCAGTGGGACTAGGCTGCCGGCTTATGTAATACTGATAGCACAGTTTTCTGCCTCCGAACTCCCTCCTCCCTCCTCCCTCCTCCTCTCTCGCGGCTCGCCTGATGTGATGTGATGTGGCTTGGTTGCCTAGCAGCCATCCCCTTGTTTGAGTAACTGGGGAAGCGGAGAGATATCTGGTCTGCTGAACAACACACTCTTGCAAGACACAAACATGCACAACACACACACAGCAAAAGGCAGATAATGCCCCTGTTCTGCGGTTTTACAGTCTTGACAGCATCTGTTTGATGTCTGCTGTTACCATGTGAGGTATGAGCCAGCTATAATCAATGTCTTAGGCTTGTGTAAATTGATTTGTGTTATGTGAAGAGCCCCTGCCTTTGCTCTCAGCGAAAAAAGAAAAAAAACCTTTTCTAAACAGTTTCTCTCCCTGCAGTTAAACAAGGACTAATCCCTGCTCTTCTCTGCCTTTTTTAAAGCTCCAGTCGCCCACATACCCATCACTCCAGGAATAAAATCCCCTCATTCATCAATACTTTGATTTTTGGGGCAGAAATTATCGATCACTGTCGCCTCTTCCCTGCCGTCCGAAAAAAATCTATTTTCACTTTTTCCCTCCTCGCTCGCCAACTCTCCCTTGTTCCATCCTCTCCTCATTAGCGCTGTGTGAGACACCTACACAGGGGCTTCGGGAGATGAATGGTCTAATCCCAGAGGGGAAGGAGTGAAATATTACGTGGTGTGCTCACACACGCACAAACATAGAGAGTTAGCAGTACGTGAACACATTGTGCACCTGCTTAAATACGCGCGCGCACACATGAATGCCATGGTCTTGACAGCTCCAGTAAGGGGAGTCAGATTAATGGAGGAAGTGGCCCGCTGCAAAGCCTTTCACAATGACAACAGGCAGATGAAGCTCTATTCATTGGACACGCACACACACATATACATGTGTAAGCATGGAATTGTATTGCATTTGCGTGTTTGCTAGGATGTGAGACTATCCACGCACGTCGCTTTGGTTCCACTTTCACTTCTACACCGTGTATGAAGTTTTCAGGTATGGGACATATGTTTCACTTGACACACACAGACACTCACTCCATACCCCCTGAAATGAGTCACACTGGATAAGATAGTGATCAGTAACAAACAGGTGACTGATAATCATGGGTGGTGGCCACTCAGAGTGAGGTGTGTGTGTGGGCCTGGTATTCAGGTCACAGCAGTGTTCATTCTAATACTGCAGGGGCATATTGAGGGCACAGGCTGAGTGAAGCTGGGCGCCAAGAAAGAAACCATAAACCATCACTGTGATGTCAAAACGAGGCTGCAGAGTCATAGATGGGTGAAGGGTGTGTTGGAGGTCATGAGGATCAGATGCGGTTCCATAATTTCATTTATAAGTGAAATGAGAGTAGGTGCATGCATAGTACATGCCCAAGGCGAAAAAGGTTCCAGCACAGTTTGATCTAACGGTTCTTTGTTCAGATGTTGACAAGAGAATTAATTCAGAGTCAATGCAGTGCATTCTCAGAGATTCCCAGGCAAACAAGGCTGTTTTTAATGGTCTTAGTTCAGTTTAATTCTGACACTTTCTGAATAAGTCACAGCAAAAAAATTAATAAATATACAAAAATTGATTACGATAAAAATCATTTGTTTGCACACACAGGCTTCAAGAATAGTTTGCCATTATTTATAACAGCTGTGCTTTCCCACCAAGAATAGATGCAGAGATCAACCCACTCTTGTGCTGAGAAGCAGCACCGCGGCCAGCAAGCAGTTTGCTGAACTTGGTGGTTCTCAAAAAATCTGATTACCTCTGAAGCTTAATACATTGTATTGTTTGCACAATCTATACAGAAATTAAAACTATACCAAGCAATGATAGTTAATGGACCAGGCCAGAAAATGATACCTTTAAAACTGATTTATTAAGATTTCTTAACATGTTAGATCACTTTTATAAGACCAGAAAGAGAGCTTTTATTACCTCAAGACAATGCTAGGCTAGCTTTCTTATCTTATCCTATTCTCAGCTAACTGGCTGCTGACAAGTTTCAAATTATGACCTTCTTTTGATGGCAGCAACTGTTTGATTGCAGTTAAAAGGCACTTATCAACACATCTACCGGTAGTTGAAGTCATACAAAAACCATAAAACAATGTCTAAATAATGGCTTCAGTGGGTTATATATGCTGGATATAAGTTTCCTATGGCTCTAACTTTGAATTTAACTGACAGAAGTCAGATTTTATCATCTCACTCTCAACAAGAATGCGAAGAAGCAAGTCCCATACTACAAGCTATTAAGTTTAGCCAGATCTCAAGCTAGAGCGATTCAGCCATACATGTTTGACCAAGAAATTCATTCTCAAGTAGAGGGATCTAAGGAGTCAGGGATACCCACAGCTCTATGGATCCAGAACTACTTAGGTAGCTCCTGAGTTGCCAACTGAGCAAACGTCTTGGCAAACTCATGGCCGAGAAAGTGAAGAATTCTGGAGCTGTAGAGCCCAAAAGGTAGCCAAATTAGCCCTTTAAAGCGCATTCCAGAAACTGTTGAGCTAGCTAAGCTAGTGGCCAAATGAGTCAGGACATCAAAGCTAGATGGGAGCTGAGAACTAGCTTAGCTCACTGCCTGAGTCATTAGCTCTGTATCTGCAGCTCTTGACTTTCTAATTCTATTGAAAGTCATATAACGTTAATACATTACCAGTTCGATACCCACTTGCATCTGATCTTAGAGTATAAGTTAGCCTGCTCTTCTTTAGTCATTTAGTGGTTCAAACTTTTACAGCTAAATTACCCCAATATTGGAATAGCTACACAGAGCATAGCTAGTGAGAACGTGGATGGGGTCGGTTGGCATACTCATGGGTCCCTATTCACTGAATGAGGAAAAAAGTGAGCACAAAGCCCTCTTGGGACCTTGAGAGATTTTGAGGACTTGAGTTTTGTTTTTTTCATTTGTTTTTTTTTCTTTTGGTGACAAAGTCCTACAATTTTGAGGAACACAGATAGGTTTTTCAAGGGATTGATAGCTGGTGAAGCAGCAATTTAACTAGCTGAAACAGTTTATTTTTATCATAGGGTAACATGTCTTCAGTGTGTAACCACAAGCAACTAGTCCCGTTTAATGATGGTAATATGATGGTAATAAATGTTGTTGAGTTATTCGAAAGTTATTGCAACACTAAAGCTGGTTTTGTAAGGTTTAGCTCTAGCCTAATAATACTGCAGTAAACAGCAGACTGGCCAGCAGTGTGTTTTCTTTCATCAATCACTCCCAGCTTATCCGATAGCCTTCCAGCTCTGATGGTCCATATCCACACACACACACACACAGCGATGGTGTCAGCACCATTACCCACTTAAACAATGACCTCCTTGTTTGCTAACAGTCGCCTTTGGAACTGATTAAACTTTTAAATGTCATTCATTAGGAGCAGAATGTCGCTCCAACAAGTCTGTCGACAGCTTGAGGGTGTGTGTGTGTGTGTGGGGGGGGGTGTTAAGAAGATACCTGGTCACCCTCCTAGTGTGTCACATCTCACTGCAGCTAAACTCCTCAGCTGGCACCCTTCATCACACTTCGTGGGTAGTGGGAATGAGAATGACCTGGGCTTTAAGAGCAGCACCTGTTGGACCCTCCAACTGCTGGCTGAGGTTTCTCAAGGTGCTCACGTTTTATAGTGAGAGCTGAAAGGCAGATAGAGCCCGAGAGGTTCTCTGATACTGTGGCTCCATTTTGGTTCAGACCAGTGTCAGTGAACGTACAATGGCCGCATTGTTAGTTTGGAGACCTTCGGCTGAGGCTCGCCAACTTCTAATAATATTTGCCTCCACCAGTATCGGATTCTGACTATTACCACACATTCTTAGGGGAATTCTGGCGGTTTGCCTGCGTCATCAGTCTGAAGTTGTAGCACACTTTCTCAACCTGTTGTCTAGAATTAGCTGTTGATTTGACATTCTTGACTAGCCCAGCGATACAGAAGCAGGGTCACCAATTGTTACGCTGGCACTAAACTTAATCCAGACCCTCACTCATATGCTCCAACGGCACCCTGAAAGTTGACAGTGTAGTGGATGCTAATGCTGCCTGTACATTATGCCCTGACAACAGATGTTCTCCTGACCTTTAAAAGAAAGAATCCCATTTAGCCAGCACGAACATCTATAGTCAAACTTCCCACCATCCCTTAGATGAAATGCTAGCAGCAATGAGAGAGGACAATGTATGAGGTAGGATTTGTGCAGTGCATGGTGTGTGGCCTCTACTGTGGTGTGTGCTGATCATTTTTTACAGGACTTATGTCAGCGTAAAATGTATTCAGAAAATATTTTTAAGGAAAATGCATAACCCACAAAGCATCCAAGAAACGAGTGCACGTTCTCACATGTTTACAGGCCAGCACATTAATTTGCAAATGAGTTTTTAAGGTGCAAAGGATTATAGGAGCATGCGTGTATGTGCATTGGTTGCATTGCGTGGCTTCATGCGTATCCTTTGAAGTTATGTGGGTCTATGAGAGAGAGCTTGATTGACAACGAGAGAGTGGGTGCCTTGTCGTGCCTGTGGTGGAGGCAAGCTGTGGGAGGTGGAGGGTGTTAAGTCGTCAGTATGAAGCATATGTCAAAGATCAGTGCTGGACTGTAGGGATCGCTGAGATACAAGGGAGGAAGGGCACTGAGGGTTTTTTAGAGACTGAGATTATACCAGGGGCTTGGTGCTTTGACCACCAGCAGAATGGGTACTCTTCACACACAAACACACACATCCACATCTCTTTCGTTGCATCTTCTTCACAGACACTGAATACTGAGGTCCGGCCCTTAGAGGCTGATTGCAAATCCCCATCTTAATAAGATTGTCTTCCTTTCAGGGTAAAAGTGTGCCCTCCTTTGTCTCCAGAATAATGATAGGGGGGATAAGAGCCTCGCTCTTGAACCTCTTCAAGCTCTATAAGTATCTTGACTGATGACTGATGACTGATGACGATCTTAAATTTGTCTGTATCTTTGAAGTGCTTTCAGATGACATTTGTTGTGATTTGGTGCTATATGAATAAAGCTGGATTGAATTGAATGGAACACAGAGTCATGGTTAGATAAATGCTCTGATGACATTCTGTATGGTCCCCCTGTGTGTTGTTCCAAATGAAACCATAATGTCATTAGATGTAAAAGTTTCTAGTCTAGTCTAGTTTCTTAAACTCAGTAATGCAAATCAATTCAATTTTCAGTACAAATAAGTTTAGGTTCTATGCTGAATTTAATAGGGAGTCAATGAAGAAAAGCTAAAACTATAAACTAAAGCTCTATCCTGCTAGTTCTCATCAGAGCTATGGCTGCAGCATTTTGGATCAGTTGAAGGCTTTTTCAGAGAATTTTTGGGACAGCCCAGTTATAAAGGATTACGGTAGTCCAATCTCAGCATAACAAATGGATGCACTAATCTTTCTGCACCACTCTGAGACAGGATGTTCCTAATTTTTGCAATATTACAAAGGTGAAGGAGAGCAGTTCTAGAAAGCTGTTTTATATGTGTGCAGTTGTGTCTCACAGGTTTCTGAAACACTTTCAGGTTATCTCTTTAAAATAGTCCTTGACCTATGTTTGGTCCCTGTACTCTAGTGCTCAAGGGCCCTTGAGCAACACTAATGAACAATCCCAGCCAGCTCTGTGGATTCTGCTCAGTCAGGTGACCAAATGTTGACCAACTGATTTTTGAAAAAATGCAGCAGGTTGAATCTACAAAGGTATATTTTTGTAATTTCGCAGATGTTCACTGCTTACTTGGAGGAACACTGTTGTGGAAATCCTATATTTTCCCAGATTGCACCAGCGTTTCAAATGATCTCACAATAAACAAGGCTTCAGTTGTCTGTTCACTGGCTTAGCTGCACACCATGCAGCTAAGGCAGCAAACTTAGAGCATTACAGTAATAGATTTTCTGGGGGCCATTTTGTCAGCCGCTCATCTACACAATAAGCAGTAAACACAACACTGACATATTATCACCTTTTTTAGGCCAATAAAATGAGTGTGTGGGGCAGATTTTGAGCAATATCAACATTAGTTTGAAGCTGTCTGGCCACTTAATATTCACTCTTGTTTTTAGTCCTTATCAACTTTTAGTCCAATCAATCAGCATAGCACTGGCTATTTCATTAAAAGTTTATTCCATTTTTTGGGATACAATACACGTATGAGTAGTTCATAACTTACCTGCAGTAGACAGAAACTGAGAGCAGAGCGCTCTCAGTTTGGAGAATCGTAACTCAACCCTTAGATGCATAAGTGGGTCAAAAAATTACTTGGAAGGGGGAGCCAAGCTAATATCTATGGGAAGAGCGATTTTTTGCCTTCTACTGTAAAATATTGTGGATTTTAACATAGTGTCACTTTTGCATAAAACACTTATTCGCTTTGTTACATTTTCTCAGCCAGAAAACCTGTTGAAATGGACCAGAGTCAACGTAACACATAGCACGGTGACTTCTGTGATGCAAAAGCCACATGGTGTTAAAAACAGTTATATATAAGGCCTTTGCTGGAACTCTTCTGAATTTTCCATTGTTTGAATTGTTTTAGATGGTGAAACATTCACTCCTCTTGTTGCTGTTAGCTCAGCCCCGGGATCTGTTTTTGATTCTCTAAACTCAGAGCGCGTTGATGACTGCCTGCTGCAGGCAAGACACTAACTACCAATAAGCACTTCTCTCAACCTCCCTTGAAGTTGGAGGAATGAATAAATATCACTTTAAAACGAGAAGTGAGCAAGATGAGAGCGACAAGACGGGATCAAGTTGTCTGCATTGAAACCAAAACAATGAGCTGAAAAACGCTGAAGTTCTAATTTGTAAGCGTCATCGTTAATACAGAGATCTACAGGAGATTATCTGTCACTCCTCTTATCAGCCAGCAGAGCTTCAGATTATAGATCATAAAATAGGCTTTGTGATGAGGTAGAGCTTGTGCATTCGAAGGTAAATGTTTTGGTGCACAAGCAATTGCAAAGGAGTTTTTATATTTGGGAATGCAAAAGTAACTTTTCACAGAAAGTTGCACAGTAACAGAACTAATTTCTTTTTATGGCAGTAATTCTGTCATCAGCACTGGGTGACACTGTGGAGCAGAAGCAAACCACGACTCCCAGACCAGCTATCTGACCCTCATTTCCTCATCGGGTAAAAGAAAACACTTGTGCTCTGTAACAAAAGTTAAGGCAACAGTCATGTGAAAACCATTGCCTAAGAAAGAAATGAATCCTGTCTCCGAGAAAAGCAACTCAATTACATCTAAGGTTACACAGTATGAGAGCAAAAACCCAAGCCACCAAACCCAAGTGACCAGGCATCACGTGCATGTGAAGAGATTGCTACTAATAACTGATATTAGCTTGGAACAGCAGCCGATCAAGTTTTATTTGGTGAAACAAACCTTTTGTAGATTTAACGTAACATTATGCATTAGAATTTAACTAAATTATTCCCTCATTAAACAAATTTTCCCATAATAAACTTTAACGCAGGCTCCAAACAGTGGATGCAGCAATCGGAATAACAGTAGCTGAGAAGTGTTGAATTATCTGTTGAATTACTACATTTTCTGCAGTCAATTCAGCCCGGTGTGGATATTCTTTTGGCAAATAACTCTTAGCTTTGCATTAAAAGTTAATCTGAAAAACTGCATGGTAAATAAATTGGCAACAGTGTCCTCACTGTCACTGCTGGCTGTTAGCGGGAGGCAACAGGTTCACTAGCTCATCTGAGGCAGGCGCCCCATGTATAGAGGCTGCAGTTGGCCCTGGTTTGAGTCCAGCATCGGACAACCCTTTGCTGCATGTCTTTCCCCCTGCTTTCTGTCATACTTGAAAAAAAAAAAAACTTACTGGAAAGCCTTCGGGTAGCCTCTGATTGGTGGTCTCACAGCAGGCGGAACTTATTACCATTTATGATTACACAGCCCATTTATTAAAGGAAATTATTCGATTGATCAAATTAATTTCAAACAGATCTCTCATTGATCAATTATTGCAATATCTGTAATGATTTTGCAGCAGACCCACTGATCACAGTGCTGAACACACACCATTGTCTTTTTTTCTAGCAACGCAGAGCTGGAAAAATTCTGAATGGATGAAAAACTGGCCTCTTTCACATTTAAGCACAAACTAAATTCAGCAATTCAAGGGATATAGCTAAATCGTCTGTGTGGACACAGTTTTTGGGACTACTTTTAATATTGCTGTGAGACTGGGTGGTATTATTCATGCTCTATAATCAATACACTACTAAAATAAAGCTTGATAGAGCGGACCTTAATCTTTGGGACTAATCTGATTGTCTGGGTGGACTGAGTGTGGATGAATATCCACTCCCTCAACAACTGTCAAACTGGCTATGGCACAAAATTCTTTGGTCCTTGGCATCAGTGTGCTACTTAGAGAAACCTTTCTCTGTACAAATAAGGAATCATAACAATGAGATATATTTAATGCGTTTACTTTTATTTCTGCACCTTTCACTTGTTGCTTGGTAATCCACACCAACATTTAGGTGAGTCCTATCTCTGCTGTCCTGTGTCTTGGCGTTATTGGCTATGCTTGTTTGTTCCGTCGACAGAAAGAGCGAGCATATGAAGTAGGTAGAGATAAGAATAGCTGTTTTATTGTGTGCCACTGCCTTGGCCCCTTATACTGAATGTGTTATCTGAGGGTGCAGCATGCCACACTGAGCTATGTGCATGTGACGCATGGCTGAGCAGCATTCCTCCTCCTGAGTGCATCGAAAGGCAGAGATAGTAGGAAGGCAAAGCAGCCTGACTGCCAACAAAGAGGGAGAGAGGACTGGGATCAGGAAAGAGGAGAGATGAAGGGAGAGAGCATTACCGGGAACATGTAGTTAAGTGGAATGAAGTACCCTTTGTTGCAGATAAGATCATTCTGCTTCCCTGGCCGGCGTCACTACAGCAATTTGAGCACAACGAATGTAGCTGATTATGTCTCACTAGGCATGCTGATAAACACTTGTCCATGTAAAAAAAGACTCTCCACTCTTTCGCACATTCATAACTTTATTGTTATTGTATAAATAGGGCAGGGTCATGAGGGATCAGGGCTGTATAAGTTGACGGAATGAGTAAATGGTGGTGGTGTCCTGGGAGTGCTCTGAAATGTTGTGGGAAAACTATAAGACAGGACGCTGACCTCCACGACCAAACAACTTCCACGAAGGTCCGTAGGCCTCTGGTCCGGGTGTCTTCTGTAGAACACACACAAACAGTGCACACACAGCCTCGACCTTTTGTTTCATTCTCTTTTATTTTATATCAACATTCTGATTTTCAGTGTTCATGTATCCTTTGGAGCTACTGAATACCTACATTATCCTTATCTGTAGTCCATTCCTATCCATGTTAGATGTGATTTATTTCTTTGCTGCAACCTGCTCTCCGTTTTACATATAGGAATTATCTCAATCACAACTAATCTGCTTAAAATTAGATGAATTTTCATTAAAGCCATGATGGGATCATCATATTAAAGAATGCTAAAAATACCTTTTAAATTACTATCATGCAGATAAGCTGATATGAAGGGAAAAAAGTATAAGTTCTTAAACTCTAATGTCTTATGAAAGAGGAAATGTCACTCACTGTGGGCACAGTGTGGAGCCGAGGCAACCTGGAGCAGGAGGTGATGCCTTTGACTGGTCTGGCCTGTGGGCTGTAGCAGCCTGGAGCAGGTCCTTTTCTACTTTTATCCTCTATACCTCGAGTTTCAAGTCCACTTGTGTTCATTTAGTACATTGTGGTCACCTTTACAGTAAATAGATTATAAAGCAAGGTATCCCAAGTCATTATAGAAGGCTAAGCCCAAGTTAGTGTCAAATTCTGATTCAGACTTTGTGGACAAAAGGCTCCATTCACACTACAGTGTGATCTGTTTTAATGTCGCCGCATCCCGCAAATGTACATTATGAAGGAAAATGCAAACTTTACGACATTAGAAGAGGAGTCCCTGTGCTTGCAGAATAATTGAAGTCATTTAAAAAAAATGTCACCATGGATAGTCTTGTAGGCCTTCTGTAAAGATAATAAATGATAACGTTCTCTATGGCAGGTGACTCAAAGCTGTGGTAGACAAACAGAATGAAAATGAAGCTGCACTTTAGCTGTGTTCACACAGAATCTGGCCACGAGGCACCTTCTTGCCTTGAAACTTGTGGTTTCAAACTTCACCATGACAGAATAAGAATGAACAGTTTTTCATCGGTTTATGGTAGCAGTTCCTCTCATGATCCACTTTTAACTTGCATTCAAACAGTTTATGTTGGTTTTGGGAATGGTAAAAGTTCTCAAAACAATGTCTCCTTGATACAAACTCTCAGTTCAAAAGTCTACCTGCGGTCGAGACCTTTGAACAGCTGAAAACATTTGGCATGTCATGAAACGCAAAATACGACAAAAACCCAGGACTGATGAGCAGATAGAATCTTATATCAGACAAGAATGTGACAACAATCCTCTCCAAAAGGTATCATTACTTTCCAGATGTTTATAGACTGATGGGAATGCTACACACATTGGGATGCTACACAGTGGTAAACATAGTGCTGTCTCATCTTTTTTAAGACATGCTGCTGCCATTACATTTATGGGTTGTAGCAATCTATATAAAAAACATGATTAGTGTACATCTGTTTCTCAGTAAATCAGGATACACTGTCTGATCTATAAACAATAACTCCATATCACGGTCAGAGGTTACTATTGGTGCTTTTACATGGTACACTACACTTCTGCTTGTATTTTAATTTTTTTTTTTTTGGCATTACCATTGAACTAACACTTTTGATTACTTTAAAAAATGTTTTGGTTCCAACCAAGCTGAGTTGACACTACCTGGTGACGTGGAATCTCTCAGGAGCTCTGATTGATCAGAGAGGATCATTAGCTGTGGGCTTGAACATTTCCTTGTTCCATGAAGTTGTTCGACAGCCCAGCAACACTATTTACAACACACATCATGGATGTCTCACCTGTGCACACGGATGACATAGTGTGCTCATTACCAATGAATACACGCACATGTTTATTAACCACGTTTATAGATTTACAGATCAGTCTGCTTCTGACGGGAGATGAGCTCTGTAGCACTCAGTCATTAATGATAACTCCCAAAAGATATTCAAACCCTTCTTAACTAAAAGCCTGTAACAAACTCGTTCAGTGCAATAAGTGCTCTGTATTACCCACTTGTAAGTCGGTTTGAGTAAAAGTGTTGCAAAATCAGTGTAATGCAATAAACACACAGTGAAGTTGTGTGTCTTTAATACAGCTTTTATTCAATTTGACTTAGAAATGGTTGTTACTAGAGATACAAACGTTTATTTTATTTTCCTTTGTCTTTTGTTAACTGGACTTTAACCCCTATCTAATTATTTTAGAACTTACCCAATAAATCACTTTCTGTACATTGATAGTCCAACTACACCCAACATAATGGACCATCATAACATAACATAGAGCCATATAATAGAGCCATAAGAGACTTGATTCACACGGTGTTTGTCAAAAATATTTAACCCCTTCATGTCTGTGGAAATGACATCAGGTACCATTATACTGTTGCCACAGTTAGAAAGAAACAAAACCAAGCCACGTTTTCTCATTAAATCTGACATTAAATGTTTTCTGGGTAATGGCTTTGCCCAAGTTTGACTATCAACATATAGTCGTTAAATGCCCTACCTAGAAAGTACAGAATTAAGGGCTAAAACAATGCATATTTAACTACAAATTATCAAACTTATTCCATGAGCATAGTTTGGCTTTAACAAAAGACTAATTAGATTCAAATCTCATAGGCCTATAGCTGCTGACCTTGATCTTGTTGGTTTCAAAAATCAATATGGCAACTGCCAAAAGGTTGAAATTGAGACTTTAAAAACATTAGCCCACAGACCAGTGACTACATTCATTACTTATACTGTCTGGCACAAAGCCCAGAGCTCACGAAAACCCATTGTTACCGACCTACTATACGGATACTGTAGCTATGCGAATGACTCACAAACAATGTACATCAGATCCATTTTAGGGCGCTTAGCATCACAGTTTTAGAATTACAATCCAATATTTGATTTTATGTCTCATTTTTCTTTTTAACCTTTGCAAACAGATCTGTTGTTTAGGAATGTTTAGGGTAAGTCTATCAAAAGTCCCTCTGTCTGTCTCCCTGCCTTTGCCTTTCACTTCTCCTTTCATCTTACCCACTAACACACATACTGGTCATCACTAGCGGTGTGCCATGCAGAAATAGCTTCGCCCCTCCTCCACCCTCATCCCCAGACATAAAACTGTCGCCGTGTCCCTAAACTCAGGACCAGCCTTTCATTTTCACTCGCTTTCTGACCTAGGAAGACAGAAGGGCTTCTTTTCCTCTCCTCTGCTCCTTGCAGGGATGGCCAGCACCATTTCAAGCCATTTGAGCTCAATTGCCAGTTCACTTGATCCTTGGCAACCGGCCTGTCGGCCCCGCGCACCTGCCTAATGCACCAAGAGGTGCTAATGCAGATGTATTTCAAATGAGTCGGCGGATAGGAGTGCGAAGCGTGTGCCTGTGTGGAAGTGTGTCTGAGCCAAAGCACCTGGCCTACTTTCCTGCTGTGGCACAGCGTTTAATTCTCCTTGGTGGCGTGGGTAACTGGCACATGCTCTGATGGGTGAAACTTTTAAACTTTAGCTGGCATTTTGATGGTGTAGTCGGGGCCTTGATGTGACACAGCAGCTGTACTAAGCTGACAAAAGCATGCCTCCTGTGACAGCGCAAACATGCTAATGATTATCATGTTTACCACATTCTCAAGTTTACTTTGGCTTTCTAGCACACTAACGTATGTAATTAGCTATTTTTGGACAGTTTAAGTCAGGCTGGACTGCTGACTCAAAACAAAACACATAACCTTGACATTACTGAGCCTAAAACATGAGATTCTCTCAGATATGACAAGGCCTTGCACCTTGTTGTTAATAGCTTCGACTGATGGACTGATGATTGATTGGACAGTTTCCTTTGCCGCAGATGTACTCCAACCGTGTTATCTAATATTCTCTTAGGGAAACATGAATGGGACCTGACCTTTGAATAGCTTGTCCTGCTTCAGAACTATATTCACTATATGAAAAATTAAAAAATGGATTATCAGTTCATAATGAGGGCACAGTGAATGTCTGAATTCAATTTCAAAGGAGTCTTAGCTGATAACAATTCAAAAGTCCAATAATTAACCACACTGTAGCACAGTAAGACATTTAAAGGGTTCATCAAAGATGTAACAGCCCCTCTTTAATGTGTGTACAAAATTTTGCAGGCAACCCATCAAACAACTGTTATTTGGGATCAATCGACTGACATCAGCATCTGTAAAGCAGGGCATAATAAAACTACCAGACAACAGGCATTTCAATCAGCACGTTTTTATGCAGTAATTACAAGGAGAATCACTTTTGTGATCCAGCAACAGAGAGTATAAGAGTTGTGCATGTGAAAACCTCTGGGACTAGGCTTGAAGATGTTTCTTCCGAGCAGTATGTACAGCCCATATTGCATAAAAGTCAAAACATGTAAATCTAGGACACACAGCTATCCCAGGATGGAAAATAAGTCAGCTAAGGAAAAAGAGGAGTACGTATTGGTTTTGTGGAGACTGAGAGTATCAGACCAGAAACATTAAGACAGTAAGACTTCTTATCTTAAACAAATAAGACACCTCTTCTTTGATCTGCTAATGTGTGCCACCTCCATCAGGTCAGCGGTCTGGATCATCTTCTGTTAACTACACTGCAGGATTTGTGTGACTGCTAGCCTTTGATGAAAAAGAAATTGTCTTTCAGTCTCACTGACACGACTAAGAGTAGAAAAGTGCTCCCAGCTCTGCAGGTAATAGCACGCTTGGGGTTTCTTCGCACCCTTCCTTTTCTGTCAACACTCAGCAGCTGCCAGCAAGGCTCAAATATCCATCAGCTACCAGCATGGACGTACGGCTAAGGCTGCAACACTCTGCAATATGAACCAAAGCTGACTGGTCAGCCAGTGCAGTGCCATAACGGGCTTTCAAATGGGGCAAATGATACAATCAGACAGCCTGCAGGATCACTTTTCTTTGACCCTTGTGGTTGTCATAACTAGCCTGTATGCGCAGCAGATCCACATTAGGTCAGTTGTAACCAAAACCTACTAACAGTATATTGTAATGAAATCTTTCTTTGGGCAATGGAAAGAGTGGATGGTCCTAATAACTTGTCTGGGTGACCAGATACTTACAGGTGGAAAGCTGATCCGCTGCACAGTGGACCGAAACATCACATGCCTGCATGAGGAGGAGAGAGGGATTGGCTGTCAAAAAAAAAGAGAAAAGAACAATGCAGGGAAGAGTGCACGAAGAAAAGAATAAGGCCATGCATGATCAGAGGCAGAGAAAATGATAGAGCAGGTTAGTGATTGCTCCTCCATCTCTGAGCTGTGAGGAGATGAGAGAGGGAAGAAAAAAGTCGGATGTGAGGGAAGGATTCAGCGATCAAGGGATGATTCATGAGCTGTCCGCTCCGCAATGATCTGAGAGTTAAAGAGAGGCTGTTTGTTGAGGTCTTACTTGCAGGGAACCTTCTCCACTGGTTTTCCTGTCAAATTGTAGTCGCACGATGAAGTGTTGATGTGCTGGCGCAAGGAATAAAGATAAAGAAGTGTTTAAATATGTATGACGGTATCACCACGAGTATTTTGTTTGTTCTTTTGTTTGTTTTAGCTGCTGCATTACGTGGCCAGCAGCAGGCTTCTGATTTCATTACATCCTCAGTTTCTGCAAACTAAGACTGCTGCTGGAGCATTTTGAAGAGCAGCTATTTATGGCAACTACAACCCTAAATCAGAAAATGTTGGTATGGTATGAATTTAAAAATGCAGCGATCCCTACAGTTACATCTACCCTAAATATTTCATGTTTTGTTTCATTAACTTCAATTCATTTGTGACTACACACCCATTTCAAGCCTGAAAAACACTCCAAAAACGTTAAAAAACAGTAATGAGGTTAAAAAAAAAGAAAAAACAAGAAAGCAATGGTTAATTTTTTTCAAAGCACTGATGTCAACAAATGCTAACAGCTGAGAAGCAGCATGCATGAAAGGCTGAGTCTCTGAAGAACAAAGACTGGCGGAGGATTGCCAGCTTGTCAACCGATGTGTGAGAAAGAACATCGAAAACATCTAAAGCAAGTTCATCAAAGAAAGATTGTAAGGGATTTGCTTATTTCTCCCTCTACAATGAATAATATCATTAAACGATTCAAGGAATCTAGAGGAATTTCAGTGCCTAAAGACCAAAGGGCGCAAGCCTGACCCAGAGACCTGTGACCTCCGATCCCTTAGACAGCACTGCATCAAGAACTGCCATTCATCAACAACTTATACAACAACATGGGCAAGGGAATACTGTGGAAAATCTCTCTCAGGCACTACAACACGGTGTTACATTCACAAATAACACTTAAGACTCGCTGTGCAACAAAGAATGTAAGACGTAAGCCCTGTCCGGAAATGGCGTCGATTTCTCGGGGATCGGCGGCACCTGGGATGGATCATCACACGGTGGTAACGTATATTGTGGTCAGACCAATCAAAACTGGATGCCATGTGCTCCTGACTAAAGACAAAAAGGACCATCCAGACTGTTACCAGCAACAACACTAAAAATCAGCCTCTGTGACGGTGTGGGTTCGTATCATCTCCCTTTGTCAATCTAATCTATTCTTCTGTGACGGCTGCATTAATGCAGAAAGGTACATTGAATAAAATATAAAGCCTTCAAGATGACATATTCCCAAGGGACATTCATGCATATTTCAACAAGACAATCCAAAACTACATTCCACATATGTGGCTGCTGAAGAAGAGGGTATGGGTACTGAGTACTGGACTGACCTACCTGGAGTCTGGATCTGTCTCCAATAGAAAAAATTTATTTACAGAAAGAATGGGACAAAAAATAACTTTGTCACTTGGCATCCTCAACACAACCATGCCTTTTAAGTTGTGAGAAGGAATGGCAACATTTCTAAGTGGTAAAAGCTTAAAACATCTTAAACTGATTGTTTTGGAATATGCTGAAAGCCTGATAGATACTGCCGATGTTGTGTTTGGAGCTAATAACCATCAAAACCCATATGTTCAGTCACCAAAGCACATGTTAACACTGCCAACTCTGACTGATGGAACAGTATTACTTCATCCATATGAATCATATTCATAGTCATACGCATAAGAGAAAGAGGTGTTACCACAACAGGAAGCCATTCGTCAGAAACATTTGTAAATTACCAAAAAGTGTATTTTTCCTAATCCGGAAAATATGCAATTAGTATTGGTCATGTGTGAAGCCCACCTTGCCCCTGACTCCCAGTTTGACGATGTCAGGCTCATGGTTGTTTTTGAAAAAGCAGGAAGCCTGGTGCATCAGGACCTCCCGGGTGAAATCGATGTAGTCATATGCTCCGGGTAACTGCAGACCCCCCCCCCTATGCACACCCAGAGTCTGTCCTTTTCTGTCAGCACCTTTAAAACCGTGGGTCTTTCTCACTGGGTTCAGCTCAGCTTCCTCGATAAAATCCCGAATGTGATAGACACCTGGGATGGGAGTATCCTTTAAGAGGGGAGATGTTTAGGGAATCTCTGACTTACATAGATTAGATTGTACTGTAGTACAAAACCACACAAGGCTACACAAAACATGTTGCATCATGCTCATGCTCCAGAGAAAAAAAAGAGTTGGCTGAAGATGATACAGCTTTACAGCACTGACACAATAGCTTGTGGCTGGATTAACATCCTCAAGGCCGCACTGAGTAAAGATTTGTTGTTAGACTCCCGACAACCAAGGTTGTATTCTTTATAAACTTTGGAGCATGAATGATTAACCAAATAGCTGAAGTGACAGAAACTTATTTAGCAGCTTATCTTGGTTATCGTTTGAGTTTCTATTCATTAACAGTCTACTTTTAACCTTGTTGATATAGTCATGAGTTATTTGTACATGCTACAAGACATATGGGCAAAAGCAGCCATCAGTGCTCTGGCTGCAGAGAATCTGCAGAGCATTAACTGCAGTCTCAGAAGGAGAGGTCAGCCCATATTTTGGGAATTTATAGTTATTTTGAATGCTGTTAGGAACTGATGACGTAAACTCGCCGAGCGAGCAGTAGCTTTCTTGAACAACCCGTAGTCGGGACGAGGCCAAGGCCCAGTGAGTGGCCACAAGCCACCAGCTAGCTTAAATGACAAGGGAGCAGCCAATAGCCCCCATCCCCTAGAGAACAAGAAGCTATGCCAACAAATGAAATGTCAAGGAATGAAAGGCTTGCGTTAGCTTCTTATTTCTTGGCGGTCAAAGATGTGGGGCAGGGCCAGGTTAGAGTATCCATAGATCATTCACTGTATAATATGGTGCAATAAGGTGTCGTTTTGTGACACACTTGGATTTTCTAGTGGATAAATAAATGCTTAAGTGGGAATTTTCTTGCAAAAATGCCCCAAATTCTCATTTACAGACTTTTCTGATTTGCAAGATTTAGTTGTTTTCTATGATGAAAATCTGGAATTCCTTTGGTTTTCTGCGACTTGATCAAAGCAACTGACAAAGTACGTCAGCGAACAATGAAACTTACTTTCTGAGTCTTCATATCGAAAACAGAAAAAAAGATATTTGCAGCTTTCGAGCAGATGTGTGTTGGAATGACACTTTCTTAAACGGGAACTTTCAGTCCTGTCACCTCACTAAAAAGAAAAGAGGAAGCACTGTGATGAAACATCAATACAGTGCATGAGCTCAACATAAACTCCAGCAGTTGGAGTCTTTAAAACTCAGGTTCCCTTTTTTAAAAAAGGCTCCAAGTTGGAGGACCATACATGGTATGTATTCTACTTCAGCTAAGCAGAAGTCACACATGTAGAGAAGGTGAATTGCCAGTTGCACACTTTTCCCACTTGGCATTACAGCCTTGCGTGAGCTTGTGGGCCACGTTGATTTACAAACCACTAGTATGGTTTTTGGCCTGCTTTGAAGCCAGTGCTTCACAGTAGAAAAAAAACGTACTGCAGTACGACACCTACTTTCAGAGTTCCCAGCCACCAGCTCCCCTGTCCACACAGGTCCACCTTGTCATCACCCCACAGATAAGAAGAACAAACAGACACAGGCGATCATTTTGGCTGAGACACTGCAATGCCAACAATGTCTATCTCAAACACCTATCACACCACGCTTCACCAGATGTCCTCACAAACCACACTTAGACCCTTACCTTATCAGCTCTGTTGCCACCACGGGACATGTCACCGACTTCAGCGACTGCTCGGTTGTTTCACGTGGCCTCTTCCTGTGTTGCACTTACTGGCGTTTGCCGTCTTCATAACAGGAGATCCAGTGACACCAGACCACCATTAAAACTGGGAAAGTTACTATAGCAGCAACTCTGCTACCGATTAATTTTTCAACAAGCCGGCCTGGCGCAGGGCTAAATTTAGACTCAACGACCAGTTTGACTGAGTGTAAGACACAATGGGAAGCCAGCATGAAGGTAGATAATGTACTCACTGCTGCTAGTTACTCAGCATCCCACCATCTGAGAGAGAGGGGAATGGTGCAGTTTGCAATAGTCCAAGATAACACATCAGAGGCAGAGATGAAAAGGAAAAACAGTTAGAAAACACTGAAAAGTTGTACTGGACATTAGACATTCTTTCAAACTAACCCTAATCACTGTAAGAATTTTTAACATCTTGTGGCTGACTGGAGTCGGATGGCAGGAACAAACACACGCCACTACTAAACTTCTCTTCCTGCACAGTGGAGTCCATCAACCTGAAGGGAAAATGTTGCTGGTCCACGGGGTCGGACGGCGCCAAAGATGTGTGTTAGCGCTACACAACAGGGAAGTGTCGTGATACGACGACACACAAAGGGACAAAAACAGAAAAAACAGGCAGCAAATGAGCACTTGTCTGATCTTAATCCCCGACTCTTTTAGGACAGAGCATGGATTCAGTGTTATATGTACTGTTATTAACTTTATATAGACTTTGACACAGAGCTTTTTGGAAAAAAATAAAAATTGTGATAATTGGTTTTGACAAGTTGAGAGCCTCGTGTCCAATTATACCTGAAATCAGAACAGCTCATGAGGTTCCTTTCCTGCAATTTGAAACTGAGAAGCAGGTGCTGTTTTAGAGGAATAGACCATTTCCAAGTAAACTCTTTTTGGTGTATTGTTACTTTAGCACATTTTAAATGTTTATCCACTGGAAGTACTAAATATGCATGCAACCATACACTACTTCAGCCCACACCACTCTCAAACCCATAAAGTGGATTAAATGCAACCACTTTCAAAGCCAGTGAACTAACAGCTGCTGCCAAAAACCACACAGGAAGCAGAACAGAGGTCCACAATAGCTTTATTTTGTCATTCAAAATAACAAACTTAGTATCTCTGCAAGCTACTGTAACAAACTCGAGGAGGAAAAAAAAAAAAAACCAAACAGGTACACCTTTATTTACACCATAGATTCTGATGCAATCTCAGTCACCCCAACCTTGTGGTTGGGGCAAATGCCAAGTAAGACATGAGGCAGTCAGCTTCTACATGGTGCTACACCAACACATGGCCCACGTAGTTTAAGGAGCTGGACAGTACAAGGCTAGTGTAACGTGGAGTACCATTGTGTACACTTCAAACTAGGAGCCTTTGATCCCACTCGGTGGTGCCTATAATTTGATACAAAGCTGATCTGAGCTCAGAACATTAAGAGGCATTGGCTGATGCTCCTCAGTGCTTTTGGAATTTAACAGGGGGAAAAGAGGGCGTTAACTGGTAAACATTTCACGTGAGTCTTAAGAAACAAGAAAAAGATTATTTCAAAACTTGAGCATCCTGATCTCATACAAAAAGGGAATTATTACAGATTCTACAAACTCAAGATCCATTTTAACTGAAAACAAGACAATTTTCAAATCTGGGTAGATTGTAAATTTTATTGGAAAACAAAAATATACAACTTGGAATGGATTATCTGAGGCATGACCAGAGGTCACTTAAAAAAAAAAGAAAAAAGTAAAAGGAGTAAAACATTAAAAAGCATGGTAAGATTAGTCATTTTCTGGTATATAGAACAGCAGATACAAAAGAGTTTGTACGAGTACCAAGGAGATACACCCGTGTCATTTTTTGCAGTAGTGCAACGCTGAGAGATTTCCATATATACTTTGTCCGTAGTCCATGCAGAGTTTCAACTTCTCTACATTGCTTCCATGCCAACAGTGTTGCCAAGTGACAACCAGCTGACAGGCTTCCAATGTCGCCAGCCATGGAGGGGCCCCGAGCACACTTGACAGGAAGATTCGAAGTTCTTCGGCTCCCAGGGGCCTCCACGGGCATCTGGTTGTATGACTGTTCCGTCACTCCAAAACACCATGACAGCAAAAGAAAGGGACATGGGGACAAGAGCCTATGCAGTTTACATGCAGTTCCTTTGGACAGCAGAAGGGGCAGGGATGAATGGGGGCTATTAAGATTTTACAGATAAATTACACAAAGAAAACAAAAAGAAAAGGCAAATTATTTATATACGAAATCTGTACAAGGCCTTCACTTCGCCGTCATCATTTGTACGAACTCTGCAAGAAGAAAATAATAATTAAAAAAATAAGTTGCAGCTCAAGGGTTGTTTAATGGATAAACAAAACAGAGCAATACAAAATGCAACTACTGACCTTCATAGTTGACCTGACCATCTCCATCAATGTCTGCTTCTCTGATCATCTCATCCACTTCCTCATCAGTCAGCTTCTCTCCAAGGTTTGTCATCACATGGCGCAGCTCAGCAGCACTGATGTACCCATTACCATCCTGAGGAGGGGAGGAAAGAAAAGTGTCAGCATTTTATGGAAACTGCATTGAAAGCGTTAGAGTGTGCAGACACCATTTACCTTGTCAAAGACACGGAATGCTTCTCTGATCTCCTCCTCGCTGTCTGTGTCCTTCATCTTCCTGGCCATCATGGTAAGAAATTCGGGGAAGTCTATCGTTCCATTCCCTGAAGACAAAAGCCATCGAGTTCACACCCAGCACAGCAGTAGTGAGCAGCTGACAGTTTTCAGTTAAACTCTGTTCTCACCATCAGCATCCACTTCGTTGATCATGTCCTGCAGCTCCGCCTCTGTGGGGTTCTGGCCCAGAGAGCGCATGACTGTGCCCAGCTCTTTGGTGGTGATGGTACCATCTCCATCCTTATCAAAGAGCGAGAATGCCTCCTTGAACTCTGATTGCAATAAAAGGGTGGGGAAAAAAGAATAGTGGATTGGCTTCTTTTGTGAGATGCCACACCTAAAGCTGGTGAGCCAGTAGGACATCGGTTTTAATACCAACAGTACAAAGAAGGCAAATTCTGTCAGTAAATCTCACAACAACATCTTGTAACTCGCATCAAGCTAAACCCAGAAGAAGTGAGGAATCACATGCCACTCCTACACGCAACATACTGACGCACCCAAATGTTTGGAGTTCCAATTGCACTTGTTTCTAGCTAAACAATGACCGTGGCCACGAGACAGAGCAGCAGGGGAGAGTCAGGCCACATCAGCAACGAATAGCTGCCTGCATAGTTTGGTGGAGCCGTGAGGGATGAGGAACAATGACACTTATCAAGTGTGATGAGGCCATTGGGCAATGTGTAGTGGCATGCAGCAGCTTGCCTGTGTCATAAAAACTACATCCTGCCCTGCCATTTTCAGGGTCAAAACGCATAGAGCAACACCCTTTACGTTATGGCAGAATACCCAATGTCTACATTAACTGCAAGAAATCTAAAAAAAAAAAAGGTTTATATCAAGGACAAGCCACACAAACCTAAAGTCACTGTAGTTTCTTACTGTAATTTTAAACAGTAGTAAGCCACTTCTTTACTCTAAACCTCAGAAGTTCAAGGCATAGCCCAACAACTAAAAAGCAGACAAGTTATGAAATCTAGTAATCAGAAATGCAATTATATTACAGGGAAAACCCTGTGATATACTTTACAAGCAACGCATGGAAACCTTTCGCTTGTATGATTTACATCCATGCCTAATCTTAGAAGACCATAAACCAAGTCAAAACTGCTACAGCAGTTCTTGTGCCATTCCATGATGACCACACACCCAGGGCAAGGGACACTGCACATAGCAGGTGGCTGCCAACACTTTGAGAGCACAGCCCCTCCAGATTACATCATTTATTACATGGTAACTGTGCAAAATGCAAAGTTTTCACTGAGGGAGTCCTTCAGTGCTCCAGAGATGGCAAGCAACAGCAGTTTCTTTCATTGCCATTTTATGGCCTGCAGGCTGCCCTGTGGAATGCCTTAAAAGGCAAAAGCGTAAATCCACTGCATGGGATGCAACATCCATAACTGCAGGCCACTTTGCAGGTTATGAGGAAAGCAGGGGATCAATGCGGCGATGTCTTACCAGCAATCTGCTCTTCTGTAAGCTGATCAGCCTGTAAAACACAAAATGAAGCCATCGTTAGTATGCCGAAAGGTCTTAATATAAAATTGAATTGTCCATCTTAAAAACTAAAGGGAATTCCTAGATTAAATGGACGACTTAAACCTCCCTGTGTATTTCTATCGCTCAAAGTTGTGGGGTACAACAACCACGCCAGCAGTCTTATCGGTAGGCGTACACAAGAAATAAGCAATTTCTTCTGGGATATTCGTTCTTTTTAGATTACTACGGAATGGGGTACAGATGCCCGGAAAAAAGGACGTCGACACATGTCCTAAACGGTAGAACTAGGTCGACGTTTGAACGGCCAATATAGCAAACTTAAACTCCAACGTAAACAATAAATGATAATTTGGCGGTAAATGTTAGCTGGGATAAGCTACAACTGGCTAGCAACCGATATGTGCGGGATCACTTTTAAAAAAATAAAAAAAAAAAAAAAAAAACCTGCTTGGACAACGTTAAACACTTTTAGCAGGAAAATTAACCAATTGGGTAATCTTCGCAACCAATACAGCTGTACGCAAATCTTCACAACACCGCTTATCAATCAGAGCTTGGCTGTAAAAGCGTTTAAACGTCTATTAAATCAACATTGTGCACGCAACGCCCATGCACTATTTCAGGCGCAACAGCACTAACGGTGCCTTTGCTTTTTTAAGATTTTTTTTTCCATAAAGCTAAAACATCTGCCACCAACCCTGTTTAACAAATAAGCATTGCCTAGCAACTACTAACCAGTCATTCATTGGGGGAAGCACTGCGGTTATCGTTCGTTTTCAGCTCAGCCACTTTTAACATTATGTTTCACTGCAGTTATGGGCAAACCTAGAGGTGAAAAACTGCCAACCGACGAAGTTTAGAGAGAAAATATGATTTAGTTTCTCTTACCATTTCGATGTAGTTTTAGCTGTTGCTTCACAATAATATCCGTTTAAACCCCAGAGCCGGACTCAGCACTAAGCAGTAACAACTGAACACACTGAGAAGGGGACAACCGGACTCGCCTTTAACGGCTATCTTAAACCCCTCCTCTTTTTTATATCATTCCGCCAACTTCCTTTTTCCTCAGTTATTAAATTCATTGAAAAAAACATTTCATAAAAAATGCATACACATAAAATAGATAAATAACTGAAACACTAATGCGTTGCTGCTACGGTGCTATCAATCTAGTTATTAGATATCATATTTTATATTACTGGCGGTCTATATAACGGCGTATGAATACTTTCTGCTACTCTGTGATGGGGTACAAGACGTAGCCGAAAGAAATCGCGCTCTCTGATTGGTGTGTTTGTACCTGCAATGCGTCACTCCCTTGGTCTGCGCTGCCGCTGCATCTTGTCCATAGACATCCTAGTCAGTACCACAGGCACAGCAGACAAGCTTGTTACATAGAGTATGCATATGGGCATCATCTGTAGGGAGGCCCAGCAACATAGTTTTGATAAGTAGTTAGCTACCAAGGACATAGTTTGGGACTTTTAACTGGGATATTGCTGACCTATATACATTAATTTATCTGGTTCTTATACTATTGCCACGTTTTTAATGTCTTGTTACATTACTTTACATCTACGTGTTTAAACAGTTTGTCAATAGCCTAGCTATTTTAAAACTGGTCTTCCAAAGTTACCACAGAGTGATAGAGTTCAGTTTGTCACCTGAATAAGTTATTCCTTCCTGTCAAAGTCTTCATCATTTTAAATGTTATGCCTAATTAAATGCAGTGTCAGGGCTGAAGTGTTTGGGTGCAATAGCTTATAATATCTGATTTCTTATGATATTTTAAAAAAGTAACTGGGCCTGTAACAAGTAATGCTGTCAGATGATTGTGGATTCTCAGGTCAAATTGTGCTGCTGGTGTGGATGGGAGTATCTGATATCCTGATTGCTTATGCCCGACTGCTCTCCTGCCTCCCAGTGACCACCTGTCTCTGCCCTGATCTGACGGGGAGACGCAGTCTAGATGTGCAAAGAGAAGCATTTCAAGGGCTCCTTAGTAAAGATAATAGAATTCCCATGTGCCGAAACAGCCCCTCTTCCTCACACTTTTACTGCCTCTCTTATTATCGCTTTTGAAAATCACAAGCAAAGAGCAGGACTTTTGAAAAGCTCAATATCTCAAATAAAGATGTAATAAAGGATTATTCTAAGTGGCTCCTGCTTCCATCTAGGCTGTTTGCAGAGGGGCTGTTGCCAATGCCATGTGATCTTCTGAGCAGTCTCAGACTCAGTCAGGCTTTCCCCCAACCTAACTAATCTGGAACATAGTGGGTTCCTTTTTTATTTGAATCTGTTTTCGTACAGTGGGTTTTCTTGTTGTCACTGTGTAGATTATGTAATGCTACAGGTGAAAGCACAAAGGCCTAAATCTCTCACAAGAACCAGATAAGCTGTAGCATGTGCAAACGACCGTACGCTGAGGTGTGTGAATTAACCTTTTGCCTTTGTGTAAAACATTGTTTTCCAAACATTGATATGGGACATAGATGATGATTTGTTCCAATATATCTCCACAACGGTTATATTGTTAGGCCATGTTTAAAGATGACAAATGACTATGTATATAATCCTCCCGCACAATTTTCTAAAGTTGCCCTTTGTTCAATGTGCAGAATCAGCTGTTTGGTTTGTTGATGAATGCCCCACCAAAAAAGTCCCAGGTCTCAGAGGGTTCAACTCAGGTCAGAGGTGAATGAAGGCTGGAGGTTAATATGATCAAGGCATACTGAAACCAATCTCTGCAATGTAAGCCTTAGCTCATAACAGGTAGCACAATACAGTATATGTTACATTGTTGTTGTTAGAAGTTGTGTTAACACGGGAGCATTATTTTTTATTCGGATTAATCCATGTGTGTTTTACGCGCACACACACAGAGATCTCAAACCACTGCTCAGCATTTGCTCTATTGCTGTTGTTTCCTCTCCTTATCGGCTCTGTGAATATGTAACTGCCTCACATAATACATCCGTATCAGGTAGTGCCCAACCCAAACCACATTTCTAAACGTCAGCTTTCATTTCAGTCTCTCAGGGGTCAAAGGTCACGTAAGTTCAGCAGAAGGAAGGCTGAAGTCAGCCCTCCATCTTCATTAATGTCCCCTCCCGCTGGCTCGTAACATCACTCCCGCTAACAGCAGTTAGCATGGTTCCCTTCAGTGAAAAACCAAACAATGTGGGTTAGTTCATTTTTGGCATTGGGGGCGGGTTGGCACAGCACGTGAGGTACGGTTTGTGGTAGTGCTGTGCAGTGAGGTGGTATTGCGCAATCATGTCCTAAAATAAAGCTGCTTTCAAGCAAAATAGGTAATTTGTGCGGCTAAGTGGCATGTGAGGACTTTGAGGGATTAAGTGCTGGTGACAAATATGAGAAGATGTTGACCTGCGTAACTGAAAGACGGGGACGGCATTATTAATGAATGTGGATTTGTAATGCAGCTGCGGGTTCGGTGCCAAGTGAGCGGATCACTTTTCATGGGAGAGAATGGCTGTTGTTTCTGCACCACTGATGTCAAGTGAATAGTGAAAAGACCTTTACATTGTTCGAGTGTACACATGCAGTCCTGCACCTGTTTGCTTTCAGGTGTGTGTTTGATCATCTGCATCTCCCTGTATAAGTTAGATTAGCCTGTGTCTGTACGTTATATGTTCAGTGGCGGTCTGAACAATAGGCATGGACAGTGTTCATGTGCGCAGTTTTTATGAGCACCGTGCGGTTTCAGATATATTTGACCGGCCTCTAACAAGAATTCCGGATTACCAGTGATACTTCCCAGCATACACCAGGAAAACTCTGGGCCCAATCAGTGAATAAAGTTTATGACCTTCAGTAAACCACTCCCAGTTACCATGAAGGGCTTTTACAGCCATTCAATAAGGGCATTAGCTGTACAAGGTTCAACTTATAGGCTCGCCTCACATGAAGCAGTCCCACTGGTATTCTGGTCTACCTCTTGTTAAGAAAATACTTGAATTCCAAAATTGCATCATGAGGCAGAAATGATTAATGGCTTTCAATCGGATAAGAGGATTTGGTGAGGTCTGCAGGTCCCTTCCTATTTCAATCATGTTGTGATGAAATACACATCATGGATATAGTGTTAAACATGCACTTAGTTTTCTACCCCCCCTAACTCGTATCTTTGTTGGGCTTGCAACAAATCATTGAATGTTTTTAAACCTGAACTTGTCTGCCGTTTTATTTGAGGGGATGTAAAGGGCAAAACCACTTACTGGCTGTCAAATGGAATATCTTTGCTCTTTGCTTTCTCACTTTACATTTCTCTCCGGTCTCCTCTCTCCCGGTCGCTGTCTCTAACTCTTTCTAGCGCCGTCCATCTTCCTTCCACTCTCTGTCCCTCATTGGCTTGCCTCCAGTTTGTCTGCTGCAGTCAGGTGAAGCTGGAGTTCAAACACTGCAGCCTCGAGCCGCACACGAGACAGTTCTGCTTGGAACCTTCCAGAAATGTGGTATCACAGAGCTCCTTCAACAAGGTGATTTCATCCCCTCTGTGCACCGTTGGTTGTGTCTTTGTTTGTCACAGGTGTCATGATTGCTACTCGCTGTGGATTTTTTTAGTCTCTCCAGAGGTTTTCTTCCACAATCCCTCCATGTAGTCCTGTGGTTTATTCTCAGTTTACTCTCTCAATTAGTCCTGTAGGAACTGAAACTAGAGCAATACAGAAGTGCAGCAGGGGTTACGCAGGGCTATTTGTGTGCATAAGTGCATACTTTATTGAGTGACCACTATAAAGAAGTGACGGGAGCAGTATTTCGACAGCTCTTCCGCCCTTGACCCCAGTTGGAGTGCAAGGCAGGTCTGACTCTGCAGTGGCAGGGGCCGGACCTGCAGGGCTGCCTCGCACTGTGCCCCTCTCAGATGATCTCATTCTGCAGGGGTCTACCGCATGCTGAGGCCACTTCAGATGAAGGCTGCAGAGCAGGTGTCTGGTCGAATGTGCGTGTGTGTGTGTCCCTGTTTTTTATGGTTGTGAAAGTGCTCTGCGTTAACCATACTCATAAACCAATGTGATTGATCTTCTTGGCAGGGAGGCCTCATCTGTGACACCTGGTGACTAGAGGAGAAACTGCAGGGAGCTGCAGAACAGAAACTGGTGAGGGGGTGAAAAAGGGTTTGTGCGCCTTTGGAAAATAACAGTATACATTTATGCGAGTATAATACATAAATACAGTGCTGAGATACTTGTACTGGGTACTTACATTTTACGAAGCAGTTTCTTGTTTATTTTCATTTCCATCAATGTCAGAAAAAAACATTTAAGTAGTTCTAATGAGCGCTTTGATGATTAAATAGAACATCAAAATTCAGTTTACATGATTTCCTAAGAAAAAGATCATAAATACTGATGGATCTTTCACAAACTGTTACTTTAAAATTGACTTTGATTACATTTAACTTAAAAAAGCATCATGCCATGGCTTACACGTAGGGAAAGCTGCATCAAATAACATGAAGTTATTTCCTACAGTTGCATGACGGCTTGGACTTGATTAAAATGACTGTGTACCCTTTTTCAGCTTTGATTAATAGCATTTCTTTTTTAGGCCTCTGAGTCAAATTGGAATGCTGTCATTTGGTTACGTTACAACAACTGTGTAGAGTCATCACAGATGTATGAAGCTAATGGTAATTGTCAACAACAAAAACAAGTTTAAAGCAGTCTGTATGTACGTTTAACCACTATTATCAGTGATATTGTGGAAGTATCTTTATATATCTGCCTCCTTGAGTTGAAAGCTTGAGCAGTGATTTGTGTAGCCTGCTGCGAATACAATTTTAGGGAACAGGTTCTTTTGTAATGACCTCTTTCTATTAAAGATACTGAGTCCTCACAAATTACAAACCATCAACTATCAGCTGCGTTAGCTTGATGTGTATCAGCTCGCAGGAAGCTGCTCATAACGGTTAAACCTTTGCGTTATCTCTCACCACAAGAAAACAGGGCTGGCATCTTGAAATGATCTCCACAACTGTATCTTGCTGAAAGTGCTGTTTTTATTATTTACATGATATTTACAAATGGTTTTTACTTGCAGTGGCAAAAAAAAGCTGAAATACTCAGCTGTGTTATACTAACTGGGACATAATCCAACAATGAGCTGTCATTTAAGATGGTCATTTCCAATAAAAATACCTGCTTTTCGAAGACAGTTGCTCTTACTTTTCATAGATGGACGAGTTTGCATAATGAGAACATTCAAGTAATTTGAATCGACAATATTTTTGTGGTTATGAGCGTGGCCAGATCAGAGGAAAGAACCACAGCAAGCTTCACACTATAATTGTGAGCGATGACAGGAGCCTGACACAAGGTACCCTGGGAAATGCTAATGTTGATACCAAAGAGGCCGTTGGTCTGCTATTAAGCTGGAAGGAGAAGAGCACTGCAGTTGTTTACTTTTCATCATCATTTCCTGCCAAGCGATTGTCGAGTTCTGCTGGGTCAGACTCTAACTGTAATCTGTTGTCCAGAGGAAGAAGAAAAAAAGACTTGGCATCACTCAGCTCAGTGGAGTAGAAATAACTCAGTTGAATCACTCAGATTGAATTACTTATTTGTTAAAATATAAATAAGCGTCAGTCATCTTGTCATTATAAAACATACACAGTGGCTCTGAAAGTGCTTGCATTTTGTATGTGAAACTGCGCCTCTCCGTGTGCTTCTTGCGGTACGGGCTATCTGAGGCGCTGCCTTGGTGTGACGTTATCGATGATCCGAGGGCTGCAGTGGGTCATGTACTGCAGGGCTGGGTCAGAGTAGTTAAAAGGTGGAGGGTTGCACTGTTCCTGGATGTAGTCTGGCAACAAGTGGGGAAGGCTGAAAGAAGACACACAAGCCCACCAGAATGTTGTAAAGTTACATGCATGTCACATTTTGGGCTCCATTTAAGGGGATTGTGTATGTGGCTCGGATTAAAATGGGTTGTTATGCACTGTGACACATCTAGTAAAGCCAGGTGTTACACATCTGTATGGCTTGAGTTCTTTTTTTCGCCTCTGATCAGTGATGTCTATATTCCTCCATACAGCAGACAATAATATCAGGCACATTTATGAAAATGTTTCGATGGGCAGCAGTTGTTGTGAAATACTCAGTGACTCATGCATATTCATGCATGCTCTAGCCCAGATATCCAGAGCGTTGAAAGATGCTAAAATCTGGGGCTACGGCTGATTAAAGACGTGAAACACACATCTGAATTCTTCTCTCGACTTGCTGTTGTCTGTTTTCTGTCCAAATGATTTGCATTGTATTTTAATAAAGCTCTTCTCTTGGCAAATATGTATATCCACACACATAATGAGGCACAAACTGTGCAACCTGCAATGAATCATTTCATGAATAACAGAGTAAAAAAACAAAACAAAAAAAAACACATCTTGCCAAATGATTCCTTGCAAATTTGTCTATTGACTGTGCAAACGCCCTCATATCCTTTGTTGGGTCTTTAGTTAACATAGCACTGCTTAGTCCAAACTGCAAAGACCTAAATTTGACATATAATCCATATTTCTATAGGCTAGTAAATTTGATTAAACATAATGAGAACATGTGTCTTTTCCAGTTTGTTAAAAACATTTAGGATTTTAAGTGTTACTTCCATTGGTTATCTGTTTCTATTGTTTAAAGAAATATTTTCCTGGCTTTTGCCTTTTCTCTCTAACAATGTAATCCCACAATGCTGGCACAGATCTCCCTGCTATTGCATCCATAGGCTCTGGTACACTGACAGCAGAAAAAAAAGCAGGCCAGTCATCAAGGGGATTAGGTGTCTCTACGGCCCACTAACACCTTGTCCAGATGCCATACATCTGCACATGCACATGCTTTGGCAAAGGACATACGCACATTATGATGCTCAATGTCATGGACACTGTCTCGTATGACATTGTTGTCATTAACTTGTGTTTCTCTGTCTCAGCAGGTATCCCTGGTCTGGTGTTATGGTGTTTGTTGTCCCCTCTTTCCTGTCCTCTCAACCCCAGCCAATCGAGGCAGGTAGCAGCCCTTCCTGAGTGTGATTCTGCCAGAGGTTTCTTCCTGTTAAAAGGGAGCTTTTTTCTTTCTATCATCGCTTCGTACATGCTCAGGATGGGGGGTTGGATCAAAGAGACGTTTCAATGCAATCTGTTGGTTTCCTTAGCTACGCAACTTTTTTTTTCAAATTTGGCTCTGTGTGAATGGGACTAATTTGGAATTTAATCAACTGAATTTCATTGGATTATGACTGTATTACTATGAACTGGATGGTATCTTTGAAGTGCTTTGAGATGACATTTGTTGTGATTTGGTGCTATATAAGTAAAACTGAACTGAATCATGAACACATAAATTTAGATGAGAGATGTTCCTTCAAGTGAACTTTCACTTGGTACATCAGCTGTGCAATAAAAACAGTGATTTATTACTTTCATCTGTGAAACTGAATGTGGATAAACTGTGACAGACTTTCCAGTCTTGTACCGCTCACAATAAGTGGTACAACTATGGGTCAGTTGAACACTTTGGCCTTTGGATGGCAAACAAAATGTAATGTGCTTTTAAAAAAAAGTGGGTTTTACAGGTCCCTGTAGGCAGATTTTGCTTCATTTAGACAGATTCAACTCTAGCTGCCCACCGCTATGTTAATCCAAGATAAAGTGATCTTAGCTATTTTAGCTAAAATAAGCTAAACAGCTGCTCGCCACAGCTTTTATTTTCACTCTTCAGATATGAAATCAGGCATAAATCTTTTTGGCAAGCTTTGTGCTTAAGAGCAAATAGTTATGTTTCCCTGAAAAAATAAATCTTTCAAAATGTCTAAATTAGCAGACTGATGGTGCTGTTTTTGTCGTTTAACGGCAAATTAAACACTGAATAATTCTTCAAACATGCTTCACACTGATGGCTGTGGAAGCCTCATCATTACTTTGGTTTACTTACTAATATATCAGCAAATAATCCACCAAAATAATCCATTTTCATAACACACCTGTGGGACTTTTTGTTTAATTTTGTAAAGAGGGAATTAAAGACAGTGCTGCAGCAGCAGAACAGCAAACAGGATTTACAGCCTCCAAGTTGCTGTAGAGGATTGTCTCTGACCAGACCTCTTTGACTACTGTACCTTGAAATGCAGTTTGTGTGTGTGTGTGTGTGTGTGTGTGTGTGTTTGGTTATTCTTTGCAGCAGTATTATATGTTTGGTGATGACCTGCAATGAACGCTGCCTCACCCTGCCGAAAGGAGCTGCTGACCCACCTAAAAAATATGTTTCATACTCAGTCATTAGAATTTTAGTGCCTGTTCATTGTTTGGCAGAATACTAAGGTTACAGACTTTGTCTCAGCACAGCCTTTGTGAAGTGGTGAAGTTTGTTAAAGACAGGTTTCACAGCTTGCCAGAAGACATGAAGACATGAATGAAAAAATATTTATGAGACAATAACATATCTGTTTTAAAATCCTTATTACTACTGAGGGGGAAATATGGGGTATGACATGGTATGAAAGAAAGAAATAATGCAATGTTAATACATAAACATTGCATTATGTCTCCTCTGTGGACTCCACAGATGTATTTTTGCTTATCCACATCTATTTTCATGATGCTTATGTGGATAATCAATGAAAATATCTTCCTTTTCTTTTCTTTTATTTCTTTCCATCTCTTTTTTGTGACAAAGGTGGGTCACTAAACCATAGTTTGTTTGTTTTTTTTACCTCTGAGAATTCCCAAAAAATATATTCCTAAATGTAACAAAGAAGTGGCAGAATGTCATCTAGTGCGACGCCTCCTCAGTCTTTTAATCACCCCCAGTCTCTGACTCAAATCCACCTTTCTGGATCCTCCTCATCACAACCCTGTGACCACACCACCTACACGACTGTGAGGACAGGCAAGCCCCTAATGGCATCAATCCCAGGATCCTATCTTTCTGTGCAACCCAGCTGTCTGGCATCCTGCAGCCCATCTTTAACTTGAGTCTGTTGCAGGAAAAAGTACTGATGCTGTGGGAAACATGAATTGACCTGAATGCATTCAGACCAGATATCCATTCAACCTCTTCTGTTAAGGGAGAAGTTGCTCAGGATGTGCATCACTATGTCTGCTGTCTCCTGGGTTGCTGACTATTTGTCAGATAGGCCTGAGTGTGTGCGTTTGGTGGTTAGTAACACAGGAGCACCACAGGGAACTATCCTGTCTCCATTCCAGTTCAGAACATGGAATTGGTGGACATCTTTGTTGAGTGGTGAGGCAGGAATCATCTCCTCCACAATGTCCCCTAGACCAAGCAGATGGTGTTCAACCTCAGGAGGACAAGGTACCTGACCAAGCTCATCAACATCATTGGTCCGATGGTTGAAATTTTGGGGCACTGTATCTACTTAACTGTACACCTGCACGGCAGACTGTATTGGAGTACCAACACCAATGCTGTTTACACAAAGAGGATGAGCAGACATTGCTTTCTGAGGAAGATCCTTCAATGTGTGCAATGATGCTGGAGATCTTCTACCAGCCTGTCTTCTACCAGTGTCATCTGCTGTGCATTGGTCTGATGGGGGAGCAGCATCAGTACAAGAGGTGTCAGCGGGTTCAACAAACTCCACCATAAAGCTGGAAAAATAATTGAACAGCACCTGCAGACTTTTGGGTCAGTGGGAGACACTGAACAAACTAATCTATCCCTCTGCATCCGTGACACACTGCAGAGACAGCAGACCTCATTCTATCTCTTTCTGTCTTTTTTTTTTTTTTACTGTACAGAGTAAGTATGTCTTATTGGTTGAAAAGTCACTTTTCAGTGTGTGCCCAAATTAGAAACTGTATGTGCTAATCTGTGTTGTGCATGTCACTCACTCTCCAGTAACTCTCTTCTTGCGGCAGCAGAGGCAGGCCAGGGCAGCCAGAAGCAGCAGGAGGAGCAGAGGGATGCCGATGCCCAGGACCAGACCCAGAACAAGGTCCACCTCTGTGTTGCTCACTTTACCTCTGTCTGAAATGGATCCATCAATAAAAAGTCTTTCACTTATCAAACAAGTCGAGAAGGTTTCTTAGCAAGTTCAGAACAAATATACTCAGGCCTGCGAATGACAAAATATTAGGATGTTTTTCCTTTGGTTTATTTTCTGTATTTCTGCAAAAACACTGTGGCTCTAATAAAAGGCATTTGTTTAATCTAGTAAATGTTTTATTGGTGTTTTTGTCTTTGTATCTTGGTTGCAGAGTATGCTCACCAATTACACAGGACTGGTTTTCATCCACATCAGCTGTGCCGTTGCAAACACATCTGTAGCCCCCATAGGTGTTGGCGCACAGGGCAGGATAGACACACACTGCCTCCTTGGTCTTACACTCATCCAGATCTGGTTGCAAAGATCATTCCATTACAAATGGAAAAAAAGTGAAAAATCACTTCACTTTGATTACACTAAAAAGAATAGCATATTAACTTGACAAACTGAGACTACAATCTCGATAAACTGTATGATAGGCATTATGCCTACTGATATCATTTGGAGTCAAAGGTTTCATGGTTTCATTTTAAGAGAGTATTTCTAAATGTCTGAGCTTCACGAAACAAACAAAATATTTAAAAATATACATAAAAAAATATTTCACCATCAACTTCCACAGCGCTGATGTCATAGTGGCTGCTGACTCTGGCCAGATAGTCTCTGATGTACCAGTGCGGTGTGTCAGTGGACACGCCCACACGATATTCATCCAAACCTGGCTTGGATCCCTCTCCCTGATCTTTCTTACTGACGTTGTAGAATTTGTTTGTGAAACCCTTACTCAGGATGTCATCCAGCTGAGAAAAAAACAGTGAATCACTTTGCAATGAAACGTTTTTAATGTTATCAATCCAAATCTACCCTCATCACGCTCACACACCTGTTTGAGTCCATCAGCTCTGTTGTTCCTCCAGCCCACGGAGACGTTGAACACGTTATATCCTGCGGACACAGAACGGCCACAACAGCTGTGTGATGAGCACCCTCTGTGTCATGCTTATTGTGGTAACAGCAGAGAAAGAGCTAATCTACAACAAAGATGATCAAGCTATACACAGAACCAATATGGGAACTCTTACCTGGAGGATTGGGCGAGTCACCTACGGAAAGACACATTCAGTCAATATTTTCATACCGGAGTAACATTAAAATGTGGATTCTGCTGTACAGCGGGAGCAAAATTACACAAATGTTTCCAGAAATCCCAAGATGCAGTAACCAGAATGCTTTCTAAGTGCATTTTTAGGCATTTAACAAGCCCAACGCTTAATCAGCATTTTAAGGTAGCAGGAAGCTGGCTGGTTCTGAGGGAATGTACACAGTTTCCAGTGAAATACGGAAATCAAAGGCGGTAATTTCTGAATATTCCCTCGTTTTCAGTTAATCAGCTTCTATGAGGGAGAAAGGGTGAAAAATCCCTGTATGCAGTGTGAAGTGTGTAATTGTGAGTTATACTGCAAGAAGTGTGTCAAATACAGGGTATTGCATCCCACAGGAGGTATGCTGGGAGAAATGGGAGGTCACTAGAGACCATCCACATGTAGGCCAAAGTCCAGATTTGCACTGGTCCAAAGTCTATTCCTTGTGTTTCTAGGTAAAAGCAGTATTCTTTGTGTTATTGGATGTTACTGTTTCTGATGAGGCATCAGTAAACAGTAGATGGATCAACTGAAGGTCCAGAGGCGTCTCTCAGGTGTGCAAAAAAGCTGTTTCATATCTGTCAAACTATGTTATCTTGGGCATTTTTTGAAGGCGCAACTAAAGACACGTCTTTCCGACAGGCTGCTAGTGACAGAGTGCCTAGTGATACAATTCAAAACAGGTTCTTTGCTAAGTTGATCATGTTCAGCATTTTCATCCCTCATACAACACATTTCAAAATGATCATAGACCTCTAACCTCACAGGGCTATAGAGTATTTGATGTTATTTGTACTTTCACTTCAAGTACTGTTGCAACAATAGTAGCAGCTAATTGCTTGTGGATTTACAAGTGTGTACGTACCACATCCTTCAATGTCCTTAGTGTCCTCATATCTACAGAGACATTCAAATGAGCCGGGCTTGTTCTTACACTCGTACTTGGCATTCTCACAGGCCATGAGGTCTGCGCACTCATCTATATCTACAACACCGACAAAAACAGACAATGATTGTGCAGTTCAGCTGTGATATGAAAAAAAACATACATATCAAAGTGCTGGGAGTTCAGTACCTGTGCAGTTGTGTCCATCTCCAGCAAAGCCAGGCTTACATGTGCAAGTGTAGTTTAGTTTGGTACTGTAGCAGTCTGCTTCTTTGTGGCAGGGGAAGGGGAAAGGAGGACTGCACAAGTCTGAGGGGTTTTGCAGAGAAACAATAGTAATGGTGTTAGGGGTCGTAAGCTGATAAAGTGACAGCAGATTTTTGAAAAAAGGTCACGTTCTACAGACCACGCTCAAAGCATTTGTATCCCTCGTTGCCATTAGAGACAGTATTATCAGGGCACTCTCCGCAGGTGAATTGGCCAGGCTCCGATTTTGACTGACACTGCACCCTTTGAAAACAGGGCTTGCCTCGACAAACGTCTGTTGTGTTCCCGCAGAACTTCCCGCCGTATCCCTTTGGGCACAGGCAGCCCGCCACCTTTAACAAGCAAATAAAGAAGTTGTTTGTTAAAAAGACAGCTGACATTCAAAGCACACTGCAGTGTGTGCAGTGGACGATGTTTTCTTGTTGTCCCAGAATCCCTCAAATGCACTGACAAGATACGTTTTCAAAAGAAGAAGAATTAGTGCACTGGTAAAAATATCTGGTCTGTTCCTGAAGGAAGGAATCATAGGACCGCAACATGACTTTCATGTTTTAAAGTCCTCATAACATCATATCAGAGTAAATGTTTTGAATGACCTATTTTGCACTACATGTTCTCTGTACATCAGTATTTGGCTTGACGAAAACCAAAAATAAATTTTGCTGATATTTTTCATGGTCTTTCAGTTTGTCAATTCCTGGAAAAAGATTCAAAACTACTGATGACTCATCTTGGTCTCTGAAGCGTATCCCAACTGGCATCCTATGAACATTTCTCTTGAATTCTAAATATAAGCGGAGCTGATCTGCAATGATGGGCGGTGCCTTATCAGGCCACTGGAGCAGACAAATTGAACCAAGGTGGGCTTTTTGGGAGTTAGGTAGCCTCGAAAACTTTAGTTTTAGCATAAAACATCAAGATATGCTGTTGCAAATAATACTTCTCAATTCAAGCCATTTTTAGTAGTTCAAACCATCAACTGAAGTACCTGAAACTTTCCCTGTAGGTGGTTTTCAGCGATGCTGTCATACAGGCAGGTTCCTCCGTTGAGGCAGTTACAGACACGCAGGATGGGGGTGAACAGGGAGCTGGAGAGTTTATCACTGACCTTGATGGTCAGCTGGACAGGCTGGGTGCTCAAGGGTGTCCATGTCAGGTAGCCATCACCTGGATAAGGAAGCACAGGAGAACACATATGACAGTTACACACAGTGATTATCATGGTTTTCAGATGGTCTTTTGTGCATGCTTTGTGCCTTTGCGTGCTTTTCTGTGTGACCCATCGCCTGACTCAGCTCTGAAATGTCCCGTCTGCCAAAAGATTGCTCTGCTAACAACAGCAGCAGCCTCATCCCACGAACAAATGTCAACAGCAACGTCATCTGTAACAGTAATGGGTGCAGGGAGGTGGATGTCTTTGTGAGAGTGTGTATGTGTGTGTATCTCACCGCTGCCAACAGAAGCCCCTGGAGGCCGGGGTAAAAGCAGTGAGTAGGTGATGGGGTCATCGTTTGGGTCTTGAGCAACAATCTGAATGTTGACCTGAGAGCTGACCTTACTCTGGATCACTGAGGGGTCTGTCACTATAGGTGGCATATTACCTGCCAAACCACAAAGAGTCCGCATAGCATTAGTGCAGGTCAATGGCAAAAGCACAAAAAGCTCTGTGAATGTTGTTTACCATAAATCCGAGCTAGATTTTCGAATTGTGTCTTGGCGTCTAGGGTCGACTGGCCCAAATCAGCGATGCCAGATGCCAGCGCGTCATGGACACACTGCATGTTGCTTTGGCAGATTCTCCTCTGCTCTTCCACCTCAGTAGGACTGAAACTTTCCAACAGGACCTTGGTGGAAACAGATGCCAGTGGAACCTGTGGAGGTGCAGAGAACAACAGGCTCTCTGGTCCGGGTACTGCCCCTAGAAACATACATCCACCGGTAAAGAAAGGGGGTGAGATGAAAGCAGACATGGCATCCTGTACACTGTGTAAGGTGATATTGACCAGATTTTAAGACCTGGTACCAACCAAATGTCTTAATATGTAAAACCTTAGAGACAAAAGAGATGGCACTTTCTTCTAAAATCTTCACATGACTTGAGTTATGTATACCTGTGCTGGGTGTCACTGGTCTGAAAGTGTTCAAAGCGATTTCAAAGCACAGCCCCTCTAACCTCAGGAACATCACCATATCGATGATGTAACTTAACATGTTACCTCGGAAAATGTCCTGGACTTTTGTCAACAGCTGTGAAAAGGTTTGCGTTTATGCATCTGTAATGTACTCACAGGACACGCCGAAGAGATGCAGCCTCTCCTCTGCGGGTGGCTCGAGGCCCTCGGAGGAGAGGACCTTGCCGTCTGACATGAGGAAATCATCAGAGCTGTTGGAGCTCCAGAGACCCATGAGACCCACAGTGCGGTTGTAGAAGGTCTGAGGGACCTCTGCCATGGCTGCCAGCTGATTGTAGCCAACACTTCGCCACACCACCACATGGAGACCACCGTCATACACCGCTGCACAACGATTCACAGAGAGACAGCGCACTGCAAAGTCCCTCTTGCCCATGTGCACAACACCTGGTGGATCATGTACGATGCATTTGTGACAGTTAAGACAACAGATACTTTTAATTAAAACAGCTTTGAGGTCTTGATTACATACTTGTTCATAGTTAAATCTTCTCATATCAAAGGCTATGTAGTGGTATACATCAAGTATTAACAAGTGTACATCAAATGTGTGCAGTGATCATTACCCTCTCTGAGTGGGACTTCAACATCATCCACAAAAATCTGCAGTCCGCTGTCTTTCTCTGAACACCTCCATTCAATCTGAAAATAATGCATGATTATCAGAGTTATTATAAAGGATGAACTGTTTCCAGAACATCTGAATACTGTTCACTTATTTCCCTTCACGTAAAGTAGACGCATACTGAGTGAAAACATGATAAAGTGCAAATTTATATTTCTTTAAACTGGAGCAGTGTGATCATTGCTACTCTCTTCTAAGATCTTACTAACACTTGAAATGCATTAATTTCCTAATCTCAGATTTTAATTAATCTGAGATTAGGAATTAATGCACTCAGAGCTAAAAAGAAAACAACTAGGAGTAACATAATTGTTCCTTTAGTGCAGTCTACTATCTCTAATCCTGACCTTGCCAATGCCTTGGTGGAAGGCAGCCATGCGCACCACCACTGGGACTTCAATGATCCCCCTTGTGTCTGTGTGTAGCTTGTCAGTCTGTCCTTGAAGAGTAAAGATATTAGAGCCGGTGGCAGATGAGAGACGCAAAATCACAAACTCTCCGAGGGCCTTGAAGGAGTACTCCATCCCATCAAAGGTGATGAAATGGAGGCTGCCGTGGACCATTGCTGCATGGGAATATATGTTTTTTTTCTTTTTAAATGATCATATGCAGACAGTGTTAATTAAAATTCAATGAACATTGCCACTGATTGATGCAAAAAGGTGTTCTGCTGGTTTTTATCCTCATGTGATTACATGGAGGAATCCCTCACCAGTGCCCTGTGTTGCCTTCTTGGACAGGAGAGAGCCATCAGGACTAGACCAGCTGTAACCTTGACAGCGGTCGATGGGCCTCTTGCTGAGGTAAAGCTGGCACAAACTAGACTCAATACAGCACCACTGAAATGGCAGGAGATCTTCATCTGCAGAGGGAAGTTTGATGAAATACTCAGATTTAAAAATGCATGACTTTGATACGATGGATCAGAGGTCAGAGAGGCAGTTATTTTATTAAAGGTTGCATGGTTTGGTCCCTATTAGGGTCCCCTGTACAGTAGTGCATAGTGCAAAAGTATTATAAGTGTAAAAGTATCCAAGTGAATGTAACAGTACTAAAACAGTACTAAAAGTACTAAAAGTCCTACTTTCATTGCAGATTAGAAAAATTCTTAAGTATATGTATTACCAATATGTTTCTGTATGCTGTGACTGGAGTAGTAGCGTTCGTTGTACCCAGCCACCAGGGGGCCATCTGGTTCATACACACACCTCTTCCCTGTGCCGTATCTGTTGAACAAGAGTGACTTAAAGATGTGTCCTGCAGAACCCCCCCACCGCTGACCCCTCAACCTCTTTACTGTTGTGCCTGGATCAGTGACTTCTTGTAAGAACGACAGGTCCTCCAGAGCCTGCGTGCGGGTGCAGGGACAGGAAGAAAGCATCGTCATCCACTCAGCAGGGTGAGGCTCCTTCATCACCCACGCCTGGCACTTTATTCGGGGATCAACGTCTGAGGCCTCTGGCCCTGTCAAATCATACACCAGCTGGCCTAAATTCCCCAGAGTTCCTTTCACTTCCTGAGGCCTGTATCTGCCACCGGGGCCGAAAAGGTTTTCTGGGGGATCAGTGGTCTCTTTTACAGAAGATGTTCCATCTGTGTATCCAATAAGAGCGTTGTGGTACTGCCTCAAGCCAGGACCCCAGCGCATCTCACCATATCTTAGGAGGGCAAAGGAGCGTGCTCCATCCGTAGTCAGGATACACTGGAAGGTGTTGGTCTGAAAATTTATAATATAAATTTTCATAGATATTAAATGCGGTGAAAGCCAGGAAAAAAAATCTGCTTGTTACATAGAGTATTAGACTTTGTTGCCAAACATCAGACCTTAACAAATAACGTGATTAATTCAACTGGTTTATAAACTGTTAAATCTTAAAACATTTACAAAATGTTCCCTCTTTTTAATTTAACCAGATTTTCATGCAAAGGAACATTAAGACCTGACAGACAGAGAAAAGACTGACATTGCAAAGAGGATGTAGATGGCAACAGATATACCTCCACAATATTCAAGCCCTTAAGGCTCAACAGCCCCAAGGTGGCACCAAAGATAAACAAAATGGCTTGGCCTCTCAGGAGTCATGGCATTTCTCCAAGCTTACAATGTAAAAGGCTCACCTTGCACTTGACAATGAAAGTAGGACAAGCAAACAATAACAGTCCTAGCTCCATCACACCTTTCAAATGATAAGAGATCTCAGAAATATTCAGGGCGTAATTTTCAAGACCTTTGAATATTCCTATGGTGTTATCTTCTATGGATGGCCATATTTAGTGAAAAGACTTTTTTCATTCATTCTTAAAGCAGTCCACTGTGGTTGTGCAAATACATTTGATCCTGCTTTAAAATGAATAAGAGTTGAGTTGCTTTTAGGACTTGATAATGAAGCAAAAGTTTATTTGAGAAAAAACAGTGAGAAAGCTTTGCTTCTTTCTTTCAGAATAAATATATTGTTGAAGACCTTGCAACATCCTGATGCAGCATTTTTTGCATGTCATTGACAGTAACACAAACTGCAACTTAAAAAAGAGAAAATAAAAAACTACCTCTGAGAAGTTGATCCTCTGGTAGGAGACGGGCATCACATGATCCCATGTGATCTTTAGGATCCAGGCAGGGGAAAAAGCAGGTTTGCTTTTAAAACCCTCAAACTTTGTCACTTCGTCCCTGGTACGATTAAACACTATCTGGGAGTAAACATCTGACACGTCCAGTTTATGGTATTCCTGAAAGAAGAATAAGAGTAGGCTGATTAATATATAGCACAAGGTTAATCTGTGACTTTGAGATAAAGTCTTTTTGTCATCTGAACACAATAATAAAAACAATATTCTCAAAAGTCATTTTGACAGTCCATATGAATTAATATGGATTACATTTAACCTGATAATGCAGCTTCCCCTCCCCTTGGGTGAGGTCAGCATCATCCCAGAACACAGCCAACAGCGCCAAATTCATGTCGTCGGGAAAACCGCTGGAGGAAGGAGATGGGAGCAGATACTGCTCATTCTCAGTCACAGATTGAAACTGGACAAGGCCATTGTCAGAAAACTAAGAAAAGGACGAGAGACACTATCAGACTTCAAAAATACTTACCTTGTAGTTAATCCTGCATTAGTAAAAAAAAATATTGCCAGTCTATTTTTACTGTTACAGTCAATTAGAATTGAATTTCATTGTGATGAGTTGTGTACAGTACTTGCATACGCTGTAACTGCAATTAATAAACTCGTTAATAATGAAATCATATGCAGTAAATACCACACTGCATATATACACTATCAACTCCAGTAAGTCATGAATAGCATCTCATAGTATCTCATCTCATAGTATCTCATGTTTGGTTTTTTTTTATTGTAAAATGAGGAACGGTGCCTTGAAAGTGATATGCATGCAAGTCTTTACAATGTCGTGGCTGTACTTAGAAACTCACATACACCCAGTCGTACATTTTCCCCATGAAGGGGAAACCCATTGGTGGTGTGATGTATGGTGAATTTCCATCTTCTGTGTCTATTTTCATTTCCTTGTCTCCAGCCTCTGTTCCGAAAGGGTACAGAGTGCTCTCTATGGGGGGGGGTGCAAAGACAGTTAGTTGGAAATTATTAACAGCAATGTGTATCAAGTTTTCATTGGCAAAACTATTCAGTTTATTTGCAATCTGTATATGAACAAACTATTTAACAAGTTACATTTTATTCTTTCAAATAATACGCTGAAGGTCACTCTCGCTATTTGTAAGTCAGGCTGTCACTGCCCTGTTTGCAAACACAAATGTATTATGTGGCAACCTGTTCTGAGCACCTACAGTTAATCATTAAACCTAAAGACAATCATTACATTAAACCACCTCAGGAGTATTGTGATTAGGTACTTGTATGTGATACCACAAATGGAAGAACTGTGTGCTTAGACTGTTCAGCGAATCAGAGGTCTTCAAACTGAAAACCATCTTAAATATTTGTGTAGCTTGATGAGGTTACATAGATGTCTTTTACATCATAACTACGCATCCATACTTTTTAAAAAAAATATATATTTTCAAAGTTGGAGCTTTTGAATTATATTTGTAAATACTGCTTGCTTTTCTCTCTATGGTATGGTATAGTACAAGGTACAATAATAGTAAAGACTTCTGAGAACCTGGTGGTATTATCCTTGGGAAATCAAACTACTTGTGTGGCCAGTGGCAAGCCAGCACAGGTAACTAATAGACTAAAAACTGAAAATGACAACGCAACCACTAATTCGACCTAAGTAGTAACCTGTGTGCTAATGTAGCACATCAGCTACTACTCTGGCTGGGGATTAGCACTCTGAGGATAACAGTCTACAATGTAGAATTAAAATGTCAGTACGTTCCTATCTCTATGATCAAACAAGCTCCTCCAAAATTTTGAGTCTGACTGTCATCATGATAAATGCAAATAGGAGGAGCAGAGCGAGCTAACATAAAGGGTTAGCAACTTATTCTGTCTTTCCTTCCGCTTTAGAAAGATAATTGTTGCAATATGAAAGTAGAACATTTCTGTTTTTAGATTCAACAAAGGTAGAAGAGTTATGTACAATAAAATGTGTCAACTCAAAGTATATACAGTGTCAAATATATTACATGGAAATTAGTAAAGTTTAAAACTTGTTACAAGTAACCTTTACAAGTTAAAAAATCCCTTCAAAAGGTGAGCCATTTTACTTTAATGTCTTGAGCAGCTGGAAAAACATTAAATTATTCCTGCTCACTCTGCACCATTTTAACACATTGAGCATAAAGGTCTGCATTTGAGCACACTTTAAATTGGGAGTTAGCTGGTTTGACCAACGCTTTGCAGTCTTTGGCTGACTTTTCAGTCCCTAGTGTGGTAATAGCAAGCTGAGTTGGAGCTGATGAAGTGGATTTCTGGATTTCAATAAAGATCATCCACTTTATTTCCCATTGCCGGCCTATCAGTTACCAGAACTAGCTTGTCAACAGTCAAATCAATGGCTAGCTTTGGCAGGGATAAGCTAAAAATTCCCTTGGTTTCTTTGTCGTCTTCATCTTGTCCTATTCATTGTGCCTAAACTAACAGGACGACTTGTTTTTCCACATTATTTATTACTTTTTTGTTTGTTTTGATTATTACCCCTGTAATGTATTGAAAATACATAGTTTGCTGAGAAAGAAAACATGAAAATAAAATGTAGAGTGTAGAGATTAAGGCACACGCAGACAGTGATTAGCAAGTGTGGTGATTAACAAGCGTATAGCCAACCCTTTTGAGTTAACTTTCTGCACACTGTGCTGTTTTCTGGACAGGAACAGGCGTAGGTCCCTGGTAGGTTGAAGCATGTTGATAGTCCAGGACATAGTGTGAGTGACGCACATTCATCCAAGTCAACACATCCACTTTTTCCATGATCATTATCTTTTGTAGGTTTCCAGCCACGGTTGCATGAGCATTTAAAACCTCCCACATGGTTGATACAGGTGGCAGCAGAGTGACACTGCCCATTTCCCTGCTGGCATTCATCAATATCTACACATAGTGGCCCAACACTCATGAACCCTGGCATACAGACACACACAAATGATCCTGGAGTGTTGTGACATTGAGCAAGAGGATGGCATGGGTTGGTCAGGGCGAAGCACTCATCAACGTCTTTGCACCAGGAGCCATTTCCAGCGAAGCCAATATGGCAGTGACATGAATAGGAACCAAGTGTGTTCCAACAGTGTGCCAAGGGGTGGCAAGGGGAATTCTCACATTCATTGTTGTCAACACAAGCTCCCTGCTCCTCATGGTAACCCAATGGGCAAGAGCAGTTGTACACTCCAGGCAAGTTAGTGCACACCTGGTCATAGCGACAGGTGGTGTTGTACTCGCATTCGTCAATATCCTCACAGCTTGAGCTAATGGGTCTATATCCAGGAGAGCACAGGCAGAAGAAAGATCCAACTGTGTTGTTACATAATGAGTGCTCTGGGCATGGGATGCCATCTGTGTTTTGACACTCATCCACATCCTGACACTCGGTACCATTCAGAAAAAAGCCTTCATTACAGGGGCAGTCGTATGACCCCAGGATGTTGACACATGTGGAATGAGGTTGGCACACTGAATAGTTGAGGGAGTCTGAGCATTCATCCACATCTACACACTCTGTACCGTTACCCCAGAATCCTCTCTCACATTCACAGTAATATGAACCAACTTCATTCATACATGTTCCATTTTTGCAAAGCTCTAGCTCCAGCTCCTTGTTATCGCATTCATCGATGTCCACACACAAGTCACTGATGTTGGAAAATCCTGTGTCACAAAGACACTGGTAGCTTCCGTTGGTGTTAACACATGTGCTATACTCAGGGCAGGTAGAGTTATCTAGGCATTCATTGATATCTTCACAGTCAGTGCTATTGCTTCGGTAACCTTCCCAGCACTCACAAATGGAAGATCCAGCTGTGTTGAGGCAGCTGGAAAAATTAGGACACTGGATGAGGCCGAGAGAGCATTCATTAATGTCCAAACACAGGGAGCTGTTGCCCGCAAACCCTGACTCACAAGTACATTCGTAGCTCCCTTCTAGGTTAGTACAAGTACTGTTGTCAGGACAGGTGAAATTCCCGGTCCAACATTCGTCTATGTCTTGACAGTGTGTCCCGTTGTCTTGAAAACCTTCCCAGCAGTTGCAGATGTAAGAGCCATTTGTGTTGAAGCAGTAGGAAAAGGCAGTGCAGACCTGATCTTGTGATTGGGTGCATTCATCTACATCCCAACAATCAGTGCCATTTCCTTCATAACCATCTGTGCATCCACAGTAGAAGGAACCCTGGTAGGGGTGGCACTTTGCGAGTGGGTGGCAGTTGCTACTAGCATTTACGCAGGTGTCTTCACTCACACATGTCCCTTCTTCGTATACCCTTCCTAAGATACAGAAACAGCTGTAGGAACCAGGAATGTTGCTGCACGTCATGTTTCCATTACAAGCTGCGGGCAGCTCACATTCATCCACATCATTGCAGACGAAGCCATCACCCTGGTATCCATCCTTGCACTGGCAGAAGTAGGAGCCATTAGTATTGCGGCACAAAGCCTGGATGCTACAGTTGTGTGGTAGGGAAGAGTTCTGCTCGCATTCGTTCACATCTTGGCAGTCAAAGCCGTTACCCTCCATGCCGTGTGGGCAGACACAGGAGAAAGATCCAGGCAAGTTTATGCAGCTGGAAACTGGGTGGCAGCCTCCATTTTGGACTTGGCACTCATCAAAGTCTATAATTTATCCAAAATGGGACAGTGTCAGGGAATCAGCCCCAAAAGGTGCTAAAAGAAAGCTCACATAAAAAGTCCACTTACTAGAGCCAAAATAATTTACTTTGAAAAATTGATGTTGATAATGATGAAGTGATACTTACCAGAGCAATTTTTCCCATCACCCGTGAAACCGCTAAGACAGAAGCAGGAATGACTGCCGTTTGTGTTAACACACTGAGCAAACTCACTGCACTCCTGCTGCCCGGTCTCACACTCGTTCACATCTGGGAAGATAATATACAAATACGGGGAGGAGTAGGGAGAAGGAAATTAAGATAATTTAGTTCTGCATCAGAAAAAAAATCAGTTATTAGTGTTAACATTTTAAATTTTTTTAAAGCCAGATTTTATAGACTAATCTAAATTCCGAACTGAGGAAAATTTATCGGTATTTTTGTCGAACTATGACTATTATCCTGGTAGCCTCCTGTCAAAGGGAACAACTGTATATAGAAGCTATTTTGATTCAGGAGCATATCACAATGCACATACTGTGAATTATCTCTTGACACAAGAACTGACATAACACCAACATTAAGTGCTAAAATCTCACAATCATTACTATTATTAACATGCAGACATCGTAGTTAATGTCATGTACAAACCCCAATTCCAGAAACGTTGAGGATCTTATATAAAATACATTGAAAACTTAAATCTGTAATTTGTTCATTCATTTGAAACTTTTACTTAAAAGCCACAAATCCAAAGAAGTTATTTTATGTGTGTATTCACTGACCAACTTTAATGTATTTGGATAATATAAACAAATATAAAAATCTAACGCTGAAAGAAAAGTTGGCAGAGATGCCAAGAAAAGTTGAAAAAAGTAACACCGTTATGGAAGATACTACATTCAGCAGATTAACTGGTGACAGGTGAGGGTGTCAGGATTGCGTATAAAAAGAGCATCCACCAAGGGCTTGGTCTGTCCAAACAAGAAGCGTTATAGCTCACCACTTGGTTGGAGATTCATTCATAAGTTCCAAAAAAGTATAATACAGGGTGCCGGTAAGCTCAATTGCTTGAGCAGGTGTCCCGTTCATAGAGGCTGAAGCTCCGTGATGCAGCCGTCCCCAGTTCAAGTCCTTTGCTGCATGTTCTCCCGCCTCTCTCTCTGCCCTCATTTCCTGTCAAGTAACTTTCCAATAAAGGCCACTAGTGCTGAAAAAAATCCTTTTTAGACAAAAGGATTGCACGAGTGCAAAGTACTTTTGGGCTTTCAACATCTAATGAGCATAATGTTGGGGAGTCTGCACAAGTCTATCTAAAAAAAAATACCAAGAACAGAAAGCACTGTGGGATATGTGTGATCTTCCAGCTATGGCCCAAGACAGCCCGGCATGAGAAACAATCATGCCACACTGATGAGTGTAGCCCCATGGGTTCAGGAGTGTATTGGAAAACCATTTCCACTCAAAACACGCTGCTGATGCATGCTGATAACCTTAAATTGTGTTATGGAAGCCATATATCAACTCTGTGAACGACGTTTTCTGATCAAGAACTCCTCTCTCATGGGCAGAAAGAAACTGGGCTTGTGTTCTGTGGTGAAGTCAACTTTTCTGCTTTTGGGGAAAAATGGATGTTGATTTATTTGGGCCAAAGATGAGAAAAAAACCAGGCTGTCATATAAAAGGCCCAAAAGCCAGCATCTGTGATGGTATTGTGGTGCATTTTTTCTTATGTGGTCCATCAGCTCAACAATACCAGACTCGTTCCATGCGACTTGCAACGGTGTGGTTACATACACAGAGTGTGTGTGCATGACTGGGCTGCAGGCAGTCCAGATCTGTCACCTGCTGAATATGTATGAAGCATCATGAAGAGGAAAATCAGACAACTACGACAGACTATGAGAAGCTAAGATGCTCTCAATCGGAAATATTCTCAGTTGGCTATTTTTCCAATCGAGAAATCTTCTCAAGATTCTTGCAAAGCTCCAATCATCTGAATTTTTTGTTGGAAATGGGGTTTGTATACTGAAGATAAAATAACGTTTACAGGTTCAGTTTAGATGTCATGACCTTCAAGTATATGCATGCAACTTTTACCATGAATTCTGTAACTTAACACTACAATATTACAAGATATTGTCCTGGACGAACAAATTATTACAGTTCTGTTTATCATTGTTCCATGATTGGCTAGCTTTTCATACTTAATAAAAAACAGCTGCTTTAATATACCATGAATTTGCTTATGATTGATTTGAAAAAAGTTTGCGTTACCGACACACTGTGTTCCATTGAGAGTGTAGCCTTGTTTGCAGACACAAGAAAATGATCCTGGAACATTCAGACACTCGGTTTCACTTTCAGGGCAAGCATTTTCCATCTGGCACTCATCTATGTCAGAGCAAGTCAGTCCATCACCTACATAGCCCAGGTCACAAACACACTGGTACCCGGCAGCTGAAAGGTGGCACAGGCCCTTGCTATGGCAGGGAGGATCACACAGAGGGGAAGGTGGCACACAGGTGTCATTAAAGGCCACTGTACCATTCAAACATGAGCAAACGTGAGCACCAGGAGAGTTGATACACTTTGAGAAAGCAGGGCAGGTGGTGTTGGAGAGTGAGCACTCGTCCACGTCCTGGCAGGAGAAGCCATCACCTTTGAAACCTTGCTGACAAGAGCAGAAGAAGCCCCCTATAACATTGGCACATATGGCCCTTGCGTGGCATGTACCCTCTGCGGCACACTCATCTATATCTGCACACTGAGTGTCATTTCCTGCAAAGCCGCGCTTACAGGTGCAAGTGTGTGACCCGATAATGTTGAGGCACGTGGCGTTGACGTGGCATGGGTTGTCTTTACACTCGTCCATGTCGACACAGGCCATGTTGCTGGCAGGGCGATAGTAACCAGTCTGGCAGGGACACTCATAGGACCCATCGATGTTGTTACACTCTTCATTAACTCCACATGGATTGTTCAGTTCCTTGCATTCATCTATGTCTTGGCAAAGAGTCTGGTTAATCAAGATAAAGCCCGACAAGCACAAACAAGTGAAAGAACCCTGATTGTTGGCACACGTTGCTCTGTTTTTGCAGCCGCCATTATCCACCAGACACTCGTTTATGTCACTGCACTGGATTACCCCATCTCCGGAATAACCCACCTTACAAGTACAGTTGTAGGAGCCAGGGAAGTTAATGCAGAGGGCATTGGAGTGGCACTGTGAAGACAAGGAGCATTCATCTACATCCTGACAGGTGAAACCGTCTCCCCTGAAGCCTGTCAAGCACTGACAAGAGAAGGAACCAGGCGAATTTGTGCAGGCTGCGTCAGGGCTGCAGCGCCCTGCCTCACACTCATTGAGGTCATTGCACTTTGAGTTGTTGAAAATGAATCCACTACCACAGTCGCAGTAATATGACCCACCGGTGTTGACACAGGTCGTGGTAGATGGGCAGATGTTTGGTTGTGAACACTCATTAATGTCTTCACACAGTCGCCCATCTCCAAGAAAACCTTCCAGACAAGAGCACTCATAACTGCCCAGCCTGTTGATACATGCAGCACTGGGGTCACATTCATTGTCTTCGACGCATTCATTTATATCTGCACATGTCAGCCCATTTCCAACAAATCCACTTTTGCAGGTACACTTGTATGAACCAATTATGTTTTTACATTCTGCAAACGGGCTGCAGATGTTGTTGGCACATTCGTCGATGTCTACGCAGCTCTGTCCGTTACTTTCAAAGCCGTTGCTGCACGTGCAGCGATAGGAGCCGGGTAGATTTACACAACCCTTATAACCAAATGAGGAAGAACACACACGAGGAGTTTCTGAGCATTCATCTATGTCAAGACACAGGTAGTTTCCGTTTCCCTTGTAGCCAGTGTTACAAGTGCACACATAGGATCCGGGGTTGTTGGTGCAGGTGGCGTTCCAGTGGCAGATCCTTTGGTTTGTGCATTCGTTTATATCTGCACATTGGTATCCGTTTCCCGTGAAGCCGACTTTACACTTACACCGTCGTCCTCCCTCGAAATTAGTACAAAGGGCATTGGGGTGGCAGCCCCCGTTTTCTTTTTGACACTCGTCAATATCCTGGCAGCTGGTGCCATCTCCAACATAGCCATCGAGGCAGACACAGCTATAGCTGCCGAGGGTGTTGTTGCAGCGGGCCTTTGAGTGACAACTGTGCAGGCGGCTTAAACATTCATCAATGTCACTGCACAGCAGTCCATCACCCTGGTAGCCCATGCGGCACACGCAGGTGAAGTTGTTTCTGACCCTCAGACAGTCTGCCTGTGGGTGGCAGCTGATGCCTGCTGCCTCGCATTCCCTCACCTCAACGACAACTGAAAAGAACAAAAGGAAAAGACAAACTTTAGAAATATTCTCCCAACTCAAATTGTTGTCAGGAAGCATGAGTGATTTGGTAACTATTGTCCATGTGTCATCTAAGCACAGTTAAGACAGTTTCACTGATAGTAAGATACCTGCAGAGCAGCATCTGAGCACTGCGATTACACTTGACAACCACAACGGAGGAAACCTGCGAGGGCAAAAATAAGAGAAAGTGGCCATCATTATTTAGGGTAATATATTGACACACAAATATTGTGATTAATCTACAGGCTCTCAGAAAGCAAGAAGAAACCAGTTAATGCAAAACTGCATTAACCTTGTGGTGGCAGTAACAGTTTATCAAAATCCAGCTGATAACCACAAGAAGATGAAATGGTCTGAGCTCAGAGGATTATATAGCATGAAGTCTGAAATGTCATCCAGTCTTAAGAAGACAAAGTAAAGTCTTTTATTTGACCTAACTACAAACTTACTTTTCCAACTGTTTCCCCAGCCTGCTTTTATCCCCAACTACAGTTGGGTGTCTGTTGTAATGGTTGGTGTAACAAATCAGTGCAAATCAGTGCTAATGTGAATTCTACCAGATAAAGTGGCCAAATGTTAACACTAATCTTCTCGATTGTAGTTTGATTTTATTTCTAAGGAGGAATAAGGCCACACCGCTTTTTGACATCCATTAAACACTGGTTATTGATCAGTTGCATCATATACAGACAGTATGACAGAAGCTGAAGAAAACCTGTTCAGCTTCCTGTAAGATGATTTCTTTGCATAAATTTTCACAACACACAGGATCTAGATAAAGGTTAAAGGTTGGGTTTCTCGTCATTTATCTTTTTTAATATTGTAACACTTCTTTTGTAATCATAATGCCACTGAAGCAAAGTTGTTGTTTCGTATCTTATCAGAATTTTATTCGACGCATGCTCTGCTAACAACAGTTACTGCAACAAACAGTGCTACAGCGTGCCTAAATAATCCAATTGAGTGTCCACATCAAACAAAGTTGTGAGAGGCATCGTTCCAGAAAAGTACATCAGTCATTACTGACTATATTCAAGCTGTTGTCAACTGCTGTTTATTAGCAACACCAGGGGGATGTCATGTTGTTTAGTATTTTTATGGGAAATGACTCATGGTGAAGATTAAACTGAATTATGAGAATAATAGCAACAGTCTTCCCTTTGTACTGATTGGGTTTCCCATCCAAATGCTAATCCTCCCTCCAGGCTTTGTGGGGCTATTGTCTGTTTCTCAGGAGAAAGGCTCTGGATAGACAGCGCCAAGACTCCTGTTACATAATGCAGGAACACCTACTGTAAATCAAATCAAACCTCCCTGAGGGACAGTGAACGGTATTGCTGCTGCCATCTAGTCTTTTGCTATCAGCACTTACAGTCTTGAGACAGTGTTTGAAACACAAAGAAATGTGTCACATTTAGGTATGAAATCTAAAGAAAACAATATCTTTTAAATGTGACTCTCCTTTTTCACTGTTCAATCATTTCAATGTTTTGCTCATTTATCACACAACACTTCTGAAGTGTGTACCCTGTCTACTATGTATGTAGCCTTTCACAGGTAATTCATTAATATATGTGTTCACATCTGTGAAGGAGCTACAGTTGGAAAAGGTTAGCGTAGCATAGTATCTGAACTTGAAACAGGGAAACAACTGTGGCCCTGTTCCACATGAAATATCACAACGTCACTCGTTAACAGATAGCATCTTGTTTATGTCACCCTACAAAAACAAAATGGCAAATTTTCACAGGCGTTTGGTCGGACTAAAATCCCTGCACAGAAGCAAGAAACAGTCTGACACGTATCCTTTGATGAAACTCCAATTTTTTTGCTATTGAATTTCAACCTCGAACACGGATCACACAAATGAGAAGCTATATGATAGTGAACTCAGATGGTAGACATTGAAATAATCCTTAGGAAGGGACAAGTTAGCCTTTCCCATTCCAAGGTTTTGTACTTAGGGTTCATGAGTTTTTGTCATGTTCTTGGGGTTTTGGGTCTGTTTAATCATTTTTCCTTTTAGTGTCTTGGTTTCACATGTTATGTTAACTTTATTCATTCATTTTTCATCATTACTTTGGCTTTTGCCCAATGCTCTGGTGTTTTGGTTCACGTCTACTTGAGTTCCTCTTTTTTTGTTTGAGCTTTATTCTTTTAGTATTCTCTTTTAGATTTTAGCTCTCTTGATTAAATTCTGTTGTTAGAGTATTCTGTTTGTGTCTTGTCTTTTTTCTTGCTGTTTTCAGTCTTTGCCTTGTTTTGGGAGCTGTCCAGTATATACCCGATGACAACTGGGTCTATTAAATAAATCTGTTTATTCATTTGTGCCACCCAGCACCACCCTCAAAGTAATGTATTTCAGTAGGACAGCATGAGGAGACTTAATGTTTTCCTAACTTAACCTCACCTTACTGTAACCTTTACCAAGTAGTTTGTAATATGTAAAAAAGCAGCGAAAAAACATAGATTGAAAGCTCAATGGAAACAACAACTGAATCTTCAAAGGGCATTTTGAAGTAAAGTCCCCTTTAACATCAGTTGTTGAGACAGTGTTCAAACTCGTTCAGCTTAACAGATGTTTGTGTGGCTCCATCCCCCAACCCCTCCGACATTTGAATAAGCTGTGTTGTCACAGTCATTTTGTGACTATTTCATGAGGTGCAGTCACTGTGTGTTTCCTCTGTTGACTTATTTTCATGTGTGATAGCATGTGAGAGTGAAAGTCTTTTATTTTGAAAAAAATCTGAACATTGTATGACTATTTCATGTTTTGCTGTGAGACTAAGTTGAAGGTTGAGGCACCAAGACAACCTATTCAAATTTAGGATAAGACTTATGTATCTGTGGTTTCCAGAAACCAGAATGTCCACGTTTTACTCCCTGTAAGTGACCTGATTTAAAGGCCAAGCACCAAGTCTATAATTTCATATCATATACTGTACTACTATCTGCTGCTACATCATAAGCAATGTATCTGATGTTATGTTTGTCTAAGTTTTTTTTCCTCCTTTTATCAAGTCTTGCTTTGTGTTACCAGTTGTTTTAAATTGACATTCTGTAATTATCCTGCTTATGGTTTTCTTTTGATTATTTAATGACAAACGTTATCATACCTAAATGCCATGTTGGCCAGGCCTGCACTGTGACGGCTATGCAGGGCAAACGCATATATCCATCAGAATATTTATGAAATCCCAAGACAAGTCATTTAACCACTCATTAAGGAAATTTGTGCATGACCTAATAATTTGAAGTAACAACAGATAAACAGTTATCAATGAAACCACCTCTCTTTGAATCAATATCATTACATCTTTTCATATGGAAACTGATCATGAAAGATGGAAAAAAAGCATAGAAAAAATATATTTCTTATATATATATATATATATTCTTTATATTAATATATCATATACACTTTATTTTACTAAAAAAACATTTCAGGATCAGGATTACATGACAATGTATTACTGACAACTTCATGGAAAAAGGTCAGTATATTAAAGAAGTTATGACAGTCTGTTCCCACATTGGCCACTTGTAATACAACATGGAGTAATTAACAGAAAAGAGAAGTAGAGATTTTTACTCACTTCATATTTCCCCTTCTTGCGGTCCTGTTTGTCTGTCGTGTCAGGAAGGTGCAGACTCAGTACATCAGGATCTCTTTCCTTCTCCTAGTCCTCGAGGACCTTCTTCTGCTTTCTTGATTCCTCCACCCCACTTTTGACAATGGTCCACCACACCATACCACGTACTGCCCTGACATCTTAAACCTCTGGGAAGGGGAACACCCATATTCCCCTGGTTATGTATCAGCTCATGCACAATAAAAGTTCCAGTCCCTAAGGCCCTCATTTGTCCTCCTCACTGTACCAAGACAAAGGGCAACAAAAATAACTGTCAGAGAGGGGGATTTAGATTCTTTGAGTAAGATTTCCCTTATCTAATTCTTCTTTCTTTTTAAAAGATGTCCATATAATACATGTGGATCTACCCACTACAAGAGTACAAGATGTTAAGCTACTTTTTTCATGAGCCACATTACTACTTCAGATAGTTCAACAGATACACGGATTAGACACAATATTAAAACAACTTGCGTGTTATTAAGACACCTTTTGTGCTGCAGAAACAGTGTCTGACCTCTGGATCTTAGCTGAAAGTCCTGTAGGTCCTGTGGGTTTTGGGTTGGGGTCTCTGTGGATTAATTTAGTTAATCTTGTAGATGCTTGATCAAGAATGGAAACAAAATCAAAATTGCCAAAAGGGAAGGTGAAAAATATGGGATGTTCTGCTAAGAAACCTCGATCCTGGCCTCTATGGATATGAATTTTCCAGGGCGGTCAGTCCTTCCACTTGCAGATAATATTACCTAAATATTAGGCTTCCGAACATGTGTCACTCCAGTACACTTCTTTCATGAAATGTAAACGTCTCTCAAGAAATGCAGTCATCCAGATGTCATAGGCTTCACCTATGACATCTGTCATGAAAGTGAAGTCTCAGAGAGAGGCATACGTGAGTCACTTTCATGACTTATTACATGCCAGTAAATCTGAGAGTAATTAAAAAGCTATTTGGGTGAGAAAGGCCCGATGGAATTCAAGCCACATCATCATTACATTGATTGCAATATTCCCCAAGCGTTGTGCAATTTCTCCTAAGTTTTAAAAAGTCCACAATTTCTGCACGACTGCACAGTACATAGCACCCTGGGAGTGATCTATATCAACTTAAGCACTTGCGAGCAATATATATGTCACTGGGGTGGCTGTGGCCCAGTAGTTAGCTTTGATGTAGAGTTGGTGGTTTAATTTTCACTTTACGATGTTTCCCTGGCTGAAGAGTGGGAGCACCGAACCTTGTGTTGCCCCATATGCATACATATGTGGGTCAATGCCTCATATCATAAAGTGCTATGAGTCGTAGTACCGTGCAGCCCAGTTACTACAGTGACATTTTAATTCAGTCAGTGAATGCTGCTGGTTACTGCATCATTTTACATTACATTCATAAAGCATGAACATGAGATTAGAAAAAGAAAAAAGAAATAAAATTCAGATCCTGCCACCTTTACAGTGAGTCACATCATTGATCAGCCCATACAGTAATAAATCCCTGAAAGCTGCTACTATAATGATAAGACGAGATAGCCAGTGATAATGATCAGGTTTATGTTCTCATTACATAAGGGAGAAAAGTGAAAAAAATTTTTTAGGACTATCATAAAGTCAGATAAAGTTGTTGACTATAAAAGAGCTAAAGCTAGCTTAACCTTGGCTAAACTTAGCATCAAGACTGGATGCATTAAATAGCACGTTCAGCTACTAAGAATATAATTTAAATGCTTTCTGACTTACTTAGGGTGCAATTTATTAGTTAGGCTCAAAAGTACTATGTGTATCTTTTAACTTTAGATTTTCTTTTTTTGATCTCAGTTGGTTGCTAAGTTCCTCTCATTTCCCTGCTCGTTAAGTCGTTGATAATTTGAAGAACATTTTTTACATTTTATTGCATTCATTTGATGTTATTGGTGTAGACATAGTGACAACAGTGCCACTAAGAGGTAAATAGCTCTCTCTCTTATTTGTGCACATAGACAAATGTGAACAGTTCTCTTAACAGTAATTTACAGTATATTGCCTGTTGTTAGTGTTGACTTTTTTTTTTTTGCTTCAGGTCTGTATTGGCCTGTACTGCCAAAAGCTCAGGCTGCTGAAGGACTACAGATCCCCTGGTGCAATGTTCAATAACAAACTAAAAGGGAAGTGTAAGAGAGGCTGTTGTCACAGCAGACTACTTGCCATTGCTAACAGTCGTTTTACCGTTTAGGTCTCTGTGAAGTCCATCCATCCAACTAAAACAGTTGAATACTGTATAGATTTGGGGCAGAGCAACTTCCCATGTACAGGCTCAGTAAGGCAACAATCATTGTTATTATAGCTGTTTCTGACACATAATCCCTGTGAAATGTTGTTGTGTTCAGAGTCTTCAGAGTGGGAGGACCAAGATGTCTTGCTCTAACTCATCAAACATTCCAGAATAAACCTGATACAAGGAGTGTTACATATTCAAAGTGACTACACTTACTGATACTCTACTTCCTTTCACCAACTTGAGACTTTAAAGCTGCTAAAAACAGTTTAGGTCTAGGCATGGGCTGATCTAATTCAGTGGCACGAGGCATTATTTTGCACAACAAAGTTTTAAATTAATATGTTGACAAACATAAATAAACCCATCCTCCACACTGTGAAACACTTTCCATGAGTAGTGTCTGCATACTGTGCAAACAAAAAGTCACTGAGTCGACCGTGAGCTCCTCTGCATACCAAGATATACCACGATAGAGTCAAATATGAGGTCATCTGTTCGTTAGCTGAAGTAACAGGGCAGTGGTCCCCAAATGCAGCAGCAAATCTACAACAGAATTATGGAAAAAGAATAGAATCAAGCAATGGCCCTCTCAAAGTACAGATCTTAACCGGGTTGAAATGTTGTGGTGGGACCTTAAGAGAGCCATGAATAAATGAATGACCACAAACTTCACTGAACTATCACAATGTATTTACAGGTGTATTTACCAAATTATAGGACAAGGTAAGGGCCAGGTCATTTTTCTCATGTCCAGGTACATGAAAGTATTCAATTTCATTGAATTGACTGATTGTACAATATCTTATTTGTTTAATAGGTGCGGGAATGACATGTGAATTAATGGGAAGTTATGTGTCAGTATATGAATGTGCTGAGTCAAGGTTTGAATGATAACCCCTTCATAGAAGTAAATGAGTGCTTTTTCTGAAAATGTTGAACCACTAAACCCTTCCTAAATCTGCACTTGGACTGCACTTGAAAAACACATTTTAGAATAACAAGACAAAGATGTGTTCAAGTGGCCCATATGAATTATGTGTCTTAAATGTCCGTTGTGGGTTACATTTCTTTGAAACATCTAAATCAGTGCCGACACTATGCCCGTGTACTAGGTTGTTGCACAACAATCCTCAGGTGTTCTTTAGAGAATAAAAAGCTGTTAATTGAGTAAATTTTACACCACTAGCTCTCAAAAAAGGTTTTCTGGAGCTTGGATTCACTTGATTACTGAGATAAACTACCGAAGAAGGGCTGAAGACACCTGTCACACGGCTCCTGAGAGTGTTTCTCGAGAGGATCGTGTTATATGATATTGGCTGTGACTGAGTCGTGTGTGACTCACAGTATCTAAAAAATGTTTTCCCAACCTCCAGTTTCTGTTGCCTTATATACCCGGCAGGACTATTATGACATCATCATGTCAAAGTATGAAACAAGCATGCATGAGCAAAACATGCGGGCAAATGGTTTCAGTGTGTGTGAAAAAAAAAATGTCTCCAAAACAATATGGGAATTACTTTGGAATGACTTTATCAAAGTGCTAAAAATCCAACTGAATATTGTGATGTCACAGCATACTAGGAATTATTTCATTTCAAAAGTAGATAAAAAAACATGTCATAGTATTTTTTGTAAAGCACCTATGATTCTGCAGTAAATACATAAAAGCCAATACAAAAAGTAAAACTACAGGCACCAAGATACACAAGCAAAACAAGAAATCGTGATGACATGGTTCGTCTGTGTAATCTGTTTTACTTCCCAGTTGGGATCCGGTTTGACTTCTGTATCTTTGTTGTTTGTCCGAAATAGGACATACTGTAACGTCAATAGGCCACCTTACAATACCTGCTTTTTTTTGTTTTGTTTTTTTCAAACGTTACTGAGCCTGAAACTCAGAGAAGAACAACCAAGTCACTGGGCAACAGAGGTATGGAATGATAAGAGTGCAACAAAAAAGATTAAATCTGTAAAAGAATACACAAATTAATCGTATAGGTATATATAAATCATATTAACGGAAGCTTGTACTGGACACATACACATTTAACACATTTCCCTCATGACAGCCTTCAAAGTATTACAATGTAATATATGAAAGACTTCACAAATGGAAAAAAAACTTAAAAGTCATACTATAGGAGTATCACTGGTGTCTTTTTTAAGAACAAATGTCTGGATAAAGCACAAACTGCAGAATAAGAAGCAGTTTTAGATTGTGGAGTATATTCTCTTTACAGGTTAAATTCTCTTCAGTAGTCAACTTTAGTCAAAACAACTACAGATATCGGAAAATTTTAATTTGTTGAAGAGCCTAAAGAAGAAAATACTGGTATGTGAACAGAGGAGAAGGGGGAGAGCAAATATGGTCATACCGGAAGAAAGGTGAGTTTCACAACCACCCCTCCCCCACTCCCCACCTCTCTCTCTCCTTTTTTCCCACTGGCAATGCAAATTACGGTGACGTCACGAGAAACTTGTCTTATAAGTTTACTTGATAACGGTTGTTTATGACAGTTGGACAACTACCAGACAGACTGCTATCAACAGACCTGCTCTTCACAGTGCTTTAGCTCCAAAGCAGCGCTCGTGCCCTTTTGAGTTGTTATTTGTGTGTGCGCGCGCGCGCTCGGTTTCTCTTCAAACAGGTTGGACAAGGACACACCTGCAACAACCAAAGGAACTTATTGTTGAGCCCGTCGACCGCATCCTTCACTCTATCTTTGACCTCTGTGGACGACGGACGGATACAAATCCACTAAAACTATACATATTTTTTTCTTCAAGTAGTTTGAGTTTTTTTGACGGATTCATTATGAATATTTTGATTTTTGTCGTTCTTGCTGCCTTCGCGGTGGGAACCGCTCAAAGCTGTGGTGAGTTGCCTTAAACTCAACGATAGATTACGCTGAAAATGTGACTTTTGAGGTGGTTCAATCATCCGAGGATTTCAAATGTTTGTTTATTAAAAAAAGAAACAAACAAACGAAAAAACATTAGCACTAAGACGACATTAATGGGACGAAATATTTAATGTGTGTAGTTTTGCTTCCTTCGTCGATGAAATTAGTTAAATTTGCCCCAAGAGACGGATTAAATGTGATTCAAAGCTGTGCGGTTATTAAACGGAGCCAGGTTTGTTGTTGGGTGGGGGTTGGGAGGATTTGTGTTGCTCTTTGGGGACTTGGTTCGAGAAACCAACGCCCAGGTGCGAGGTAAACCTGACGGCCTACTTGCTGAACCTCACCACTTCTCTTCGAAGAGCTGCAGAACACCAAAAGTCCTCCGAGGAAACTCCCAAGATTAAACTAAAAAGCATTGACGATTTCTGCCTGAATTTCAGAATTCTTTGGAGGAAATTGAACCCGTATCGCCTGTGTGCTTTGTTGTTCATGTCGCAGTTGTTGTAGGCTTCAGGGATAACCTCTGAGATGCAAACTGAATGTCCAACCCTCTTGTCTCTCTGATTTAGGTACATGTCAGACAATGAAGTGGGCCACCTGTGACGGTACACCCTGTAATTGTTTTGTCCTGGTGGGTACGGGTGAAAAACAAAACCTTAACTGCTCCACATGTAAGTAAATGCGTTTTGTTGTGCTCTTCTGCTTCTTTCTGCATTTCCTTGTTTTTCTTTGTTTATATTTTATTCTTGACTTTCCCTTCTCACCCTCAGTAATCCCCAAGTGTTTCCTGATGAAGGCTGAGATGTATAGAGCCAGGAAGGGCCTGAGCACCCGTTCTGGAGGAAAACCAGTGGAGTCGGCCTTTGTGGACAACGATGGCATCTACGACCCAGACTGTGAGAACGATGGCACGTTCAGGGCCAAGCAGTGCAACAATACCGAGGAATGTTGGTGCGTCAACAGTGCCGGTGTGCGTCGAACTGACAAGGGAGACAAGAACATCGAGTGTGCCAAGCTGGTGGAGACCTAGTAAGTGTTTTTAATTGGTGTCAATGACTGACATTAGGGTGAAACTAAAGGTGTGCAATACATAACTTTTTTTTTTCCCCTTCTCCCCAGCTGGGTGCGTCTTCAGCTGACACACAAACCAGTAGATGCTAAAATTGATGCTGCCAAATTGAAGACGTAAGTACATCTATCGCTCGCTCGCTCACTCTATATATACATTTAACATGTAATGTTAATGAGCTTTCTGTAGTTTCTCATTATGACGTCTCTACCACACAACAGTGCCATTGGTAGTGCCATTAAAAGTCGTTACAACTTCAAACAGGACCTGGTGAAAGAGATTCAGGTGAGTTTTGTTTTTTCTTTCCCGTGTTGCATTATTGATAAAGGGTGAATAATTCCAAAATGCACAGCCTACGTGTCTAACAAAGCGCCTGGTTTTTGCAGTACGACTCCGATGCCCGCTTGATTATCGTGGATGTGAAAAAGGAAATGGGAGACCGCAAGACTAACCTGGCCCAGATGGCCTACTACATGGAGAAAGATGTATGCGGAGTGTATTTTCTCTTCTTAAACACAATGCCGACGCTCACGGCGGCCTTTCCACTGACCGGCTGACTTCCTCTCTTCCCACAGGTGAAGGTGCTCCCCCTGTTCAATGACCAGAAAAAATTTGAGCCCATGGTGGACAGCCAGAAGCTGGAGATGGAGAACATCCTGGTGTACTATGTGGACGAGGAGCCTCCCACTTTTACCATGAAGAACCTTCCGGGCGGGATCGTCGCAGTCATCGTGGTGGTGGTGGTGGTCGTGGTTGTCGGCCTGCTGCTCCTGGTGAGTGCGACTTGTTTTTGAACACCGTGTACATTTTTAAACCGTGCATCCCAGGACTCACCCCCCCCCCCTTTGTTTGTGTGTGCAGTTCTTTTGGAAGAAACGTCAGCTGAAATACAGCAAGGCTCAGGTGAGACAAACGTCCTATAAAGTTTGACTTTTATGTATTAAAAAGACTTCAAGATGGATGTTTAACTTTTTTTTTCTTTTTAAAATCCAGCAAAGGGAGATGGACAACATGTAAAGCAACAGGAGTCTGAAGCGGCTTGTTTTCAACCTTTTGGCAGGACTTTACTGCAGTGGGAGTGTGCCATTTTTGTCTTTACTTGAGGAATGGATAATGTTTTAGAATTAACTTTTTTTTTTTTTTTTTTTCTGTGTAATGTTGGCGGTACTGGTTCCAACCTTTTATTTATAAATTGTATGAAGTTTTAATGCCTCATCTGTCTACATGCCATAGAACTGCTTTTAAGTGTGTCTGACACATACATTTTAACCTGTTCAATAGTCTAAATTCCATATTTGAGATTGTACAGTTTCTTATTGTGTTGTTTCTAATTAAAAATTTTAAAAATATGGCGTGACGGTTTGTTTATTGTAAAGTGGACAATAGTCGTGTTTCCATCCAAAAGTGATTAGAATATTGGGAAATGCGCATTAAAAGAAATTCAAATCATGTGTATTTCCATCAAAAGTACGGACTTTGGTGAAAACATCTAACTCGTGCGAGTTTTCCGCAGGTTGGCATGACAACCAACCTGTCAATGTTTCACCGGCTTCTCGAGCCGGAGTGTATCCCCATGGAGAGAGGACTTAGTCCTGGCGATTAGAGGGGCTGTGATGAGGAGAAGATGGCAAGAAGTGTTATTTAATGCCCAAGCAGAGATCGGGGTGAAAGTGCACTACGTCAGACCTGATGTGGACACAGCTGCTTCCATCCCTTTAGAATCGACCAAAACCTGATGCTAGCGAGCATATTTTCACTTGTGCGAATCAGGGGATTTTAATTTTCAAATTATGGCATTTCCGTCATAATTTTCCGACACGATGCGCATCTAAACAGGTTCATGTAAATGCACCTATAGGCTGTGGGGGAAGGGAGCTTTAACTCCTGTTTGGTTGCTTTATGCAAAACGTGTCGAACTTTGGGAAAATGGCACAAAATCTGCTGTGAAATGGCCGATGCTTTTTATTTGCACGGCGTCGTATTGCAATCGCATCCGTTGTCGATGAGAGTTCCTCGTTGCCAACGCCTTGCTCATGTGGGAAGTGTTTTTCGTCATTTGCGATTTCTCTGAAACTGTCGTCGCACTAAACCTGTCGGTCTGGTTCTTGCTTAAACAAATGCATTCTGTATGTATGCTGAGGGAAGCCTGGAGGTTAAAGAGTTTCAAACTCAAAGGTAAACCGCTTACAAAAAAAGCCTGATTCAACCCCCCACAACCCAGACACTTCCTACTCCGCTTTCATCTCCATAGCAACATCAGAACAAAAGCATGCCTTTAACTAGTTTACTCAGGTATGGTGTCGTATATCTTTCCAAGTCCCTCCTCTCAGAGAAACTAAAGGAATGAGGGTGTGTGACGCTGTGGGGCACCTGCTGCAGGTATCAGCACGTCAGGTGGAGGACAGTTTCATGGGTTGTGAGGTAGGGAATGACACTTTTGTTTTTTTCAATGGCACACTCATTGAAACCAGTCTTTGCTGTAATTTAGTTTATTCAAGGCTGATTTAAATACAACGTATTCTATAAGAAAAATAAATAGAACCCAATGAGTCTCACTGCATAAAAGTCGAAGATAACGCAGAGAGAGGAAATTATCTTAAAGTACCTCGGATTAAAAAAAGAAAAGTTTTGACGATACCAAGATTGTCAGAAAAAGTCTCCAACTCATGAGAGCTCATGCTGATGAAACCGCATCCTGATTCATCAGCATGTTTCACAACTTTTAAACAAATCTCTTCAGTCTTCTGTGACCCCTCCATTTAAAACACTATAACCACACAATAAGGTCCCTGTACTTCTGTTTAACTGCATAAAGTGGACCATGTGGTGTTTTATATGTGTTGGCCTGCAGTCAGGAGCTTCTACAGCTTCTTTTGGTATTAATGCGTTTTGGATGTAAGATTAACTCAAAGAACTGAGTATTTTGCTAACAGTAACAGTCTAAGTGTACATAAAGCACACTTGAATTCCCTTCCCCTTCCTTAACTGTGCAGTACTGACATACAAAATGAAGGCACCTTCCTGTTTCTTGTCATTCGCCGCTTAAGAAAGGCTTTAAGTAACTGAACATGAGTAAAGTTGTACCACTCTCCTGGCTGTTCAGTAACCAAGAGCAAACTGTCCAAACTGGTTTCCCCCCTTTTAAGCTCTCAACACAACCAACTCACCAAATCCACATCTCTTCTGTCCCTTGACTTCTGACATGACACTGGACTTTGGTATCCTACTTCCTGTTGGCGTTGGACACCAAAACACAGTGTAAGTTTGTGGTTAACAAAGCCTTGATGCCTTTTTTTATGCCGTACTTTGTATGCCGGATCATTTTTAAAAGCAGCAATACAAAAATACACATCAACAGACATATTTTACATGTGGAATTGTACCAGAGAAAGAACGCTTGCTCAGTCAGTCAGTAAATTTGTCTGACTTTTCTTTTTAAAGTAACAACATAAAAGCAACCCACTCATCAGGGAGACAGAAAAATGGGCCTGGAGTCATAAGCAAGGCCACTTAAGTCACTTGTAGACAACTTTGCAACCGTGTATGGAGCTTACGGCTCCACTTTCAGCCGCAAATCTCAAATAGTTCTCAGAGGAAGGCACGGAGGCGGTGATATCAGCACACTACAAACAGATGAAGGATTGCCACTTCCAGAAGGGAGAGAGGTGACCAGTCTGCATGCCAGAAATACATGTGGCTGACTGAGACAATTCCTTAGGATCTGACTGTGAAGACACATGGAAAACGTTCACTTGGGGTCAGTCCTCGAGCACCTGCAGATAAATTCCTCATTTTATAACTAAAAAAAAAGACCAGGAAGTGTGTTTCTGTGCCATCACAGCAGCGTGGGGGCCTTGCTGGGGCGTCCCAGTGCCGGCGGGGATTTGCTCCGCAGCTCTTTGCTCTTCAGGCTGACGGGCTGGGCCACCATCAGAGCCGGGGCAGAGAGGTGGTGGGCGGCGGCCTTCTGCTGATGCGCACTGTTGACGTAACTGGCGATAAGGAGGGTGATCTCCCTTATCTGGCAATGAATCAAAACAGGAATGTCATATGAGTGACTTGAACTTCATATTTACTTTGTTTATGATGGTGTTTATATGTTTTAATGCTAGAAAGATCCGTTTATGCTAAACTTTCACCTTTCCCGACTCTAAATGTGACAGATCTTTGACCTTTATTGTGAGTCTTTCTTCTGAATACCTCTATGGGTATAAAAATAACACAAGTTATGACATGTAGATATGGCATTGCTACATCTTACTTGTCTGTTTGAGCTGTCACAATGTGATGAATGTCAGATACCAAAGCTCAGGTACAACTGCAGCCTGCCCTCACTCACCTTGGAGGCGTCCATAGCGAACAGATGCTTCTCCATAGGTTTGTCTTTGCTGGTGCTGGTACCGATGCTCTGACCCACCACCAGCATGAAGTCCTGCTTGCAGCCTCCGAATGTCATCAGGTTCTTGTACGGGTGGGACACCAGCAGTTTCTGACACAGAAACAAAATACGTGAGGTGGAGCTACGTGACATTAACATGTGATCCTGGACCAAAAGAATCATGTCTGGACATCCGTTTCTGCTCAGCTGCTTACAATCGAGTTGTGCTCCAGAACGCCGATACCATCTTCATGCACCGCCAGCCAAACACGTGCACCCGGCTCCGGCGAGGGAGTGATCGACTGGGACGACAGACATGAGATCCGTTATTTTCACAACATCTTATTAGCAAGTACAGTGCGGCTGCTAGTTGTCTTGTCCCGGCTTTAGTCACAGGAAGTGGATAAATGTTCCGAGTGGAGTTCAGTAAAAAATATTTCTGACACCTCCTGTGCTGTTCAGGCACCAGTCCGAGCAGATAATTATGTTGACATCGATGTGTTAATTTGGTAGTGAACTGCTGTGTCTGCTTGCTGTCAGCTTGTGAAATGCCCGTGCGTGGACACAATATGTACAAATATTACAAAAACCTCCTGTGCAGTAGTGCCCGATGAGAAAACGTTATCTATTTCACACACACAGCACCTTTTGGTAATAATTAGACAATTTCAAGGCTGCAGCACTGTGTGAAAATGGCCGAGCCGCTGTGCGTCGTTCTTTTTTTTTATTTCTAACGTAAATGTAGCATATGCTGGAGCTTCATTGCGCGTCATGCCCACTCACCTCCGCTTCAAACAGTTTGGCACCAAAGAAGTGCCACTTCCTGGCGACGGTCAGGTAGATCCTGACACACTCAGATGAACTTCGACCCCTGAGCGAGGCCCACCGGGCTGACAGACGCTGCAGCAGTTGTCTGAGCGTAGGAGGAAAAAACCTCCACCATATTAGCATACTTTTATCAGCCACTCTTTCTAAGCTGCTTTATCCCACCCTTGCTGCATTCACTTTGTGCAAACAAAACATAAGAACTTTGTATAGAGATACTCGGGCTCAGAGAGAAGGTGTTTGTAGACGGAAACGTAGCCTGTTTTCAGCGAACTGCCGTACCTCAGTTGTTCCTCAGAAGCGGTCCAGCGGTAATGTTTTGGGTAGAATCGGTCCAAGACTTGTTTCAGGGTTTGATTAGACTTGGTCTGGGCTGATCCAGAAGCAGAGAAGGGACGTTCAAAATCGCCAAACTCCACCTGAACACAGGCAAAGAAGTAAAAACAGTCCAGGCTGCAGTTAAGTGCAATAAGTAAGAGTGATACAGACAGAAGTATGATGAGGCAGCTAAGTGCATTAGTTTCTAAAAGAAAGTTTGCTCAGTTAAATAAGAGAACTTTAAAGTACTCTTTCATCTTTTCACTACAGAGAATATGAAGAGTGTAGGTGACTGTACAGCATCAAAATTATTATTCAGACCTGGGCAAGCAGGGCGGCCATTTCCAGAGCCAGTTCTTTGTTGACTGGAAAGTGTCCGGCTGCAATGGCCTCATTGGTTTGATAAGCCAGCAGCAACCTCTCCCTTTCTGACTCACCTCTCATCTGCTGAGAGAAGTACAGCCTGGGGAAGGAGGAAAAAAGAAACAGAAACATACGGATTGAGGGCAAAGTAGTTAGGAAACACAGAGGAAACTCGTGGAGAACATGTTCTCCAGGCAGTCACTGCTCTAAAGGTTGATTTTTCGGTCTTATCTTTAAACGGTGTCCGTGTTATACCTTCATGTTGTCTGTTTTTACACGACAAAGCTGTATTCTTCTTACACAAACAGAATAAAACATGGTACTGCCAAAGCAGCCAAAGCAGAGACGTGTTTTCCATTTGAATACATTTGCATTCTTCCTCCTCAACACTCACCACTCACTCTATCTCGCCCTAAATTTGACCACCTGCTCCCTTTTCTTTATACCCTCCCCTTCCATTTATCCTTACCCTAAGGTCACAGGACCATGCCCTAACACCCAAGTCTCCCAGAAACATTTTTTATACAGTTCCTACCTCATTTCTTTCCAACCTCTCTCTCCTTCTCAACCCCCCCACTTTCTCCACATACACAAACCAAGGGTCTCGAGCCCATTGTATACAGCCCATAATCAAGCACCTGCACCACTCACCTCAAAGGAAATTTAATTTCCTATTGCACCTGCAGCACACCACACCTCAAAAACATAACCCGCCCTTCTCTCCTTCTTCCCCCCTCCTCCTAGCAGCACATAACATGCACGCATAAGGACCCTGAGTCTATTGCACCCACATTTCAACACAACTCAAATTGCCACGGCCTCCAGAGTTACTCCAAGACCACGCAGCAGTTACCAGCCAGGTCACGAGTTGTAGCGTGCACCCCCTTGGTCTCTACAACAAAGTCCATGGCAACCAACTGGTTGCGTAGGAGGGAGACCACTGAGTAAAAACTCTTCAAACCTACCCACAACGCAACTTGGTAACCGGCAGACGAGTGAAATTTGCATGTGCTGCGCTTTTAGCAGCTACTGCAGCTTTGAGCCTTTGGTCGAAACTACTCATTGAATTGGTCTGGTAAGCTTGATTTTCAAGCTTGTGTCTCGCTGACTCACTCAGCACAGTTCCAAACATGATTCAGTTTTACTTTGACTCAAGTCACTTAATCGGACCGCTGGGAGCCCTTGTCCCAGTATAAATACACAGGAGTGGAACAGAGTAATTTGCTGAAGAACGTCTGACGCCGAAATGCTGTGGACTGTGTGAGAAAATGTTCAGGACATACTGCTGCTTCTAATTTTCTTTGTCAGAGATCATTGCACATGTGAGTATAGATAAATTCACTGTGCAGAGCAATTTATTGAGTTACTTGCGTGGTGATTTTTGCCAGATGACGCTGTGGTGGTAAAACTTTATTTTAGAGCACAGCAATTTTCAGTCACAATGTGACGTGTAAAGCGTGTCTGTCCAGAGAAATGGGTGAATGAGAGCAGCTTTACTAGGAATTTAGCTATATTAATATACACTTTACTGTTTTTAGCTAAATATGCAAAAAGATGGAACTTTGGAGCATGCGCGCATCATCGAGGACCATTTCAGTCTAATCGAGTGAAGGCCAGTCGCATTATCTGGGTGGGCTTGTCTGCTTTTGAGAGGCTCGATTTTGTACATAATGTGCCGAATGAGTCACTCGATGCAATTTACCAGACCTTACACACACAAAGAGCTTCTTATTTTGCATTTGCACCTGTAATCTCCACCTGAAAAGCGGACACTGTGAAATCTGTCGCCCACGAGCAGGTATGTCCCTGCAAGAATACAGATTCTGAAAAATGTCAGAAAATATATGAAACTAAATGCAGACATTGCCAAACCCTCTTTTTTCCGGCCACGGGGGCTCCCTCTACCTGTTCTTATACGTGAGGCGGACAGTCCTGGTGTTTTCAGACTTGCCAGAGTGCTGCTCCTTTGAGGCCTGCTCCCATTTGGAGATAATGTCACAAATCTGCAGACATTATGAGGTAGCTTAGTGGTGGGAAATGCAGCACCTGAAATCTTCAAAAAGTAATAGTCGCATCAATAAAAGATGCACCTTGATGCCTCCTTGCAAACAGTGCTCCAGTTCTCGTCCGGTAGGGTCATCGGTGTACAGGCTGAAACCGGAAAGGCCGGTTTTTCTCACGCCGGTGTCCTGGTTGAGGCGACACTGGAACTCGTCCACTGTTGTTGAGGCATCAAAGCTCACCACCTACAGAGAGGGAAGTGACCGCACGCATAACAGAAGACGAACATTAGGGATGTTCTGTAGAAAAAGCCAAAAGAGGATTTTAAACTAGCTGACACGATTAAACCGAAGCTCAAATGACTCATGACATTTGTTAACAATTCAAAATGCTGCTTTTATTAATCCAATAAAACACACTTGGTTGAAGTAGTTTTTCGTTGATCAAAGTACACAGAAACTATGCTGAATCAGTGTACTGATAAACACATTTACATGCATGGTAAATATGGAAATATTTTTTAAATGGTTTTGGAACTTTTGCGTGTGTAAGTTTTACTTCCTGCTTTTAGTTTCCTCATCTTTCATTAAGTTAAGCTGTGTCCCATCAGCTGATTGCTCACCCCATACGCAGAGATCAGCCACAACATTAAAACCACCTACAGGTGAAGTGAGTAAAACTCCTCATCTTGTTACAATGCAATGTTCTGCTGGGGAAAAAAAACCTTCTTCCTGGTATTTATATAGTATTCGTATTCATATATTATGTTTGCATTTCTGCAGATGAGTCACACCTCCACCTCAATAGAGCCATAGCACTCCTCTAAAGAAGCAGCCTCTCCCAACAAGGACACCAGTGCGCCCTGCAAAAAACTTCTTGGTAATGTCTCAAAGAACACAACAAACAGTCGTGATGTTGATCTGGTTTCCAAAGTCCCAAGACACCATTCTGATGGGATCTGATGACATCTGTGGAAAGAAGCTCCATCTCTACTACAGGATGCCATTAGGTGATTTATGTCCATGCTCTCACAGCTCAGAGCTCTTTTAAGTAGGAGGACCTACTCAGTATTAGGCAGGTGGTCGTAAAGTTATGGCTGATCCGTGTACATCCTTGACCATTGTATAGACCAGCAGCCATTCCGACATGAAATAGTAATGAAAAACCTACATTAATTCAGGCTCAGAACCCAATCAGAACAGAATCATTGGTAATATCATTACTAAGACCTGTGTTTACTCAAGACTTTGCCAAGACTTTGTGTAGAAGGGCTATTAGCTATGAGGCAGGATTCACATCACGTGATATGTAAACGCTCAAGAGTGTGTGGCCCTATGTGCAGAACTGTAGCAATAATCAGTCAGAAGACCACACACATGATCAGTCAGGCCATTTGATTGGCTGTCGCCAAGTTTTTCTCAACATTTTCCCGAAAACTACGCTCGCAAAGCTAAGCTAAAGACAAAGAATTCAATTTAGGAACACAAAATGTCACCCTATTCAAAGCGAATGAGAAGCAAGATGGTTTATTCCTGCCTTTCCAGCTGTTCCTGGCGTTTTGTGGGCTCTCACTGCTCCCTGGTTTAGATTGGATTTGCTTCTCTTGTTCACCTGGTTCCGCGTGTTTTCTAGTTTACCACTTTGCTACGTTTTTTTTTTAAAAATCGCACTTTCCAGATTTACAGCATCACTCCAGCATTGCATTTAATATCTTAACTTTTTAACTTTCTTATACTGAATATTGTGACTTGTGTGCTCTGTTGTGGGTGGCAACACCCATTCCGAAATACCGCCATTCCGACATCCCGCTATTCCGACATCCCACCATTCCGACATGCAAACGTCCCACCATTCCGACATCCCACCATTCCGACATCCCGCTATTCCGACATTCAAACGTCCCACCATTCCGACAAGGCTGTCAGTATAAGGAAATGTCCGTTACTCAACAGGCGAGTCCCTTCTTTCTGTTCATGCAATTTATATGTTTAACACATGTTTACAGTCAAGCGTTATTAAAGACCCAAAGTCTCGACAACTGGAGGAGGAGAAGCAGACCGCGGTGGTTTTCAATCACACACTCCAATGCCACTTGTTTCAACTTCCGAAAATTTAATCCAGGAAAAAAAGGCTTACAAATATGGACCGAAACGGCTCCATAACACGCACAAGAATCCAAAAGAAACGAAAGTTAACTAAAAGAAAGCAAATAAACAGCATGAAGTGGTCAAAATTGGTTTTACGCATGCCTATGTGCGTCTGGCACATGCGTCTTCGGGCTCTCCCACGTTGGTTTGTGGATGAAAGCTATATGTTCAGCTGCAATGTCATGTAAACACAATCTCTACATGACATTTACTCCCAGGTGTGACCAGTTAAGTCATTAAGATATTAATGACTGTATAAAGCCTTGCGCAACGGCTGTGTGTTTGTGCCAAATGCGCAAAGCCCATCCGCGCTTCCCATAATTGGAGCGAGTACTCATAAATCACGTGAATTACATGAATAAACGTTTTTACTGCATTTTATGCGCGCGCTGGCATATCAGCCTTCATTAGTGTAAAATGTTTTGGGTAAAACATAGGCTATTAAAAGGAACTGTCAGAATGGCGGTATGTTAAAAAAAAAAAAAAAAAACATACCGCCATTCCGACCATAGGAGGAAAAAAAGTGTCGGAATGGCGGGACGTTTAATAAAAAATTAAGTGTCCAATGTCGGATTGGCGAGATGTCGGAATGGCAGCATGTAACCCTCTGTTGTGTATTCATGGTGGAGTGTCTGCCAATTTCGCTGCATTAGCTTGTGCAATGACAATAAAGGCTTTATCATATCTTATCTTATCTGTCTTTGCTGCCTCTTGCCTGTTTAGCTTGCCTCATTGACTGCATCTTTTATGGAAATCCATTTTCAAAGTTTCTTTTTTTGGTCTGACATCCCTGAGAAACTGTCAACTTTTGTCTAACTGCTACCATTAGCATGCTAACATATAAACGACAATGTGAAAATGCTAAAAGTTACCTTGTATGTTGCTCTATCATTTTAGCGTTTACCAAACACAGAAGCAATGGAATTGTCTTTCTTTCTTTTATTGGGTTTAAGTCCAGTTCTTCCCGTTCATGGTTAGAATAAAAGCTGTTTCTTAATATTCTGAGGGCAATGTCACTGTCTGCATCAAATATATATAAAAAAAAACTAAAACCAACACCCATCCAGGTGGAACCTGGTGCTCAGGTGCACTGAAGCCATGAGTTAGTGACAAAACTCTTTACAGCGGGCAGTTGGATATGTGTTAGCTATGATTAGAGGCTACGATGGCAGATGCAACCAAGATTAAAAAATATTCTTGATATTCTTTCCACAAAAACTGTACGGCCCAAGAGTTTTCTTGTCTTTGTTGTTTTAGTCAATCATTTCCTGGATTTCTGTACATTGTATCATAATTACCTGGTACGTGTTATTGAGGAAGTGAACAGGGACGCTGAACGGCAGCGAGTGGTGATAGGGATTCCTCAGCAGAATAGATAGAATCTCCATACGGCACGGCCTGGCCTGCCTCTCGCCCTTTTGCTGGGTCCGCTCCAAAGAGCGCTGGCAGTAGATAGCATACTTCCCCACCTCGGTCCTGTAGGTGACAGGGGACATGTAAAGGTCAAATACATTCCTGCGTCTTCTAGTATTCAGAGCTTTTGTACAAGTCGCTTGACATTTTGGTTTTCTGGTTCATAATTACTTATGATTAGGGATGGGAATCGAGAACCGGCTCCCACTAGTTCGATTCTGTGGAACGGTTAATCCGCCTGCTTAACAATCCCGTTTATAGGTTCTGCTAACGTCTGACGCATTTTTGCGATGACATCATGTGCACGCTTCGTATTTTGGCTCAGAATGTTTCCAACATGGCGTCGAGGCAGAAGCGCTCCAAAGTTTGGTTATATTTCTCCAAAAAGGACAATACTAGGGCCAGTTGCAAAACGTGCAAAGCTTGGATCACATCAAAGGGGGGAATACCTCCAACATGCTGAAACATTTGACCACACAGCATGCAATTACTTTGTACAACGTAAAGTCATTCACACGCAGCTAAGCGGTGGCGGCAACTCTTGCGGGGGAGCTTGTGGCACAGCGTCTTCTGTCTCAAAAGTCCCAGTTAACATAAAACCTCCAGGTTCTGTTGATTGTAACAGGGCTCTCAAGTCTCACAAATTGAGCGTGACGGCCACTCTTTTGGGCCTTTTGTCACACACTCCTGCCACACATTGTATTTCTCACACTGACAAAAAATCAGGGGGGAGGGGTTCAGATAAGACTCTTGCCTACATTCAAAACTTCAGAGCCCTGTTGTAATAATGTTATCGACATACTGTATGAAAAATTTAATTTCATATTAGTTGTTATAATTGGCTTTGATCTTAGACATTATAAATTCATATTCTGTATTTTACTAAATAACCTCTGTTCCTAGCTGGTACTTTTCCACTCTGCTCATACTGCACAATCGATGACCTTAAAAGGGTCCAAGACCTTAGAATGACATAAACAACTGGGTCAGACAAAACATCTCTTTTAGGGCAGATAGGTCTGGTACATTAGATCCACGCCTAAAAACAGCACACACACACACATTGTTTATCACATCCAAAGAACACAACAAGGACAGTGGTTGGCCTGATCATGCCACTGAAGACTGGCCAATTATACTCTGTGTGAAAACAACTTCTGTGAGATAAAGATGAATATAAATATGACATGTTTCCGGATATCGGGGCTCGGCCTGACGGATTTCCTGCGGGAGCTCTGGCACTCCGAGTCCAGCGCTGCAATATACTTTACTTGTGACCACTAATAAATACTTTTTTAATAAACGATTTCTCCAGCTTGTTCTTGAGCTTCCAATGAAAAAACCGGGCTAACATAACATTCAGTTGATGAGGACTGCAAGAGTGAGGCAGAGTTAGATATATAGAGTTATATATTGTACTATATAACTGTATGAGAATCGATATCAATAATGGAACCGGAATTGCTAAATTCTTAACAATTCCCGTCCCTACTTATGATTAATTACTGACTAGCCTTTGACTAGGTTATTGCAACACCTTGATTCTTTTCTTTTTGAGGCATTCTGTAGTAGATTTGCTGCTGTCCTTTGTTGCATTAACTACTTACTATCACCTCACGTGTGACTCTAGAAGATATATACTCAATAACTGAAAGGTGTCCACATTCTGTAGCTGCTAAACAAGCCCAAACCACCCCCAACCCACCACCGTGCCTGACAGTTGGTATGAGGTGCTTGTGCTGATATACTGTGTTTGGTTTTCATCAAACGTGGTGTGGTGCATCATGACCAAACATCTCCACCTTCCAGAAGTCTTGTGCTTTGTAGCTCTTGGTTTTTTTGCAGCTTCTCTGAGCACTTCCAGACTGACTGTGGGGTAAACCTGCTGGGACGTCCACTCTAAGGAAGATTGACAGCTGTCTTGAATATTTTCCACTTGTGGATAATAGAATGATGGACTCCAAATAAGGTGACAGCTCCCCCCTGAGCTGTCACCTTATCGTGGTGGGGGAGTTTGCGTGCCCCAATGAGTCTGGGAGCTATGTTGCCCGGGGCCCAAGGCAAACAGATCCTAGATGAGGGACCAGACAAAGAACAGCTCAAAAGACTCCTTATGATGAACAAAAAATTTGGACCTCGTGATCCCTTGCCCGGACACCGGGGCCTCCCCTCGGAGCCAGGCCCGGGGGTGGGGCCCGGCAGCGGGCGCCTGGTGGCCGGGTCTGTGCCCATGGGGCTCGGTCGGGCATAGCCCGAAATGATGACGTGGGTCCCCCTTCCGACGGGCTCACCACCCGTGGGAGGGGCCAAGGGGGTCGGGTGCGATGTGAGCTGGGTAGCAGCTGAAGGCAGAGGCCTTGGCGGTCTGATCCTCGGCTACTGAAGCTAGCTCTTGGGACGTGGAATGTCACCTCTCTGTTGGGGAAGGAGCCGGAGCTGGTGCGCGAGGCTGAGCGGTTCCGGCTAGATATAGTCGGACTCACCTCGACGCACGGCTTGGGCTCTAGAACCAGTCCTCTTGAGAGGGGTTGGACTCTCTTCCACTCTGGAGTTGCCCGTGGTGAGAGGCGCAGAGCAGGTGTGGGCATACTTATTGCCCCCCGGCTGTTTGCCAGTACATTGGGGTTTACCCCAGTGAACGAGAGGGTAGCCTCCCTCCGTCTTCGGGTGGGGGGACGAGTCCTGACTGTTGTTTGTGCCTATGCGCCAAACAGCAGTTCAGAGTACCCACCCTTTTTGGAGTCTCTGGGGGAGGCACTGGAGAATGCTCCTACCGGAGACTCCCTCGTTCTGCTGGGGGACTTCAATGCTCACGTGGGCAATGACAGTGAGACCTGGAGGGGTGTGATTGGGAGGAACGGCCCCCCCGATCTGAACCAGAGTGGTGTTATGTTGTTGGACTTCTGTGCTGGTCATGGACTGTCCATAACGAACACCATGTTCAGACATAAGGGTGTCCATATGTGCACTTGGCACCAGGACACCCTTGGCCGCAGTTCGATGATCGACTTTGTGGTTGTATCATCGGACTTGCGGCCGTATGTCCTGGACACTCGGGTGAAGACAGGGGCGGAGCTGTCAACTGATCACCACCTGGTGGTGAGTTGGCTCCGCTGGTGGGGGAGGATGCCGATCAGACCTGGCAGGCCCAAACGTATTGTGAGGGTCTGCTGGGAGCGTTTGTCAGAATCCCCCGTCAGAAGGAGCTTTAACTCCCACCTCCGGCAGAGCTTCAACCATATCCCGGGGGAGGTGGGGGACATTGAGTCCGAATGGGCCATGTTCCGTGACTCCATTGCTGAGGCAGCTGATCGGAGTTGTGGCCGTAAGGTGGTCTGTGCCTGTCGTGGCGGCAACCCTCGAACCTGCTGGTGGACACCAGTGGTGAGGGAAGCCGTCAAGCTGAAGAAGGAGTCCTATCGGGCCTTTTTGGCCAGTGGGACCCTGGAAGCAGCTGATAGGTACCGACAGGCCAGACGGGCTGCGGCTTCGGCGGTTGCTGAGGCAAAAACTCGGGCCTGGGAGGAGTTCGGTGAGACCATGGAGAACGATTTCCGGACGGCCTCGAAGAGATTCTGGTCCACCATCCGGCGTCTCAGGGGGGGGAAGCGGCTCACAGTCAACACTGTTTACAGTGGGGACGGGGCTTTGCTGACCTCAACTAGGGATGTTGTGAGTCGGTGGGGGGAGTACTTCGAGGAACTCCTCAATCCTACCAACACGTGCTCGGAAGAGGCAGAGTCGGAGAGCTCGGAGACGGGGCCTCCCATTTCTGGGGCTGAGGTTGCAGAGGTGGTCAAAAAGCTCCTCGGTGGCAAGGCCCCGGGGGTGGATGAGGTCCGTCCTGAGTTTCTCAAGGCTCTGGATGTTGTAGGGCTGTCTTGGCTGACACGCCTCTGCAGCATCGCGTGGACATCGGGGACAGTGCCTCTGGACTGGCAGATTGGGGTGGTGGTCCCCCTCTTTAAAAAGGGGGACCGGAGGGTGTGTTCCAACTATAGGGGTATCACACTCCTCAGCCTCCCTGGTAAGGTCTATTCGGGGGTATTGGAGAGGAGGATCCGTCGGATAATCGAGCCTCGGATTCAGGAGATGCAGTGTGGCTTTCGTCCTGGCCGTGGAACAGTGGACCAGCTCTATACCCTCGGCAGGATCCTGGAGGGTGCATGGGAGTTCGCCCAACCAGTCTACATGTGTTTTGTGGACTTGGAGAAAGCGTTCGACCGTGTCCCTCGTGGAGTCCTGTGGGGGGTGCTCCGGGAATATGGAGTGCCGGACCCCTTGATAGGGGCCGTTTGGTCTCTGTATGACAGTAAGTCGGATACGTTTCCGGTGAGAGTTGGACTCCGTCAGGGCTGCCCTTTGTCACCGATTCTGTTCCTAACTTTTATGGACAGAATTTCTAGGCGCAGCCAGGGCGTTGAGGGTGTCCGATTTGGCGACCTCAGAATCGGGTCTCTGCTTTTTGCAGATGATGTGGTTCTGTTAGCGTCGTCAGGCCGTGACCTTCAACTCTCACTGGAGCGATTCGCAGCCGAGTGTGAAGCGGCTGGGATGAGAATCAGCACCTCCAAATCCGAGACTATGGTTCTCAGCCGGAAAAGGGTGGAATGCTCTCTCCGGGTCGGGAATGAGATCCTTCCCCAAGTGGAGGAGTTCAAGTATCTCGGGGTCTTGTTCACGAGTGAGGGACGAATGGAGCGGGAGATTGACGGGCGGATCGGTGCGGCGTCTGCAGTGTTGCGGGCTCTGCACCGACCCGTCGTTGTGAAGAGGGAGCTGAGCCAGAAGGCGAAGCTCTCTACTTACTGGTCAATCTACGTTCCCATCCTCACCTATGGTCACGAGTTGTGGGTAGTGACCGAAAGAACAAGATCGCGAATACAAGCGGCCGAAATGGGTTTCCTCCGCAGGGTGTCTGGGCTCTCCCTTAGAGATAGGGTGAGAAGCTCAGTCATCCGGGAGGGGCTCGGAGTAGAACCGCTGCTCCTCCGCATTGAGAGGAGTCAGATGAGGTGGCTCGGGCATCTGGTTAGGATGCCCCCTGGGCGCCTCCCTGGGGAGGTGTTCCGGGCACGTCCCACTGGGAAGAGACCCCGGGGAAGACCCAGGACACGCTGGAGAGACTATGTCTCTCGGCTGGCCTGGGAACGCCTCGGGGTCCCCCCGGAAGAGCTGGAAGAAGTGGCCGGGGACAGAGACGTCTGGGTTTCTCTGCTCAAGCTGCTGCCCCCGCGACCCGACCCCCGGATAAGCGGCAGATGATGGATGGATGGATGGATGGATGGACTTCAAATTGTTTGGAAATGGACTTCTAACCCTTCCCAGATTGACGGGCAGCAGCAATTGCTTCTCTGAGAGCATTGCTGATGTTTTTCCTCCTTGGCATTGTGTTAACACACAGCTGAATGCTCCAGACCAGCAAACTGCCCAAGCCTCTGCTTTTATAGAGGTGATCACACTTGATGATCATCAATTAATCAAGTGTGTTTTATCAGCAGTACCTGGCTGCTACTTACCCTCTTAACGCTTATAGAAGCAGTGAGGGTACTGATACTATAAAGGGCAGCTAAACTGTTTTCAAACAATTACACAGCAAGAAACTGTGACAGGACTGGCAACCTGTCCAGGGTGTACTTGCCTCTTGGCGGATGGCAGCTGGGATAGGCTTCAGCTGAACTTCATCTGAATAACATTAATTAAGTATTCGGAAAAATAGTGAATGAAATCTGTGGTGCGAAAGTAAGTTTGAAATTATGTTGAAGGCTGTGAATGGCAGATGCAAATGATAGGCTAAAATCAATAAGCAATTTCTGGTAAGAAAGTAACTTAATTAAGACTTATTCCCAACCTTTGCAATATTAGTATTTTCAAAGCTTTCATTGTTCACTATGTTTGCACCACTTATATTTGTCCAGATTTCTATTTGGCTCGTTGTTTCGTGGCGTGGTTCTTCCTGTTTGTGCTTCAGACGGTGACGTGTTCTCACCTGGAGTCTCCGTGTGTTTTCAGGTGAACCTGGAGCAGCCAGAAGAACAGATGCTGAGGCAGAAACAGTCCGACACACAAGGCCAGAAACTGCCAGCCCTAGAGAGAGAGATACAGAGACTGTCACTGTATGTTTTACTCACCTTCACAAGCGTGAGTCAGACGATCTGTATGTAAAGCACCACAGGAATCAGTGCAGGAGACAGACTGAAAACACAAGCTTGTGAGCTCCTCGTGACTTACAAACCATTACACAACTGATCGAACTGTAACTCTCTTGATCCTGTTTATCAGCAAAGCTGTGTTCATTCATGACATAAAAGAGCTAACAAAGGAGGATTTGGTGATGACTCATGCTGCTTTTTGTCACTAACCGAAACTCCTGTGAAGCTGGCTGTGTTTAGAACAGACACAATGTTTCACAGACGTCTGCCCTCTGCTGGAGTTATTGATGTGGAAGACCACCCCAGGAGAGGCAGAGGGCAGAAAGTTTCTGGGCTTCAAAACTAGTGTTGACTTCAATGTTTTCTCTGAGAAAACCTGCAAGGACTTGTTCTTTCTGTCTGCATGCAAAACCTTCGCTGGTGATCCCACCAACATTTGGGGGCACAAAAATCCAAAGTTTGAACATAAAGCTGTGAAAGACAAAGACTGAGACACTTCTAAAGAGATTACAAATGTTCATGGCAGTTTGGATAACAATTCAGTCAGTAAATCCTGGTGATTTGACGTTTTTCTCAGACCCATCCTCCTTGCCATAGTAAATATCAATGTAGTAAGATACTGGTGCCACCATGTGGTGACAGTACAAACCTGCAGGGGTCCCGGATGTGGCTGCCTTCTGCGGGTCTGCTTGATGAGCTGGCAGAACAACTCATTCTGAAGCTCAGGGTGAGTCAGACACACCTGCAAGGCACTCTGGGCCAGAGAGACGTGGTAGTCGATGACCGGCGCGTCAATGGCCACGTTTATGAAAAGCTGACAAGTCTGAAGGAAGGCGATGGGTAAAAGGTAGAAGAGAGACGCAGAAAAAGAGATGTGCGATGGTTATCAAAGATAGGAACAAAAGCTCAAATCATAGTTGTGCACAGGAATGAATAAATCAATGACTTTTTGAATAAAATGATCATCTGAATGTTTGCCCAGGTGGAAGTTTTCTCCAGTAAAACTGCATGTACCTTGAAGAGTTTAACAGCCTCTGTCTGCAGGGCCTGTGAAGGCAGAGTGGTGAGAGGAGATGACAGAGCCTCTTTACTGAAGCACAACATGGGACGTCTCCAAATCTGAGAGTCTGAAAGACAGACAGGCAGTTAAAAATGTTGCAGTACAGCTAACTTCTCTGGAACTCTTCACAAAACGTATTTCAGAGCGACATGGACGACATGACAGGTTTATAATGATCACTTTAAAAAACTGTTTTACATTTCATTTTATAAATAATACAAACAAAAAGATGTGGTTCATGTCATTAAGCTAAAGAAAAGACCTACTTTTTAAATAAAAAAAAATCCCACTGGAATTATACAAATGGTAAATGGACTTGTACTTGTACTTGTATAGCGCTTTTCTAGTCTAACTGACCACTCACTACATGCCGCATTCACCCCACTCACACACACAGCACGTCTTAAGATACACATAACTACGTGCTTTCTAATCATTCACACACATTCATACCCCCAATGATACACTGGGGGGGCAACATGGGGTTAAGTGTCTTGCCCAAGGACGCTTTGACATGGAAGCCAGAGTCGAACCATTGACCTTCCGATTGGTGGGCGACTGCTCTTCCTCCTGAGCTACAGCCGCCCCAAGTGTGAGGACCTCTATGAAAACAGAAGTTTTGAGAGTTTGCTGGTCTGGGGCATTATTTTTTATGTGTTAACACAATGCCAAGGAAGGAAAGACATCAGCAGGATCTCAGAGAAGCAGTTTCTGATGGAGTCCATCATTCTAGGTGAGAAAGGTGCCAATTTTCCCAGAAGTCGACGTCCTTGAAGGTTCACCCGATGTACAATGCTCAGAGAAACCGTAAAAAAACCAAGAGCTACATCTAAGACTCTACAGGCCTAAGTTAGCATGTTAAATGTTAAACTTCATGATAGTATAATTAGAAAAAGACTAAACAAGTATGGCTTGCTTAGAGGGGGTTGCAGGAAAAAGCCTCTTCTCTCTAAATGGAACATGGTAGCACATCTTGTGCCACAAGACTTCTGGAACAATGTGTGATGGAAAGACGAGACCAAAGTGGAGATATTTGGGCATAATGCACAGCACAAACACCTCATACTCACTGTGAAGCACGGTGGGGGTGATCTATTGGGCTTGTTTTGCAGCCACAGGACCTGGGCACCTTGCAGTCAATTAGTCGACCACAAACTGTATACCGAGGTATTCTAGAATCAAATATGAGGCCATCTGTCTGACAGCTAAAAGTCGGCCAAAAGCAGTAAATGCAACAGGACAATGATCCCAAATACAGCAGCAAACCTTCAACAACAAAAAAAGAAAAGAATCGAGGGGGCTGAAATGACCCAGACCAAGTCCAGACCTGACTGAAATGCTGTGGCAGCTACTTCAGAGAGCTGTGCATAAAAGAATGCTCACAAATTGCATTGAATAAAGCAACAATGTAAGGAAGAGTGAGCCGACACTCTTCCACTTTTACTTCAAGTTATTGCTGCTAAAGGTGGTTCTAAATGCTACTGAATCATGGGGTGTACTTTGTTTTTCATTCAATGCTCCTGCATTTTTGCTCATTTTTTTAAAAATAAATGACTAAATGCAATATGTTGTGTGTTTTTGTTCATTGGACATCAACAGATTTTAAGATTATATTCTGACCTGACCTGATATGTGAAACCTTAGAACTGAAAGAGGGTGTTCTTTCTTTTTAACATGACTGGATTTTAACAGATGACCGTTGTATGGATTCATTTTCAAACTACAACACAAAATTCCTCTAGAAACTAAAAACAACACACACACACAGAGTAAAAAATACTCACTCGGATCACCGTCCAGCTGGAAGAGTTTTCCCACCAGTTGTTCAAACTCAGTCCCGACTTTACCCACCATGGTGCCTGCTGCCACTGACAGATGGTACAGCCACGAGTCCTGTAGAGCGATGGTCAATAACACCAACACTGTCTAAGTGTGCAAATCTCTTTTCTGGATGAGCTTCTAACTTATAAAACAAAAACAAGGAGGAAGTCTGGACTTAAATGTACAAAAAGAGGACTAAAAGTTTCCGGCTGACACTTACCTTTTCATGGCGGGATTCGATAAGCAAGTATGTCGGACCTTGCTCCTGCGGATGGATGGCGATGGTGAAGGGTGCTACCTGTAAGCTCCGCCCACACGCCTTCAAGTCGTCATCTGAATCTCTTGACCTGTCCACCTCCTCCACCTGGGCCTCCCAAAGCTTGATCTGACCAAGCGGGAACTGGAAACAGAGTCAGACAGACTGCTCGCGCTCAAAAAAGACAGCTCAGTTTTAGGGAAAAGCCAAAAAATGGTCACCCAACAGTTTGGAATGAAGTTAAAGCACACCTTGTCCTCTTGGCTGCGAAAGTAGTACAACGTTTTGCCAATCAGAGCACACCAGACTCGCTTCGAGTATCCGTGCTTCACCTGCAACAGAGAAACAGCAAATTTCAGTAAGGAAATACTGCGTTTACAACATGGCAAATAATGTTACTGCACATGGAACCGTCCATTTTTAAAAACTGGACACATCCTCTTTAGATGCTGTGGAGTTAAGGGTCATGTCGGTACGTTAAGTGAACCTTGATGAGCAGTCCCTTCATGCCAGGGCGAATGTCCGGCTGAGTGAAGAGAGGACTGGCAGCTTTCACCCTCAGCACGCTCTGCAGCACCCGCAGCCACTCCTCCAGCAGGTTAGGAGAATCAGCCTTCAGGTAGTAAACATGCTTACCCGTCACTATCTGCACGTGAGAGTAAAAAACAAAGGCGAGGCAATTAATTATGGAGGATATATTCGGAAATGTTGGCAACTGGAGCTAAATGGTTCACATAAACATACCTGAAGAACTTGTTTCCCATCTCCGCGGGTAATGCTGCTGGTGGCGTTGACTTCGATCTGGCCCTGAGGTTTCCTGATCACATCGCTCTGGGAGAAAAAGACTTCTTATCTTAATAAAGGAGCATTTACATCAAAGAGTTCAAAATGACGGTTTTCTAACAATAAAATCAAGTACAGGAGTTAACAGATTAAACCCACAGGTGACTTGTAGTAGAGCAGCTCTCCATCTTTGAGGACAAACCAGCGTCTCTTCCAGGTTTTCTTCCAGGTTTTAACCATTTTCAACAGGTAGCCTGACTTCTCCATTGGCTCCTAGAAGACACAAAAGTGTTCAGCTTCATAAAGAATCCTGTGTAAACGTGTGAAAAAAGTGTTATTTCGAGGAGATGACATATTGGTCCTATTTGGGTCGAACAACGTGACGTAAGCACACTTCTGGGATCCTCCAAATCTGCCAACACAATGTACTGAAGAGACTGTCGGAGGTGTGACAGAAAAGTTGCATCTGAAACTGTTTTTCTGTGTGTAAAGGACAAGGGCAGAAGGCTAAGCTGGACATCCGTGATTTCTGCTCCCTCAGACAGCACTGCGTCATGAACCGTTATTCATAAATGACTGATGTAACCACACGGGAAAAGGAATATTGCGGGAATAAAATGGTCAAGCGCCAAAATCTAAAAGAGTTACATTCGCAAATGGCACTTGAAAATTTACTGTGCACAAAAGAAGCCTTCTTGTTCAAAGGTGGCATCTACTTCCCCAAGCTCGGAGGCATCTGGGATGGACCGTCACACAGTGGAAACGGATCCTGTGATCAGAACAATCAGCATTCCAGATCTTTTTTGGGGAAGAAATGGGTGACTTTTCAACAACACAAAGCAAAACTGCATTCTGCACGCATTACACGGTCATGGCTGAGGAAGAAGAGGGTATGGGTGCCTGCATGGGTCTGCCTGCGGTACTAATCTGTCCCCAACAGAGAATGGGTGGAGAATTTAGAAAAGAAAAATATGACAATGTTTATGTATTTAGCAGACGCTTTTATCCAAAGCGACTTACAAATCAAGATATAACAAGCTATACAAAAAGCTAACAATAAACTACATAGAAGAAACCCAATAGTCCGACTCTGTCAGAGGTGACAGAGTAGAGATAGGGTGCAGGCATAGAAGGAAGTGCAGAAAGAACCCTGTACTGCTGGACATCTTAAAGGGGAACTCCGGTATTTTTAAACCTAGACCTTATTTCTGGCATGAAATACGTTTAGCCTCTAATTATCTGTCTTTATTTCACCAATACTTTAAGACGAATGAATGAATGAATGAATGAACGCGTACTATTGCACTGTTAGCACATAGTTGCTGTGTTGTTGTTATTGGCGGCTATTGGGGGGCTTATAGAGGGCTTTCTACACACTCGTCTACTGGGATGACATCATCGACGCCCGCTGCTGCAGCACAGCTCATTCATTCCATGCTAGTGATAGTTTTGTGCAACATGGAAGGATATTTATCAGATTTTGACGACGTGGATGACGACTTTGAGTACGATGGACGTACTTACCGGAGTGAATGAGCTGTGCTGCAGCTGCGGGCGTGGATGACGTCATCCGTTATTGTCTAAGCCCCGATCTCGAGTTACCTAAAGAGCTTCCGAAGGACGCAGACTTTCGCCAAACTGCTCTCGGTGAGTAGATGAACGTATTTCATGCCAGAAATAAGGTCTAGGTTTAAAAATACCGGAGTTCCCCTTCAAAATGTGTTCAGAGAAAGAAAAACACCTGAAGCACTTTATTGCTCTGAATCCCCAATCAGTCAGCGAGCCTTTTAAATGCTGTGAGAAGGAATGGCAGCATTACAAAGTTATTAAGGCTCTACTGCCCCAGCTTCTTGTGCAGTGAAATTAAGTTGAAGAGACAAAACATAAAATATATCTTGAGCTGACACTGTCTGGTCAAAGTAAACATACTGTACATAGTGCTGTGTAACACACCTCCAGTGTGCATCCAGGTCCAGGGTGTAGGGTTTAGTGATACCTCTGCCTAAATGTTACATTTAGTGTGGAGCACAGTGGGACCTGGAAGAGATGAAGGGATCTGCGACTCACGCTCTTGCCGTTGTCACTGGCTGAACGACAGGTCTTCGGCAGCTTCTGCTCAGGTTCAGAGCACTCTGTGTCAGTGGAGTAGGCATCAGGAGGGATGGCGTAGTCACTCTCTGATGTCACCGAAGCCAAGGACACAGCTGGAGGAGAGGCAGAGGGGAGAAGTAAGTGAAAGGGAGCTTAAAAAAAAGTTCCTTTTGCATGCTAAAGATAACACAGATAACGTATTAAAAAAAACAGCTGCCGTTGGGATTCGAAAACAAATTTCCAGTCAAAGCGTGTCGCTTGCACCTCTCTTGAGAGAGCGCGGGCTGCCCGGGCTGCTGTCCTTTCTGGAGCTAGAGGAATTTTGGGAGCTGCAGAGGGAGCCGTCCTCCTCTCCTGAGCTTGATGACTCCTCAGAGCTGGATGACTCATCTGAGAAAGGACTGCTGCTCAGCAGGGTTGCTTTCTGCCGGGGGGGGGAGTGGGATGGTGGTCAACTCAACAGCAGTACACTTGAACATCATCACAGGTACAGTCTGTCAATTAAAAAGCTTTGCAGACGTACTCACTGATCAATAAAAGCACAGACCAGATAAAAACCACAGTAAGCAGTGCGAGGCATGCATCTTTTTTTTTTTAAAAAGACTTCTGTGAATGCTTGTACTTACCCCCTTAAGAGTAGTATAAACAGGTGTAGTCATGTTTTTGTAGATGAGGGACGTGTACATCACAAAGGCAGGATAGGAGGACTGCAGAGAGGGATCTAGACACAGATTAAAGCTCATTTAGTCAGACACTGAGCTGGAAATCACCATTATAGAGACTAGGCTAACTCCTTTGTGTGTTTATGCTTACCTTTGCTGGCCAAGTCTGAGCAGGACGTGTCAGATAGTCTGATTCCTGATTTAGCAACAGCATAGATACGGCTTTCCTATAAAGAAATTCCGCTTTGTTATCATTTGTTATACATATGTAACTCATGAACTCAGGAAAATAACTTTTGTAAGCAAATGTCCAACAATGGATTAATGGGTTATGTACAGTATATGTGTAAAAGCCCACAATTGCAGTTCATTTGTAGTGTTGGAATGTTACTGATATGCAGATCCACTGGGTGTTCAACCATGCAGCGGGGACTGAATCTTTGTATAATGTGTATTTTTATGTGCTGAAAGTAAGACAAAAGCAGCCTAATTCTTTATGTAACTTTTAAAGAGAATTATATGGAGAGTTTTACCCAGGAAGGGAGTCTGTGTAATGGAGGAGTAGGAGGTTTGCTGCCAGGTGCTGAGCCGTCACTGTCCGGCCTCTCTGAGCTCGCCTCTGTCCCAGGTTCAGCTGAGGTGCATAAGGACGCCGCCGTGGCTGTCGTTTGTGAGGAAGTTTCTGTGGGAAGGATTTGGGAAGGCACGTCCCTGCCGGTCTCCATGCCATCCTCCAGCTGCTGGTCCAGGTCAGTTTCCTGCGGCCGCAGGGGGCGCAGCATGCTGAGGGCGTTGCGTGTTTGACCGTGTGTTGCCTCGCTGCTGATTGGTGGCTGGCTGAGGTGTTTCTTTGCCAGAGACACATTCAGCAACCCAAACCCTGCTGGTGTCTTCAGGCGGGGCTGTTTGGGTGAGGCGGGGTTGTCCCTCGGGTCGTGGGGTGGGTTGGGTCGTTTGGGGGTCAGGGCTGGGGTGAGGATGGGGCTGGGGGTGTTTGGCTCACTGGAGGAGGACGAGGAGTCAAGTCTCTGAGACTGGAATCGCTTGTTGAGTTCCTCAGAGGTGCAGTCCTCCATCTTAGCCCCGTGTCCCTCCTCCCCGCCGTCCTTGCACCCTGTTAGGCCTCCGTCTGAGGATTCGAGCAGACTGAAGCAGGGGCGCTCTGCACGCTGCATGTCATCGTCAAACAGAGAGCTGCTGTCGTCTGAAGCTGTCAGGTAGGTCTCACTGCCGGGCCGACTGAACTCCAGACTGCACACTCCGCCTTTGGCCTCACACACTCCCTCTGCCTCTGATGCAGCACTGCAGAGCATGGACGAGGTCTCACACACATTCCCGTCACAGTTCTCAGGTCCACTGTTGTCTTCTGCCGGAGAACTGTGGTGAACTTCACCATCTGTCTCTGAGGAGGCTGTCTGCTTACTGCTCTTCTCTGCAAAGGCAAACATGAGCACATCACCGACACCCAATCAAACTTTCTTCTCACACTTCAGCCAATGATATTTATGCCTGAGTGGAGAAATAGTTTCCCAAACACACCATGGATATGACCTCATCATAAAAGTGTGCTTTCCTGTGCCCAGCTCGCCCACACGTCCCACAAATAATCTCTTGCTGTGACTAATGGGGACTTACCAGTCGTGTCTCTGGCGTCAGTCTCTCCCTGCGTGCAGAGGGTCCTCTGAGAAGGTGCTGGGCCGGTAAGGACCTGGGGATTTTTCCCCCTCACCTGGAAACAGCCAAATGTCAGGCTGCTGAGACGCTGGGCCTCACCTGGTCTGCACAGGACCCCCAGTCCACCGCCACACTTCTGCTCAAAGGCTGCCAAATACACACACATTTGAGCATTTCCTTGATGCTTGTTCATATAGCATGCAGCTGAACATGCAGAGAAAAGGCAACAACATTTCTCACCCTGGACTTGTTTCTGTAGCTCCAAGATTTGAGCCTCCTGTTGCTTGTTGGTCTCCCTTAATGCTGCATTTTCTAACTCAAACTGAAGCACAGTTTCAAATCAAACAGACCTCAAATGTACACATTGTCTCTTTTAGATCCATTTTATTTAACTACTTACCTCTGACAACCTCAGCATCACCCACTCCTTGATCTTAGCTGCTTTCTCCTCAACCGTTTTGGCATCCTGAAGTCGGATCTGTTTCTGTTGAAATAGACGCAAACTTGAGCCAGAGTAAAATAGTAGGAAGCGATTCAGTCAATTCTCACAAATCCATAAAATGTCACTGAAGAGTAGACTTGAGCCAACACAAGACAAAAGTACGAATAAAGAAATAGATAAATAAGATATGATAAAAACAGAAGCCTCCGTTGGCAGCACATCTGTTGACATTCATGTGTTGTACCTGCTCCTCCAGCTGCTGCTCCAGATGTGCGATGACGTCCTCCTTCTCCCGCACCAGTGCCTGCAGCTCCCGGCACTGCTGAAACAAACGCATCTCAGAGTCTCCGGACTGACCGTCGGGAGCCTTGAGCTTCTCCTCCATCCACTGCACCTGAAATCATCCCACGCTTAAAAACACACACACCACACGCAGATGAGCAGCGCTTTGCTTTGGATACGCACCTGCTGCTGTGCGGTGAAGGCCCGTTTTTCTGCATCGATCACCTGCATCTCCAGCTGCTGAATCTGCAAAATGTCACATTCTTATTTCATTTTAGTTTCCCCCCAGAGGTTATTTAGTCCCGCATTGAATGCTGACTGCCACAGATGTTGGTTAATATAGTTCCAGAGCTGAAAAATCGCTTGAAAAAATTAGCCAAAATGCAGAAGCAGTGTGTGAAAACACTCCATGATTCAGCAGCTTGTAGGTCCACCTTTAAAGGCAGTATCTTCAAGTAACTGCCTTCTGTACGATGTTATCAGTCTCTCACATCTTTGTGGAGGAATTTTGGTTCACATTTTTAGCCTTTTTGTGGCTTTAGCTCATTGAGGTCTGCAGACATTTGATTTTGCACAGTTTTATTAAGGTTCCACCAAAGCCTTTCAATCAGGTTGAGAACTAGCCATTGACTCGGTCATTGCAACATCTTGTTTCTTTTCTTTTTTTTTAAGGCATTCTTTTAGAGATTTGCTGCTGTGTTTGGTTTTGTTGACCAAGTTTGAGCTTAGATGACCTCACATTTGACTACAGAATACTCAACTCAAAGACTGAAAGGTGTCCAGGTCGGGTGCTTGACAGTTGGTATGAGGTGTTTGTGCTGATACGCTGTGTTTGGTTTTCACCTTACGTGGTGCTGTACACTATGATCAAACATCTGCACTCTGGTCTTCTATGTTCCTAAAGTTTCATGGTTTGTTCAGCATAAACGTTGCAAACCTAAGCGGTGCTGCCATGTTCTTTACTAATCCCCAGGGGGAAATCCTGTTTGCTCCACTGGGAATATAAATAGGGATAGTAATAAATGATAAATAACAATTTAATAAAACTAGACAAACAAAGTTGTAAAATAGCAAACTAGTAAGTATATCAGCACTATGTAACTGAGTTATTGCTCTGTTTGTTAAAGGCAGCTGTGACAGGGTGGAGTTATGACGCTTGATAGCCACAGGAAGAAATGATTTCCTTGGAGCATGTGCCAAGGATTGTCCAACACTGACCTTAACCTCCACAACATCCTCCCCTCTGACACCACCTCCAGAATCCAGTTCTACCCTTACAACGTTGCTGGACCAGTTTATTGTCAATACACAGTGAATACACTTTTTCCAGTTAAGTCTCTTTCTAACTGCACTGTCATGAACTTTAACATTTAACATGCTAACTGAGGGTGAACTTGCTGGGACGTCCACTCCTCATCTTGAATGTTTTCCACTTGTGAATAAACTTTCTCATCGTACTAGACTTCCTAGAATGACGGGGCAGCAACACTTACTTCTCAAAGCTCATTGCTGATGCCTTGGCACTGTGTTAACACACACCTGACAAAATCTCTGCTTTCACACGTGCTCACACTTGCTGATGATCAATGAGCAGCACCGAGCTGCTTCTTACCCTCCTTGTTCCTATAGAAACATGAAGAGTTTAACATTGTCTCTGCATTATGACTTTGCATGTTGACTTTAAGGTTGTTAATAAGTGTAAAATTCACACAGAATTTGAACCTCTCTGACGGCACAAACAAAAAGCTGAAATTATAGAAGCTTTGTTACAAAGTTCAATACCTCATATCATCTAAATTTGGATACAAAAAAGTCGTGAAGAATATTCATAGATATCTATTTGGCTGCTGTGAAAAACATAGCTATAACCGAGGTGCAAACGACCACCGACTGTAGTGAATCAGAATCAGACAAATGATTCATTCTAGCCCCAAGATCCAAGCTTCAACTTATCCCAAGTAAAAAAGAAAGTGAACACTAAGTTGGCAAAGGCTGTTGAACTTGGTAGATCCTCGACAACAACTGGGTGAGGCGGGAAACAAATGACCTTTGGTAAACTTTCCACAAGTAAAGGGACGCATAAAGCACCAGGGTAAGTTCATCATTTACACCATGTTGTCTGGAACTGGTCTTTGGGCTTCCTCTTGGGTGACTGACCAGAATGTCTGCGCGTGCACGGAGATAAAATATCTTCAGTCTGATGCCAAACACAACAGCACCAAATAAAGACAAGGAAAATCCTGCGTGCTTAAGATGTAATGAGAACTGTGCTCGAGATAACACTGCTGCACTGGAAAAGAGCAGATGCTGTTCAGCTGTTACTCAGAAGAAGGTCAACAGCAAAACAATTTGAAAACCTGTGATCAGCTATTGCACTGTGACAGGATCTGTGGTATTTGTGGTAATTCGTCCACTGCGCCTTCATAGGAAACTGCTGATAAATCGAGTCGAAGTGGAATTTCAACTGAACATTCCAATAAAGTCATGGGCTGATTAGGTCACCGACTTGCAGCTCAAGATTCTGTTCTGCGTCTCTCACGTCTGCCTCTGTGTACTTCAGAAGACATTCGAGTCATTCCACTGGACCTGTTTGTTGTTTTTCCTGCTAAATGAGACAAATCCAACTGATTCCCCAGACCAAAAAGCACCATAACGTTAATGTTAACAGGACGATAATGATAACCAGGTGCATAATGATGACGAGGTTGCACATTTCTAATGTTACACCAAGCTCTTTGTGCACAGAGATCAGAACGGGGCACGTGGAACCTGGCAGGAGAGTGTTAAAACTGCAACAACAACCAAAAAGAACACGCAGACGCGCGCAGGGTTACGCAGCAGATGCTGAGGCACACACACACACGCGCACACACACACACACACACACACACGCACAGATGCATGCACAAGGATTCAAAGACTTGTGGGATTTTGAGGAGAGAGAGAGATGACTTTATGAGCAACATTCCTCTGAAATTCCTCAGCTCAAAGTGGCGGAAGCGGCAGGGGAACCAGTGTCTTCTGAGGAAAGTCTCCCAAACCTCAGAAGCTTTAAGAAGGGAAAAAAAATAAAACAACAAAAATGCAGGAATGCTGAAGGAAATTTCTGCGCAGCAGCCGCCGTGGTTAGAATATTCTGTTTCATGTGCACTATATATAAGCAATAAAGATTCAAGTGAACCTTTACTAGTGTGTCAGCCCAGTTTAGAGGAAACTGGCTGATGAGACTCACACTGAATATTAATACTGACGGTAATGAAGGAAGTATTTTGGTGTGGAGATGGCAAACAAAACGTGAAGATTCATTCAAACATGAAAACACTATAAAACGTGCTTATAGTGTTCATCAGACTAAAACCAGACTTTTAAAACACATGTGAACACGTTGGTCTGACTGACATCTATACGATACCAGAGCTCTATAAGCTCAACCAACACACCCAGATGATGCAACTGGGGACTGAATTACTCCTGCATGGGCATGCTGGACGATTCCCATCCCAGGGTTTTGATCCTGAAATAACAGAGGAGCCAGTAGATTTATTTTCTTCCCTGATGGCACAGGCATATTCCAAGCGCTTTGCAGCACTGAGACATCATCTTCACACATGGGACTGGCCACCACTAACCCAGGCAGTGTTCAATCAATTCAAAGTAACAGATTATATGTAAGTTTTGATGAAAATACGAGACATGATGAGATGATAAACCTCCTGACTTCTGTCACAGGTAATAGTGAGGGTGATAGGACCTTGTTGTTGTTTTTTTGCATTGTTCCACCCTTATTCCTGACAAAAACAGTGAAATGATCCTACGGTTTGTAGAACGGCGTGGCCACGCTCCCCCCCCCCCCCCCCCCCCCCCCCACACACACACACACACACTTCTGTTCTGCTCACTTCCAGCTAGTCCAGAGGCAGGCAGCCACACCCTGCCAGACACCCTTCACTGTTTCCACTGTGCAACGTTTTCTGGACCAAAAGCACAAGCAAGGACTTTTTATGCGGCCATGGTCACATTTATCATTTTAGAAAGATTTCAGAGCGTTTGATGAAAAGGGGAGGAGTCTCGGTTTGGCCGCACTCGGCCTGGAAACGGACTGTAGGTGCTTTGATAACCAGAGAGCTTGCTTTCTCGTCCCATTCTGAAAATACTGTGGTCAAACCCAGCACACCAGGAGACATAACACTTCCATCTATTTCTGTAGGTACGTCGACACACATCAAGTCAGTTCATGATAAAAGCATGTGCGCCTTGAACCTAAAAACAAACTCGGACAATATTGCACAGTCAAATACACACATCTATATATAGATCCTCTGCTGCACCACAAATGACAAACCGCATGTGCCTCCCTCAGTAACACGTATAGCATCTGGCACAAAAGAGCTTGTTAATTACAGGACAGTATATTTTAGGCCACAGCTGGAGTCAACGCACAGTTTCTATGCACACACCAGACATAACATATGAAAAAAAGGAATGAAGACACGATGATGATGACAATCCCCCCCTCGGCTGTATCAGCACGTGTCGTTTCCTCCCCAGCTCAGCGATGATGACCAAGAGTTGTGCTTCATTTTCTGCTCTCTGAATTCTCACACAGCACAAGTTCTCCTCCAGCTGAGGCCCTGCTACACACACACACACACACGCACACACGCACACACACACACACACACACACACACACGTGACATCTCTCCTCCCCCTGAGCCTCCACAATGCTCTATCACCTCTGCAGTCAATTCCCCGTTCAGGTCCAAAATCCAGTTCGGCTTCCATTCCTGGAATTCCACAACCGAGGCTCTGTGGCCAACCTCTGCCTGAACTCCACCCCCCGTCCCTCCATCCGCAGGCCAAACAGCCAGCTCACAAAGCCTCTCTCTGTAGGCTGCTGAACACACCGCTCACCTACAGTTACACACGTTAATGATAAATATCCACCCACTGTAGTTAGGGCGGCTTTACTAGCAAAGGCCCAAGAAGAATATTGTTACAACTTAATCGTCGTTAGACATGTTTACTCAAATGAAAGCTTTCTGTCACACACAGGGGAGGCATTCAAGCACATAGCTGTATGCATTTAACAACACAAACGCATGCAAATGGAGGTCAAGACGCAGAAGAGAAGCTGAGCTCGTCACGGGCATCTGTGGGGAGTCGGCTGGGCAGCAAACTGGAGAAGAACTACAAGCAGATGCTTGTGTGTGGAGGAGGAGGTGTGGGCATGAGACTGCGGAACGCTGTCTTGTGTTGTCACCGTGATATTTCTATCTTCTCAATGAGACTGATGTGCAGGGTTCACTGAGTCTGAGAAAGAAATATGTGCTTATTTCAGCCTGGCTCGACTTTGACGACTGTGATAGTTTTTCTTTGGAATCAGCCAGTTTACTTTCATGTTTAAGTAAGTTCACAGTAGTGGTGCTTTGTTCGTATAGACGAGGTTCACCGTGTTACTGATAGAGACGGAGCAGAAGGAGTCAGTTGGCTGACAGAATCACAGTAAGTGTAACACACACGGTCTCTTTGTCTCCATAAAGAGACCGTGTGTGGCCCTCTGTTACAGCTGGAGGCCCTGCTGGCCAAAACTAACTTCCCTCCCAAAAAGCTGCACACACAAAAAGTCGTTTTGCACCTTTGTGCGGAAAATTCGGCGTTTAAAATCCGTTTTGTAAATTGACCTGCATGCATACACGTGCACGCCCAGAATAGCCTCAGCTTGCAAACTGACTTCCTGTGCATCACACACACATACACATAATATTTACTAAACTGGGTATTTCCTCCCCTGGGCTATTCAATCTTTACACAAGGCTCCATTTTTTTTCGCTTTTTCCCTCTCCGTACCCTCAAATCAGCTTTCTAGGATTTTTAGTTTAGAAGCAAGATGCCAAGTTTCCCCAGATCCATGTTAGTTCAGACACATCTGGCTCAGTGACACAGAATAACCGCCGGATCAGAATGACTTTCTAAGACGATTGCTGAACAAGTTGCACAGAAGTAGTACAACTCCAGTCAAAACCCTGTATGCTGAGTAAAATGTAAATAAAAGCTAGAATGCAGTGACTTCTGAATCTCATGAACTAATAAATTATACACAAAATGTTTAAACGTGAGACTTTTTTCCATTTCATGAAAAAAAAATGCATTTGACAGCAGCAACACATCCAACAAAAAAAAAAAAAAAAAAAAAGAAGTTGGAAACACTAGTTCCTTGTACATAAAGAGGCAACTGGAGAAACTAATCAGGGCAACAGGTCATTAACATGATTGGGCATAAAAAGATCACCTGAGAGAGGCAGAGTCTCTCAGAAGTAAAGATGGAAAATGGAAATCTGCAAAAAGACTTTGAATAACCCATCATCTGCCCTTTCATCATAAGATTTAGGGAATCTGGAGACATCTCTGTCCACAAGGAACACGGCTGAAAATCAATCACGGATGGCGGTGATTTTTCGGGGTCATTAAAACAGACAAAATCCCTGCATGGGCTCAGGAACACTTCCAGAAATCCTTGTCTTTGAACACGGCTCATCACGCCATCCACAAACGCAGGCTGAACTTGTGTCAAGCTAAGAAAAAGCAGTATGCGAACAGGATCCAGAAATGCTGCTGTGCTCTCCGGGCCAAAGCAGAAGAAAGAAAAATGGCATCTTTTACAGGGAAGGCTTTGCATATGTCAGCAAGACAAGGCCGACCGACTCACCGCCTCTATTACAACATCATGGCTTCATAGAAGAAGAGTCCAGGTGGACTGAACATCCTGCAGCTTGGATTTTTCACCAACTGAAAACATTTGGCGCGTGATGAATCACAGAAGATGACAAATAAACCCCAGGACTGTTGAACTGCTGGAATCCTATTTTTGACATTTTATGACCAAAATGCCTCCGTCAGAGGTCCAGCAACTGATCTCCTCTGTTACCAGACGTTTACAGGCTGTTGTTAGAAGAAGAGGAGTAAACATGGCCCTGTCTAGACTTTTTTAGATGTTTTGCTGGCAAAGTATTACAATGTCTCGCTTTCAGTGTTTTGTTCAGTTGTCTTTGTTCAATTTTAAACTAAACGCTGATTTATAATTACGCCGCATGCCATTAACTAATTGGTGGTCAGGTGTTTCTTCACATCAGAGCTCTCAACAGTAGGGTCAATCAGATTTCCTTCACATCCATTTATGAGTTCACCTACAGTGCGGACAGACAGGGGAGGATTCTGAAGTGACGTTCTCCGGCCTCCACACAGCTTTAAAACAACAAGCTGTGGCTGTGGGAGCCAGAGGAAAGAAAAACACTTCAGCGGGAGTCTGCATAGTAACATGAAGAGCTCAGAACGTCAGGAGGTCTCTAAAACAAGGAGACAGGTCACTCAGCAACAAAAACCAATAACTACATATTACAGCTTTCAGCCTTTGAATTTAGCTCACATGACGTGACTGTGCTGATAATCTGCGCTTGGATTTTATATTAAAAGAACCAGTTTAGAGGCAGCTAAACTCAGCCATTTACAGGGAATGTAACTGCTGGTATAACTGCTTTTTATCTCAAAATGATATTTGTCAATCAATCGCATTGATTATGATGGATAAGGTGAAATAACTTTGGATTTCCAGGATAATCCACCAAAGCTTTTCTATAACAAACTGATCGTCTCACCACTGATCACCAAAAATAAAACTCAGACACACAGTAAAATATGAGCACATATATTATCTGTGGTCAGAGGCTTTGGTTCATATGTGATTTTGTTTGTACTGGTGGGATAAAGCCTGATGAACTCTGACTGAACTATGGAGTGGTGGGAAATTAAATCAGTGATCTTCCATTTGCAGTAAAGACGAAAGGATTATTGCAATTCTTCATCAGACTTAGCAAGAACACACTGACCGCATATTAAGGGGTTCTGACAGAAAAGGCCCGGTCAGGTTCCCAGACTGCGGCACTGACTGTCACGAGCTGACTTTAAAATAGAACCTTTGGGTTATGCAGTATTAAAGACTATATGTTGTTCTGCTTTATTATGACATCTCCGGACCTCTCGAGTGGTCTGGAACCGTCCCAAAGTCGAACGTAAACACAGCTCTAACTCCCAATTTCTTTAGAAGCAGGAATTAAAATACCTGTGTTTGCACGGTGAATGTTTTACAGAGTAAATAAATGCATCACAGCTGTCAGATAGGATGGATATGGCCAAAATAAGCAGCAGAGGCTTCGCCGTGTGCTACAAAAAGCCACCGAAGCCAGTCTTTCTTAAGTCTCTCTGGGAGTTTGTTTTGCCGTCCAGCTGAGCTTACTGTGACTCTTTAATTGACTGGAGCTGGGTCAGTCCCATCATGCAATGCGTGGCGGAGCCCTGTGGTCACACTGATGTTTACATTAGAGCTCTAATCAGCGTCCCTGGAGAGCAGCTTCAGATCTAGGCCACTGAGCAGTTTGGGCCGGCCCAGTGACGGCCAGCTGGGAGGGACGGGCTGCTCCGTATCCACCAGACACACCACAACTCTCTTTTTGAATTTGGATATCTTCCTGCACTTTTGAGGGCCATCTTTGATGTGGTGGAAAAACCTTCTCAGACACTGTCTGTCAGACAAAGATGCCATTGTTTCTGTAAGATACACCTCTTCCTTTCGACTGCTAACCTGAAACATCAACTGATTCTGTTTCCATACAGAGAAACAAATCTGTCTGAAAATGTTCCGATAACGCCTTCAGCTTCATTCAGAACTGCTTTACACCTGTGCTGCCAAGTAAGTGGGACCGCCTGTAAACATCCGGGGGGGGGGGGGCACACCAGACTTTATCATGAAGAGGAAGAAGCATGAAAAACATTTAAAAACAAATCTGCACAGATGAAAAGGCAAAGCCAACTGAACAATCTGTCATTTTCAGTATTTCAGGCACATTTTGACCACAAACACCCAGTACTTAAACAGCACTGGGTTTACTTTTAGGAGCTAAAAGATTATTTCAGCCCTGGGTCTAAGGTGCAGGGTAGAATTAAGTCTACTGAAGTGTGTCGCTCCTCCCTTCCACACTGAAATGCTCGTCAGTTACGTGAACAAACAACCTGTTAATGTTGCATATTTCTACAGATTGTGGGTGTTTTCATTTGGGCTTTAGAATGGAACTGGAATGAAACAATAAAGAGATAAGTATCTGTCACAGCGAGCGGTGCACATGTCTCTTCTCAGCTGACCGAAGCGGGCAAGAAAGTCTGAGTTTGGATGTTGCATTTACACAAACAGAGCCGGTTTTTAGGTTTGGAGTCTTTTCTCTTAAATCAGTTAACTCCAAATAAACAGTTTCTTTGTGTTGGTGACAGCAGTCATTATTTGTGCATTTTACAGCGTAGCTGTTATGCTGTAAACATGAGGGATTCCCAGGACTCTATGGAGAGTGAGGAACACCAGATTTATTGCCCCAAAGCAATATATGGCTAATTCAGCTCCTTTGCTTTCTTATACAATCACTCAGGCCTGAGTGCTCAGTTTTTGACCACAACACATTGACGGGGATAACTTTCTCTGCACCAACCTTGTCCGCGGTGAGTTCTCGAATCTTGATGATCTGGACTCTGAACTTCATGAGCAGCGCTTCCAGAACCTCACACTTTTCCTTCCAGTCCTCCTGGCTCATTGCTTCCTCCCCCTCCGCCATGACGCCCGACCCTGGCCGTGAGACACACAGAGTGTGGAACTTGTGACAGAGTTATCAGCTGTATGCTTCCTTTTTGTTTCCACTTCTGGAGGTTCAGCTGCCTTTGAGGCTGACTGAGATTCAGACCACTGGCCTTGACTGGCCAATTAGAATAAATAACTGCTGACACACTGTCTGTTAAACTGAGTGTTTTATGTTTTCTGCCAAACTTTCTGTCTTCACTTCTTTCCTCTGCCATTAAATCATCTCACGACTCACCAGATGTATCTGGAGTTCCTTGCAGATGAACTGGCTCCACCTCCTGCAGCTACAAGCTCAAAGCTAATTAATTTTAACCGCTGCAGCAGCACATTCAAACAAAAAAAAATATTTGGATATTTGGCACATCAAAATATTTTTTAACTGATGTCTAAATAGCTTTCGCACATTTCCCATCTCATTACATGTGTTCCATAAGCAAAGTTTCCCTCTGCATTTCATCTAAAGACACATAAAAACTCTACAATATCAGAGATGGACAAAAAACAGACCCAAACATGTCCTTGAATGGACAGAGTGTTTGTTGTTCAGCAGATGTTTTGCCCCTAGCGAGCACCTGAAATGTTCCAGGGTTGAGTCCAGCTGAATCGCTGTGGGCGTATCCCTTTGCTTGGCCCAAACAGAAAAACACCTCTCCCTGCATCACATTTTCCAGGGCTACCTTTGGAAAACAAGGCAATAAACACAGAGACAGACAAAACAGAAGAGAGCGATGCACGAGGATCTGATGGAGATGGAGGACAAGGGGGGGCTGGTGGCAGAGTAAGATACAGAGGCTGGGTTTATCTCCATCAAGTAATAACCTCTCATTACCAGCCTGGCCTCCTCTAAAAGAGACTGCCAACATGTGTGGAGGAAGGCCATAAACTGGTTTCCACAGGCTTATTTCTGTTGCTTGTTTGCTGTGGTAAACACTGGCGAAGGCGACGAATAAAAGAGCTCTCACCCCACAAACAAAACAATATGAGGGACCGGGGGGAAGGAATTTAACGCAACACAAATACTTTGATAAAATCACGCCGTAAGATGTAGAAACGAAGCCTTTTTTTGTGTAACATCTTTTATTATCAGTCCAATGAGAGCTTTGATAATTTTGCTAAATTGTAGACTTCTTTTTTTTTTTCCTTTTTGAAGACTCAAGTCCCTCTCCTGGAGGCAACATTCCTAAATGATAATGCAAGGATGTGGTCGGTGGAAAACGCTGAAGAGTAATTATCTCCGAGCTGTGACTCCCAGTGTGTCGTTTTGTCCCTGACCCTCTGTGATCATCCCTTTTTTCCCCCCAACTTCCTGCTGAGTAAAGTCAGAGTCAACATACAGAGGCTGGATGGTCTGATTGAATACTTTACAGTGGGGATAATTGAGCCACTGAACGCCATGACACCCATTACTAATGCTTTTGATTCGGAAAATAATGAACTCTGATGGAGCTCAGTAGAAATCGGTATAAGTTTGTCATTCATTCGGGTAATGACGTGATCAGAAGACGTTTTCATTTTATATTTAAGGACACTGAAAAGTGGTTCATACAGCAGTTAAAAGGGAGTTAAGTATGGCGAAGAAACACTATCTGTGATAGACTACTTTAAATGCCAAAATAAGCCATAACATCTTAATAAATTGTATAATATCTAATATTCAAATGATTGAATTCAGTTGTGACATTTGTGGACAAACGTACTCAACTTCAGAGCTAACAAAGCTAAATTAAAACAGCACAAAAGAGGCAACTCTTTGATTCGAAACGGTTATTTGTAATGCTCAATAGAAGCGTACTGGATTTACATTGATTGTTTTCAAGTGGAGGTTTCACCTTAAAATGGCAATAAATTAGAGAAACTGCATTCATTTAAAAGCTTTCAACAATTCAACGGACTAATATGAAGCTTTGGCTGAATCATTGTTACTGTCAAAAGAAACTTGGCTAAAAACAGTCAACTCTCGTTTCCATTCTACTAATAAAACAGCTATTTTCATCTCAGTTTTTTTTACTTACCTGGTGTAAAATTAATATTATGACTCCCTTTAGAGTGACCTCATACCATGTCGAGTCCGACAGTAAAGTATCTCTTGTTATTTCTGCGAAGGAAATCCTAATTCATGGCTAAAGAGCGGTGAGTTTCTGCCTTTCCCTGAGCTTTTCATTTCAGCTCACAGGCGAAAGTTGGAGACGGGATGGGTTTTTCAAATGGGCGTGGCCTAATAAAATACGTCCAATTACATACGTGGTAGCTGTTTCTCTCCACATTAAATCAATTGAAAATCTGGGTTTGATTGACACGTGTTATTCACCAATAGAAATCCGGAGCGCCACTTTATAGACAGACCATTTTCCGAGGGCGGTCGGTAACAAGTCGTAGGAAGTGACGTACATAGTGTGCAGCGTGCGTCAATGACTAAACCAATACAGGAAGTTAAAGGCCAATAACTTCAAATTAAAAATATTCGAGCTCATAAACACGTCAAAACGTTTTTTTAAAACCTAAATTTTGTTTTAGCTATGTTATTTTAGATTAATATATTTTGTTAAAACTTACAACTGATATATACATTATCTTATGATATGGCATGATGTTAGTAAATTATTTAATTTTGAAAATATACAGGAAGTAAGCTATTTTCCACTTCTAAGTTTCCGTCGAATGGACACACAGCTACCAGCTGAAGCTGAAGGGCTAAAGCACATGCTGAACTGAGGTAAATGCACATATATGTAACTTAACACATTTATTTTATATGCTCTTGTTCTTGTGAGCAGTCTTTTCCTTTATCATTTGTGGTGCTCGCTGTTTGTTTTGCTCTCTGGATGTAGAGTCGTTTCAGACAGCTTGCTATAGTTTGCTAACACTAGTTGTAGCAGTAAGATCTTTAGGCGAAAGAAAGGCGAAAAATGTAGTAACCGTAGAGAGTTTGGATATATAGTTGCTACTTGTCTGTACATGAGTGTGTGCGCGCGTTTCTGTGTGTTTGTAGTGGTATGTACGACACATTTGTGCTTATAACGGTACTGAACAACACAACTGACGATTTGCAAGAATGACTAGAGGGGATGTAAAAACTTAGTGCTGAGCTCAGGTTTGACATGTTTGAGTGTCTCATAATTAATATGCACTGTTTGTACTACTCTCACAGGGCAGAGTCATGGTGGTGAAGAAGAAGACTGCCAAAGTTGAAGCTGTGGCGCTGGATGAGGAGAAACTACACCAGCTGATAGGTGAGGGTCAGAGCCACTGCAGAGCAAACAGAAGGGTGGTTAGTAACAGAAAAGTTGTGAGAATGAAGCTGTAAGTGCACAGATGATCTTCCATTTTAAGTTGAGCTGTCCGTGGGTGTCTGCCATGCCTGTTCATAAACTTAAGCTCAGCATTCAACACCTTCAGCCCTTCCAAACTGATTGGCAAACTAAGTGACCTGGGTATCAAAGCCTCCCTCTGCAACTGGGTACTGGACTTTCTAACCAACAGACCCCAGTCTGTTAGGCTGGAGAACCACACCTCCTCTACACTCATCCTGAACACCGGCGTCCCACAGGGCTGTGTGCTGAGTCCTCTCCTCTACTCCCTGGTCAAGAAGGCACACCAGCGTCTCTTCTTCCTGAGGAGGCTGAAGAAGGCCTATCTTTCTCCACAGATCCTGGTGAACTTCTACCACTGCACCATCGAGAGAATCCTCACCAACTGTGTCTCAGTATGGCAGCTGCTCTGTTGCAGAACGGAAGTCACTCCAGAGGGTGGTGAAAACCGCCCAACGCATCACAGGTTCCCCACTCCCCTCCATTGAGACTGTCCAGAGCAAGAGGTGCCTGCGGAGGGCGTGCAGTATCGTCAAAGACAGCGGTCACCCTGCTAAACTCTCAACCTCAGGGTCCCCCCCCACCACACACATACACACACAGAGACTGTGGACTACCACGCAAACCCCCCTTTGCCCCCCTGCCCCTCCCTTCTGCCCCCCCCTTCAGCCATTGAACCTCGCACTGAACTCTTTGTACTGTATTGCATTTATTCACTTTATTCACTGAATTCACTTTACATATGCACATACTCTGCACTTTAACCACTTTTACTGCTGTTTTGCACTTCAATTCAATTCAGTTTTATTTATATAGTGGCAAATTACAACAATTGTCATCTCAAGGCACTTAAATAATACAGTCTAATTCAAGCCAATTGGAATTCAATTCATTGTTATCATAATCCAATTAATTCATATAAAGCCAGTTCAAAAAAATAATATCCTAGCTAAGGAAATCAACAGATTGCACCAAAACTTGTCTTCAGTCCAATCTCCCGTCCTGAGCGTGCCTGTGGCGACTGTGGAAAGGAACGACTCCCTTTTAACAGGAAGAAACCTCTGGCAGAACCAGACTCAGGAAGGGTGGCCGTCTGCCTCGACCAGCTGGGGTTTGAGAAGACAGAAAAGAGGGGAAAAACACCGTAACACCATTCAAAGGATATCTGTTGGAACAGGGAAACATACGTTAATAACCACAATAATGTCACATGTACATAAAATCATTTGAGAAATTAAACAGGGGGAAAAAGAGAGCAAAGTGAGGAAAGGTGTGACAGATGAGGTCCCCCAGCAGTCTAAGCCTATAGCAGCTTAACTATGAGATGTTTCAGGATTATCTGAGCCATCCCTAACTATAAGCTTTATCAAAAAGGAAAGTTTTAAGCCTAATCTTAAAAGTGGAAAGGGTGTCTGCTTCCCGGACATTTACTGGCAGCTTATTCCACAAGAGAGGGGCCTGATAACTGAAGGCTCTACCTCCCATTCTACAGTTAGCATTCACTTCTGGTTGGATGCTAACTGCATTTCGTTGTCTCAGTACCTGTACTTTGTGCAATGACAATAAAGTTGAATCTAATCTAATCTAATCTAATGTCACATTTCTGAAAGCCATTTTTGTTTGGATCTTTCTTAGCCTCCCTCTCTGTCGATGGAGGAGAAGATGGAGTCAGGCAGGTTGCCCGGACCCTGCAGTCATGCTTGGAGCTGACTGAGCCCGTACAGCAGATACAGCTGATTAAAAAGGTGTGACCATTGTGAAGCGCTGTGTTCATATGTTAAGCTTTACCACATAGGGTAAGTGTTGTTTGTGTCATTGCTTCATCAGGCAGGATCCCAGTTGGAGGCGCTGAGCGAGGAGCAGTCTGGTGGAGCTATAGATGCTTGTCTGAACACCCTGGCGTTGGTCTACACCTCGCTGCAGGCCAAGAACCCTCTGCGTCGAGCCATTGCCAGGTATGTTGAGATGGTGGAAGTTTTTACTGCGTCTGATTGGACTGAAACAGAAAACTTTTGTTTGCTGTGGTTTTGAGGAAACCTCTTCAAACTGGTTCTCTGAGAAATAACACGGGTCCATGCTGCTCTCCTCAGTGCTTTAGGTTCAGTACCCGCATGGCTTCAGGAGCAGACTGTCAACAGTCTGGCCGCCTGCTTGTCTGACTGTATGTCCAGTTCATCTTCACACCAGTATCCGCACATCGTAGACACCATCTCTGCCTGTCTGGACGGCTTCCCGCTTGGTGAGTCTTTTGGCCTGTGCAACCCATTGCTGCAGATAACAGACATATCTTACCTCTTGTTGCTTACTCAGTAATAACAGTCTTTGAAAAATGATATATCTCCAGGTGAAAGATGCATTAACAAGTTGCTGCTTGAAGGTTAGTGTCCATCCTATTTACTTTATTTTTATTTCAGTTTTCTGTTGTCTGCCTCAGCTTCATCAAACCCTCTTTTCTTCTTTGTAGTGTCACAGTTCCTTCACAAGGTTTTGCTGGAGTATCTTCACCAGAACAGGTATGGAATTGTTTCTGCAAAGCTGGTTAATTCGTATTTGAAAGCAGTGCGAGCGAGGTGGCAAGAGAGTGTCTGTGAACCCTTTGTTTGTGAACAGTTTTGACTTTGACAAACACAACAGGTTTAAGGTGATTTTGTGCAAAACCCTAAAAATAATTTTTCAGATAGCTGTAGCTCAGGCTTACATGACATTGAGGAGGAATATTTTTTTTAGATTTTAATAAATTTTTGATGTTGTCCGACTCCAAAAAGCTGTTTTTGCTGTAATAAGCTTCGGGGGTCTCATCGTTCGTCTCCCTAATGAAAACTTGATGAAAACCCATCTAACTGCTGTTCCAATGTGGCTCCTCATTGATTTGTACACCTATGTCGCCCCCTGCTGTTCGGTTAGTGGTCTTGCAGGCCGTCACATTGCCCAGGCCCAGCACATGCATTCCTGCCTGGCTGCTGTGAAAACCTCCATGCTGGTGCTTCAGAGATCTCAGGACACCCTGAGTGCCATCCTGCAGGCGCAACAGGCTCAAAGGAAGCTGGAGGACACGCTGGACGTCCTCCTGGGCTGCTACATTCATATCCTCACTGATGGTGAGTGATCTTGACAAATGTTAAAACCCCACAGCAGCTGGAAACGAACATGCAAATCAAGCTGTTTGTCTCATCTGAAAAGCAGCCTACCATCCTCACTGTAAAATTAAGTCAACTCTGATCACAAGCAATAGATAGAATAGGTAGAGTTTTGATGATGAAGTCCCAAACTGGGAACTAAACAGAAACCTGTAAACTGATTTTCTGCTCCTTTGTTTTACTTCACCTAGAGGAGTTCATCCAGTCAGTGCAGAGTACAGCAGGCATGGCTGTGGTGTTGCTGATCAGGTCTGTCATGGGCTCTGGAGATGAAGTTGCCTCTGTGGTGAGTTCTTTTTAAAACGAATTTACACTCCAGTCCGTGTTTAGTTAATAAATCAAACAGAGAATTGAAAATGTCTTCTTAGTTACGATCAAATATCGTCTCTTTTAAGAACATAATGAATGTTGTTGTCAGGTGTGCAGTTTGCTGCATAGCTCAGCGCAGGGTTTAGATCCGGCACCTCTGTGGCTCAAGCAGAGGTGTGAGGGTCTGTGTCACAGCGGACGCCCCCCGGGTGTCTCTCTGTATTTGTGTCACGGAGCTTTGGCTATGTTGAGCTGGAAGGGTGCCCTCCGAGGGCCGCAGTGGGAACAACTGCTGCTGTTGGTCCCAAACACGCTGCTGGATCTGGACGTCAGGTAGGTCTTACAATCCAGTCTGTTTCCAAAAGTGAATTTGTTTAGTCATAGATTGCTGTTAAAACATCATTCAGAATGTCAGTAAAATATCCTGAATACTTGATCCTAAGGGTAGATGCCTTTTGGTTAGGTGTAACAATATCATTATACCCTCACTGTAGTATAAAGGAGTCCAGTACAGCAATGGTGGTGGCTCGGGTCCTGACCCTTTGGAGCAGTGCTGCTCTGGAGACGCACCTCTGCTCTTCCAGCCTCCAGATGTCCCTCAGAGGAGGCTCTGAGCTACAGCGCCGTCTGCTGGAGCACATCTATTCCCACTGGGAACATCCGCTAGATGGCGTCCGCCACCAGACGCGCTCCTTGTTCCGCAACCTCCTCGTCCTCCACCAGCACACCAACTCCTCCGTCTCAACCCCACTGGAGGATTCCTACATCGCAGAGCTCACTCACAGTCTGCTGGGTCTGGAGTGGCACATGAGGGGAAAGTACGGTTCTTTGGGATGCCTGGTGGAGCTCTACGGGGCTGAGCACCTGCTCCAAATCCAGCCCCAACTGCCTGCCCGTCTCCTGGGCTTGATGGGGGACCAGACCTTGGCTCCTTATGCCAGCGACCTGCTGGAGAGGCTGTTTGTCAGCCACAAGGCACAGCTGGCGAGTGCAAAGGGTGCTGCTGCAAAGACAGAGGATTGGATGGGGAGTTGGCACCAGACGTGGGTAACTCCCCTGCTGCATGTGCTGTGCCGTGCAAGGCTGGACCAGACCACTTACATCCTGGACTACTTCCTGCCCAAGCTGTTGCGCTGCAGCCCCTCCAGCCTGGCACACATGGTGCAGGCCTTGCAGGACACACCGCCCTGCAGAACAGGTACACACCTGTGTGCCGTCCCTTCTGGCTAGTCTTATACGTCATGTACATTTGATGTTCCTCAGTCTCAAAGAATTAAAAATGAAATTGCAGCCCCCATTTGAAAGATGATGTGAAGCATGTTTTTTTTCTATCTCATCAGGTCATTCAGGCAGCAGAGGTGCACTGGGAGCATTGATCACGTGCCTGCGGGCAGCCAGAGCCCAAGGAGTCATACCATCCTCAGAGGAGGGTCTGTGGGGGGGGCTGGTTCCACTTTCCCTGCTGCAACAAGCACTTGTACACAAGCACGATCAAGTGAGTTAGCCTGCAAAATGTATTACACCATTTGATTATTTAGCAGGCAAAAGCCAACATGCAAAAAGATTGCATTGGAGGTAATTTGTCCCACTAGATTTATGGGAATTAATTTATGCACAGCTCTCTTAAGGTCACGCCACAGCATTGCAACACCTTTTTTTTTTTGTTTAGCCACTTGCTGCTGTGTTTAAGATCGTTGTCCTGTTGCAAGACCCCATTTAGTCCTATCTTTAGCTCCTGGACAGATGACCTGACATCTGACTGCAGAATGCTCTGGTAAATGGAGGAGTTCATGGTCGATTCCATGACTGCAATGTGTCTCCACCGCCGTGCTTGGCAATTAGAGCCTGTACACACAAACATCGGTATTTTTGATAAACTTTCTGTGTTTTCTGCCCGTGCTGTGTTTGCTTTTCATCAAATTTAGATGACCAAACATCTCCACTTTGGTCACATCCGTCCAAAGGACATTGTTCCAGAAGTCTTGTGGTTTGTTCAGATTAAACTTTACAAACCTAAGCTGTGTTGCCATGTTCTTTTTAGAGAAAACAGGCTGACTCCTGAGAACCCTTCCAAACAATACCTTTTTTTAGTCTTTTTCTAATTGTACTGTCATGAACTTAGACATTTAACATGCTAACTGTGGCCTGTGGAGTCTGAGCTGAAGCTCTTGGGTTGTTCTGAGCACAGTCTGACCTTGGGGTGAACTTGCTGGGGTGTCCACTCCTGGGACGATGTCTTGAATGTTTTCCACTTGTGACTGATGGACTCCAAATTGTCTGCAAATGGTCTTTTAACCCATCCCAGATTGATGGGCAGAGAGAGCACTTACTTTTTACCACCACTGTAAATCCCTTTGAAGTATGGCACTACATGTGACTTTGTTTCATGTGTCGCATCATGACTTGGCATCATCTCCAGGTGAGGATGGATTCTTTGGGTTTGGTGTGCGAGAGCCACCGCAGCACAGAGGTTCTGACCTCGCATGAGATGGACCTGATCCGCCACTTTCTCCCATCCAATCTTAACAGCCAATCACCGGGCGTCAGACAGCAAACAGTCAGCCTGCTGAAGAAGGTGAGGCCTTCGCCTGACACTCTTTAGCTGGGAAGTGAGGGTTCATACAGGGGATTGACTGGACTCGCTGGTTTTAACAGGGAGCCGCAGCACTTTTAAAATCTTCTTGTGCGCAGTTACTCTGCAGAGTGAAGGACAGCACCCAGCTGCTGCAGAAGAGACTGATTCAGGAGAGAGATCAGGAGCAGAGAGACAGAGACCAGCACACACTGCATCAATACAAGGTATATCACACACTCGAGGAGTCTGTGTAGAAGATAAAGAGTAAGATCAAAGTCTTATTTCTGGCTGTTTGTTTTGGCTGCAGGAGTTCCTGCGCTGGCTGTGTGTGACGCTGCTGGACGTTTTGCTCCCCGGAGCTTCCTTCTCAAAATGCCTCCTGTCTCTCCACCTGCTGGGCCTGCTGGCTCAGCTCATCAGCTTCACCACTGGTACACCTGCTGCTTACATGCTGCAGCTTTGTAGAAAACAGTTATTTTCACGCATCAACTTTAGGCAGCTAGTAATACAGCAGACAATCTACATTTCAAATTCTTGTGACTATTGTTTGTGAAGTATATGTAGTTTTTCTTAATAATTCTCTCTTTCTGTGCCTGAAGCGGCAGCTTATCTCTGTGGCCGTCCTCTTTACTTTGATGGTCCCTCTGTCTCTGCTTCTTGTCACTTATTGCCTGCGTCTCTGACCTCTCCGTGTGTCCTAGGACCCGATGCGTTTGCCCTCGGTGAGGTTGTGACCCCCGCATCTGCTCAGAACGTCCTCTACTGTGTGGCCAGCAATTTCCTGGAGGTCAAACAGCTGGCCACGGTGTTACTGCAGCAGCTTCCTCCATCAGTTGTCGGACTTCAGGTTAAGATAACGCTAATTTCTCTCAATAAGCAGGGCGAAGCTTTACGGGTAAAACTTCTTCACAGTGTCATCTTTCTGATTTTTGTCAGTAATGCTTTGGTTTGTGCGACTTTATTGTGCGGACTAATTTATTCATTAAGAATGTATTCCTTTGTGTAGAGCCATCTTTCTTACATAACAAAATAAACTACACTTTGCTCAGAACTATGAGGCAAATATGAATGTTTGACAAAGGAAAAATGGGCTTGGTCTTTCTCATAGGAATATACAGTACTGTTCAAATGTTTTAGGCCCCTCATTTCTACCAAAAAAATCCCCCCAAAAATGTCCTTTCACTGTAATCTCATGTCTGAAAAGGGCCTTAAAAATAAACATTTGGATTAAGTGATGAACAGCAAGTCATTATTCAGTCATGTTTGAGGCTTGGATCCATGCAACGGAGCAATGTCCTGCATAAAGATCACGGCCTCATTTAATCCTGTGGACTTCTGAGACGACTGCCCAGAAAAGTTCCAACCAGCTCATCCCTGATAATGATGGTAGCCCATAGCCCACATTGCTATTTCAACAGTGTTGACTCATCTCTTTGATTTAATTTCTCCTGTTCAGTGTTAGTTTGATTTCTTATTATCTATGTACAAATGATAGATATAACAGAACTGGTATGTTTGTGCTTTAAGGTGCCAGAGAGAATGCGCTGCGTTCTTCAGGCTGCTCTGGACCTCAGCACCAGCACCAAACCCTTTGACAGCGTTACAGCAGCCCACCTCCTCAACCTGCTGCTCCACCAACCCGACCTGAACCAGGCTCTGCTGCACTGCGCCCGGGATCAGGGGCTCAGCTTCCAGGTCTCCCCTCCACCCGCACAGGCTTCTCAGGCGCTCATCTTAGAGCTCAACACTCTGGCTGGTGAATGTCCACACGCAGAACCTTTCTGCGCAAATGTACTTGCATTTCTTATGCATTTCTGAGTAACTGTGTTGTTTTTCTGTCCTCAGTGGTTCAGTTCTTGCTGCGCTGCCTGCAGTCAGAAGTGTCAAAGGCCGAGTCGTCGCTTCTGCAAGCAGCGGCTTCGTTTCCTCTCTACGGCAGGGCGAACTGCATCACTGCTGCCCTGCAGCATCTAAACACTGAGTGAGCACAAGAACCACCTTATACTGTCTGCTTCCTGTCCGCTCCTCGACATTTGCAGCTGAATTTCAGCCGCCATCTTTGTCGTCTTCTCGCCTGTGGTTTTAGGAGTTTGAGTCAGGCTGAGCAGTGGAGACGTCTGGTTCCGGAGCTGATTGCTGTGTGCTACAGGATGTCTGATGTGGTGTCACCTGTCGTCCAGAGCTCCTCCCCAGAGGGACTCATCCCCATGGATACTGACACAGGTAATCTCATTCTTATTCACTGTCTCCAGTGTAATGAGCAGAATATACAGTTAAAAAAACTATATATATGGTCATATTTTTTACTCAAAGTGGACAGAAACATTGGAAACTGTTAGATATGTGGCGTGTGTGTTTGGACAGAGACGTCCGTCGGTCTGCAGAGGATTCTGCAGGAGATTCAGCCCAGGGACACCAATGACTTCTTCACCAGTGCCAGAGAACTGGAGACACACCAAGAAGATAATCACACTCAGGCCACACACGCCCCCCTTAACACAGGTGAATCTGGGACGATCACGTTGCTTCGACTCAGTTCAAGTGTTTCGCTACTCGGGATTGCAGTACAAGTGATATCCTGATGGGGGAGGTGTTCTACCATTTTGTGTGGCGTAATTACATGTTTGAAATGTCTTTGACGATTACTTGAACACACGTGTGATGTTCATGTGTTTGGGTATGTGTTACCAATAAGATGGAGCGTGATAAGATACACAGACAAATCAGGAACCTTGTTTGGTGTGTTGGCTCCAGGCGGTGAGGGCTACAGGGTGACGGCTCAGATGGTGCTGGTATGTTGCTGGCGGAGCATGAAGGAAGTGGCCATGCTGCTCGGACAGCTGTGTCAGAGCCTGCCTCTGCACTACACCAATGAAAACGCACCCACACACAGCGGGCTCATCACAGAGGAGCAGGTGAGACCCCCGCGCACTAAAACACACGTATGCACACCTCACTCGCCAATGACTTTGTCCAAGCTGTGGTGAAACCGGATCAGTTCCACAGACGTTAAAGGAGGAGCAACTTGGAGAGTTTATTTTTTTATTGTTTTTTTTTTTTTTTTTTTAAACTAAAGGCCAAACGAACACAAACCCCTCTGGTCAGGGATCCTTTTGAAACCATGTTCTTTAAAACTTGGGCACCTGTTGCCAAGGCCTCGCCATTTGATTACGAGTCGTCTGTTAATAATTTAAAACTGATGTCTTGCCTCTTCATATTACTTTACTACAACACATAGCTGCTTTTTCATAGATTCATACAATCAGTTTGAATAGCATTGTTTATGTTTATGTATTTAGCAGACGCTTTTATCCAAAGCGACTTACAAATCAAGATATAACAAGCTATATAAAAAGCTAACAATAAATTACAAAGAAGGAACCCACTAGTCTGACTCTGTCAGAGGTGACAGAGTAGAGATAGAGTGCAGACATAGAGGGAAGTGCAGAAAGATAGAGGGGGTAGGGAAGTACAAGGTAAGTGCTAGGATAGGAGATGTTCTCTGAAGAGCTGGGTTTTCAAGAGCTTCTTGAAGATAGACAGGGATGCCCCTGTTCTGGTAGCGCTCGGTAGGTCATTCCACCATCATAGGCGTGGTGTAGGAGCTGCTAGACGACAATCCTGGGACGAACGGAGGGACCGAGTTGTGACATAAGCCTTTGCAAGAGCATTCAAGTAGATGGGAGCCGTTCCATTAAGCACTTTGTAGGCTAACATCAGTGACTTGAATTGTAAAGGGTTTACGTGGATATCTTGCATCATAACGGATGAAATGCGATCATACAGGAAGTCTCCTTCTACCAGGACAGTGAAGCATCATTTCTGCTCTCTGGGCTCAGTGAAGTCTCCACGGTGGCTTTGTTGCTAACCTCCCTAACCTGGATCATTGTTAGTTTCATCTGGATCTTCACGGTGGGAGTTATTTTCACCCAGAATTCACTGCATCTGTGAATGTTCCCTGTCGCTGGTTGGCTGAAATGTTGTTTGCATCAATTCCAATTAGTTTTTTTTCTTATTTATGAGCCAGTCCAGAGCACAAAGGTGAGCATTTGTTGTCCATTTCTACTATTATGGGTTCTTTGAGTAAATACTCAAATGTTTTTCTGTAACTGCACGCACGCTGCAGAGGGGGAATGATGCGAGTGTGTGTCTGCGAGCCCACACCGGGAGGCTCTTCCATTAGCATCCGCTCTCGTTAGCACCGAGCTTTCATTTGAGGCGCGACCCTGCTGGTTTAACAGCCGCAACGCCCCTCCCTTTCCACCGCATTCTTTCCAAATCACTTCCACCACCAGCAGGAAAACGCGGAGCGCTGCAAGCGACACACAGACACAATCGCACACGCCGACAAACTCACACAGGAATAGTTGTCTGAGTGGTTCAGCATGTGCACGTCCATAATAACAAGGGAACCAGACTGGGCTGGGTTTGTCTGTAGGGGGTACAAGAGAGTGTGTTTGTGTTTATCTGTTGACCATTTATTTACACTGAGAGAGAAAGCAGGAAGGATAATGGAGCGCAGTTTGCTGAATGGGATGTTTTTTTTTTGTTTTTTTTCAGTGCCTGCAGCATCACAAGCAACAGAATTGTGTTTACTCTGAGCAACAGTTAACTATCAGTGATATGCAGACTGTGCACTCTAATGTATGTTCTTAAGAAACTCCATTTCACATTTTGGTTCCAGGTGAACCTTTGGTCTTTTTTATGAGCAGTTCCACTGAGACTGTTGTCTTAAGAAAGCTCAGAAGCATCCATCCATCAACAGATGAAGGGAAATCCAGACATCTCTCTCCCCCAGCAACACCCTCCAGCTCCTCATCGAGCATCCTGAGGTGTTCTCAGACCAGAAGGGATTTATAGAATCCATCCAGAAAGTCCTGCCCCTTTACGACATAATCGTGGCACATAGTTTAGATTTGGAAGAATCCCTCAACAGTGTCCTAAAGTTTGAAAACATTAAGATTTTTAAGTTTTTATTTTTACTGACAATGTTGTCCAAAAATGCAAAATCAGCATTTGTAAAGGAAACCATGCAAGTCAATGTAAAGGCTCAAAGTTCACACACATTGGGTCTTAGAGCCCTGAAATGAGCCCTTCGTTGGCTTTAGTCTTGCTCTGCAAACTCTTTTTGAACCCTTCAGGAAAGGTGTCATCTTGGACTGGTCTATACACAGGTCTCTGTTTCGGTCCAGTGTAGATGGTCCTCGTCCCACTTCAGTCTCTTCTTGTTTTGGGTGCATAAGAATGGATTCTTTCCAGACACTCAGATGGAAAGAGGGTTCTGATCCCTCTTTCTGGCACATTCTCACTGCGAGTCATGTGATTAACTGCCTCGGGTTGTTCAAACACCGCATCGCACCTAAAGTAATGTACAGGAACAGCAATCAAAAATCACTTCAGAGTTCCACCATCCCATCTCGGCTCCAAAAAGTCGTTCTGTTCTTCTGTGTTCTAAATGTTTGGGGAAGTGGTGCGTCGAGTGGTCAGATGTCTTAGTCGATGGATAAAACACTAAATGAAGACCCAGCAGAGCGTTAACTGCTCATTTCTTTCTTACGGTGAGAATTTGTTGGTAACAACAAAGCAAAAAGCAAGAGAGTTTGAAGTTCTCACCTCCGAGGGCCAGCAAATGCAGCATCATTTGAATCTGAAGTTGGGCGCAGATGAAAACGAGGATGCTGGGAGTGTGTACCGTTCAAATCTGAACTGCTCATTGAAAGAGAGATTTTCCAGTCAAAGTAGTCAGAAACCAAAGTAAAATGTCAGGAAAGTCTTTATTTTATTTTAGCTGCCTGATGCTGTAATATTATTTTACGAGCTTAAAAAACCCATTAAGTATTAGACTTAAGAGGAAGTTTGAGAGCCAACAATGGAAGGAACTGGTTTGGGATATTATAATAGTTACTTTGAACCTCATCATTTTTAAGCTGAGAGTGGATGTTCTGGTATTCCTTGACACCGCTGCATGTTATCTGACTTGGATATCACAGATATTGTGTTGTCTCTGGTAATGATTGTAGTGGCTCTTATTACAGAACCATTGGCTTAACAAACTCATGCTGTGGCCCAGACAGGCAAAGGGAAACTCTTCTGCACTCTCTGACTGTAGCGCTTGTCGTCAGTTCCATGCACGCTCACAAATGGTGCGTTTGTTAGTGTTAACGGTCAATTTGGTGATACCGGTAGTGTTTGGAAAGCTGACTCTGGCAGAGTCTATGTGGACAAAGTCATTTTGCCCAACCGCAGCGATGACATGTCTGAGCAAAGATATGTTTGTGTGACCAAAGCGTAAATGTGTTGGAGCTCAACATGACCTGCGGTCCTCAGCCTTCACCCAGTGTGACAGCCCGGCTGGCAGCGCTGCTCGTGTTTTTGTTGCTGGGTGACACAGTGGGAGCAATTATAATGGGATGGTTGGTTCGATTTCTCCATCTTTTTTCCTTTTTTTTTTTTTTAAAAGAGTTAAGGAGGTTGTGGATATTCGCCTTTCTCTTGGTACTTATGCGTGTATGCCAACTTATTAGCTTTAGGTATAATAGTGCCACTGTGCAGAAAGTCTCCTTCACCTGTTTTATTATGTATAAAAGTGTATAAAATGTACGTTTGTCCACATCAATAAGTACTAAAACTCATAATGAATAGGTGAAAGCATCTATGGAAAAGTATAGTTAACCTTTATTCTTTAAGAGGCTTTTGTGGAAGCCGTTGCAGCTGTAACTCGTCTTGGCTCTGTCTCTGAAGGCCTTACACACCTGGATTTGGGCAGTTTATCCCATTCTTTCTGCGAATTGTGGCAACGTCTTGGACAAATGTCTCCCTTTCTTTCTAAACTGTCTGTTCTGTTCAGTTTGCCACAGCTGAGATCTGCTGGAGCCTCAGCAAAACATACTAAAAACCTTTTTTAAAAAACCTGATTGGGGTTTTTAGACACCAGTTATATAAATGTGGCTTCATTTGACAGCTCTGGTGTTTATTTGGCATAGCTATGGCTGGATCAGTTGTTGCCCTGTTAACGAAGGATAGATGGACCATTTGTATGCCATGCTCCGTGGCAAAGAGGAACACACACATCCACACACACAGAACTATGAACACAATAGGAATGCTTTCTATGACATCTTTCTACATTTGCGTGGTTGTGCACAGTATTTACTTTAAACTATTTCATTTGATAGTCTAAATTCTAAGAATAAACCGTAGTCCCTGTAATGTTCCTACAGCCGAATAAGAATCTGCTCCTCACATACTTTTCAGATATTCAATGTGCTGAAGATGATCTCGTTTCACTGCTCACTACATAGAAAACTCAGTGTTCCTTCAGCAATACACAGTCTGGGATCTAGCTAATAAATTAGGTGATTCCAGGCATAAAGGCTTAGTGGTCGGGTGTTATCTCATTCGTATAGAAAAGAGTGAAAACGAAAGATGGAGAATGCATGAAAACAATTTGCAATCAAAGTCGATTTTTAGAATAAATGCATTTGAAGGCATTACATTAAGGGTGTCATAGATGGAGACGTGAAGAGTTGCACATTGTTTCACAGAAATGACTGACTGCCCGTTATGCACAGAGAAGGTAACTGAAAAGTAATTAAATGAATTAGCTGGAAGTCAGTAGCATGACCTGGCATAAAAAGAGCACCTCAGAGAGGGCAGAGTCTCTCAGAGGTAAAGATGGTGGTCAGTGGTTCTTTTGGCTGCAAACACGTCAATTTGTGGTGTAATTTCAGGATGATATTCGGTAGACATTTTGGTTTCTTTTGTGACATGGCAATAAGATTACATTATATAAAGGTTACATGAAGAAAATCCTCCTGGGAGTTTGACTGAGACGTTGTAAAAAGGCATTTTACAAGACAGAAATAATGATATAGAGTCCATCATACGTGGACTTTGGTCTTCCTGTCATGTTCTTTGGTATTTAAGAACTATTTGGACAGTTCTGCTTCTAGTTTACTGAGCTTGTGTGTGGCGTGCGTTCGTGAGCTGCACTAATGGATGGATTGCCTCACTGTCTGAAGTTGTTATCGACATTTACGTCGGACTAACAGCATTTGTTTGACTTTTGTTTCTGTGTAGTAGAAAGGAGGCAATGAAGTAATCTGAATGATTTCAAAATGGCTTTTTGTTACCTCACCATTTAAAAACTAGAGCTTTATATTTCCTTGTGTAGTTTCCAGCAGCAGCAACAACAAACGCACGAGTCCTGTCTAACCCTCGGCAGTCAGGGGAGAAGCTGGCTATTTGGGTCACTGTCACGGCTCTGAGCCATACATGTAATTAGACTTGGGAAACTTCTCTCTCCACACATGGAAGTTTTTTCTGGGAAACGGGCACATTTGCAAACAGGAAGTTGATTTCTAAAAAAAAAAAAAAAAAAGAAAAAAAGTCAGCACCATACCCTTCCCCCGCCCCTCGCAGGAAGCTCGCACGGTCCTTTTAAACAGTTACACAGACGGGAACCTTCGGAGGGGGAGCTTTAAATAGGTGAAATCGCGGGCCGACTTGGGCCAGCTCAGCACCACAGCGGTCTGGGCCCCGGCAGCCACGGACCATCTGACGGTGACTGTTGCTGCCATTTTTATCTCCGGTGAGGTCAGCCTTGTCCTGGGAGTCCACTCTAGGAGCCCAATGTGATAAGTCATTGGGCTTGGTACTGCTGTGGTTTGCTCGGTCCACACTCTGGTGTCTGAGTGAGTCCAGCTTAGGTCTGAAGGGTCAGTTGAGTTTATTGACCACTGGCTTGACCAAAGAAAAGGCACTCTTAGCCCTTCCTCTGTTGCATTTACCGTGTAACATTGTCTTTGTCCACACATTTTTCATTCAGTCTTTTTCTCTTTCATCACATGTTCCCTCCATCTTCATGCATCATGGTCCTTTCAGTGGGTGACATCAGTTTACACTGACTGGTGTATTTCTGGTTCATGTGCGGGTCTGTGCCTGTTAGTTTAGATGTTTTGTCTAACCCCACATCCCTTAAGGGGGTGTTTGGATTTCTTCTTTTTTTTTGCCTCCTGTTTTTTTGCTCCCCATGCCACCCCTCCCTGTGCCCTCCATGCCACCCCTGACTAAGTCGGGGCCTGGCTGCTCCTCTGGTGGTGGTGATACCACAGCCTTAATGACAGGGAACTGGAGCTCTGCGTCCGCCTCGCCCTGCCGCCTCACCTGCAACACACTCACCAGTTTGCACCCTTCCACAGAAACAGGGCTCAGTTGTGTGTCTGTGTGTGTATATAGTTAGAATAATGTTGCTAACACTATTACTAACTGGATGGTTTTACTGACAGTGGCCATTATGCGGATGTCTCAGCATCCTTATTTGAGCACACTTGTCACGCTATTGACATGCCGCTCTCACGCTTGACATGCTTGGAGCTAAAAACTGAACGACGTCTCTGAATTGTGTGTGTTTGGAATCTTAGCTCTGCCAAAGAGAAAAAAGCTGAAGTAAGATTAGGTAAAGCAGTCAATAAACTTGTCTTGTACACCCTGCCTCGGATAGTTTAATGAGATACAAAGCAATATATTTTCTGACCAATAAAGCCGGTTTGGGACATGGTTCATTTCACAACAGTGTTCCAACATTTCATGGGTCCCAAATGAGAGGGATGGGTGCCAGGTTGAGCACTGTATTGTTTCCTTGACTTTTCAACCTGATACATGGTGAAAAAAAATAAAAGATCAAATAAATCTGTGGCAGATGTATTCACATCTCAGTTCTTTGGGGACCACTTTTGCCTTCCTTTAAGGTGACGTGTAGAGCAAAACAGCTTCTCACGAGACCAACTCATCACAACACAACAGCGGATTAGTCTGCGGATGAGCCGTTTAGCTTGAAATGAGTGAACCCTAAGAGGGTGGCGGTACCTGCCACCTACGAGTTTGCTTTAAGTCGTAGTCACAGCTTGTAAGTAAAGGATTTTACATTTTTAAAGTTGATGTCAAGTTCTATTTTGTGACTATTTGCCTACAATGTAGAGAAAATTAAGCTGCACTTAAACTGTAGAAACCTCTTGCAGGAAAGAGGGATTTTAAGGTCCTATCTGCTACACCCTACATTTTCACCATCGGGCTGAATAAATGTCAAGAATTGTCTCACCCTCAGCAAGGTTCCAGATTGGGAGGTATTTTGGGATTACCCTGAACCTTCTGGTACCACAATAACTTGTAAAATCTGTGAACATTAGATTTTATTGGAGGAATAGTTGTTGGAGCGCCAGCTGCCGGCTCTGGATAGAATGAGGAGAGAGAGCTCCAATAGTGACAGCAAAACCGCAGCCTACATCTGAGCAAATAATTGTAAGTCTCATGTTTTACGGCAGTTATGTTCTAAGACGCAAAGAAAACCACCCGCAACACGCCGAAATGCGTTACATTTGGATTTATACAGCTGAATCAAACCTTCTGGTTTGACTGCTCTGTAGGCTGCGGCGTGATCACTGCGCTGCAGGACTGAGAGGTTCAGGAGGTCCTTTGTCCCCACAGCCATAAGGCTTTTTAACAGTGACTGCTGACATGTTATTCTCAAATTTATTCATTCATTCGTTATTATTATTATTGATGTTCTAATATACAATCATTGTAAATATACTTTTTTTTTAGCTACTTGACTAATTTGAATTTCCTCCACTGTGGGATGAATGAAGTATTATTCTATTCTATTCTATTCTATTCCATTCTATCAGTGCTGCTGTTTAACACTTTGGAATAGAATTAATTTGCCTATCTATCCTGTGTCTTACATCTCAGTAGAAATGCAAACGAGGAGCTGAAATAATCTTTTAGCTTCTTGAAATAAATGGAGTTTCAGTTTAAGTTCTGGTGCTGTTGGTTGAAATGTTGCAAAAATGTGGGTGATAATGGGGGGGATTTCCCTTGAAATGTGATCACCAGGTCATGTCCTCAGGAGGTTAGCACTCGATGCACCTGTTGTGATTTTGCCTGCGCGTGTCCCACTCTGTTTGACTGGGTTTAATGTTGGTAGCTTACTGGATGAAATGCATGAGCCGTGTCACTTTAAGTCATCCATTGTGCTTTGGGACTGAAACCAACCTTAGCTGCAGTAAATTGTGAAAATGCCAGATATGTCTGTGGATTGATTCCTAAAATTAAAATGACCAAAATCCATTTCTACTAAAGGGCAAAGCAGGAGACTTCAAAAAGTCTTGTAAAAATGAAACGCAGACACACACTCGGACACAGCAGGACTCATTGCTGCTCTTGGTAGGTGGGGTGGCTGATTCCCTGTCTCTCTCTGTTACAGGTGGAGGGGGTCGGTCTGTACTTCCGTCAGCAGCTCCTGCAGTCCCGTCACCGTGGCGCCTTTGAACTGGCTTATGTGGGCTTTGTACGCCTCACCGACATGCTGTGCAGGTGTGTGCGTTCACATTCAGGGTAAAGGGCTGAAAGGTAATACTGCTGAACGGCCAAAGGCATCCGAGCTTCTATCATGACGCTGAGTGTCTGCGCGCCTTGTAATTAGCAAGTGGATAAATCCTCTCGGCTTACTGTAATTACATCGAGAGTGGATAGTTGCATTTGTTCATTATCTGGTGCCCTCTGGACAGCCAACAGAAACGCACGAGGTTGGAAAAAACTGAACATTAGAAAGTTGCGGTTTCTCTTAAATTCTAAATGCACGACTTAATTTAAGGAACACATTTGGGGAAAAAAACCCTAATTCACTTTCTAGAATCGATATAACGCAAGAGTCAGGATTTTGATTGATTCTCTGAAAATTCCTCTGCAAAGCACTTCTTTGCTGCTTCTCTAGATTTAGTTTGGTTTTCCAGATATGTTCTGGCTAAATATTTCTAATCCTAAGCGTTTACTCCACTAACCTACGCAGTTAATGATGCCAGGCTGATTTGCCTCATCACTTAACTCCACACTTCTCTAATTCTTAGAAATAACCCCTTTATTACCCCCCCCCCCCCGAAAAATCTTTTGATTCTGGATGACGTGAACGAATCTCTCACTTTCTTGTACCTCTGTGTTTTCCTGGTTGTGGAAAAGGTCTGCGGCCCTACGGCAGGTGACGAACCACAAAGCCGTTGCAGCACTGTGGACTTTGAACCACCCAGTCCTGAGCGGTTAAAACAAAACTCTCTTGTTTTGTTCTCGTCCAGGAACCAGCCTCCCTGTGTGTTGTGTAACGAGAGCGACATTCTCGTGGTTGTGTGTAGGAGTGCCCGGAGTGTGTGCTTGTGTGTGTGTGTTTTCAGGAGGGGAGGAGCAGTGTGTGTGGATGGTATGCAGACCTTGTGCTGGGTTATAGGGTGTTGATTGCGGGGTGCTTAACCACAGCCTTTTGATGCTCTGCCTCAGGATCTGGCTTTAGTGTGTTCCACAGTGTTTGCGCTCCTTCAGTGCGTCTCTTTATCTCCGTCTTCCGTTTTCCCAATTTTCACTTCCTTTCACTCCAATTCTCTGCACTTTCTCTTTTTTTGTATGTGACTGAATTCCCTGGTCAGACATGTGCATTTATATCTACAACTGTTTACAGGAGTGGTACCCAACATGTTTTGTCAGACATGTTCCCACAGTGCTGCGTTTTGAACTCACTTACCCCTTCTGTTTTTATTCTTAATAACAATATCGTGCCTATTTTCATCATATTCTTTTAAATGGTTTAGGTCAGTTTTATAACATTTCTATGGATTTTTATCCTTTACCTTTAGGAATTCCAACCATTGTATGTCTAGCTTAACATCCTTTGTTTCCTTGTCGCTATTATTCATTATATTGGTTTACTGTATTAACCGCTGTTACCATGTTTTTAATGTCACTTTACTATTTCAATAACGCATCAGTTAATTTTATTTATCAGTTTCACCCTTTTTATCTGTTACTTTTGCCAACTATTCCAGTCATTTGCCCATTGCTTTTAATTATTTAATGTATTTACTTCTGGTTTACTTGCCTTTTTTTGCAAATTGTAATTTATGCTCATTGTCACTACATTCTGCACATTTAATGTCAGTGAATTGAAATCGAGTTAACTTGGTAGACTGTGTCTGAAGATATCGCGACTATATTCTTCAGACACGTGATATCGTGTCTGAAGAATATAATCTTGCTTAAAGAGTTTTAGGAAAAGATCTTCGCTAACTAGCTAGCTAGCTATATGATCCGTCTTGTATAATTTAACACTTGTATTCTTTTATGTTAACGAACAAAAATGGATGTTTGGCAGCTATTCTTTGTAGTGTTTTAGACTGTATTTCCTGGAAAACGATTGAAAATGTCGATGACTTCTCTATTGGGACGTATACGAATTTAGGTGTAATGAACAACCTGATGTTGGTGCAGATTAGGCTTTATGGAAAGTGGCATCCTACATATTCTCTTATTGTTAAAGGCAGTTACAGTTACGCTTGCATTGTGTCAGTTTTGGAACCTTTTTGGAAATTTCCCCTTCTGATTGTGTTCAGTCATGTTTTACACCAGTTCTTGTTAACCAGCCGAAACGAGACAGAGTGGTGTGTGTGTTATTTTCGTATCTCTTAGAACCTTACTGAAGCATAAATGGCTTGATTAAACGAGTATTATTGTCTATATGTTGGTGATAAATAGGTAAATTTATATCTTATCGTGTCAACTAATGAAATTTGTCGTTCATCGTGACAGGTTTGTGAGTCTATTGTTTCTTTCTATCATTAGAGAAGACACACTCAAAAGCTTTTGGACTCTCTTGTCATGTTTTGGTGTGTGTGTGTGTGTGTGTGTGCGTGTGTGTGTGTGTGTGTGTGTGAGGAGTGGAAGTCGGGCCCTGCAGCAGCTTCCTGCCCGTTGGCTGTCGGAGGTTCTGGAAGAGGTCAAAACCAGCGACCCGTCGTCGAAACTGTGTGCAACAAGACGCAGCGCTGGGATACCGTTCTACATCCAGGTGCGTGAGCGTGCTTTTCCAAGATGTAAACATGACAATTGGACGTTGACAAAAGTATCAAAAGGGTGCTTGTAATGTTTCAGTCTTGAGTCTAGAGTCACACGGTTGAGTTCAAGTGTTGGCACAAAGTCATTGTTTAAATTTAAAACCCTTCAGAGCTCACAACATGCAGACCCTTGTCAGCGCATTCCTTTGAGTTAGTTTCCTCAGTGCGTTGTGAAGCTCTGCTCACACTGGTTCACTCGTTCTGTTGTGAATAATCCCGCTCAGGACACCATGACCCTCTGTTACGATACAATATGATGCAATTCGTTGTCCCCATAGGAAGATGTTTTCTGCTTCGCTTGTATCTTGATATGTTCTCGGCTCGCATATTTGACACAAGACTTGAGATTTAATGTACATTAAGGTTACGATACGGAAACGGCGGGTGGACACAGCGAGTGTTGTGGTTACAGAGTGAGATATAAATACACCCAGCTGTTATTATGGCCGCTAGCGGGATACTTTGGGTTCGTTTCGCTGAATTAAGGTTTCTAAGCAAAAAAAGAAACGACCATTTGACACGACCCCATGCGTTTGGGTGTTTTTGTATTCCTGTGTACTCTCAAACGTTGTACAAACCGCAGTTCTTGGCATGTCTTTGGAGAACTGATGCTGGAAGAACACAGCGTTTTTTTTTTTTTTAATTTTATAATTCATCCGTCTTTATTTTCTCACTGGCACATACCGACTCACCGACTTGGACACAGACGCTCACCGTGTCCTTTGGTTGCCCCCTTTAGTGTTCACTAGCACCACTTACCTCTAACAATGTGTTGTAATCTGTGTCTCAGTGTATAATTCAGCCACAACTTGCCTCTTCGCTTCCTCTGATTACTGATATTGAAAGTAGACATGGCAGAGTTTATGTTTCATCATAGCAGTAATTTTGAAGCGGAGTTGCTCTTTCTTGTGGTTTTGGGTAATCGACGGCACTGCTGACATCACTCATTCTTCTCTGTTTTATGTGTGTCTGTGTGCTACGCTCTTTAAAATGCAAGCATTGACATGGTTTTGAATTCAGTTCCACGTTTCAAAAGCCCTAACCTTGACTTTTTTGAAACCGGCTTTTATGCCTTTGAAGTCCTTTTTCTACTTATCTGTTGGACTTTATGGTAATTATCAATGAGCATCCCTGCAGGATAGTAGCAAGGGAGAAGAGGGGAAGAGTCGCAAGACGGAACAGAGCATGATAAAAATTACGACTGGTGTCTGAAGTCGAGGATGAAGGGAAATCGAGAGACGGAGGAGATAAGATGATGGTGAGAGAGGCAGGGGAAGTCTGTTGAGACGCAGAAATCGACACCTTGGCAGAGCTTCGGGCTGCATTCCTTCACACAGAGAGGCAGAGTCAGATCCGGGAAGGCTGGCTCCTGAGCTTGCCTCATGCTGGTCTGGACTGGTTCACAGGAACCAGGCTAGCCCTTCTGTTCCCCCACCTCCTCATCTATCCCCTACCTCTATCTTCCATCTCTCCATCCCTTCCTCCAAGGCTCAATCCTTAACCATATCCCAGTCCCGACGCACAGCTGGCTCCCATCAGCTCCCACAGTCAGATAACCCTTCTCTCATGCAGCAGCTCCCACATGCCCCTCTTTTGCTCCTGGCACATAGAAATGATGTCACTCAGTCGACCTGTCAGTCTAGACCTACTTATGCAATTGTGTATATGTGTATTTTTACGATTTTATGGTACAGCTGTGGTTTCTACAATAAAAGAAGAACGCTTGTTTGCAAGCTTTTCCGAGAAACTGTCGGCCATCAGGTTAGGGTGGAGGCCAGGTCATCTGATACAGCACTCCCATCAGACTGAGCCGAAAGGAGGGTTTTTGCTTTATTGCCCTCTTGAAAAATAGTCCCATTAAATTCCAACCAGATTGGATGGTGTGTTTCTGAAGAATGTTCTAATGGACATACTGGATGAGGGCTGCCGAGAACAAATCATCAAGTGTCACCAGCAGAGCCCCCTAACGGCATCACACCTATGCCTCTATGTATCTGTGCTTCAAGGTGGGAGCCACTCATGCAGATCACATCCCTACACCACGTTTGGACATACTGGAGCAAAAATCAAGAAATCCATTGGGTTTGCACTTTGGTCGCAGAAGATATCTTTTAATTTGTCTCATTCAAATGGGATTTCTTACAGCATTTCCAACATGAGGGCCTCTATCAGCCGTGGAAGTTGTCTGGTCTACATGTAGCTCTTTTCACACAGCAGCCATATTATATCAGTGCAAGGAAATCTATCCCTGTTAAGCCACCGTTGTTTCGCTTTGGTCATTCACTCTGACCTAACGCAGGGTACTGCCACCTGGCTTTGCAGTTGAGTCCCTAACGCATCGTTTGTTGGAGGACAGTGTTTCAGCCGTCCTTTACACATTCACACCAATGTGGCTTTTTACTTACTCCTGCTGCCAGAGGTGCATCTACTATGATGCCCCCAGTTCCACCTCTGTAGCTTTCAAACTGGATGGCAATGTGTGGCAATGGTGCACCGCTGATTGTGCAGTGTTAAAAGGGTTACTATCTTCTTAATTTCTGGAAAGGTCAAAGTAATTGTTAGTTTCTTAGGCTTGTGACGCTGATGAACTCCTCCTCAACTGCAGGAGTATCTCCTGGTTTTCCTTTTCTGGGGAAACGGGGTACCTCAAGACTCTTTAATCCCTGTTTTTGATGGTGTTAAAGTTCCGCATTGCTTGCCATGGGATTGACTGGAACATGAATATTACTTTGAGTTGTGTACCAGCACCACCTTGGCACAACAAAACTGATGACATCCACTGTTTGACTTTCGTCATGGCTCCACTTTTTCTTTCTCCTGCAGGCTCTGCTGTCGTCTGAGCCCAAGTCCTCCAGCTGCAGTCTGTTGAAGATGACCATGAGAGAGCTGATCGCTTTGGCCATGCCCTCTGCAGACAGGAACACCGACAGCTCAACGGTCCCTCAGGTTTGACCATTCAATCCACAAACGATACTTAGAGTTGGATCTGACATTTTCCTGAACATTTCCAACACTCTGGACATGAGATATTTTTCTCATGGAATGTATTCTACAGCTTTTAATCCATTAAACCCACATGCGGGTGTTATTGTATGGTAAAGCTGTGGTGTCTACAATAGAAGTATTTTTTATCTTTAATGTCATTTGAATGATGATGACATGTTCCGTCCTGCCATCACCACAGGTCCACGCTCTGAACATCCTCAGGGCTCTGTACAGGGACACCCGTTTGGGGGAAAACATTATCCCCTTTGTCTCGGATGGAATGCAGGCTGCCGTGCTGGGCTTCACCTCGCCTGTGTGGGCTGTAAGTCTTGACCCCATGTTTTCTAATCCATGTTAAGTGTTGCTGCAAAAATATCCTCCAAGTCTTTTTTTTTTTTTTTTTTTTCTTTCATTTTCCAGGTGAGGAACTCCTCCACTCTTCTCTTCAGCACTCTGATCACAAGGATCTTTGGAGTGAAGAAAGGGAAGGATGAACACTCCAAAAAGAACAGGTCTGCTGCTTCTCCCTCTCTTTTACTCAGAGCATTGGTCCAGGTAAGGACCAGAAAGTTCATCTTGAAACAAGGGCTAATCAGTCAGGCAAGTCCACTTATTCCACTCACGGGGAGCGCAGTTCAACTTGTTTGAGCAAATTGGTTGGAGGAAGTGTGGGTCATTTTGTTCGTGGCTGTAATTACCCTAACTTGTTAACAGATTGTAGAACATCAGCTGTAAACAAACCTACAAGGCAGCATTAAAGGTACTTAAAAGTACTTCCGTTGAAGGTGCTTACTTCCTAAGGTAAAGAATGTGATTAGCATGAATAGTATTTAGCTCACACCACCAGGGGGTGGTGTTGTAACACAACCTGGACTGAAATACAGCTTTGCTCTCTATTCAGCCCTCCTGGCTGTTACTTGTTGCTTGGGCAGATGCAGCCTTCCACTGCACTTTTGTCAACAGTCTGAAAATGACGTTGCACATCTAAAGGAAGTCGAACAGAGAGATGAATGCTTATGATGCTTATGAATAATGTAGGCCAGAGTTGAGGCTAATTGTCTCAAACAGGAATAACGCAAGTGGTGATATTGGAGCAACTGTCACTTAGTTGAGGATGAGATGTTTATATGGGGAGCTGCAGGCATCACACACACAAATTGAGCCTGGGATGTGGAGAAGATGAATCTGTTTATAGGTTTAACCATCTTTGTTTTAGTTGGAATGTTATCGGCTCTGTTGTCGAATTTTGTTTGAAAGATTGTGGGTTGTTTTTGAGGCTTTCAGAAGAGTTCTAAATTCTAACCAGAGTCCCGCAGCTTGTCAAACAACCATTCGAGTGTTTGGAACCCTGGATAATGAGAATGATAGCAGGCGTGTTCAAAGTGTTTTTTCCCTTGTGCATTTTCTAATCTGTTGGATCCGACTGAAGTGCAGGACGAAACGCTTGAAATCTTGCAGCACTGTTCACACGATTACACAATTGCAGGAAAATAATTAATACAGCAGGAAACTTACTCACATCACATAGTGGAAAGGCCAAAAAAAGGAACAGCGTCACAAGAAGGCCAGGGTCCTTAACTCCTGTCATCATACTCGGCTTTTAACAGCGAACATCAAGTCTCAGTGTACATAAACAGTGCTCCTCACCACCTGCTCCCTGTTTAGGTAATATTAAGTAAGGCGTATATCACTTGCACAGAGGGCAGCAATTTAACTTATTTGGGAACAGATTTCGCACTGAATTGAAGTCATAACTTGAAAGCCTCGTTGAACAAGCTGAACGCTACATCTCCAACATTTTTAAGTGAATGTTGCTCTTGTTCGTATGTTAACATGTGGATGTTTTCGTGCCAGTCTATACTCTTATGTGGTGTCGCTACAAATGGATTCCATTGTCGGCAACTTTTTGTTGCATTTATGTCATGGGCGTGGTTGGTCATGTCGATTAGAGTACTGTGGAGCTAATGACAACATGGTGATTACATAGAACTAGGAATGTAACGGTTACCGGTTTTACGGTAAAGCGCGGTGAAATTTTCCGCGATAAAGATTACCATTTATGTTTAAATTAATCTCATTGCGGTGGATTATCGGGATACGTAATAACAGCTTCATCCAAGTCTCCCAAGCTTCGAGCTGTATCTCTCTTCCTAAAATGCAAGAAAGTTTTCCGTTTTCGTTTTCAGGCACTTAGCAGCTACTAGCCGTGTTAGCAGCTGTGTTGCTAAGTGTCTCCAAATGAAACAGAACCGAAGGCCGCCAGTTTACTGTCAGCTCCACTGAGCAGAGCCGACACAATGTAAGGCGGTATAAAATAATGTAAACGCATGTCAGGAAGAACATACGGTGATATTTATAATAACGAGTTAAAAACGTAAAATGCTGTGTTAATTTAATTCACTGCAGTGTTGGCCCAACACACACACACACACACAAAGTGTTAGCCCAACACAAACACACAGTTATGGGCCCAGCACACGCACACACACAAAGTGTTAGGCCCAGCACACACACGCGCACACACACACACACTAAGTGTTAGCCCAACACACGTACACGCACACACACACAGGAACATACACTCATTTTCTCACACACACACACACACACACTTATGTATGAACAAAATATTGAAACAAATTTTGTTTACAAATTACAAAATAAACTCTTTCTGTGCCAGTTGTTTGCCCCTTTAATGCGTAAGTTTAATTTTGATAAGATTTTGGCTTCAAATGTTTTAGTTTGATAAGAGAATCGCAAGGTTTCATGAAATTATTTCAATGTATGTGTTTTTTGGACATTTGTACAGCAATTAAGAAATTCTTAATAATACCACGATAATATCGTTTATCGTGATAATTTGGTCGCTATAATCGAGACATAAAATTTTCCATATCGTTACATCCCTACATGGAACAAAAGTCTATGTCTGATGTAGATCTCACATATTAGTTAGTTAGTTAGTGTTGTGGTACTTCCATAATAACAAATTTTATCTGAATTTGAGTGAAAACTAGTCTTGTGTCGTAATTTGTTTGCAAATTATAAGTAAATTTCTTAAAGTACCTTATAAGTAACCCTTATAAGTAACCCTGAAGCTGTTTGCATCGATTATATTAATGATGCCGGTATGAATGCTGCATTAGCTTTGGCAGGCTAAGCTAGGTTAGTCACTAATCATATACTAGATCCAGCTTTTCTTTAGGTTGATGAAAAAGGTAAACTTGGTAAAACATCATGTCTGCTAAGTTAGCATCTTGGCATTGTCACAGTTAGTATGCTAACGTTAGCATTCAGGCCAGAGCAGTGTTGCTAAATGGAGCCTCTCAAAGCAATGACCTCTGTTTCTATGCTTTAGGCTCGTTAGCTTAAAGAATAAAACAGCACTGCTATTCAGAAAATGCAGACCCTGCACGGTGGCCTTGTTCACCTTCAGTCTGTATTATATAGGGCTGTATATGATTGATAGTTTACCCGTGTCTTTTGAGAGTGAAACGAAGGTAAAACTAATACCCAGAGCACATAAATGTGAACATATTAGGCACTGTTTGGCTGTATGATAAGACTTGTCCGTTTTGTTGAGGTCTAAGTTATGCTCAGAAATGATTTGTTACTCTAATTCAGAGTAAAATTTCCCAGCGCTTTCAGCTTCCGAGCACTCAGTCTGGTTCCTCGTGCTGTATTTTTATTGGCTGGATCGTAGAAGGCCTCTGATCACTGTTAACCAAGCTTCGCCTGCTCCTGTTTATCTTGTCTGTTTTCTCTTGTGTTTTTAGTCTCCTTTCCAGCCCCTTGTATAGCTCTCAGTTACGAGCCCTTCCGCTTCTCCGCTGCTTGTTTTCTTATTATTAGAGAGTGGAGTTATTTTTATGTGCATGTGAGGGAGTGTTTGTGTTGTGATGATGGTAATGAATGAAGGCTAAGGAAATTAGCATTTGAACTCAAAGTTATAACTTTATGTCTTTAAAAGACTTTTTGAGTATTGTAAAGATAAGAATTGCCTCGCAGCATGTCATTCGTCACGTCGTTAAGTCATACTGAACCGATGTGAAGTCATTACAGAACAGTGCGTGCAGAGGTCTGAAAGCTGAATCTCATTTATAAGCGTGTCTTCTTGCGTCCAGCCTTTGTTATCACCCTAATTTTACAGTTGTGATCTGTGACAACAGAAAACGTGTTGCAACAGCTTGTTGTAACCACTCTAATACTTGGCTTCATGTGTGTCGTGGTCTCTTGGTCCGCTAAAGCTGGAGAATAAACACATGTTCTGCTCACACAACCCAGTTTATTTACGACATTCTCAGTATTTTTGTGTTTGGAAATACCAAATTTCTTGCCGTCTGTGGGAATTTTAGCCGTGTATTTTCTAAAGCAGCTTGTATGCAGACATGTTGTTTGCTTGCAGATCATTGTCCCACTAAACCGAGACTGGGGCCTCTCTACACTCCGTGACCGCACATGGATGTTGATGAGATATCGTCGTGGAGATAAATGCAACTGTAAACAAAGCGGACAGAGAAAAGATTGCTCACTGCATTCCAGCTCAAACCCTGCCAGCTTTATCTCAAATCGGCCTCGACTCCTCACTTTGCACTCTTCGTGTACATGTAAAATTGTGCAGATTAATGCAGCAGTGGGGCATTTCAGCGCGGTTGTAAATGCTTTCTGGCAGAGCAGTGAGAGAATAAATGGGATTGCTGTTTTACCGCCTGAGGAGAAAGTATCAGGTTTTTCCAAGTATCATTTTTACTCCACTACAAGTATAAGTCTCACATTTGAAATTCATGACACCCAGAACACTGCCAGACTCTCCTTCAAACAAGAAACGGGTTCAGAATTGATGATTCCAGTCTCGCTCCCCCTTGTCAAAAACTCCGGTGCCTAGAATATCCACAATGCATCCTGACAGAATACAGTTCAGTCGAGGGCTAAAAAGCTTCAAAACAATACCAGACACAGATTTGTCTAATTTTCAATCAGATATGGAGTTATCAGCTCAAACCAACACTGACTGAAGTGAGCTCACTTACCAGACTTCATACTGCTCCCACTGGAGCTACCAAAGACTGTATAGAACGTTCAACATTTCCCCATCACACTGACGCATTCACTGCTAAGTAAAATGACCAAACAATGTAAAACTATGTAAAAGTACAGGTTCACTTAGAAAAGTGCTGATGCAGTACTTTGCAACCCCACCCCCCATGTCTTTATCAAATTGCCGGAAAACAGGAAGTAGTCGCAGCTGTTCATTGAAACATGTAAAGCAACATACACGAATGAACATTTCTACTGAGCTTAAAAGTCCTTTATTTTTCAGCACAGCTTGAACCCTCTCGGACCAGTTTTCTCACAATTTCTTTAAATAGTCATCAGGAATTAGTTCTCCAGGCTTCTTGAAGGAGATTCCAAAGCTCCTTAAGGAGATTCCACTCTGCTTCAGCTCCTCCATAAGACCTGCTGCAACTGATTTTAGGTTTAACCCTAACCTTACCCTATTCAGAAAACATATTTCCAGCTTAACTGTGGAACCAGCTCAGCCACAGCAGCAGCGACGGATATCTTTGGTGATTTGGTGTGACCAGCCTTATGGATAAAGAGGCGGCTGTCTACGGTGGTGACGTTGCAGCGTGTTCTGTATAGAGGAGATTTGTTCAGGGAAATTCCCATTGACAACATTCCCTGAGCAAAGGGGTATCTAGTATGGTTCATGTACACTGTGGAATGGAACACAGCTCTTATTTACACTCTTATTTTGTACAACGGCTCTTTTAAGATAGCTTTCCCAAATCTGAGAGATAATATTAATTCTGATTGTATTCTGCATCATAAAAGCTATTCATAAGCATAGTTTTTTAATGATAAAGATCATCTTGGTGCATTCGATTTAAAAGACAATTGATTTCCAAATGCACATTATGTGCCGTTTGCCTGCAAAGGCCTTTTATAATGTATCCGAGTCTTTTCACCAACACCTCCTCCCGTCTCCTCCTCTGTGATCCTCGCCCCTCTCACGCCTTCGAATCTGCTCCGGCAGCCTCTGACCTTTGCCCCCGAGGCAGCAGAGACTTGTCGGGCAGAGAGACTCTCATTAGGAAAAACAGAAGACAAAGGGCACGTCCCGGATTTGCACGTGCACTCCATGAACGTGTTTCTTTTGGAGTTTCCATGCGCAGTCTACCTCGGAGCTCTGAATCTACCTGTGAGTCATATCCAGGTTGAGAGGGGGTTTCAGGCTGACGCTCACTTTCCTGCTGTGACAGGGCCCGGCTGCTAACCTGAACCAGATCCAAAGAGCTTGTGCGCCTTTTCACTGTAGTCCAGAGTCTGTGCCAGCCGTGACTGTAGCACTAAGTGTGGCAGCGTCTCTCCTGTCTTGTGATCAAGTGTCTGGCAGGCCAAACCTCTTCCCTTTAGGGGCGACTTGATTTAGAGAGGCAGAGTTAAATAAAATAAAAAACTTTATTGGCCCTCTGGCTGAATGGTGGTTACGGCAGCGAGACCGCTAGCGTTAAATATAAAGTTGCTTATTTGAATACATAGGAGCAAACGCTCGTGACAGTTAAACATAGCATAGCATTTGTGCACACACAAATCCATTGTTTATGTCTAGCTGTTGCTAAAAGAATAAAGATAAAGGCTTGATTTGTTTAGCAAGAGAATATTTGGCACAAGGATGACTCTTTAGCCGAGCTCTACAGCGTTTGATTGGAGTTTCTCCCCGCTGCCTCCCCTCCTTCGCTTCTTGTTACCTTGACAGAATGGGGAGTGTATTGGACAGAAATTTAATTGTAACCAACCGTGTGATCATTAGTCCATGCCGTTAGTGTTCCTTTTTCTTTGTGCCTTAAACTTTTCTGCCGTTAGACTCTCTGTAGTTTTGAAAAACGGTTGTGCGTTAGCTTCTTTATGTGACCTTTTTTTTTATTTAGGACAGCGAGCGTAAAGACTGACTTCACATGTTTGACTTCTGAAGCCATTTTGGCTATTCAGGGGGGCATCGTCGCAGTACAATTACTGCTTTCCAGCTGGAGTTTCTCTTTGGGTTCCAGCTTAGCTTTGGACTCGACAAATCTCAAAAGATGTCCTTCCTTTCTAAAAAAGTGTATTGAATGTTGATTCATGGGGATCCAAAGTTTTTTAGAAATTGACACGCGCACGGCTATCTTTCGTTGATTTATTTTCATTTGTTGTTTTGTAAGTTTCCATCTTGTGTGGAAATGCAGGGCTAAATGCGATCAACGTTTAATGACTGAGTCTTTAAAAAAGAAAAAGGGAAAAAAGGTGGTTGTTTGTACCACTATTTTTACATTACATTTTTCAACCACACTTTTTCTGATTGGGTGGATTTATAAAGGCTTGTGCAACTAATCCCATTTCCCAGAGAGTGACTCATACTGTGCTACTGATGGTGATCCTTGTGACGGTAATTAAATGGAAAGACATCCAGACTAAGAGAGAATGGTTGTTTGTCTGATGTATTTTGGGTATCTGCATCCATTTGTTTTACACCTTTGTGTCTGTTTGTGTTTATTTGCATCTCTTTATTTTTGGTTTGTGTTTTTTTTTTCTTTTTTTTTAAATCTCTTAATCTATGTTTTTAAGTCTTGAGATATTTCAAATCAATTCAAAGTAGTTTTGGGCCGTTTTGAGTGTCTTTGTGATTATAAAGTCTTTGTAGTTCTTTTTATTTTATTTTATTAACAGTCTACTAATCTCTATGTTTTTGTTTAATGTACACTCGTAGTTGTTTTAAGTGTCTTTCTTGTTGTTTGGGGTAACTTTAATCGGTTTCCAGGTGCTTACAGTGTTTGCAATTGTTTTGAATCGTTCTAAATCTTTTTGGGATTGGTTAAAGTAACTCTGGATCTGTTTGTCCTTGTGTTGCGTCTCCTTGTGGTTGCCTGATTTACGAACTTGAGATGTTGTAAGAGGCTCTGGATCAGAGGCCCTCCCCTTCTCATGCCTTGGGCCCCGAGGTCTTAACATGATGAGGCTTATTCTGTGTGAAACTGCAATGGCCGCAAATAACGAAACAATATAAGTGAGTCACTCTGAAGTTAGTGTTTAGATTGTATCATCTGGCCTACTGTAGTAACATTGCAAAAAAGGAAAAAAAGGAGGTCCATGGTATACACTCACCAACCACTTTATTAGGTACCTTGCTACTAAAAGGTTGGACCCCATTTTGCCTTCAGAATCTGCCTTAATTCTTCCTGGCATACTTTCAACAAAGTGTTGTAAACATTCCTCAGAGATTTTGATCCATATTGACATGATAGCATCACACAGTTGCTGCAGATTTGTCGGCTGCACATCTATGATGTGAATATCCCGTTGCACCACATCCCAAAGGTGCTCTGTTGGATTGAGATCTGGTGACTTTGGAGGCTCTTGGTGACATGGTGCATTATCCTGCTGGAAGTAGCCATCAGAAGATGTCACTGTGGTCATAAAGGGATGGACACGGTCAGCAACAATACTCAGGTGGGCTGCGGCATTTAAACAATGCTCAATTGGTGCTAATATCCCCCACACCATTACACCACCACCAGCCTGAACCGTTGATACAAGGCAGGATGGATCCTGCTTTCATGTTGTTTACGCTAAATTCTGACCCGACCATCTGAATGTCGCAGCAGAAATGAAGACTCGTCAGACCAGGCAACGTTTTTCAAATCTTCTATTGTCCAATTTTGGTGAGCCTGAGCGAATTGTAGTCTCAGTTTCCTGTTCTTAGCTGACAGGACTGACACTCAGTGTGGTCTTCTGCTGCTGTAGCCCATCTTCTTCAAGGTTCCACGTGTTGTGCTTTCAGAGATGGTATTCTGCATTCCTTGGTTGGAACGAGTGCTTATTGTTGCCTTCCTATCATCTTGAACCAGTCAGCCCATTCCCCTCTGACCTCTCATATCAACAAGGCATTTTCATCCACACAACTGCCGCTAACTGGATATTTTTCTCTTTTTCGGACCATTCTCTGTAAACCTTAGAGATGGTTGTGTGTGGAAATACCAGCAGATCAGCAGTTTCTGAAATACTCAGACCAGCCTGTCTGGCACCAACAACCATGCCATGTTTAAAATGACTTAAATACCCTTTCAGGGGCAATTTAGCAAGTTGTCTTGGCCACCTCTACATGCCTAACTGCATTAAGTTGCGGCCATGCGATTGGCTGATTAGCTATCTGTGTTAATAAGCAATTGAACAGGATTCATATGTTTTATGCACAGTTTATCTGTATCAAAACAAACTGAATGCTAATGCTCAAGGATTTCCACCTCAGAACATTTCATCCTTAAGCATCAAGTCTGAATTAGAATTTTCCAGTTAAAATGTGTGAAGCTAATGTATTCTTTTGATGGTTTAAATGTGAACATCAGCGCATGTTGGCATACTGAGGCGGCGAACATTCTCGAAAAAAAAATTAACTGCATGTCGCCATTGCCATAGTGAGTATGTCATCATTCTGACACGAGCGTTTAGCTCCAAGCATGTGCTCGCAAAGCCGATAAAAATAAAGTCCTTCAACACTTGAAGCTTTTAAAAAGAACCACTCCCAAATGCGGTCCTAAATGTCTCAAAACAAATTCTCCACTGCCTATTTGAAAGTCCCCTCATCATAAGTTTTAGTGCCCTCATTAATAGCGTCTCTCATTTTCTCCTCCTCTGCCCACAGGATGACTGGTCGGGAGTTTTTCACTCGTTTTCCAGCTCTCTATCCGTTCCTTCTCAACCAGCTGGAAGAGGCTGCTGCCACGGTGGAAAGGTGAGGTGGCCCTCCTGCACGTGTGCACCGTTCACATTCAGCCATTGCCGTAGTTTTTCACACACCCCTCATCCTGATCGAGGTAAATTGTTACTTGGATTGAAGGCATACCAGGCAGCTCTCCTGTTTTCTTCTGTTGTTAAGCTGATAAAGCAGCGTTGCTCTTGTTCCGAGAGGCTTCCTGAGCAAACAAGGTGGAAAAGGTGAAATTGGCACAATTTTTCTTTTTCCTAACAAAGAACATGAACAATTTATTATTTCCTTAGTTCTCAAGAGCCTTACAGCCTTGTTTTTATCACGTGCTTAGATGACAGATTATTTGCTCAAAGCACAAGGCTTTACGAGTGAATAAAGTAAATGTCTTGTTGAGATTTGGTTTTGTTTTTTTTCAGTGGAGGGTTGAGTCCACAGAGGTTCATTGGCCTTATCTTTGTCAGCTCAGCCCAAACTCCCTTTTTTTTTTTTTTTTTAAAAAGCATCTGAGTGGTCCAGCAACTCCTAAGGCAGCCTTATCTTAATATGGATCCAATTAATTCAAAGCTCTTTCAGACCAGCTCTTTCACAATTCCCTTCACTCCCTTCGACCCTTGTTAAAACATTCGCAAATTTCCCACGGAACCAGACCTCGGCTGTCTGAGTTTCCACATCATCTCAGCGTATCGCGCCACCCAAACAGACCCGACCGCACCATACTGCAGCCATACACATCGGAACAGGGAGGCAAGAGAGGTGCTTTCAGACAAAAGTTACAGAGTAAGGACATTCACAAAATGGATAAATACAAGGTACAACTGTGTAAGGTCATCCGCTTATGCACATTGTGTTTTTTGTAATAAAACCCACAAATGTCCTCAAAACAAAAACTAGAAGGAAAAAAACAAGAATTGCAGACGGAGAACAGTTCACTGTCCAGAGATCCAAAAATAATAAAGCAATCAACATGTTGACATCCTCTCTGAACCAAAGAGTAGAAGACAAACAAAAAGCAGCTGCAATGTAAATGCAGCATGGAAGCACACGTTGAGCCTTTCTGAGGCTGACGTGGGATTGATGTAGCATGCAGGCAGAGAAATGGGTTTTATATAGTAATTTAAGGGGCTATGTTGTTGGAACGGCAGTGATCACAACAGCTTGGCAATTTTGTAAAACTTTGTAATAGCCAGTTGCTGATGCACGATGTTCTGTACAGTCAAAGATAATATCCCTGCCCTCCACCCTTCCATTTCCAAACCCGTTTTGCCAGAATGCAAAAACACAATACTTGAGAACGAAACACACAAAAGAGCAAGGAGAAGAAAAGGAAAGTTACACCATATTGTGTTTAGATATTTATTTAGATATACTATTACATACATAGCGGTGTATGCCCAGGCGTGAAATACAATATCGCAGGTGTCACGTGCACGTGTGTACAGGCATGTCTCTACATACCTGCATACACATGCAGGTATAACACGTGTAATACACATGTAATTACACATGTAATACAACTGCAGCAAATCGGAGTCTGTTAGTACATGCTTTTTTTAAAAAAAAATTTAGCTGCTTTATTTGCTTTGAATGAGCTTATGGCATCTACAGTCATGGGGGAGGTTGACTGTACAGAGGTTTCAGTTTTTAGGTTTGAAATATTGGGACATAATGGGAGAAGAAATCCTCTGGTCCTTAACAGGTCATGAAATGATAAGATTGCAACTTTTAGATAATTAACATGACATGCCATATTGTCATTATTTAACAGAAACTAATCCAAAAGGTGATTCTATAGACGTTAAGAGGATAAGTGGCAGCCAGCTGCTGCTAATCAAACACATCTGATTAGTTGATCCTCAGGGAGTGTGAGCACCTCTATCAAAACAGAGGTTTTGGCAGTTTGCTGCCTGGACTGGAGCGTTTACTTGTGTGTTAGCACGATGCCAAGGAAGACAGACATTGGTAATGATTCGAGAGAAGAAATTACTGCTGCCCATCAACCTGGGAGGGGTTACAAGCCCATTTCCAAAGAAGTTTGGCCAAGTCATTCATAAGTACATAACATTTTAAACAGTTTCCCAGGAATGGGACATCCTACCAGCAAGTACAAGTCAGACCCTACAGGAGCTATTCTACAGGCCTGAGTCCATCTCCAGTTTTTCATGTTTTCTGCCACTATCTTAGTCTTTGTCATCCTCTTCCTTCTCTATTATCAGACAGCAATGCTCCACTATGCCTTAGGCATTGTTTGGCATGGACTGACACAGACTTTTTCAATCGCACTTGAATTTACACTCACCCAAAGACAATTTTTAAATCCCTAAGCCTACACTTCTCGTACATACAAGGAGAACGACTGTTGTGTCAGATTCCTAACTATTATCTCAGTGTAGCAAATGTTATATGCTCAGCGTAGCCACGTTTTATCTCTCAAACTATTTCAGGTCATTACCCACATTTTAAACTGCTTTGATTTGTTGCAGTACTCCATCTGGTCTGCCGCTGCCTCCACTTCCAACAAAAACAGTGTCTCTATCATACTCCGAGAGATTTTCAAAACAGAACTGCTGATTTATTTGTCTGAGAGCGAAGTAAATGGAAAGCAAAAGCTTCAGTTTACTTTCTAGCTTCTTTTGTCCGCCTCTGCTACCGAATCGTTTTCACTCATGTCTAAGTGAAGAATTAAAACCACTTGAGGTCAGTGTCCTGTTTTCACTCTTCATAAAAGATTAAAAACAAAAATAACCTTTTCACTAAATGTCCGGCCGCTGGGGATGATTTAGAAGTTTGGGGAGAGAGGGCAGATATTCATGGAGGACCTTTGTGTGGAATTTGAGAGTGGCCTTAAACGCCACAGAGTCTCTATCTCATCCTGTCAAATGTTTCTGCCTCCAGCTGTATCCCAACAAGGCCTAATGTGTTTGCAGTTCCCCTTTATCTGCCCCCATCCTGTGTGCGTGACATCACATCCTGTCCCGCCGTGCTTGACTGAACTGTGACATTACACACATTTGACCAGCTAGTAATTGGCCGCTATTACGTTTCACATCTTGCAGATGCATGGAAGTCCCAGTGGACGGTTCTGAGTGTGTGCGTTTTGTCGGATGAAGTAATGAAAAGCACACGTTGTTTTCGCAGGGGGTCTGTTGTTCAGGATCTGTTCTATGAGATCCTCATGACTAATGACAGGGCCCAAAGGACACATTCTCAGTAACATAAGCAAATCTTAAATATTACAGACCTTCACAAAGCTCAGCTGCAAGTGCTCCCCACATTGTAAACACCATTTTTCCCATGCTCTTCCCATTCTGAAAGGATGATGGCAGGAAAGGAAGGAATAAAAATGTCAAGAAAACATTGTGTGACCCAAGTTCAGATGAAATATCAGATGCACACATATAATGAATCTTTTTTTTGTGTGTTTTTTGTATACCGAGTACTCATCTGTTTCTTTTTTCCTCTCCATTTCCCTCCCTCCCTCGCTCTTTCGCTGCCTGTGTGTCAGAGTGGAACTGTGAAACCGCTGGCAGAGACGGACAGTTTCCACTCTGACTCAGCTGGCACTGATGAGATTTGGACGGAGGGAAAGCAGGAGGTGAAAAGCTCAGTTCAAGGATAGATGAGGAGATGACTGTGTCGGAGTGTGGGTGGTTTTAGACATGCAATGTATCAAAATGCTGCAGGAATTTAGGCCAGTTATATTTTGCCCTGGAATTTTTCATTATTTGCAGTTTTTAGGCGCCAGACACATTGCTGTTTCATCCTGTTTCAGAAAAAATGGCCAGCACACTGGAACTATAATCATATCTTCATTCACTGCAGTCAGTCAATGCTCACGGCTTCAATTGTCACTGTGGCACCTCACTAGTAACTCCATATTTAATTCCTTAATGCCACCAAGAAGCCTGTTTGGGAGATCCTTGGAAAGTGGGATATTAGTTGAAAGCATATCATGATTTGAGGGTCAAATGAAGATTATAATCTACGGTAAAATCTACCTACATGACCTGACCTACACAGATGTTAGCATTTATACTTGTGCGACATGATTTTGTGTTGGTCTGTGGTTCAGAACCCCCAAAGCCCTTGTTTAAGGGGTTTCTTCAGCTGCTTCAAACGAGGGCCACTAACAAACAAAAGTCGTGTAATTCCGTGCCCATGTGGGGAGCTAACTAATGTTGAACAACAGTCTGTTTTACTGGAAATGCTGCAGCGCAGAAAGCAGTTTAGAGGAGATGGTGTGTACTACGTCACGGCTTCTGTCGTCTGCTTCGCTCGAGGTGCAGTTATGTTTGCGGTAGGGTTGTGAGTCATTTAAATAGGAAGCATTCTGGTTTTGATTTTGATTATTCTTACCAAATCTAATTCTAAAGGATGCAACTGTTTGATTTCATAATGGCTTCTGAAAATTCAAATTCAAAAAGTTTTTCTATTAGTAGCAAACCTCACATGAATCAGTCGCTTTTTACTTTTATGTTCTGAATGAGAGTAATGAACAGATTAATGAACAGAGAGATATCCTTATGTGCAAAATGGCAGCATATCCAGTTGGGAATTTCTATAAACTACATATTTGTCCCTCCAAAATCATTCTGAGACCTTTGTGTGGGTACGCTCAAGAACCAATGAAAACGATTAAAACTCTTTATTTTATCTATTAATCTATTTGTTTATTTTTTTCAATGGGTATCCAGTACCGGGTGTTTTCTTTTCAAGTCCTATTTGGACTCGAGTTTCAGTTCCTGAACCTTGTCGGTCTGATTTCAGGAAAAAAAAAAAAGTTGGCTTGACTTTTATCAGTTGCACCAGCAGAGAACTTTAGCTGCCAAATTTAAATAAACAAATGGGTAATAGCTTCCCCCTAAAGCATGTTTGACTTTATTATTTCCTCATGCCTCATGAGAGATACGGTGCAACCCAATATATATCCACAAAGGTGATTAAAGTTTTTCTAAGACTGTTTTTTGAGGAAAACGTATATAAATTGTCTTTATGACAAATACTGCATCATCAAATGTTTAGACACATCTACCCAATAATTTAGAAGTAGTAGATGTGTGTTAACTTTTTAATGGCAATATTATACAGTACTAATCAGATCTCCCAGGCTATTACGTAACCTTTTAAGACTGAAACGTCAAACAGAGCCAGAGTAGTTGTCGCCTCATCTTCCCGTTTATGTGCTATACCAAGAGTAATATCTGTCTTTCTTTTAATCTCTGTAAAATTTTAGCAGATATTAAAGTTGGATTGGTTGCGTCTGACTGGCTGCTTGTGTGTGTGTGTGTGTGTGTGTGTGTGTGTGTGTGTGTGTGTGTGTGTGTGTGTGTGTTTTCAGTAACAGTGGTCACGTGAAGCTACACCCCAGCCTGTTCTTGCTGCTGCTGGTGCTCAGTCGCCTCTACCCCTCCCCCATGGATGGATCCTCATCACCTCTGGGACTTGCCCCTTTCTTGCCCTTTATCATGAGGTAGGTGTTTTTGTTTTTTTTTTGGTGCGCACATGCGGGCAAACTTACATTCTTCTATTTTGTGGTTGTGTGTAACACCATCAGGTAAGTTTCTACGTTAAAAAGAAACAAAACCATCATCCATTTATGACAATCTCTGGGAATTTCTACCACACCTCTCTCTCTGCTGCACTTCAGCTTTCTAAATAGTTAATACCCTATCTCTATAGTAGTTTATACTGGAGCAGAAACATTTCCATTGAGGATTAGTGGGGATTATTATTGAACTGAATTTAATTGAAAAGAAAAACTCAAACAATTGAATGCAAAATATGTCGGAGACAGCTGAAAAGGTGAGAGTTAAGTGTGCCGGGACTAAGAGCAAAAATACCTTAAAGTCCTTTGAGTGTTTTAAAAAAAACAACAACTTTGAAACAAGCTTTTCTAAAAGTCTTATTCTTCACCCCTTGCATCTTTCATTTAACAAAAACGACTGAAATCCTTCAACAACATTACGTTTGTCATAACATAAATGACCAGCAGAGCAAGATGCATGAGCATGTGAGTGTAATGCTCCCTCCCTCAGAGGTTCCTTCCCTTTATCATCACTATCAGTGTAAATGGGTTTCCAGTCAGTTCACCTCCTTGTATAAAGTAAAAAGAAATGAGAATAACCAAGGGAAGGATCTGTCACGCACCTGCTCAGACGACCTTTCTCTGAACTGCAGCTCTAAGTAAAGAACAATTCACAATCACAGAGACAAAACACCTGCAGTCTAAACATTACCGTATGTGTTCTTCTTTGTTTGTTATGTTGACACAGGTGCCTCTGCAACTTTTTATATAAATGGGTTGCATCTGGCATTGCATCTTTTTATTTATTTATTTATTATTCCAGAGCTGTGTCCAGCAAATCCAGTGTTTATCTTACATACTGATGTTGGACTGTGGCTATAAACAAGCTAGACTGAGGTTTCTGCACAAGACAAAACCTCTGTCAAATCAGGCTTGGTCTCTACAGTGATGCGTTGTCTCACGTCGCAGTGGTTGTTTAACATAGTGTCTTGTTTTATCAGAGTCCGCTTGGTGTTTCCTGAGGAGTGAACCTTCCAGGCGAATGGGGAAACTGTAATCGCAGCCTTCATTTTTTTGCATTCCTGACACGGAGAGACCTACAAATATTATTGGAACACGTTCAGCTACATTTACTCCACCTGCAAACAGAATTGTAGATTTATCTCCTGCGCATGTGTGTGGGAGGAGTGTTCGGCTCTCACCGCAGAGTCGAGTTGAAAGGCTGGCAAAAAGGTGTTGCTTCTAGCACAACTTCAAATGCCAGCAGCCACAGCTGGTTGTGCTTGAGGATGGAAACGCTGGCAAAGAGAACAGATAAAAACGGTCTTCATCGTATGTCATGCTTTGCCAGTGCAACTCTAAACAGGAACGTGAGAGCTTTCTCTTTGAAAGGACAAATTATTGTCATGTTTGAAAGAGACTCTTAACTATATCGTTGATATATACGTGCAACATTGTGCTTGGATTATCTAGCATAGTAAATTATGATTTAAGTGAATGGGATATCTTTACAGCTGGATTGCTGGTGTGTCTGAGTTTATGCATGTGTGTGTGGGTTTGGGAGGGTATGGGGAGGCTTTGACCTTGTGTTTGGAATGTTCAATGGCTGGTTTAGATAAGAATACTTGAATATGGGCACTGGATACTTTGTGTGTCAAGTTAATGTTACATAAATGATACATGATTATAGAGTGTTATTGAGATGTGCTTATACATTGGGGAATTTGACTGATGATAGGACCATAGAGGCTGTTTACACATAGTATTACGATGCATCTTGGGTGTCCGACATGTGGTCAGGTGTAAGTGCGTCATTTGAATCTAACCCACTCTCGAGTGACCACTTGTGATCAGACGTCAGTTCCTGACTCTAAATGCAAATAAACATGATTGTTTACGTCTTCTCATCTGACTGACCTTACAATAGTGCAACATTGTAAGATTAGAGAATGGCATCTTCAACCATTTAATCGCATCACATTTCTAATGTCAACAGTGTGCCTTCGTAGATAGGTCAGCTGGTCTGTTTGTCTATGTTTGCTTAGTCCAGATTGAAACATCTTGGCAGCAAATGGATAGTTTGTCATAAGGCACCTGTGGTTCCTACAGCATGAGCCCTCCTGATATACTTATGTAGTGCCTCTATTAGGTTTCATCTTTTCAGTTTTGAGTAGAATGAGCATACAGCTGTTCAATGGATTGCTATGGAGTTTAGTTGAGACGGTTATGTCTTCCTTAGAATACATTTTTATAGATTTGGAAGTTCTGCTCCTTCAACACATTCATTCACCATTTAGCTATCCTAGCTTCATGCTGTTAAGGAGGAGTGTGACCAACTGCCAACTAGACCAGCTGACATTGGGCAAGAGGCTGGGTACACCCTAGCTGACTGATGTACCCCAGGTTGTGAACACAGACCTGTACAACATATGAACCAGCATTTATTTATAGGGGATGTTTCTCAATATCCTCTTGATTGGTCTTAAAGCCTTGCCGTTGCTGCTTGGTGCTACTGTGTCGTCAGTCTCCTCTCTTTCACTACAACACCATCAGTTATGAATTTGTATTCACTGTATGAGAAAATAGATATGTGGCATGAGTTGCACCTCCAAATCCGAGACCATGGTCCTCAGCCGGAAAAGGGTGGAATGCTCTTTCTGGGTCGGGAATGAGATCCTTCCCCAGTGTTGCGGGCTCTGCACCGACCCGTCGTTGTGAAGAAGGAGCGGAGCCAAAAGGCGAAACTCTTGATTTACTGGTCAATCTGCATTCCTATCCTCACCTATGGTCACAAGTTGTGGATAGTGACCAAAAGAACGAGATCATGAATACAAGCGGACGAAATGGGCTTCCTCTATAGGGTGTCTGGGCCTCCCTTAGAGATAGTACAAGAAGCTCAGTCATCCAGTAGGGGCTCGGAGTAGAACCACCAACTCTCTGTTTATGCTAATTTTAGCAGCTAACTAGCCAGTTAGCTTACCAAGATGACAGTCCCTCTTCACAATCAGCCACAGCAGCATGCTTCCTTTTCAGGTGCTCGTGCATTGTTGTGCTGCCGTGGAAGGCAAGTTCTGCCTTGCAGATATTGCATTGCACACATTTGTCTTTAGTTTTCTTAAAATGCTCCCACACTTTTGAGCTCCGTTGCCGGGTAGCCATGATATCAGAGCCCGTCTGGTTTAACTTCCTGTGACATCACGGCTGACCCCGGTTACCACTACTGCGCATGTGTGCCAAGGACAGAAAGGCAGACGCAGCAGTGGAAGGCGCTGCAGCAGTTGAGAGAAAAACAAAGTTTAAAAAAAAAAACACAACACATGAACTATTAAATTAGTTGTCGACAAATTTAATAGTCAACATAATCATGACTAATCGACTAATCGTGGCAGCCCCAGTGTATAGTACTTTTAAGTGGTCATTATCTTACCTGCAGTGGATAGTGGTTGGAGCGCTCTGAGTTTGGAGAATCGCATGTTTTTGGGACACGTGAGCTAAAGATTTAAGGTTTGAGCGGGAGCTATATTTGGATTTTTACACATCATTGCTTTTGTGTCACACAGTCTATGGCGTAACCACGCATTCTTTGGGGGGGTCATGTCCCCCCAATATTGAGAAAATACCAACCTGCCCCCCCCCCCCCCCCCCCAATATACAGAAGAAAATATGTAAAATGCATGTTCTCCTTTTATGAACCCTGTCAAGGGATCAGTCTCTTGTTATGTCTTATTTGTTTTCAATTTATTAAACACAATAACATAACACTCTCGTCAATGAGAGTGACCCACCGGGCGCGCCGCCGTCTCAGCAGCGGCTCTCGTTATCTTTACATTGGACTTCTACTTTTGACGGAGCCGCTGCTCAACCGCGCCAAGCTCAACCGAGCAGATTGTACCAGAACAGGAAATCCAACACAGAATCAACAAAATAAACTTTCGCCCCCTTTCAAAATAAAAAAAACATAAAACAAAAATAACATTAGACTATTAGACTTTTCATTGTTAATGAACATTTTGAGACATTGACACAATAGAAATGAACCTGGACTTAAAAGTCCTCAGCACATTTTTTGTTAAAGGAGAAGTCTGTAATTTGTTACATCATTAGTTGTCCTTATTAAAATATTTACATAAACATGCTTTGGGTATGTGGTCTTTTTCAATTGGAAGCTGTCCTATTTGCTACAGTACTACTGGAAGAGCATAATTGTAATTGGTAGGTGTGTTTAAGGTCAGTAAACAGTAAGCAACTAACCAAAACAAAGTGGGGGGGCAGTCACTGTCTCGGAGAAATTACACTATTCCTTTAGCTGTGAATTCACATGGTCAATTTAGTCCTCTAAACTATGTTCTAAATGTCCAAATTTTAATATATAAATAAAGAATTGTAGATAATGCACTTAACAATTTTGTTTTTCTCGGACCCCCCCCAATGTCTAAACCATGGTTACGCCCTTGCACACAGTTGTTTAGTTTGTCACTGTTCTCCTCTCAAAACTTTGAAAACTTAGCAGCGCAGCACACTGTAAAGGAGCCCCCCTGGTGATGTCATTGGAAAGAATATTCTGCATGGCTGCACTTTACTAACGCCTAAAGAAGAGATAATTGAGTCCTGGCCATGAGTTAGTGTTGTGTGGCAACTTGATAATTAAACTGTAACCTAAAGTTAGAAATCTGCTATTTTGTTTCACTGCCAATATTGGGCTAACTACCACATGGTTACAGCATGCATATGACATGGATACATTTGATTTATTCTAATTGTAGTTTGCTCTGAATTATGATAACATTCAACAATTTCTGTGTTAAGCATTCGAATGCTGCATTAAGCACATTTTCAGAATTACTCTGGAAAACTTTCTAAAACCCCAAATGTCAACAGAAGGGGGAGTCTGTATGTCAATACTGTAACAGTATTTTCTTTTTCAAACGACTTTTCTTGTAGATATAAAAGTAGATATTTTTTTTTCGACTCTTTGGCTGCCCCTGACAACCTCCATGTGAGCCCTTCACATGTACAGCCATACACATGAATTTGTTGTCATGTTGAAGAAGCCACAAAGATGTCTTCGAACATCAGTAAAGTAAAAAGAAATAGTGTGGTGCAGGCCTGGAAACCAAAGTTGTTAACTGCGGTAACGCAGCACCCAGGCGCAACAAAATCAGTATGGTTCAAAACATAGTTTTAAGGCTCACAGTCTTCTCTAGAGTTGCTTTAAGCGCAAAATCAATAGAAACTCTTACACATCAGCTGCACCTGTTATGGGAAGTGCCAAGTGAATAGCGCTCTAAATGAAATATGTGTAAAGTTGTGCGTAAATAACCCATCTCTGAGAATCGGGTTTGTTTCTCAGCTGTGAATGAAGATTTCAGCCTGACCAAAAAATTGACGGGTTGGAAACCTGAATTCCTTCTTTTGGAATTGGATATAGCAGCAAAAATCTCCGAAAACCCTAAAAATGACATCAATGTTGTCAGTTTGCTTTTTGATATGCTAGTTTGCTGCTCTGTTGGTTCCAGTCATTCAGACATTCCTCCTGTTGCCTAATAGACACTATGCTCCATACATGGCAAATGGAAAACGAAGTTGGATCAGGACTGCATAGGTTGTAATACTGAGCAGTTACCATTTAGAGCTTCAGATGTGCAGAGTTTACTCAAGTCTTCCAAATCAGATACACGTGGTTAATAACAAACTGACTTTGTGCCTCAACAAATTAGTCATCATGAAGTCTTAAAGTAATTTTTTTAAGACCCCATCTCTTGTGGGTTTAGTTATCTGGACTTTGGCTGAGTCTGTTACTGTCAGAGAAGGAATGTAGCTCACGCATCCACCCAAAATGAAGCCCATATGTTGGAGATGTTAAATATAGCTCAGCCCTAACGTCTTTGGCTTCAGCCATTTTTCTCCCCACCACCCCTCTCCTTCCCCCAACCCTTTCTACCCTGGCCTGTGTGGACGGATCTGAGGTTGATGACTGGCAACTCTGCCCCCTCCCTTTCACCCCCTCTTTTTCCCCTCGACCCCGTGATGGTCATAGCTGATACCGATCAGCTGGTGCTCGGTTTTGTGTGTTGACATGATCAAGAACCCTACCTTAATGCTTCTCTCCATGATACCACATGGTATTTTATCTTTATATCCTCCCACTTCCCCACCCTTGATTTTTAACATTCTCTTGCTCCCTGACCTCGGCCTGCGTCACACCTGCACGGATAATGACGGTGGGACTGATAATTTGGGAGGATGAGAAGATCAGACACAGTTATTGTAATAATTTAAGGGTTGATTGATAACGTGCTCGATCTCCTGCAACGTATTTCTTTCAGATGCTTCTTCTTGTTCTTTCTCTGCCTTACCACTAAAGCTTTGGTGTTGTGATAGTGATTTGTATCCTGTGGTATTAAGCCCTGACATTTCTCCTTACTCTACCTGCCTCACTCCCTTCCTTTCATTTTTATTACTCACTTGCTCATATCTGATAACGTTGGAAAGGGCACAGCACGGCCAATAAACTTCAAAAAAGGAACCACCATCCGTTTCCCCAAAGATGCTGTACATTTCTCCACGTTGTTCCTGCTATTGTAACTTTCTTGTGGACAGTGACGAATTGTGAACATATGCTGAGAGAAACCTGCGTTTGCCATCAGCAGTTGAACCCTGACAACAGCAACAAAAAAAAGGTTCACTGACCTGTTCCACCAACTGTTTTTCATAATTTAAACTGATGTTGGACCTGATGTGGTAAAGCGTGTCCACCAGCAGCCACAGAACAGTCAAATGTAGAGCTACACGTGTAAGATTGTTGTTTGCTCAAACCCCCGGAGGTGACTGTGCTTTTTTAGGAGGGGCTCAGCCTCACTAGGCCTTTTGTTTTTACATAAAGCATGTGTAAGCTAATAGCACCACTCTTCTTGAGGTTTTCCATTGTAATAGGTACGACCTATCTGATACCATTTTCAGTGCCACTTTGCCAAAGTTCCAACCAGCTAAAACAATCAATAAAGGCAAAATAATTATTTCATCTGTTCGCCTCTTTCACCTCTGGCAGAACCGCCATGGGAGTTTTTTTTCTTTCCGCGGTCACTCAGGACTGAATTGAAGATGAGTTTCAATGCAATTAGTTGGTTTCCTTTGCAAAGCAACTTTTTTTTTTTTTTAAATTTGCTTTTTATGAATTGGACTAATTTGGAAATTAATTGATTGTTTCAATTGGATTAGGATTGTATTGTAATTGACTCAAATTAGACTGTTGGACTGTCTTTGAAGTGCCTTGTGATGACATTTGTTGTGACGTGACGCTCTAGAAATACAATAGAATTCAATTGAAATCCGTAAAATAACCACTGAATCCTGTACTCCTCACTTGGATGGAAGATTGCTTAAAAGTCCAACTGCACAGTTCAATCCAACATAGTTTTTAGTATTTTAACCTGAAACATTTCATGCAAAGCTCTGAATTTAAGATAATTTTTCAATTTATGGACACATTGTTGGACTAAACTTTGCAGTCATGTTCTAATCAATTTTCTACTCAACATATCCAAGCATATCTTTTGAACAACAAAACTATAAAAATAAAAACTAAATATATATATAAATACATAACCAACTAGCTGAATGGTTTTTGAAGTATTATGATTCTTTTGTTTTAAATGGGACCAAAAAAGGGCTGAAATTGTGCAGGGGATCACATTTGGACGCACCAGCTTTTTCTTTCTCCTGCCAAACTAGATAAAAGATACCCAGATAACCATGATTGCAGACGCAGTAAAACGCACCTCACAAGACGGGGCTCCCACGCCGACATTCGACACGCTGCAACGCACCGTCACATTGTCTTCTTCCAGCTTAGCTAAAACGGCTGAACTGGTGTCATCGCCCTGGAAATGCTGCACCTTTCAAGCTATTAAGGGCTGTACTTTGAAGAGCATTTACACATCAATTTGAAAATGTGTACATCATCCATCAACAGTTATCAAATAATTGAGATCAATTAAACTGCGATTAAATATCTTTGACTACTGAATACTTCACAAGTAGCTCTTGGGAATTCTGGTGGACATTTGATTATTACATCAGTGTTTACACAATTAAAAGCATCATTCATTTCAAGTCCCAGATTTACACCAAACATAGACACCAGCGTGGAGCTGATTATGCTTGTATGTCACTGAATGTAGAGATTTAAGCTCTACGCACGCTGTGGTGGTATAACTGAAAGCTGAGCAGCTACACCTCTTCCATCTGTAAAATAATGATTGTGTTCACCAACTACATTTTCACCATAGGACTGAAGGAGGAAAACAAGCTCAATTATTTTAACTGTTGCTCCCCTCACTTCCTAATTGTGCTGTAGTACATTCTGTGGTGACAGACTTTGATACTGTGGCTTGTTTAGCCAGCATGTTGCAGTCTCAGTGGAGGAAGCTGTTCTCCCAGCTCTCCAAAATGAGGCCCAGATGAGCCTCGTCCATGCCAGTCAACAGTCTGCCTACTGATCCCACAGGGGACGCCGCTGTTTCTAAAATTACACCCTTCCAAACTGTCATTTCCTTTTGCAAGAGTTTCAATGGGACAAATTAGCACAGATAGTTAACATATGGGCCCCAAACAGGGGTGGGGAGCGATTAAAAGTGAAGAACGGGCGTGGATTGTGGCCATTAGGTGCGCATGTGTTTGAGATGTGTGTGTATGTGTGCATAAAAGTCCCGTGTGAGCGTTTAGGGCTGAAGAATGCAAATTGTTGTCTGTGTTGAACACAGAGTCTTGGGCTGTCTGTCTGGCCGTAGGAGTGTATTTTGTGTGTGTTTGTGCGAGAGTGAGAGGGACGGAGACATGCCCACAGCAGGTGGAAAAGCATTTGTTGTGACCCTTGGCCCCCCCAACAGCCCTTTCTTTGTTTAAACCCCCAATGATTTCAAGCATCTTGTCTTTTATTGTCACCGTCACTTAGTCAAATCATTGAAAGATTAAAACTTTGCGCAGCTTGTTTTCCCCCCTCACACGTGGTCTATTCTTAACATTTGCTCCCACAGCCACATGTGTGCGCCTTCGAACATATCTCACCCTTGCTCATGCCAAAGCTCAAAAGACTAGCTTCTTTTTCATCTCAGCATGCCATTGCAGTGATGGATCGGTGTTTCACGTTTCTCTGGAAGCCTCTGCTGAATTTTCCATAGTGGAGCTAAGCTGCTGGTCTGGTCTCAGCAGCTAGCTTGAATGCCAACGTAGGCCCTAAAAACAACCTGCAACATACGTGCACCAACCGTTCTCCTTCGATCTTTTTTTTTATGCGAGTGTGTGCTTATTTCGGCTTGTGTGTACTCCAATTTGTTTCTTAATCTGAGCAGCTCTTCCTTGACTGTTTGACGGTGTGACTATTGAAAAGAGAGAATTTGTGCTTTCTACGTTAAGTGCTGTACGAATGGACGTGTGAAAGGGTAAATGTAACTTGGAGGGTAAATTGTTTTAGCTGGTCAATAACACCCAAAAAGTTCTTTATAAATGGAGTCCATTTGTCATTTTAGCAGTATCTACGAATGTGGAAGCCAACACCAACTCCAGGAGACTTTTTTTAGGCAGGCTTGTAAGACACCCTCTGTCCTTCTTCCTGCTGGATATTTTTCTTGTGGCTCTACTGAAAAAGTATTTTTGCCCTTTAAAGTGAATACACTACGGTGTTGGTTTTTCAGTTCAAGTCCTTCCACCAAGGCTGCAGGTTCGTAAAAGACAAATTATGCCCCAAAGTAGTATTCTTCCCACATGCCTGAAAGGAGAAGGTCAGGTCGGTTGCAACCTGCAATTTATGTCATTAGATGTCACTACACTGTACACGCTGGACCTTTTAGGTCAATGTGTGTGGTTTGTGTGTCCATGCAGACTGCTAAGTAAGCCTATTCTACGCGTAATCGAAGCTTTACATGCATCCGTGTTGTTTTATTGCTTCTTGTGCTCTTAGCCGGCTCGCAGAACATCAAGTCGACTCTTGACAAATTTGATGCGTGTAGTTATCTGCACTAACACTGGGAAACTTAAGCTGGTGACTAAATCAATGTCACATGCTTCAATATGAGCACTTGCTTGACTAACATTGCTGTGTATGTGTCAGTGGTAGCTGATGAATGCTGCTTCAATAGCAGCATGGTATTTTTCTAGTTACTCATTGGCTTAGGGTCAAAGGTTGTGCTTAATGTTAGCGTTGCTTGGCGTTAGCTACCTGCATTAAATCTGATGAGTCATGATATTATACAGTGGCAGAGAAATGGACCTGTTTGTTGATTTTTATTAATTTACTCCTTTGGTAATTACCTCAGAATCCCTCCTTTAAATGAATATCTGTCAAAAGTCCTTGGCCTGGACCACAGTGCAGATCTAGCTATGTCCTCCTCTTATCTCCTCCTTGCATCGGTAACATCCTTCTCTCTTGTCAGACCTTTAATTTGTAAAAGTGGTTGATTTTAGCAGACATTCAGGGCGATTGGGCCACATTGTTAATCACCAATGAATGCTGTAAATGACTTAAGTTTAAGACTTATGTATGTGGGCAATAACGCAGTGTGGCAATGACTGGAAAATATTTTGTTTAAGGTTTATCAATGATCTGCTGGCCTAAAGGCTGTTTTTTTGTTAAAAATGTTGCCTCTTGTAATAGAAGAAAAAGGCAGATGGGAAAACAGAGAAAAAGATGGAGATATTACATAACCCATTTGTAACAATAACAGCCCGTCCAAATCAAATAACTCCCTGGTCATCTGTCTAACGTAAGAATTGACCAGTGACCTAATGTTGCTGATGATTGATTATATTAATATGAATTGTAATTGCATTATTTTTCATAGCAAAGTCACAGCGGTTAAATTAATTGCACTCAGGGTTAATCATAACAAGCCATGACTCGTGATAATTAGGAATCTTCCCACTTCCTCCATTAACTCAAACATACAATGTTATGCAATGAAAGATGAAAAGATTATCCATGTTCCAAAGATTGAATAATTCTTCGCGATGTTGATGTTGCTGCTGCTGTGTGTGTGTGTGTGTGTGTTCCCCAGATGCGGTCGCTCCGCTGTGTATCGGACCAGAGAAATGGCAGCTCGGGCCCTCGTCCCTTTCGTCCTGGTCACCCAGGTCCCATTCACGGTTCATTCCTTACTGCAGGAGCTCCCTCCAGAACCGGGACCCAAAATCCAACACAACCACATCCACGGCACTCTGCTGCAGGTCTGCTCCCACGCACATCAGCATAAGCCATTACACTCATACTTCATATACACAGCACTCAGTGGGGGGGGCATAATCACAAGTTGTTTAAATGACCACAAGTACTCGTCAAGAGTTGGATACAAAACCTCAATCATAAGATTGCCACAGAGACATACAAACTTAACTCGGGTTGCATATTATATATAATATTTATCCCATGGCAGACTGAAACCCCAAACCCTCCTTTTGCTTCCCTCTGGGGAGGAAGTTATTACAGTCACTCCCCACTCTTTTTTTCATCTAAGCTCCATGTTTCCTTCAGGAGAGCTACACGTCAGTTCTACATGTCAAACATTCATTCTGTACATATATTACATTTACATAATAATCTGTTCCGCATGAGCCGCGCTGACTACAGATTCATGAAGCATGCAGAGAGTTCAGACGACCTTTGCCCTCCACTGTGACACTGAGAGGATTATGGTTACTTATTCTAATGAGCGTGGCTAAAATATTAACATTCAAATCTGTCATCGTTATTGGGGATCAAGTGGTTGGAGCATTTCTTACAGAGTTATTTCCATTTAGTTCCCCGAGACATTTTTCAGTCACTTTGTTTTTTTTTTATTTATTTTTTTTTTATTTTTTTATTTTTTTTTTTTAAATGAGTGGCTCCACATGTTATTTATATCATACATGTGGAAAAGGATGCACCAGCATGCTCATGTGAGTAATGTGACCCATGGTTCTGTGAGTGATTGCATTGTTCCACTGATCAACATGTGGAGGTATACTACCAGCAAGTAAAGGTGGGTGTCAACAGTACTGCATTTAAGGAATGGAGGAAATTCATCCCCAGACAATGTTCCCAATTTTATTTTGCTCTAAGGCTTCCTCTATAGTTGTGAGATGGAGCGCCACAGTTTTGAAAATGAATCTCCATGTGAGCCCTGCACATGCACAGCCACACCCGTGAATTTGTTGTCATGCCGAAAAGGCTGACAAAGACACCTTCAGAGGCCGTCGTATCATAGAATCTAACAAAAAAAAAAAAAAAAAAAAAGCAGCATAATCTTTTTTTTTATGTACTCTATTATGCTTTAAAACTATGTGCTTCTGACTTTTTTTGAAGTAGAGCCCTGAAACTGTCCTGGACTGCTCGGGAACTGAGATACGACAGTTTGCAGCATTGGCTTCCAGCCCAGCACAAGTCAGTTTTTGCTTTTATGGTGCCATACCAGCTACATAACAGTTAAATAAACTTTTACAAACGAAGAAGAAACCCAAGAGAAGGGTACCTGAGGAAGCAAGGAAAAAGAAAGAGCTAAAGTGACTGAACAAGAGACGGAACAAGAATAAACATCCGATTGGACAGACGGACTCAGACTTAGCTTTGTTGTTGCTGTTGGCAAGCAAGAACTAATTGTCTTTCTTGTTCCGATATGTTTGCGTTGCTTGGCTCTGTCAGTGAAGTTTCCGTCGATAATCATAAAAAGAATGGACCCGGGATCATTTCCCCTCTGCTCTGCATAATAGGAGGATATTAAAGCCGTTATTCCTGTCATAAACTAATGAAATATTTGATATATTCTCCAGACATTGACTTTCGTGCTCTGTATCACAGCTAACGGGGAAATGCACAACATTAAAACAGTGGCGTCTTCATCCATGTTATGTTATTTATCAGAGGTTGAACCTAAGTTGTAACATTATTTTTTTATCGTCTCTGCCTCAGTGATGAAGCCTCAATTGGCCACCTCAGTTTAGCTTCAGACTCGCTTGCAAAGAAATACTTCTCATGTATAAAGTTTTTGCAGATTTCGCACCAAAAACCTGGACGTTTGCAGCCTTTTAAAGGTTCTCTGCCAACTCACAATACGGGCCACTGTAATATCGTGCATGTGCAGGGCTTAGACAGATGTTTTTACGCGAATGGCGTTGCATCCCACAACTGTTAGGGGAGCCAAAGGGTAAAAATTCTCTTGTGATGCTTTCATTTCACTACTTCTGCTGCTCATCTAGCACACAGAGTCTCTGTCGGTCCCACAGGCGCAGTATCCACACAGAGCTTGTCGAGACAAGGCGGTTATCGCAGGGTAAATACCAGTGTTTAGTTCTGTCATCACACTCTGACAGACTCAACTAAACAGTCTGCCGGTAATATCAACAGTGACGGTAGAACAGGGAGAGGGAGTTTCCCCCAGCCTTTTATTGAACACAACTGATGGGGTTGGCGAGGGAGACGGTGGGCGTGGAGTGGGTGAAACCTGTACCCAGGGGTCAACACGAGGAATGAAAACTCCAGCATTTTCTTCAGGATAAGATGGAACACTTATGGTTTGACAGTGGCCGGGACTCCCGGGAGGTCCGCAGTGGGATGGAGGCATGGATTGAGAAGGGGAGGTGGGCCTCTTAAAAGCTTAGACGAGATTTCAGGAGGAGAGTGGTTTTTAGTTTGCTTTCCTGTCATGGCTGCCACATGTGGATCTTCCACAGATGTTTCTTGATCCTCTACTCATCCATTTCCATCCATTTTTCCCTCTTTTTCTGCATTTGTCTGCTACTTGTCTCACCATGAAACATTTCAAAGTATGCAAAGTCTGCGAATAAGGATTGGAAAATATTTTAATTTCAAAACGACATCCATTTTTTTTGTTGATTCTCCTGTACTCCCTGCTACCTCCTGTCTTGTTTCACTCCTGAAAGCTCTTTTCATAAAAAAGGGTGAGATCATAATGTGTAGTTTAAGTGTTTTAGTGTGTTCAGTAACTGCCGTTGCTTTTTTGTCCCGTCTGATGTCTCGTTTCCACTGCATCTACGACTTATCATGCTTCATGTGCGTATTGTTTTACCAGTTACGAGCATTTTTGTCACTTGTCAACGCAGTAGCTTAGTTTACACATGAGTAAACTTAAGGGAACGTGATACCCGTGCACTGCCAGTCCAAAAAGAAAAGTGAAAACCTGAACTTAACTAAGCAAATGGGTAAGGACCTTCCATTGGAAAGATGCTGTAGTAATTACTATATTTGGCAGCCAGTTACTTAACCCTAATCGATGCACCGAGTAGCTTCCCATTCCTGAAACAACCGTGTTGGGAGACGCATCCCATTATCCTCGACTGAAGATCACTTAAATGTTTGTTAAAATCAAATTGAAGAAAATCAACAGTAGAGCTTACAGCAAAGTCTAATAGTGATTGAAAGAGCTATTATGTTGAGTATAATGAGATCTTAAGTAATTGGGACTAAACGGTTGCGTAGCCTTAACAGAACAATTTATCAGTGAGGGTATTCCATAAAAAATGTATGTAATTTGCTCTGGAGCGTAAATATTGGGCTCTGGAGCAGTGGAAAAAGTCACAAGGTCTAACGACTCCAGATTCACCCCGTTCCAGATGGAAGCATGGGGGTAAAAATAGGGGCGAGTGAAGTATTGAACCCATCCTGCTTAAAGCAGCGTTATGATGTGGGGTTACTCCAGTTGGTCGGATCTAGGTTCAGCAATGCCTAGTTCCGACCAAACCTGAAAAAGCACTCAATGATCAATGGTTTATTCCATCAGGAGATGATGACACAGGCATATTCTAAGATGCCTGACTGAAGACCAGTATTAACCGGCTTCAGCATCCTAACATGCCATCATCAATTGCTGCATTTTCCACAGCATGAACCATGTCCAGGAACTTCTTCTTGGGGGTCCTTCCTCAGGCCCCTTTTTTTCAGCTAAACAGAGTTCCATGGGAGAAATTTCAGCCCAAATAGTGCCCTGGTAGGGGGGTGGTACTTTTGCATAGCATTCAGGGCAGGGCTTGTAGAGCTGTACGTTTCTGATTGGTTGAGCACACCCAGTTTTTATTTCCATCTGGATGTCTCAGCCATGTTAGATTTTGTCTGTCGTGGACATTACACCTGTTAACTTGAAGTTGTTATAGTTGTCAGTGTTTCAAACACAACTTTCGAACTCTGACATTCATTTTTGGAGTTCCAGAATAAACAGTAGGGCATTGATGCCTCTATGACGGACAAGCGAGGTGATTTAGAGCAATAAAAAGTTAATCTTGTATTTCTTTCACGGCAGTCATGCTCTGAGGCACGAATATAAACACCCAAAACCCTATGAAAGTATGTAACCTGGAGAGATTTTGAGTTATTGCAGCTGACGCAAACTGACTGGTGTCACTGTAGGCTCAGCCTGGCAGTGCTGGGACTCCGATGAGCCCTTTGAGGTGGCATAACGTACTTCCTCAGACTTAGTCTGACTAATATTCACCAAAAATCGTAGGCCTCAGTGGGAACACAACAGAACAAAGGCTCAAATAAACTTGTAGCTCCTAAAGTTTTGGGGACCTTTGGTCAAAATGCATCTAACTAAAGGGAAAAGCAGCTAATATGAAAATCCAGTTGATGGATTATATGCAAATCTAAACACCAGCAACCGAACCAGCATTAGTTATGCATCAGGCAGCAGCGAGCCAGGGATGGAGGAGTAAAGCATTGTGAGTCTTAATTTCTTTGTAAAAACTGGAAGCCAATATGAGTTTCGTTCTGTGTTTTCACTTTTTAAACAGCAGAGTGGTAGTTGGCATCGGTTTCTCACCACATTATGAAGCATCGAAACCAAATGAAAGGCCATCAAAATACATTCTGCGAGGTACCGAGTCTGTATGTTGAAGCAGCATGATTCTTAACCTTTAATCTTATTTTCCCTTGACCAACTGCAGCTTGAGCAGCTACACTAACAAGGTCACAACTGGAATGTCTGAAGAGGTTTTCATTGTGATTGCTCACAAAGTAAGAGAAGGCTAGCCTGCTTTGACTTCTTTGTACGATGTCAGAGCAAGAGAATTTTCTCTGTTACCAGAAAATGAACGGAATTCTCATCGGTTCATCATTTCCACAAAGGAATTGAAGCGTTTAGAGCATTCAGCCGTGCTGCATCCGTTCATTTCAAGATCCGTTTCCATTTCTTCCCTCATAGTTTCTTTTTAACTTTCTGTCCATTCATCTAGATGAAAGGGTTAAGATGCACTGCCGAACGTCGCCTTCGCACAGACAAACTTATCTGAATGGGATGTACTGCAGCTGATGCCTGCGGGCCTTCCTTAGACATTTAATTTCCTTTTCCCTTCCAACAAAAGCTCACCACACCTCACACGCCGTCTCCTCGGCTCCATCGCATTTCTATGTCCATCACGAATACAAGGGAAATGGCACATTTGCCACATTCTTTATAAGAATAGATTAAGAATGTGGCAAAAAGGAAACAAAATGAACTCTTTTATAGGTCTGTATATTAGCTTTATTGATATTCTGTTTCTGTAACGTGGCGGGTTTTAAGCACAGTTAATGCTGCTGCGTTTTTGACACTTTTGCAATATTATTTATTAGTGTATCGGCTATAAACTGTGAAACGTTCTAGAACGGAGATCAAGAATGGGGATTTAGAGTTGCTGACAACCGTCCTGACTACGGTGGATATATCTGTAGCATCTATCTATATCCAGGCTATAGATAGCAGGTGTGGAGGTATTATCGGTGGGTGAGGGCACAGAGGAGATGATCAAGGCAGATATGTTAGGAGTGTGCAGCTGTGGGAAGAGGGTAGGAGTGCCGTAGCAGGAGCCCGGTGCAGGTGAAGTGGTCTAAACATAGCAAGACGCACAGATAGAGGTCTGCAGTGTACGTGTGGAGAGGAGCATCACACTGACACTCACTGATAGAGCCGATAGGGACCATGCACGCTTGAAGTGTTTGTTTGTGTGTGTGAAACTCTCTACATTCATGTGTATGAGGAGGAGGCAAGATGTTTAAACCTCATCTGGTGGATAAAGGGAGTGTGTGCACTCCTGCGTGTGTCTTAAATGAATGTGTGTGGCGTTTGCTGAGATGACGCGGATATTGGGTTTAGCCTCGGGACCTGTTTAATGGACAGTAATCTGCTTCATTGTGTGTGTCGGTGGGTAACGGGTAACAGATGTTTGTGCTCGAGGGAGAAATGACTTCCTCTGTTATGGTCTAAGAACAACTGTTAGTTAGTGAAGTGCTGGGAAGCATCACAGCTACTGAGGCCAGCCTCTGCCACCCTGCTGACTTTCACATACATGCGATAAAGAAGCCCGATACCCGCCCATAAGATAATGTTTCCGTCCAGCCCCAACTCTAACACCAGGTGATCTGTGACGGGACCTTTAGTATGTTTGCTTGTTTTAAAAAAGAAAACATCAAAGTGCCCAGTTGCTGAAATGATTGTCTTAAAAATGGTGATAATAATGGTAATGTGTATTGTTATCAGCATGAAAACAGCGTGATGGAGTCCACGTCTGCTTGTGTACTTGATTTACATCACTCTGCGGGTGCAGAGCCGGGTCCCTCAGCAGCTCACCGTGTGCAGCACAAACATTTCCAACCATGTGGACTGAGCGCAGAGGTACTAATGCTCCCAGATCCATGTCTGATTCAGAAAGAAACGCGCAAAGCAAATGACCAGCAGAAGAACAACAACACGGGCACTTGTTGGAACGTTTTCACGTCCTCATTGAGAAAAAAGCTACAGAAAAAGGTCTCTTTGCATTTCCTTTGGGCAAGAATACTAGTTTAGTTTCTTTCTGGTAAAAATCTGACTTTATTTACTTTAGTGTTCTAAGGTGCCCTCAGTCTCTAAAATGGAACCACTTTAGCTACCACAAACAGTTTGTGCACTGCAGTTTTGGCTGCTATGAATTCCTCTTTTGAGGTGTGAATGTTTCTTGCTTTCACATTTGATCAGAATCTTTCACCTTGTTAATTAGTCAGTGCATCTTTCTGTACTCAGTTACTCATCTGAGTAGGCCACATACGACACACACGAGTCTGTTCATAAATTAAAAGTAATGGCTTTTTGATTAGCTGTACTCGGCCAGTTCTCAGCACCTTGTCGACTCTTGGCGGGTTAGCTTTGCTGGCTGTGTCTCTTGAAGTTACAGACGTTACATCAGAGTGAAGAACAGCTAATGTGGTTAAAACTACTGAAAAAAGACATTAGTCACCTCATCCCAAAGCCATGTCTTGCTGGGAAATCATTTTTGTAGAAAAATGTCGTCGAAAAAACAAGCACACTGGCAAATTCTTTGGTTTGAAGATGGTGAAATGATATGAAGTCGATATCTGACATCGTCATCGTCACTGCCGATATGAGTGCAGAACAGTCGGATGAAGCCAGGTTTCTTTTTGACGGCAATCTGGCTTTAGCTGAATGAACCTGGTCAAAGCGAGCGAGACAAAGTAGAGTTCTTGCTCCCGATCTTTATGAAAAAGGTGGTTTTCATAAGCTTTCTGTGTCACTGCTGTCGCTGCAGGATCAACTTTACAGCAACACAGTTGAAATTGCCTATATCATAACGGTCTGAAACGTTTAAGTTCTTCCTTTCACTGAGCAAAACGTTTGAAAAGGGCTTCAGCTGATTTTGATCTCTTCAGCTCTGTAAAAGGGCTTCACGGTCGAGGCAGCCTCCAGTTAGTCTATAGCACGTTGCTACATCTCCACCGCTGACTCTGCTCATTCAATTTTCTTTTTCCCCGTGAAATGAAGCATTTTTAATACTGACAGATACTGACTGGTATTATGCCATGAGGAGGAAATTATTTGTTCATAGGGCATTTTCTCTGCTGTACAAGTTGGATGTGAGTAAGATTTAAGTAACATAAGACTGTGTTTTACTGGCTGAATTTGAGGCAATGCTGTCCTCCGGATGGCCTGGTTTGACAACACACTCCCCCTCCATGCGATAAAACCTCCCTCAGAAATACTGGAATCACTTCAGTCACATGGAGCTTGCCCCAAACCTCTGTTGATACAATCTGAACCAAGCTTAATAAGCCCATCGAACACAGCAGCACTAACCCAACTCGACACCAAACTCCGCTCGTGACACGAGCCAGCAACAACCACGGCCCACAACGCCTGAGACAGGCCAGATGTATTAAATCAGACACATTATGGAAGGAAAAAACTCACTTTTTTCTCTGTGCTCGAGAGTGTATATGAAGTCACGACCAGCTAAAGAAACCCTGGCATTTTGTTTTGGCCCCCCTGCGTCTGAAAATGTGTCATTCGGAGAGCATTCAGATATTCAGGGGAATCTCGGGTCATTTGTCTCATTATCTCCGACATGCTTCGACATACAAACGTCTCCTGAGTGTAGTGCGAAGGAAAGGCAACATTAGCATGTTGTAAAGGCTTTACTGTCCCAGCTTTTCTCGGGATGTGTTCTATGGCTGACAAAAATCTATGTCAACAGTTAAAGTCGATGACATAAGTACCTTGAATTATGCTGTCTGCAGCAGAGTAACGGTCACAGTAAATTTAATTAAAAACTAGTACAGAAACAATATATCAAATGATGAAAGTGATAAAAGTTCTAATTCTTTGACGCATCTTGACAAGTTGTGATTTCAAACACTTCTCATGAAGTGGCTGATAAAATCATGTTTTTTGCTTCTACACATTTGCAAGTTTCCTTTAAAAACAGAAGCTCGGGTGGAAGCCTAGTCTTCTCAGATTGATCAATCCATTCCGGCACTCATCCAGTTAAAGGGGAGCTCCGGTATTTTTAAACCTAGACCTTATTTCTGGCATGAAATACGTTCATCTACTCACCGAGAACAGTTTGGTGAAAGTAGGCATCCTTCGGAAGATATTTAGATCACTCGAGATCCATATAACGGAGTGAACAGGGGCATAGACGATGCAGCCTCTAAATAAGGCATTATCTGTCTTTATTTCACCAATACTTTAAGACGAGTGAATGAATGAACACGTACTATTGCACTGTTAGCACATAGCTGCTGTGTTGTTGTTATTGGCGGCTATCGGGGGGCTTATAGAGGGCTTTCTACACACTCGTCTACTGGGATGACATCATCGACGCCCGCTGCTGCAGCACAGCTCATTCACTCCGTGCTCTGTGACAGTCGGCTAACTACACATGTAGTTTGCTGCTGATAGTTTTGTGCAACATGGCAGGATATTTATCAGATTTTGACGACGTGGATGATGACTTTGAATACGATGGACGTACTTACCGGAGTGAGTGAGCTGTGCTGTCTTTTCGTTGAGTTTTTTTAAAGGCGTATAAGCCCTGCATGACCATGCCCCCATCCGTGGGGCTTTAGACGCAACTGAGTGGTTTGATGACTATGAATTACGTGAATTATATGGGATCAACACACTCCAGTTGAGCTCGAAGAATCAGAACCAAGGTACATTAAAGCCTGACCGGGCAGCCAGTGTAGGGGCCCCGACGCCGCTGTGAGACACTTAATGATTGTTTGTTTTTTAATTTTTCACGTATTGACAGAACTTTGGTTTTAAGAACTGGAAACTGAACACTTTCTTATAGGTCCGCTTTGTAAGTTGTATTTCTCAGACAAAGGAAGTGAAAGTGAAGTTACTCCATCACTTGAGGCAGCCATATGAGTAGGAGTGGTGACAGTTTAGTGTCACCCTTCCATAAACAACCTCATGTTGCCAGAACTAAAATATATGCCCGTCTGTGGACATAATGGAAATAACAGACGGTGCCCTTGGGGCCGGTTGAGATGCACTGTTGTGACTTTGACAAAGATGTAGTTATACAGTTGTTGCATTCACTTGGATGTACTCACACCACAAAATGACTTGGTTGTTACGCCCATGTGCATATGCAGATGTAAGGGAGTATGTCATGGTGTCTGGAGGGCATATTTAGGCTTTGTTTGTTGCAGGGATATGGCTGTATAGAGCAAGAGAATGCTTATTTCCTTTTATATTTAGCTCATCTTTATTGGCATCTATTTTTGCCTAATTGGGCGCGTCTACACTTCGCTTACCCTCTATCTGCTTTTATGTGAATGCCGATTTATGTGTTTCTTTGTGCATGTGTTTTACTGGACGGAGTCTTGGGGTTGCAGTGCAGTTTTTTTGCACTTGCCCTGACTCTGTGTGTGTGTGTGTGTGTGTGTGCGCGCGTGCCTCCACTCGCTCGCTGTAACGTGTGGCCAGTCTGTGGTTGCGGCAGTGGGAGGGACGGCAGGGCAGGCTGATAACAGAGTCTGAAGGGACCTCACATCCACCACCACTATTTTTACCGGGCCCAAAAGCAGAGTAAGGCATGCTGCAACACACACACACACACACACACACACACACAAAAGAGACACATATGCACAAGCAGTTAAACGCCTCTCTATAAAACAAGGCGTACAAAAGGCTGTGATATTTGTCATATTTAGTACTGCAGCCGCAATTTCTTATTTTTATTTTTCTCAATATTGCGTGCAGTATTCGACCGTGGGCTGACTGGGGCAGTGTGGTCGTAACGTCTCAAAACAATTAAATATTTGTAACAAAAGGAATCGGCATCTTTGAATTATTATTGAATTAAGCGTTACTCCGCAGATGCTTGTTTACGGTTTATTCTCTCACGTCAGATCGATGGCTAAATGTTCCTCGTGACATATTTTTTAACTCTAAATTCTTTTGAAATTCTGTAAAATCCCATCAACCCGACACCTGTTTTCTGCGAGTCTCAGCTGGGTCCCTTTTTGCGGGCGGCCACGTGCAGCCCGAGCATTTGTAAGTGAGTGGACTGAGGACGACTAAGTGTGCGCCTCATCAGTCTCGTTATGAAAAGACAACAGACCAGACAAAGAGGAAAGAAGGAAACATCTTTGCTGTAAACATTCAGCTCGCTTGGCATAGTGTTAGCATCAGCCAACCTCTGCGGACAGGTGACACACTTAAGGACTGTCGACTTAAAGTAATGTAAATGTCAGCTTCACTTTATCAAATTTCCTCTGGCATCACCGCTGTTAAATGTGCTAATATTTCCCATAAAATATGAAATAGAAATCCACATAAATAAATTGATAAACAAACAAATAAATGGTTGCGTCTTGGTTAGATTCTGAACCTTTGTTTTTACTGTATATCACCACACTGCGTCTTTTTACCATGAAAAGTGCTGCAGTGGACCCGCGATACGTTGTCTGTTCAGGACCAACAAACAAGGAAGGAGCTTGTGGTTCATTTAGTGACCAAACATCCTGATGTTGAATTGCAGCTTTGTATTGAAAATTAATAATAAATTAATAGGAATCAAGAATTTTAGATTGAAAAGTTTAGAAAATAATGATAAACTCTTATCAATCAACATTTAATTGACACCAAACATCTGGTTTCCTGTACTTTTATGTAAATGTCTCTTTTCGAATCTATGGATTTTATGTGTTTAAATACTCATTAATAGTTTCAAATGCTTCCTTTTTCAAGTCACTGATGGTGGGATAAAGAAAAAAGAACAGGAAATGCACATTCAAAGGCAGTCGGGGGTGAAAAAAACAGATCTTTGATCAATTAAATAAGTCTTTGTTGAGCTGTCTGATCGTCTGCCATTCATTTGAGCTCAGCATCTCCTCCACCATGGGGTGTAGTTCTGCACTCTGTCTTTGGGAGGAGGAACAGGGAGGCAGCGTTTTCTATAAATATTTCGGTTTTTGCACCGTGCCGGGCTGGATTGAGCCGGTTGAGCCTCTCATGCAGGGACTTCCCGGCCCAGTGGATGAGGTGTAGCTGTGGAGTGCAGCGAGGCAGAGAGGAGAGTGAGGACAGTGGAACCAATGCTGGCACTGGTCATGCTGTCCAACTGTTTATGAGCAGGCCTGCGCTCAGGAATGAGTCAAGCCATTTCATAACTGGACAAAATTGCACTGAACACAAACCGTGCCAGCAGCAATCCAGAATGGTTGGTTTGCAAGTTTCGGCCGAGATAGACAAATGTGACTTCTGTATGTGACTGGGTTTAACACCAGGTTACATGACCACGTTTGCACCCGTGTTCCATTCAGTCACGTTTGAATAGGACATTGTATTTTTAGGCAGTTTTGCTTGAATTGAAACTGTAAAGCTTAATCGTTAACCCGCTCACCTGGGTTGGATCTACATGTAAGTTAAGATAGGTGTTGTGTAGGTAAACAAGGTTTCACTCAGTCAGTCACTGTTGTCTTAACAGAACAGGCTCATGAGATGTTGCGACAATTTACAACTCCCCTGTTAAACAAAATCAGATCATTCAATCAGCTGGTAAAACAGGTGAGTCCACAAGTTATTTATTTTTTTGTGTGTGACTGATCCTCTACAGCAAACTCCTCACAGTGAAATCACTTGGAAATGTTCACTATTTGGTTTGGGAAGTGGCTCCAACACTAACTCCCTGTAGCTGGAAAAGCCCTTAGTGAGTGACAGCAAGAATGAGAAGAAGGGCCCAGGGGTGTGAAAGCTGTTTGTGCGAGCCAGTGGGTGTTGCCTGGGCGTGGAGACTGCAGGAGAGGAGAAGGGGCAGGCCAGGACTCGGTGGCCAGGCTTGGTGCTACGTGGTCGGCCTGGTTTTTCCCCACGTTGCCTTCCCTGCGCAGCGTAATGAATGGCTTCCTACTGGTCTGTGGCCGTGGCCCCAGCTTAAACAGTATACTTACCAAGGCCCAGAATACACACCCCAGCAAGCCAGCCAGCCAGCCTGTGTCTTCGCCTCTGAACACTCCCAACCACCAGTCCACCTGCTGCAGACTGGCTGCATCTCTCTCTGTCACATCAGACACACTCAGGAATGATTTGATCTTCAATGGAGAACATTTCTTTTTAAGCACAAGTGGTTTGGTTTCCCTGTCCAGAATCCAGTGCTCACTGTCCAGGAAGGGATGGGTCTCTAGAACAGGTAGCACGTTATCTGGCCAAAGGACACTTCGGCCTCAGGCTGCATCTTTAGCTGCGAGTTAAGTCTTCCAAAAGGAAGGATGCTACCTATTCTCTCTGTAGACCTTATTAACAATTATCGCGCAGCACCTGCTGAGACCACTGCATAGAATTTGGCTGTGTTGATAAAATAACACTCAACCACAAACCGCATGATTATGATGAAGAAAAATGATAGTGTGAGACTAAGTGATCTCAATAAGTCATTTAAGTGCTTGCTTGAATGAAATGCAGCATTACCAAGTAACTGTAAGAAAAACATTTTAAGATATTTAATAATTCCTTGGTCTGAATTGAATCTTTGTCACAGCAAAAATGCCGGTTTGGCTGTGGTGGAGAACTGGCCAAAACATTCTCATTCCCAACTCGACACTTACTGATCCTTGGTCAAGAACCCTTAGCGTCAGTTTTCAATACACAGGGTACACCTTCTCTGTCCTTTTCTGATGAAATTGGGCTGCATATTGAGTTATTCTGCAGCAGTTCCAATGATGAGGCATCCAGTGACTCATATGGTAAACCCCGCAGGTCCAAAAGCAAACCTTTTGGGGTACCCTCTGCATTCAAAACTGGCGGAGCAATCTTCTAAATAAATGTCTGTATGTGATGAGTTGGGAGACGGGTTGAACTGGCACAGCTCAAAGGTCCTCAACCACATACGGGGGAGCATGCAGGAATGCCCAAAAATCGATACTAGAGGACTTGATTGTTAATGTGCAAATAGTTTTAACCGTTTACAATCCATGTACTGCCCCAGGTTTTCCCTTTTTTGACCTTGACTCTTAAATGAATGTTAAAAAATAAAAATAAAAAAGGTGCATCAATTCAACCTTGTGTGTGATTGTGTGTCTGCAGGTGCTGTTTCTTCTGCGCTCCTTCCAGACTGACTCACACAGACCCCTGCCAGCAGGAAGTGGCATTGCCGAAGCCCTCCATCAGTGCATGTGGATCGCTTCTCGGTAATCCTAGACACACTCGCACACACACACACACGTCCAAATGTACACACAGATAAGCATCCATTCCTCTCCTCCAGCTCCCTCTCTAGAAGAATAGCTCCTTGTCTCACCGTACATCTCCTCGCTGGCCGTGTCCGCCTCATGTCCTGCTCAGGCATCCATTTCAAAGAGACCGTCTGAGGACCCCTCCCCCACCCATTCCGCAACCAAAGATCCAGGCCTCAACTTTACACAGTTTACCCCTCACTCCTCCCTGGCTAGTTGAGGTCAGGTCGCGGTCTCCAGTCTCCCCCTGTGTTCAGGCCAACAGCAGATAACCCAGGGTCGCTGGGTTAGCACCGCTAGCCCTGCTAGCTCCGCATGGTTACACTGATGAGTCTTTATTAAGATGACAAGGTGAATTCTTGTTCACCAGAGCGTGTCCGGTGTCTGTCCGTTTGATCATGCATCGCCACAGAACCCGGCGCCCGGATCTAAGGACATCACAGGTCAGAGGATCTCTGTTTTTGGAAAAAGAAAACCTCCCAACTCGTCCAGAACACCACTAATTTGATGCGGCCGCCTTCCAAAAAGGACGGAATGCATTGTTCGTCTGGTCTGAGTCAGTGTTGGGTTTTAGCCTCACACCGTCTCCCCGTTGTCATTTTTGGAGTTTTTCTGGCTCATGGAGGGTGTCAGCGCTGCAGCTGTGACTGCCAGCGTTCACAGGGCTCACTGTTGGTGACTCTGAATTTGTGGGAGCACATCGGGCCCAAATCATCTCATCAGAGCCTCTCCGGTGTGATGTTTCGATTGCGATTCAGGGATTGAACTTCTTACAGCCTGTTTTTAATACACAAATACACAGCCTGCCTCACAGGAGTCATCCCTGCCAACAGTTTTGTCAGTTAAGCCCCCCCACACACACACTCACACACACTCTCCCCCTGCCATTTCCACCACACTCCATCACGTGTTGTGTGTGAGAAGCGTGCAGAGGATTGGTGTGAGAGTGTGTGTGTGTGTGTGTTATTAATATCAGAGTGATGAAAATGTGGCGTCAAGCTCACACACTTTGTACCTTGTTCTCTCTCTCACACACACCAACACACACTCACTCTGCAGTGCCCACACATGCTGCTTGACGTGCACACAAACCGGAGCAGATTTAACACACTTACATCAACATTCACAAATAATAAAGCCATAATAATTCCACACAGATCCATGTTTTCCAGCCTTTGCTTGTTTATGTACGTCTGTGGGTGTGTGTGCGTGTGTGTAAACAGCTAAATCCTGAATCAGCTTGGGGCATCACATGAGACGCTCGCACATTATTGGCCTCAAGAATTAACCACAAATAAAAGCACATCGTAGTTCCTTTTCGGCATCGTATCCTGCAGCGTGTTGACCCAGTGATAACAGTAAGATTATGTTTGGATCATTAGTCCTAAATGACTCGCATATCATCCATTTATGGCCACATAAACTAAATAAGAACACCACTGAATAGCTTGTTTGTTAATCTTATTAACAGCAACTTTCTTTTATTTTTTTATTTGAAAAGACTGTTTTACTCACAATTTAACGATTCAAAATCGCCAAATAGTTAATTTATCACAGTAAGGTCAAAGATTCAGACTAAAACTACCTAAATGGCCCCGAAAACAACCAATGCCAGTAGCTGTCTGGAACCATGAAAATAACAGAAACCAAACCAAAAACGCCTCGTCGTCGAGATGAATTTACAGCCACCCCTCACTTCTTTACAGATCGCCTGGCTAATGGTCAATAAATGCGGTGACATATTGAAACGTGCTAACTTAAATAAAAGAGACCGTAGATTAGGCGAAAACAGTGTTTGAAGAATTCCAAAGTGCCTGAAAGTCAACATTTGGCTCCTTTATTCTTCAACACAGCCTGACCTTAGACAAGTAGTCTTCAGGAATAGTTCTGCAGGCTTCTTGAAGGACATCCCAAAGCTCTTCTTTGGATGTCGGCCGCCTTTTGTTCCATTCTCTGTAACAATGATCCCACACTGCTTCAATATGTTGAGGTCCGTGCTCTGGGGAGGATCCATCCCTCCATAACACCTGTTGCCACTGATTTTCAGTCCACTTCTTGTGTCATTTGGCATAGCTCAGCCTTTTCTCCCCTGTTTCCCCTCATTAATTATGGCTTCTTGACATCAACTCATCCATGGAGACCATTTCTGATGAGGCTTCAGTGAACAGTGGAAGGATCAAGCCAAGGTCCAGATGCATCTCTCAGGTCCTGTGTCAGGTCTTAACTGGACTTTTTTCCTATTTATGATTTTCAGATACTGTTTATTCTACTGTTTATAGTTTTTTTTAAACCTCACTCTTCTTCTTTTGTCCTCCTCTTATCACATTTCCTGCAATTCTTTGAGGACAAACTCCACACCATGCTGAGTTTTTGGCTCTTTGGGAATCAATCTGCAATAATCCGAGCCGCTTGGAACAAAGATACTATTTAGTTTAGGTGCCTTGTTTAGGTTTTTTTTGTTATTTTTCCTCGAACGATTCATATCTTGAGCGGTACTCCAGACACTGGGGGGATAATGAGAGGAAATAGAGGCCAATGTTTAAAGAAACACTTTGAAGCCTGAAGAAATGTTGCTCAAGAACCACAATAAAGTCTGACTCCATGGAAGCATAGAGAATTGTGGGTGGGTGATTTAAGACCTTTGCACAGTTCTTTAATTTGTTTGGGTCATTGATGACCTTTTTATTCATGTTGTAATCGTCACAAACATGGAGCTGGAGAGATGAGGTGAATGACATTCACAATCTTATTGCTTATCTTTGCTCTCCACTCTCTCGTCTAACCGACGCTGGTCGTGGAAGAGATTACTTTAAATGGCATGTGTGGTGCTAATTAAAGAAAATACAATTGAATGTGTTACGTTCTTTTGCTTAGCCCACATTGTGATTGAGAGGCTATGGTCTGTAATGACTTTATTTCCATCATGGCGGAGCACCGATGGGGAGTTCCCCCTTTCAAAATGGCAATATTTGTTCATGTAAAAGGGATTTTTACAGTATGTAGGATATTAAAAGGCTCTGCGTTGTTACAGTAAATCATATTGGATTTGAAGTCCTTGTTAAATGGCCATATTTACATTTTAATCTGCTTCAGAACAGCTCGTTTTTGGTATCTGGCCTGTGACTTGAGTTTGAAACTGTTGTCATGATGAGCCTCACCGCAGTTCGATTCACTGAGTTCCAAATGTTGAGTGACCCAGTTCAGTAGTAAACATGAGCCTGTTTCAGAAGAAAATCCTCATCTGTGATCTTAATGGGAAACAGATGACCAGTGACTGGAGGCCGCTGTCTTATCTGTCCAAATGAATAAGTGGGTCCGCACCGTTTAAGCAGCCTTTTCCTTAATAAAAGAGATCCTTCTTTTTTGAAAAGTTGACTGAAGTGATTTTCATCTGTTTTTCCCATCGGATCAAAGGCAAAGTCGTGTCTCTCTCGTTTCAGACAAAATAGCTGCGTGGTGACCAGAGGAGCCTTTTTGGATGTGTTGGTGTGTCTGTGTAGACCGAAGATCGGCCTTTTGGAAGGTGAGCAGTTACATTTTTTCCACAGATTGCTGGAGTGAGGAACTGCAAAAATATTTGGAGCAGGGCGCACGCGAAACTCCTCGTACTGTTCTCAGACGAGCTCAAAGGATATGGACTGACCCGTCGCATATCCTCCACACAGATTTGAAGCTTTTGCCCTCTGGCAGACGCTGCAGAATTCTCTACTATTGAATTAATGGAGAACAATGGGATGCAACGGCTCGTGGGATGAAAAGGAGGAGGTAGCTTGTTCTACGCCTCACACTCGGAGTGCTGTGTGAAAGCTGCTCTTTTATGTTGGTGCCAAATATACTTATATGTACTTTTTGGTTTTAAAAGTTAGTTGTGAGTCCTGTTTTAGTCCGACTAGTCTGTTGAAGTGAGACAGTTGCCCGGCACCTCTTCAGCCCACTAAGCAGCAACTGCCCTCCCACCACTTGCTCTGAATTTGATTTGCATCCTTCCACATCTGAGTGAGGTTTGTTGGCGAGGCTGTGCACTGCTGCTCTCTCCATTTAGACTTACTGTTGACAGAAGTCAGCTTAGTGTATCGGGTGGTTCAGAGAAGCCCCCTGGTGAGCGTGCATGTATGTATGTGTGTGTGTGTCGGGGGGGGGGGGTGCGGACCTTTGGGGGTCTCTGCAGTGAAGGAATGTGAAACCGAAGGCGAGCATATCGCCTGACACATGGTGGGATTGTGCCTATGACCCAGTTTATGGAGGAGAGGGAAGGAGGGGAGGGGCTCTCATGTTTTTGCTTTGACCATGTGCTAAACACATGTTCGTCCTGACAGTGGAAATTCCAAGGATTTCTCCAAACAAGCATGTAGATTGAGGACCCGGCCCAGCCCGACTTGGCTTTGCTCCTTACATAACAAAATAAGCACCCACTGGCTCGCGCTCCTCTAATGCCTCTGTTATTATCATAAGTCTGTCTTGAGCTTCATCTGTCACCCTTCCTCTTGTGGGGCCTGGACCCCGCGATCATCCATCTTTATAGTCCTCCTTTCCTCTGCCCTCTCACCCTTTTCCTGTTGTGTAATTGCACTTCTCAGATGAATCAGATGTTGAGTTAAAAAGCCACAGGTTGGTGAAGCTCATATGAAAGCAGCAGGATTTTTAGAAGTACCTGGCACCAGGGTGGAAGAGGTGAACAATCCTCTTTTTCAGAATTTCTTCAGGGTTTTTTTTTTCCCTTTTTTTAACTGGCAGCCTGCACTAAGTAGGAACTTTGCATTTACCGCCAGTTCCTCTGGGCTCTGAACACAGGTCTTTGTGTGCTGCCCCAGCACTTTGATCCGTGCAGACTCATTAAAAAAAAAAAAAAAAAAAAAAAAGCCCCCACCGCCCATTGCTTCATTTTTACCTCTGCCAGTCTACAGTTTCTTTGCTTTCCAGCCTCACCAGTAAAATAAGCTGAAAAGTTTTGTCTGAGGAAGGAAGAACGGGGTGGGGGGTTAAGGGGTAGGGATCGCAGAACGTTTTAGATGAAAGTGAGTTTTCTGGGATTTAACGCCTTTTCATTAGTGCAAGCATTCTGTTCTCCTAAATTGTTATGAGTACATCTGTTCAAAAAGATTACTGTTCAGAGGTTATGTCAAGTCATGCAGAGTATTTATAGTCGGATGTTTAAATGGAGCCTTTGTTAATACAGTTGAGTTCATTGGAGGAAGTGGCTTTCGGGATCTGGGAAGTCAACTCAATACATGTATCCATTTTTCTAATGGCCAGCAGGGGGCAACACCTGTGGTTTATAAGAAAAGGACCCCACCTCAATTTCATTTACCACCTCAGCAAGCATTCTACTAATGTGTTTCTGGTCTTCTTCAGTGCAGAATGTTGCTCCTTTTGGTCCTGTTTGGATCATATTCGGCACTTACAAAATTAAAGATGGCGACAGCCGAAATGCTGAGCTTGAGGCTTCAAAACAGAGGTCCACGAACCAGTGGCTGTTGTCGTGCTAGCTACGTCAGTGTTTCATGTGCAGGCTTTTGGTCTTCATACATTATTAAGAAGCTATACATTATCACGCATATTATCAACACTTGTATATTATGATGTGATCTCTGTTGACTGTAATCTAAAGCCCTTTTCACACAAGAGGTATGTAACACTGATGACCTCATCAGCCTGTTAAATCGATGGCATTAAATCACATTGGTCCCTTTTTCATGAGTGTTCATCCCCTTTACATTTGCGATTTGCATGAGATTGAGAAATGCATGAAATGCAGTAAGCAATGGATCTAAAACAATAGTCCTTCACAGTTTTTCTGACAACATGCCATTGCGCCATAACAGCTGATAGTTACGTGTTACGCTCACAGTGATTGTGTGAAACATAAAGGCGGTGAATGGGAGCTAAACATATTACTTTGCTGCACGTTTAAGCCTGTCTGACAGTCGGCGTTACACTGTTGGGGTTTAATTTCACCACAGTAACAGCGAAAAAAGACGTGTTGTTTACGTCATCTGAGGACATCTTCACACCATCACTGTGGGTTATGCGAAAATAGGCCGTATCATCACACAATTTTCCCTTCTGAAGTCACTGTCTTCTACTAATGCAATATGGTTTTACATTCGAAAAATATATTTATATCAAACTAACAAACACTAAGTATTCTGTTTAACAAAACTTAAAGATACCCTGGAGGATTTTGGCCACTAGTTGTGCTATTGAGCTATTTTTTTATTTAATTTTTTTTACTGATCCCAGTTTGTTCGCATCTCCAGCAAAGTTTATACTCGTCTCTCCGACCTCTTGAATGGTGGCGTGCACCAAACGTACGTCACAATACCTGGAAAAACTGGGTATTTGGGTGCCGTTCTAGACAGTAAACTGTCGCTTGCAGCGCAAGTTGTGTGCTTGAAAAGAGCTGTGGGGAAGTTTCTGACCGAGCAGAAACCAGAGAAGGTACAAGTATTGCAAATGTTCCAAAAACATCTTAACACTGTTCACAGGTTAACACTGTGTAGTCACAATTATGTGTACTTGATGTCGGACTTTTTAATGTGCCATTCCTGCTGCGTTGCAGTGTAATTTTGACAGTTGTGGTGAGCCTAATCGCAGCTTTATGCACGAGGAAGCACGGCACACATTCTGACCAAAGGTTGCATGTTGCCTAACTATCTGAGAGTTTGCGTTATTAAAGCACCAAACGCGGTAAGCTAGCATTGAAGCTGTGCAGTATTGAGGCTATTTTAAAAGATGAGCTCTGCAAATGTTCTGGAATATGTCTGAATCAAACAGCTGAAGCCTGTAAAAGAAATCCCCCACATTCTTACAGTTTAATTACATAGGGGATCTCCTCCCAGTCAGTATGGAGAGGAGGAATCATCAGAGCATCTCCTTACACTTTGTGTGGATACTGTGTATTTGCGGAATGCGAGTATTATATTAAAAGACTTGAAAGAAATCCTAACCCATCTTTGAAGTTTAATCTCCCTCAGCACACACAAAACAACACGTTTCCATAATTGGGCCTCCAGCAACATTGGCGCACAGGATTGATGTTCGTCTTTGACAGCTTGGTAAGCCATCGACTTCCAGATTTGGATACTTGCACCCATTTGAAATTAAGATGTGCTTCTTAACAGGAGGAAGTACGTCCAAACCGCTGCAATCCCTGCAATCGAGAGAAATAACTGCATTCTTCGTCCTTCCTCTGGATACATCAGGATTCTGAACTATGCACATCTTAGGCTCCAGAGCAGGGATTTCCAAAATATTTCTTGTGGCCTCAAAAGGGGTGGTATAACAGATTTGAGTGGTCACAAGATAATTAAGTGAAGAAGTATGTTAGAATCTTTGGTTTTACCCTTTAGTAGCTACTAAAACTGTAATGAGGGAGAAACCGTGTGTTTGAACTGTCAGCTCAGGGATACAGGAAACCTGCAGTTGGAGGTCCTGAGTTGTCACTTTTGAAGAGTTTGAAGAGTTGGTTAACCTTTTGAAAGCTTTTTCCATGCAACTTTGCTGTGCTATGAGAGTGGAAGAGGTTGTTCATGCTACATACTGCTCGAAAGCAAAGATTCTATGTTATTCAGTTGATGCCAAAAGCTTTTTTATGACATGATGTAACCAGATCAGCGACAAACGATCAAAACAAAATGTACAATATTGAGGCGCCTAAGTTCTAAAGCCTCCTGATGATCCATTGATTGATATTTTCCCAACAGAAACTGTCCTGTTATTCATTCACAAGTCCACACTGCCAGAAACACGAATGGGGGGGGGGCAGGAGAGCCAGTGGAATTCTAGCGTTAAGCAACATGACAGCAGTGATTGTGTAGTTTTTGTTTTCGGGTGGAGTGGTTAGTTTGTTTTTCTTCAAAGTTTCTTTGATTAAAATGTGGCATAGCCATCACCAAGAGTGGAGACGTGTGGTTGCTGTGACAGTGTGGAGTCAAGGGAGCAAATATCCGACAGAGAGGGTGACTAACATTTCTGTGGATCATGCGGAACTGTGGAAACTATTCATTTAGTCTTCTGTTGGGAATCAAATCTGATGTAAAACTTGGTCAGCAGACCAAGCTTTGATTATGTTTTCCTGCTAATAGCTTACAACTGTGGTCATATAAAGGCATCCGCTTGCAAAAGAACAGGAAATGCTTTCCGTGGAAATGCTTCTTTAGTATCATGTCACAGTGATTTAAAGTCACCCTTTTAGAACAACATACAAACGTGACACGTGTCGTGGAAGCGTTTTGAGGTAATAAGCGAACCCCAGCAAAGTGTGAAGCGCCATCATCATGAGGGGTTCAGCTCTCTCTCTCTCACACACACACACACACACACACACACACACACACACACACACACACACACACACATGTAGCGTCTGGGATTTGTTTTTCACAGTTTGGGTAATGACGGTGGAAGCTGATGTGAAATCCAGCTGTGTGCGTGAGAGCACGTGTCGACCTCCTTCCAAAGTTCTTTCAAAATGTCCCAGTGGCTTGTGGGCAGTGCTAATAAAGACTCGTCATTCTTCTGTTTAGTTTTTGCGGCACAGCTTTAAATGCATTTTCTAGCCTGCTCCAGCATACCTTCATTATATACGTTCAAGCACTGCGTAGCAACACTCTGCATCACCCGGTGACATGTTTTAAAGTGAACTTGGTTGGAGTTTGCAGAATGCTGACCTCCATCCAAAGTCAGCTGACGATAGGCACCACCCACCCCGAAACCACAAAAAGGTTGGCTGGAGTTTATTTAAGCTAGATGCTGCGGTTACATTAGTTTACATGTTGGACCTGTGCCACGCCAGCCGTCACACATCTCACTGCCCGTCCATGAACTTTGGCACAGGACAGGCCAAATCTCAGCCACAGGTGATGAATCGAATCCTCTGAAGCGTCGCTTTATGGGAAAGGCTTTTGACTTGTGCATGTGTAATTGTCGTTTTGCTAGACTGCCAATGTTTTTGACTGCATCAGTGCAGAGTTGTGTTCACGTGGGCGTCTGCACAGCGATGCTAATACCTCCACACTGAGGGCGGCTCTTTCAAGTCTTAAGTTTCATTCAGTAAAACATGACAGATGCACAGGGGAAATCAGCGTAACCACAGAGCCCGATAGATGTTTGGTTTACTGGATTCTATGTATTCTTAAGTGTTTTCATGGTTTGGGTTTCAGAAAAGGAGTGCAACTGTTTGGGTGTTCCTACACGAGAGAACCGTGATGGTCTGCAGTTTTCCCAGGGAACAAAACAAACCTCAGAGCTCTTTGATTAGGAGGACCAACACTAAAGACAGTGTTACAATTTAAGAATCCAACTTTCCAACAACTTTAGAGCATTAGATTTTTAAACAGTGGGGTGGGGGGTCTGTCAAAGCGATCGCAATCTTCTCATCTACTCCCGTTGACCACTTTACCAACAGAGTCGAGAGTCGCAACACGCGAGCTGATCAAGCTCATCAAGTCCTTTCAGAAAGCAACAAGTCACACGAGTCGTTCTCTCTCTGGCATCCTATTTTTTTTATCATCTAAGCTATTTTCTTTTTCCCTAAATCTTTATTTGAAGATGCAGGTTAATGGCGACAGTCCTCGTGTCTTGTTACCATGTGACATGGTAAAAAAATGACAACAAAGTTGGGAAGCATGGTATCTCAGCCCCAAGGCTCTCCAGGGCAGTTTCAGGCACCCAAATGTGCACAATCAATGTCGGTGTACTTTCAAATAAGTTAGATGCATATAGTTATAAGGTTCACATACTTCCCTTGTGTTGCTTTAAAGCCCCAACCCTCTGGAGGGATACAATCTGAGTCCATATAGGTCGGGGTTTACCTAGATATGGGGATTATGACCCATTTTTTTAGGGGATTTCTATAAATGAACCATTATGATGCCCTACAGTCTCCTCTGAGACCCCGGCCTCTTAACTTATAATGACAATGTTCTGAAGCTTACTCCAAACTATTGATGATGATCACTGTTTATTAGAGTTGGTTATGAACCAGCTTCAGCTTTGCACCTGTACACAGATTTATATAGTCACAGCTGTGGGAGAACAATGGCTATTTATGTTCAGACACGAAACATGGCTGTGAAATAGCTCTCACGGGAACGCCTTTCATTCGCTAGGAGAATGCTCGGTGACTCCACCCTCCTCCACCACTCCAATTTGATAAGTGCCGCAGTAAAAAAAGAAATGGAAAATGCTTTGCATCCGGAATAATGATGTTTTTCCTCCATCCCTTTGCTTTTCGTCACTTATCTTTGCAGTTCTGGCTCTTGTAAACTTTCTTTCTTTTTGTCTCGTGAGTGTGTTTGGATTCAGCCCAAAGTTACTTTGGGCTTCCTTTCAGTCGGTATGACTCAGGATAGCAGCATCATAGTTGACTGTATAAGCATGTGACAAGCTCATTGTAACGTGTTGTTTTCTCTATGTTCTGTCTGTTCTGCTATGATGAACAGCTGTTTTCTCTTTGACACGCTCCCCTTCCCTTCTTCAGTCTTCTTCCTCTCTTTCCTCCCTTCATCACGGGTGTCATTACTGTGCCCTTAACCCCCATTATAACCATTAGGCTATGCTTGTTTGGCCCCGGACCCCCCTTTGAGGATCAGGTTCCATAGTAACCTGCCCTGTCTCCACAGTTACCCGGGTTACTCTCGAGGAATGTGGCATTTCCCGCTCTTTTGTCAGGCTACGTTTTGAGTGGTCCAGATAGAGTTGCACTGGGTTTCATAAGATTTCCGTGTGCGCGTGCGTGTGTTAAACTAATTGAGTTGGCTGTCAAAGCCAGGTCTGTGTGCAGGCTTGGTACTGTAGGGAGGAGCGCAGCTTTAGAAAGGCATTGAGTTACTCTATAGCTGCCCTGCCTCTCGGTCATACTTAGTAGAAGTGCACGTGTGTGCACGCACATCTGTGCGTTTATTTGTGCGCGCATCAGTCTCCGAGGGTGTTCGCTCACAGGTGGCTGCGTTGGCACAGCTCTGGGCATTTCCAAACGGACACTGACGCAGCCTTTCCTATAAAAGTCAAAATAGAAGGGAGCAGAGGACACTGGCCTCCTCAGTCTGCTCTGTTGTTTGCATCTGTTTGCTTCACTAAGGGGTGTGTCTGCGTGTTTGTTTCACTTCGAGAATGTTGCGATTGGATTGATTTAAAGGAATGAAACCAATGGGAACATTAACTGGTGCGATATTAAATGAGAAGTACACACATTATTGATCTTTGGAAACTGGGATAGTTTAGATCAGTGTAGCGAGAGCTGCTTTCATATGTGGAATGTGTTGCAGTCAGTCACAGAATAGATTTTAAAAGCCTACTGATGGTTTACAAATCCCAGAACAGTTTAGGCCCAAAATACATCTGTGATATGCTCAGAGAATATAAACCTAGCAAAGCTCTTAGATCCAAGGACTCAGGTCAGCAGGTCCAGTCCAGAGTCCAGACTAAACATGGAGAAGCAGCATTTGGCTGTTATGCTGCAAACAAGTGGAACAAACTGCCAGTGGAGAGTAAACTGTCACCAAATGTAGACATTTTTAAATCAGGTAAAAAACGTGTGTCTATGCATGAAATCTGCACGGTATATTTTAACTTGTAGCTCACTGTTTTTAATAATTTTAATTATTTTTATTTGTTTCTCTCCATGTTCTTTTATGTATTTTTAATGCTTCTCCCACGTCTCCATTTTTTCATTATTTATTCATTTCACCATGTCTGTGTGTGGACTGCAAAACAGTCCCATTTCTTTGTTTATTTATTTTTATTTTGTTGAATTACTTTGATAAAAATGTAACTGGACAGAAGAAACGAAGGGTTAGCTTGGATGCTTATTAATTCGAGGCGTTATCTATGAATGTAGTCGGAACATGCAGTGTCTTGGTATTTTTATGGTACTTTTTGTGGAAAAGCTGTCTAACGCGCTGTTAGAAACGGCTCATAGGTGTTGAACTGGGTTGTGATCCAGCAACTATGAAAGTCGGTAATAATGAGGATCATTTTCATACTTGTACTGTTTGGGTGGAGACATTGGCATCCTGGAGGAGACCACTCCCATCAGGTTAAACATGTCTCTTGAAAGGATAAAAGGTCATGACTTCGGGGACCCCTACCTCAAATGCCATGATTAGACTCGGTAGCAGCTGCACACATTGGCAGCTAAGGGGCACCATGAATGTGCAGTTCTTACTGTCATACCCACTTAGTCCTCGTAAGTACCTTCCACTTACGGTAGGTGAACGCTATCTGCAGAGGGATGCACATGCATACAAGCCCGAGAACTTACTTTAGCTGTGGCAACAGTCTTAGTCAACATTTAAAAAGGGGGAAATGAGAGAACATTGTTCCCATTAGGCTTTCTTAGTCAAAGAAGACTATGCTAAGCATGTTGCTGATGTTATTACGCAAGATAATCGCTGTTGGCTACTCATGTGATAAACTGAGACAGCTGGGCTTGTGCTGGGCTTGTGCTGGGCTTGTGCTGGGCTTGTGCTGGGCTTGTGCTGCACGTGCATAGAGCATCAAACGCACGGCACTCCTGGAAGAGAATCCCTCTTCGTTTAGAAAGATGGTTCCATCTGATGAAATGAATGACACAGAACGGAATCACCAGATTTCATCACTGGATAAAATCAGTGGTTTCAAATATTTCCTTTAATCATCCATCTGTATACATTTAACATAAACCTAAGCTTCAAAAGATGGATCATCGGCAGATTTTATTGATGTAAAATGCCCCGAGATTACCTTAGTTGTGAATTTGTGCTATAAAGATTGAGTTAAATGAAGACAGTACGTTCTGTAGAGCAACAAGAATCTATAAAGTAAATCACGGCTAAAGTTTGTGTTACACTGTCAAACTATTAAAAGCCATTATTTCTGACTGCTTCTAATGGAAAGCTTGTTTAAGAATTCAGCCCAAAGGTGTGTCCTCATCCTGTATCATCAGCTAACATTGAGTTCTGTGTGGTTGTCAGATTCAGAGGTCGGCACACTACGTCAGAAGACTCTTTTGGTCCTGATGGCCTCAGAACTGGTCACGTCTGACTCCTCCTCTGCCGCCTTTGGGCCTGGCAGCATTCGGTACCTACTCAGCCTGGCCCAGGTGGCCCTCAGTGCAAGTGTGGAGATCCCCGAGCTGTGGGACAGCTTTGAGCTGAGGACCCAGCTCCTGGCGAATCTGCTGCGATGCCCACATTACGAGGTGAGGGAGCTGGCAGTGGAGGGCATCCTGAGGAGGCTGAAGGAGGAGGAGGAGCAAGAAAAGCAGAGGCCTCAGTGGCTGGACAAGACCACCCTGTCGAACCTTACCAGCCTGGCTCTCCACGAGACACACCCCCAGTGTCTGGCCAAGGTGAGACCACACCCATACACACACATTCACACAAAAGCGTTATAGGAGGTGCATTTGTTTACGTGTTTGTTCGAGAGACTCTATATGTGTCTGGTTGTTTTATAGGTGTGTGTGAGATCCCTGAATGATCCCCGTCTGAGATCTTGTGCTTAAGTTAGTGTTTTTCTATTCAATCCAGTTTCATCAAACCGCAAAGACGCTGCTTGGAGAGGTTTGCGTGACATGCTAACCAGCGTTAAAGAGGAAACGCCAAACACATTGTCACTGAGCTGACTTTCCGACTCTCACTTACTTACTCACTCTTGAGAGCTTTGGTAGGGCTCCGCTCTTAAAGGTTTTTTGGAGAGAAAAATGCAGCCTTTTTCTTGTTTGGGAAGAGCAGGTTTTATTCCAATGTGCTCATAAAGCGAGAACAGGCTGCCAGCAGACCTGCTCACTTACCCCTGACGTTAACTCTCCGCCAGAACTGACACAAGTCAGCGCTGCTGCGGATCGCTGGCTTGGACTTCTGTTTCTACACTGCTGCACTTTATATGAGTTGCGTTTAAGTCTTTTTAAATGTGTGTGTTTAGTTGTGCATTCTTGACCAGGCTCTGCTTTACTGGCCCAGCCGTTAATGTTTAATGTGTCGGCCCCATTAAGTGGAGCCTCTCCTGCGCCAAGGACACGCCAACCCATCGGGCCAGTTGCCACAGCTCGCCCTGAAGCATTCTGGGAGAAGTGCAGGCCAAGGACCTTTCTGCCCAGCAATGCTTCAAAAGTCTGACATGTCATCTTCGATGTACATCCAAGAATAAACCATTCCAGAGCAGTTTTTTTTTCACCTTAAGAAGAGTTCATAAGCACATTCAATTTGAAGTTTAAAAAAAAAAGGTGCTTGAGATGTAGGTCATGTCTTCTTGTTTATACCATACATTTTATTTTCTAATTAATCTTAAAAAAAAGAAATAGAATAGAAAAAAAAATAATTTCTCCACCCATGATGTCAGTGTATCTGCAAGAAGCAGTAAAATCTCCCGGCTGTAAAGACCGAACAACCAGCAACAATGAGAGCGAGACAGCACAGCACTTCAGACTGAGTCTAACTTTTATATTTGTGTGTGTGTCTGTTCATCCAGGGTGGGCGTCAATGTTTATTTACATGTTACAGCTATGAAAGTCTGTACGCCTGAGTTGGCATGTTTTCCTGTGACTGTGTATATTTGAGCATGTGGGAAGGCGAGTGTGTTGCAAGACGGGAGCTCATTAAGGCGGGTCGTAAAATTCAGAAGGAGCAGAGATGGTCAGACCAGCTGGGTCGGTGCTTGCAGTTAAATACCTACAGACAGCCGGGTGTATGAACAGTAAAGAGTGCACAGGCAATGATTGTACTACTCAGTACTACAAATAAAAGAAAAAGAAAAGCTTTGACTAAATTATTGATAAAACTGACTGAGCATCACTGGCCCAGTGGCAAGCTGAAAAGGGCAAATGCTCTTTTGTCAGAAATGTAAACTATACAATGTACCTGACAAGCTGCTGTGGTTGTTAAAACATTATCAATTAACTCGTTTCCATGGAAGAAAAAGTAATTGCAGTACAAGATAATTCTCTGGTCAGTAAAAGGCCAGTATTTGGTCTTTACATGCTCTGCTAAATGCTAAACTTATTCACCATCCAGCTACATGCTAGCAGCTAGCGCTAGCAAGTAGCATCTGTTTATCCAAGCTTTTCTTCTTGCTACCCACAGCTGAAAAAAAGGACAAAATCTGTGAATGCAGCTTTCTGTTGGTCACTATCAACCCTGTTGATAGTGCACACATTATTTTCATCAGTTGTTAGACTTATCCAGCTTTTCCATACAGTTGGTGGCAGAATAAAAACAGCTCTTGAATAATGTTACCTTTTTTTTGTGCTAGTGAGTGAGTAGGGTTTCCAGTGCCACTTTCTTGGTTTGTATTTAGAATGTGTAAGAAAATGTGAATGGTAACGGTGAAAATAAAAGGAAACTTAAAATTAAAGTGTAAAAATGTTTATACACTCACTTGAGGTTTTGGTTTTTTTTTTAAAGCAGGCTTGATGCGCTTTCATAAGCATTCAAACACTTGGTTGTGGCTCACAGTTGAACTCTGTTGGTCCGTGAAATACTTTTACAACTTGCTCACCTATTTAAGAAGAAACACAACTGTCTACAGAAGGTTAACACTAGATGATGCGTGTAAGAATGAACACAAAGCCATGAGGTCGATAAAACTGTCTGTAGACCTGAAAGACAGGACTGTATCACAAAGCATTTGGATATAAGAAAGTTTTTGCAGTTTAGGAAGTGCCTGAAGGACACAGCAGCCTCCGGTTTCTAAAAGGCCCCAGAATCAGGCCCAGACTCTGAAAGACAATATCTCATGATATCATTTAGTGAAAATTGCACTCCCATTGTGTATTCTCAACAGTTTGTGTGTGTGGAGGAATCTTATTATTATACCACCCCTACTGAAAAAACATGGTGATGGCAGCTTCATTCTGTGGGGATGTTTTTCCACAACAAAGGGCTGAGACACGGGTGCTCAAGAGCTCAGCATGTGAGGAAGAATTACATTTATATTGCATCCTGCTAAGAATACATATGAGAGGCTCTAAGAAAAGCTTTGTGAAAGTCTTGGAATTACCAAGCCAAAGTCTGGCCCTTAACCCAGTAGGTTTCTCTAGAGAGACCTGAATATGCCTGTGCACTGACACTAGCTTGAACATTTCTGCCAAGAGAAATGGGAGAAACTTTTCAGAAGACTAATGTGCCAAGATTGTAGGATCAGTCCCAAGACTTGGTACGTGAGGGTGCCAAAAGGCTGTAACCAGTACTAAATGGATACTTTTGTAAATGCATATTTTAGTTTTGAGAAACAATGAAAAAGGCAAATTGGTCTGAAAAACCCTTTTGTTGGTACAATTATACGTCTTCCTTTTAAAGCCGGTGTTCTGGCCGATTCTGATCGACTGAACTGACACCAGCCGGACTCAGCCAGAACAACGGCCTGGAAGCTTCACACGTCTACAGCACCTTGTTATCTTTTACTGTGAACAAGCACAAATATACAGTTACACTCATGCATGTTCACAGACGGGCGCTGCGTGCACCCGCTTGCTCTCAGCTCCACCCACACAGGTCTATAAAGCAAGCTTTATTTTCAAACTCTAATAACAGGTCAAAGTCCTGAAAGAAAAAATAATCATTGAGATATGCAGGAGGAACGTCAACATGTGCTCTCAGCTAGATGTGTGATTTTAACAGGGGTCTCACACGAAGTGAAACGGCTCTTTTCCTCCTCACGCTGCCTCTTTCTCTGAAAAGGGTGACCGGGCAAATAGAATATGAGTAGGATAGGGGGGCGAGAAGGGGGGCTCAAGCTGAATGGATGAGACAAGTAGACACAGGGAACATAGGACTCAATGAAAGAGGGAGACGAGAGAAAAGCCTCATTATGCCTGAGCTTCTGGTCATCTTTGCCTGCGTGCATGTGCTTGGGTATCCGTGCGCATGTAGAGGTGTGTGTTTGTGAGTTAAAGGGAGCGAGGCAGCTGTGTACCCGTGGTTAGGGTGTGTGTACGGAGGATGTGAGCAGTGGGGTAAAAATACCATCGGGGCAGTGTGCCAGCCGTGCTGCAGAGAGGACACCAAAGCTGTGTTGACGGACAGGCCTGAGCAACTTCCCTCACCAGTGACTCCCACAGTGTGTGTGTGTGTGCGTGATGGAGGTGAAAAGCAGTGATTGCATCAGTTTATGTCAAGCCCCTGTTCACAGGCTTTCACTTTCCCTCCTCTCAGGTCCTGCAGGTGTTGAGCTCCTGCAGTGTGCTCCTGTGGAGGGATGATGCAAAGGTTTTGTCCCAGAAGGAGGTCCTGCTGCACCTCCTCACTCTGACTCAGAACTCTGCTCACAGGTCAGCAACACCACGCTCGGACCACTGCCTACACGTTCATGTGCTCCTCTGTGTCTGCACCACAAGAACAGAAAAACACTTCTACGTGTATTTGCAATCTCTTTCTTTTGGTCATTTCCCCTGAAGTCGAGTGTCATATGCGAGCGTAAGACCAAGAGGTTTGTAAGCTCCGCCACATGCCCTATTTCTCCTCAAGGCATGTTCAGACTATTTATTTACATAATTTTGCTACAGACAAAGGTTATCCATTACATAGAGAAAATAATCTTGCCTGAGAAATGAGTAAACTCTTTTCGCACGAGGGGATACAATGCAGTGTTGAATCATTTTCCAGGTGACTGTAAGCTGATCACACCGTCACATCCATAAAATTAGAATCAGGGATTCAGGTTAAGTGACCAGTATTAGGACCTCTGTAGGGGGTGACAGGTGGAACGTGTCTCATTTAAACCTCAGTCAGGGTCTCCTGTTCTCTTTGCTATTGAAATGTGCACCGTCGTCATTCCGAGACATAAAGTACTCTCTGAGGACTTTGAAATCAGGATATGAATACCCTTTGAAATCCCCTTACAACATTTAAAGGACAGTACTCTTGAAACTGGGTGTATTTTGCATGAAAAAGGGGTTCAAAATGTTCATTACTACTAAAGGGGAGACTTATTAGCGTCTCAGACTGAAGGTGAAGCTGCTTTTTCGTACAGAAGGAATTTAAATCGGTTGTCTATTTGCACTCAGAGGATCATGTTTGTTTGCTTTTTCATTTTAGTTTTTTTTCTTTAAAAAAGTCAACATTTTGTGTTCTGTGCCCTTTTATTTGAAGTTCTTCACATTTTTACCCCACTTTGTAGGACTTTAAATGTACCTTTTGTTAATCCGTAGTATTGACAATGATAACACAGATTACAGCTTCTTCTATAAGGTATAAACTGATCTAGGAAAAGACGATGGTTTAACACTGAACTCAGAACAGTAGTCGCACACATACCAGTGGGTGACATCGTGGTGGCTACGCACATCTTTGTGTTTGGTCTGTGGTTTTAGCATGAAGACATTGTGTTTTTGCGCCATGGTGGAACCTTAGTAACATATCTTGAGGTGCTCATTGTCAAGTATGCACATTAGGTTGCACATGAGCCCTAATCTTCATGCACTGTCAAACACAAGAGGCCAGCTCCTTTTTTCTCTCTCAAAGGAGGCAACTATTTGACTCCCAACTGAAATGTCGCTGTCAAAGCAATCCCAAAGCGACCCTCTGGAATTTAATGCCACGATGGATGGAAGACATGTTAATGTACAGGGCGAGATGCAGCCACACATGCCCCCGCTGCTGAGTTTTTGTATTCCTGCTTGTGAAAGAGTCTTCAGGCTGCTGTCTCCAGCTGGCTGTCAGGTCTCCATTCACAGTCAGAATCCATGTGGGAGGGACACACTGGGTCACTGGCTGCACCTGGGCACTCCTCAAACTATCTTCTTTCTTCTCCCTGTAAGATGGTTGTGTGGCTGCTTGTGCATCCCAGCGGTATTTTGGTTACTGAACTGTCCACCAGCCACAGAGGCTGGTGATTTGAACATAAAATGGAAGGCATGGAAACGTTTACCTGAATGAAATCTGATATCTTTGCTCTCAGGGGCCTCCATTTGCGCTATTATTCCCCCATTGGATTGATCACACCTGCCAGGCCTAAAGCAGTGTTATTGTCAGGGTTTATGAAAGACTCATGAGTCATACGGCCTCTCTCTTTTACCACAAACTCACTTGGCACATGCTGTTCCAGTATATGTACGTGTGTGTGCCTGAGATGTGTTGGTAGGCACACACACACCTTCCTTGACAAGCCGCTGCTGTACTTTTCTCACCCCTGACAAGAGAATACAGGCTTGAATAAGGATTGGATTACAAAGGCTTTTAGCCCTGTGAGCATGTTCTTGGCCACAATCTCTGGACCCACGGATCCACTTTCCCTCCGGCAGGGCCCCAGGGTTATGATTAGAGCCGGGTATGGGTGGGATTGGGTTGCCGGTTGCCCTTGTCTGCCATGTGATTGAATGGCACTCGGGCTATTGTGGCCTGTAATGTGGTGGTGAGTACCAGCACACTTCCATTGTGGACTGAAATCCTTACAGTTGAGTTATGAGTGTTCAGCAGACGGCGGCGGTATGTTAGATGTGCCAAACGGTTTGCATAGAACAACCAAGGAGGATTCTGTTTTAATTATATGCAATTAAAGGGCTTGTTCACTCAAATTACTTTTAGTCTCTTATTGATTTAATTCAGAGCATTTTAAGCTGAAAACTGAATTTTTGAACATCCCTCCATCACGAATTAGCCTCTGAAGTTGTGAGGAAAACCTCACTTTGTCTTAGAGGAGACATCTTTCACTCGAGGGCAACATTTAAAACAAGCCAGCTTAATTCACATAAAGATGCTGATATCAGGTGTTTGATTCTGTATTTCAGTGTGGAACTCCACTGTGCTGCCCTGGCGCTGGCCTCTCAGCTGGTGGTTGAGCTGATTAGTTCTGATCCTCAGGTAAATACCGACTCATCCTCATGATGCCCCACAGGAATGATGTCTGACCCTGCAGGGATGCATGCGTTGGACTGGAGGAGGTGGAGACTGTTTCTGCTTAATGCCTTTACTACAGATTACAGAGCTTCCCATTAATTGTATAGGAGCAGATATTAGACCATCTTTAATGTTTTTGAGTGAATAAATTAATGATTGATTGAATGATCTTGATCGCAAACATTTTAGCTATATTCAGCTAAGCAAGGCTGAATACGTTCAAGTTAGCATGATTTGAGAGCAGTATGAGAACTCATCTAGCTAGCAATAATTACTGTTCAGTAGTTATGTAGGTTTTCTCTTCCAAAGTTTAGTTCAACAGGTGAAATCATGAAAACATTCACGTAAACATCCATATCAAACATTGCTACCAGTAAATATGTGTGAGAAAGCTTAGTAATTACTTGATACTTTTTGAGGACTCATCATTAGGGGTGTGACGAGATCTCGTGCCATGAGATCTCGCGAGATTAAACTCGACGATATTTCTTGTGGCGTCTCCTGTCTCCTTCTGTTTGTGACCTGTGGGGGCAGTAATACGCCTTTGCTACGTCTTGCATGCCAGAACCTAGAGAAGGAGAAGTAAAAGAAGAAGAGGAGGAGAAGCAGCAAGCAGCCAGAATGAAAATACCGGTATTATCACTGAGGATGCCCCCACCTCTTTCAAATCGTTTGTTTGGCAGCATTTTGGGTACCGGGCTGAAATGATAAATGGCAGTAGAGTGGCCGAAAAGACACGGACAATATGAAAGTATTAAGCAAATAAGGCTGTTGGTCCAGTCATATATTTTGTCATTGTAGTTTTCTTAAAATCCGCCTCGTCTCGATCTTGTGAACCCAATATCGTGTCTCATCTCGTGAGCCGAGTCTATCGTCACACCCCTACTCATCATGTCATTATTTTACAAATTCTTCAGCCAAAATTAGCAGCTGTCTAATCTGCCACACCATGACAGACTGTAAGTAAGTGTTGCAATAGAGAGCTGCCTGTATCGACAGGAAAGCATGAACGTGTTTTTCTAATTAATCCAGGGTGCAAGTGCAGTGGCTTGTTTGGCTCAGTGGGGGGCGCTGGTGTGCTCGTGCAGCAGCGTGGAGCAGC